>NC_136525.1:31743783-32293783 GCF_053919585.1 Euprymna scolopes
ATCTATCGACTCGTGTTAATCGTGACGCCCTGCACTGATGATTCCCGAAAGAATGAAACACTAGTGTCTGTAGGTATTTGATAATTATTATAGTATATATATATATATATATATATATATATATATATATATATATGTTGTTAAAACTATGAATGAAACAAATAAAAATACAACAAAAATACAACTTTAAGTAAAGACAGCTAGTATATATATATATATATATATATATATATATATATATATATATATATATATATATATATATATATATATATATATATATATATTGTGAATTAAAAAACAAGAAAACTGATATTGATTTCACTAAAAACGGTTTGTTATTCTCGATAAACCCGACGATCGAATGTATCAATTACTTCCATCAAATCTTTTGCTCAAAATTTTTTTTTTCACTTATTTTCAGAATTACTATTCTCAGTCCTAAAAAGCATAAAAAGTAAAACAGCCCTAATTTAATCTTTTTTTACCTCACAGTTATTATCCCCCCCCCTTTCATACAAGTAATATCTGACCTAATGTGAGCTCTTTCTTGAAACTCATCTATAAAAGTGAGAATGTGTGTGGCGGGACATTTCTCAACCTATATATTCAACGGATTTTGGATCTACAGATTTAAAATTTTAGATATAGGATATTCAGACATGTAGAAAGCTATTTAATTGGTTTTCATTCGGAAAAAATCGGTCCCTAAGGGGTCAAAATTGAACAATTATTACGTTGGGATCTGCGATGGGACAGAGGTTGAAGCTTGGTTGATAGTGAGACCTATTTATCTGATCCTTCTAAATTTTTCCATGATGATCACTCTTATCTAAGAGCATCAGATCCATATATCGCATTTGGAAAATCGGAAATTAAAATTCCGTCAAAATTTCTCCCTTGATTCCAATGTGAAAGCCAAAGGTCAAAATAAAAAAGGCCAAGTTGCGAATCTCTACGACGAACAGAATCGATATTATCGCCAAAGTATGACTTTCAGTTTTACGTGACCTTGAACTTTGAGTTAAATATCACAAAATTAAATCCGTTAGACTTTGACGGATATTTTGGTCAAGTTTGATAACGATTATTAATTGAGGTTGACGCTAGGCTGCACAAAATAAACGTACTGACAAACCAATAAACTCGACCGAAATAATATAATCTCATTGGAAAAGGTAAAAGTGTGTGTGTGTGTGTGTGTGTGTGTGTGTGTGTGTGTGTGTGTGTGTGTGTGTGTGTGTGTGTGTGTGTGTGTGTGTGTGTGTGTGTGTGTGAGAGAGAGCAGAGATTATACAATAAACGAATATTTGTGTTTTGGAGTGGACAAATATGACAGATCGGAATTAAGCTGTCAAACATGACACATATGGGGGCGTGTATGCGACACACTTAATAAGGAAGGAACCACGTGATCCGATAATATACTGGAGGTTTTAAACGGAAATAATGTAGCTTCCTTTGATAATTCGTGACTTGCTAATACATAAAAATACATAAAATATAAATTTTAAAATTAGAATCAAATTTAATCAAGATTTATATTAGAAAGGAAAATTTCTTAAATGAGTTCTTATTCCCTTTAAAAAAAATTATCTTATTGCCCAACTCCCCACTCAGGTTGCTCCTATAAATCTGACCTCTATCACAGTAGTCTCTTATGCTTCTGGTGCAATACACCTCATTCGGAGCGAATAGATACCTGTTCGATCTCGAAAAACATTGTGTTCCCCCTATGAGGGTAGCTGCGCGAGTAGTTGTGAGGTAGCTCTCTTGAATCTAGAGTCCAGTGACAAGAAGTACTAGACGACTGGAGGCAATGTCGAGATAAGCGGAGAGTACATACAGCACCTGGAAGTCCCAAATGGTCACCCATTTTAGTACTGACCAGGCTCAACGTTGCTTAATTTCGGCGATCTAAAGGGAACCAGTGTATCAACCTTATTATGCCGCATATAAAACGAACAGAAGTAAACAAAATAATTTAAATAAAAATAACTTAATGAAAACGTGTATTGGAAAGGAAGTTTATAAAAAAACTTCACTTTTCCCTTGGGCTACAAATAAATATTTCGATTCTATCAATAAAATCGATGCCGTTCGAATTCAAATCTGCAATTGACCGGCGGTCATGTGATCTAAAAATTCATTTCTAAAAAAACACATGGCGAAGCAATTAGGAATTTTTTATTTTTTATAAATTTAAATCTTTAATTAACTTCGCGGTGTATCGTTAATTTTAAATACACACTGAAAATAGTCAGGCGCCGATTAACAAATGATTCTAGAGCTATTTAAATATTTTTCCATCTTTTTCATCTTTCTCTTTCCACCCTCTGCAATAAGAACGTATAAAACGGAAGTATTGGATATTCCATTTCATACTATTTTAATGGCTATATATTTTTTATGGCTATGTATTTTTTATGGCTATGTATTTTTATGGCTATATATTTTTTATGGCTATATATTTTTTATGGCTATGTATTTTTTATGGCTATATATTTTTTATGGCTATATATTTTTTATGGCTATGTATTTTTATGGCTATGTATTTTTATGGCCATGTATTTTTTATGGCTATATATTTTTTATGGCTATGTATTTTTTATGGCTATGTATTTTTATGGCTATATATTTTTTATGGCTATATATTTTTTATGGCTATGTATTTTTTATGGCTATATATTTTTTATGGCTATATATTTTTTATGGCTATGTATTTTTATGGCTATGTATTTTTTATGGCTATGTATTTTTTATGGCTATATATTTTTTATGGCTATGTATTTTTATGGCTATGTATTTTTTATGGCTATGTATTTTTTATGGCTATATATTTTTTATGGCTATATATTTTTTATCGCTATATATTTTTTATGGCTATATATTTTTTATGGCTATGTATTTTTTATGGCTATGTATTTTTTATGGCTATATATTTTTTATGGCTATATATTTTTTATGGCTATATATTTTTTATGGCTATGTATTTTTATGGCTATGTATTTTTTATGGCTATGTATTTTTTATGGCTATGTATTTTTTATGGCTATATATTTTTTATGGCTATGTATTTTTATGGCTATGTATTTTTTATGGCTATGTATTTTTTATGGCTATATATTTTTTATGGCTATGTATTTTTATGGCTATATATTTTTTATGGCTATGTATTTTTTATGGCTATGTATTTTTTATGGCTATATATTTTTTATGGCTATGTATTTTTCATGGCTATGTATTTTTTATGGCTATGTATTTTTATGGCTATGTATTTTTATGGCTATGTATTTTTATGGCTATGTATTTTTATGGCTATATATTTTTATGGCTGTATATTTTTATGGCTATTGTTTATGGCTGTGTATTTTTATGGCTATATATTTTTTATGGCTATGTATTTTTTATGGCTATATATTTTTTATGGCTATGTATTTTTATGGCTATGTATTTTTATGGCTATGTATTTTTTATGGCTATATATTTTTTATGGCTATGTATTTTTATGGCTATATATTTTTTATGGCTATGTATTTTTATGGCTATGTATTTTTATGGCTATATATTTTTTATGGCTATGTATTTTTATGGCTGTGTATTTTTATGGCTATGTATTTTTCATGGCTATATATTTTTTATGGCTATGTATTTTTATGGCTATATATTTTTTATGGCTATGTATTTTTTATGGCTATGTATTTTTTATGGCTATATATTTTTTATGGCTATGTATTTTTCATGGCTATGTATTTTTTATGGCTATGTATTTTTATGGCTATGTATTTTTATGGCTATGTATTTTTTATGGCTATGTATTTTTATGGCTATATATTTTTTATGGCTATGTATTTTTATGGCTATATATTTTTTATGGCTGTGTATTTTTATGGCTATATATTTTTTATGGCTATGTATTTTTTATGGCTATATATTTTTTATGGCTATGTATTTTTATGGCTATGTATTTTTATGGCTATGTATTTTTTATAGCTATATATTTTTTATGGCTATGTATTTTTATGGCTGTGTATTTTTATGGCTATGTATTTTTTATGGCTATATATTTTTATGGCTATGTATTTTTATGGCTATATATTTTTTATGGCTATGTATTTTTTATGGCTATGTATTTTTTATGGCTATATATTTTTTATGGCTATGTATTTTTCATGGCTATGTATTTTTTATGGCTATGTATTTTTATGGCTATGTATTTTTTATGGCTATGTATTTTTATGGCTATATATTTTTTATGGCTATGTATTTTTTATGGCTATGTATTTTTATGGCTATGTATTTTTATGGCTATGTATTTTTATGGCTATGTATTTTTTTATGGTTATGTATTTTTATGGCTATATATTTTTATGGCTGTATATTTTTATGGCTATTGTTTATGGCTGTGTATTTTTATGGCTATATATTTTTTATGGCTATATATTTTTATGGTTATGTAAATATAGTGGACGCCTTCTCCGTTACTGACGCCGCCATATTGAATAAATACTTTATTGGGTTCCCACGAAAGTCGAAAATAAACATTTATTTTGTCACAGAAGTATACTTTTCTTTTTGGGGGAGGCGGCTAACAAGAAACCATTTATCAAGACCCAGGAGTCACTCGCGGAAAAAGGTTTGTCTGAATGATTTTGTAACTAGACAAAATTTGAGCATCTAAGAAGACGTCTCAACTAGAATTTATTAACATTAGACTTGAAAACGAAGATGTTGTAATCGGCTGGGACTAATGAAAATGCTTTTTAAAACTTAAGCATGACAGACTGACGAAAATGCTATTTCTAAATTAAACCTAGATTAACGAAAATGTTTGATAGACGTTGCTATTTCAAACGCAAGCATTACTATCCAACAAAAATGGTATTTCAAACTTAAACGTGACAAACCGACAAAAATTGTATTTCAAGCCAAAGCGTGACAAACCAACAGATAAAATATATACTACATCTAAAATAAATTGCGTAGATTTAACAGCGGCGGAATTCAATTTTAACTGACAAAGCCTTCTACAGACATACTTGGACGCACGTGAAAAAAAGTTAAATATTATTATTATTATCATCATCATCATCATCTTCAAAGGCCAACATGAGAGTGAGGGAAGTTAATTGGCCGTGTGAAATTTGCAGATGTAGACGTTTACTATTTTAATCTGAATAAAAATGGAAATTGCATTGAGACGCGAATATTTTCAAACAAATCTGAAGCATCCAAAGTTTTTCGTGCTTTTTTTTTTTTTTTTTCGTTTCCTTCTTTTTCAATATGGCCGACAGAAAAGTTTTTGGAGGAAGAAAAGAAATACTTGAATAAACTTTAGCAACACAAAAAAAATCCAAATAAAAACGAAATTAAAGAAAATGATTTTGACGATAATTTCTTTCCCTTTTACATATTTATATAAATGCCCTTGTGTTTTTATGACTTATTTTAGTATTAAACATTTTTATATAGAAATTTGTTTTTGATTAAAGACTATTTTTGTTAAAGTTATCTTGCCGTATTTTTCAAAGTCAAACCCAAATAGCAATATATCCGCTATATTGTTGAAAGGGGGAGATTTTTAATGAAATACCGTAATATACGAGTTTCCTGTATCCGTAGTTAACGAAGTGAAAACTGAAAGCTACTAAGATTCAAATAAATAAGTTAAAACAAAATAAAGAAATTTATTTTCATTTTCAATTTATTTTCAGTATCCCTAGTATTGTTAATAGTTTGGTTTGGGTGTTTCGCTTTACGGCATATCAACCCTCTTCAGATTATTTAATGCTGAATTCAGCAATTTTAGTAAAAGTTTTGTTCTTCGAGTTCTTTATCTCTTCATATATTTATTCATGGTGTTTTGTTGAGAAAATTTGTTATTTTACTTTTGGTTTTGCAGAACATGCTTGAGTTTTGCAAGGGAAAATGAAAAAAAAACAATAACAAGAGCGTTTGATGCATCAGGAATCCGATATCTTCAGACAGTCTGATATGGTAGCACCAATGCATTGTTAAATGAGGATGAAGATGTACCAGGCCTGTGTTCTCAGCATGCTGCTCTACAGTAGTGAACCATGGACTCTTTACTTTTGTCAAGGGAACAGACAAAACTCCTTCCAGGATTACATATTAAATTAGATCGTCCTTGATTAGGAATCTTCGCTCTGCTCACCCAACAACGATTCCTGTGGCTTGGCCATACATCCAAAGTTTTTCGTGGGAAAATTCTAAAGCATATTCTAGTGGCAAACTCTCAACCAGCAAGAAATACTGTGTTATAATGGATCGAGACGTGATGATAGATGGTATCAACTCAACAGGCTGGTAGTCTATGACTGAATACCGAAGCAGCTGGTGAAGTGCTGAAAAAGCATTTTTCGAGAGGAGTAAAATGACGAGATATCAAAAATGGAAGAAGATAGAGCACAAACGTAAAAGGTCTGCAATACACCTCTCGCAACCAGACACCATATACATGTGTGCGAAAGAGCCTATTGATCCAGGATAGTCCTGCACAGTCATGGAAAATGATGTAATTCAGTAACGCACTAATTGGAAATGCAGGACTTGGCTTCTAAAAAGAAATTATCTCCCGTGCTAAGAAATATTTCGAAGCATGATTGGTGAGAGGAACTAAAGCAGAATTATATCAGATGACATCATCAAATAGGAAAATCAAAGTAGGAGATGCTACAAAATCAGTTTAGTTACATACAATTAATCTCTCACCATTGATGGTAATTCGTTCACTTGTCAAATAATTTATATCGTTAATCTTTTAAGTCGTTTTCATACATTTATTTCTTCATATTTGTGTTTCAATATGCACACAATTTTCACACTAGATTGGCGACGAATATTAAGAAAAGAAAGGATGATGACGTGTTGTCGATATTTATTAAACCTTAAATGAGACACCATGACGGTACAGTGTGTACAACGAGCAGTTTGGAGGAAAGACTTGTTGAAAAACAAGATAGATTTTTTGCACTTTCTTAGCTTTATTAGGATCATTTTGGACGACGATAGCGTCTTCGGGTAACATTTGATATGAATTTCAGTAGAAGGAAGAAAATGAATGTTTATATATATATATATATATATATATATATATATATATATATATATATATATATATATATATATACCGTTGTGCATGCATATCAAAATGGAAATAAATGAAGCATGAGAGAATGGAATGGTCACCAGTTAGTAAGTGCTAATTAAATATATGATCAGTTTTTTTTTGTTTTTTGTTTTTTTTTACACAGTGATCACCACTTATCAAGGCCCGGAAGCCACTCAGGGATAAGGGTTATTGCAAGTACATTACGTTAGTGTGGAGATTTGATGAAGTGTTTACTTAAGGGGGAGGTTCATTAGGAATTTGTTAACATTGGACTTGAAGACATCCAAGTTGTCCGGTGGGAAGCAGGCAGACGAACAGAGTTCCACAGGCGTGCAGTTATAAGAAAGAAGCTTTGTTCATGGAATCCACATTTTGATTTAGACACAGATAAAGAGTGGAGGAAAATTTTCACAGTGGATTCAGCTAGACGGGTGTTTTTCGTGAAAGATTGGCGAGGGGGGACCAGAGATTGGAGTTCAGACGAGCACCTGCCATGGAAATAAGGATAAAACAAGGATAGGCTTGCAACGTCTCTTCTGTGGGAGAGAGGTTGCAGGGTAGAGAAAAGGGCATCCCCCACTAAGCCACAAAGTCTATTTTGTACTCTGTCAAGGCAGGATAGGCTGTTTTTAGCAGCTCCTGCCCAGATATGGCAGCAGTATTCCATCCTTGGACATACTTGGCTTTTATATAGATGGAGAATTGCATCAGTAGTGAGATATCTTCTTTAGCGGTAGAAGGATCCTACCATCTTTCCAGCGACCTTGGCAACAGACTTGATGTATGTGTTCCATTTCAGATCAGGAGTAAAGGACAAACCCAGAAGCTTATCAAAACAGGGGGTTTCTCCTAGACGAGAGCCATCCATTTCAATTGATGGCAGATGGGGATCAGAGCGTTGATGATGTAAAGATAGGAGTTTGGTTTTAGATGCATTAAAGGTAACCAGCCACGTCTTCCCCCACTGAACCACGCGCTCGAGATCAGAGGAGAGAGAATCAGAGAGAACTTTGTCATTTACAGCCTTTGATGTGTTGCTGTAGATGGTCGTGCCATCAGCATAGATGTCAACGAATGATTTAAGTTTGTGTTTAGGGATGTCATTGATGTAGATGTATTTCAGTTTTGTAAATAAGAAAAAAATTATGACAGAACATTTTATATTGTAATTTTATAAGAATAAAAAGTATTTTTAATTAGTAAATTTTCATTAATGCAAATTAATATTCGGTAAAGAACGTTGAGTCAGTAATCACAAGTCAAAATATTTATAGTATGAATAATGTGTGTATGTAAATAATATACGCATGTGAGTATTTGCCAGCGTGGCTATGTGTATATGTGTTGGTTTACCTTGTTCTAATTAGTGAGTGTATAGCTGTGAATTCGCCTGACTGTCTCTAGTGTGTAAGAATGCATGTGAGATAAAGAAGGCTTGTGCATGAGTCATTGAAATGTTCCTTTTCGCACAACCCGGCTAAAGGCATAAAGCTAGTTAATAACCGTTCTTGGGCTTCTGTTCAAGGTGTGTCCGATTTGAGAATTCTGCAGAACATCCTGCGAACCCTGAAAATCATATACGAACTGTGACTAATTCAACTAGATACAGTTCATATAGGATTTTCCAAGTTCGTCGACTTATTACTTTGACATTGACTTGTTACGTTTGGGATTAAAAAATGATTTCCGTTAGTTGAAAATACTTTGAGTTAACACGTTCCTGTGAAAACTTACTTGCTTTTGTAAAAAAAGGTCGAATTCAAACGAAGTGGAGAAAGAAAGAGAGTAAGCTATTCGAGACACTTGCTTTTTATCGTTCTTCAGAAATACTTTAAGATTAAACCCTCAAAATACAGATGTAAAGCATCATTATCACACTTTTACTGGAACTTATATTAATATGTAACTATTATTACTTATCAGAATATTTCTATTAGACTATAAGATCCCAATAATATCGCGATAATAATGGTTTATTTTTATCATATTTAAATTATGTTTGAACAAGAAATTATAAACTTTAAAGATTTAAAATTTAATAAATTGTAGAATAGTACCTACTTTTAGACACTAAATAAACTTTTTTTTCGAAAAAAAAACAAATAAAATAAATGAATACAAACTAATTGAATACAAACTTTGTAACTAAAAATTAAATCCACAAATAACAAAATCAGGAAACGGATAAATTATTTTAGTTTTCACGTATTATAGTAAAGTCACTATTGCTATTTTGACACAGTTAAAAGTTCACAGCTTTTGTTTGAGAGGTTAGTTCATTAACTGATCCAAATAATAGCAAACAAGGAAAGTTCTTACACCAATTCGTTAATTAGCTAATTAACACTACTTAGATATAAAAGCAATCTCTAATCATAAATCCACGCATTTACTTTGATGACGTTCTTCGCGAATGAAGCATAAACTTTTCGGTGTTGATGCATCTGTTCAGTCTCGAAAGACAAAGGACACCCCCTGTAGAGGCAGCTACGCGTGTAATTATGAGGCAAGGGTTGCACAATCCCAACCACACCTCTCCTGAATCGGCACTGTTTGAGTCCAGTGGCAAGAAGTCCATGACGACTGGGAACAATGCCGAGATAAGCAGAGAGCACATACAGCATTTGGTATTTCCATGTGACTTTAGCAATTAAATTGTGTAAACCATTATAATTATTTGCTAATATTTTCTCCCCTGAAGAGATGGTAGACATTGGAATTCTATAGGATAAGGAGATTTATAATATTTCAAATGTATTGTCATACATAGAATAATAAAAATCTTTTGATTTGAAACTCAAACATTTCACGTCATAAATTTTTAAATTCATTGAATGACTAAAATTTGATTTATTTGCTCTGTCTTCTAGATCGAGCAATTCTTATTTAGGTGAGATAGTACTTATAGAATATTACTGACAGTAATAACTCGGAAAACTTATAATCACGGGTTTCCATAACAGCTGATTGGTGGATAATTTTATTCTGAAGAATATATATATATATATATATATATATATATATATATATATATATATACATATATATATATATATATATATACTAGCTGTACCCTGCCACGCATTGCAGTGGCTCAATTTGGTGTAATGTAAAAATTTAATAAAAAGAGAAAAATGCATGTTTCTTATATTCTTAGTACAGCAATCCACTCCAAAAAGTGAAAAAGAAGGCGAAAATGAAAAAAAAATGGCACTCTCGCAAAATTTGATCTGGATCCTTGGGAGTTTCTGTCAATCATTCATGGTTTGGACTCGACCAACAATCAGTGGATGAAGCCGAACATAACAAAAATGTTGAAACGCTAAATGTTTTTGTTTTTTGTTTTTTGTTGTTTTCTGTATAAAAAAATGTGAGTTAGTAATTAATATTTGGTTGATGGGGGGGGGGTACTATACACAGATTCGAAAAAGTTGTCCAAAAACAAATAAATGAAAGCAAAGGTAAGGTAAGTTACGTTTCTACCTAACTGGATAATTGTTTAGTGTTTTTATGTAATGTAAAATGTTTAATCGGCTTGAAAAACAGAAATGGTCGCAGACTCTGTTGAATACGTTAAGTTTGGGAAAGTAAGTTGAAAACTAAAAACTATACAAAACAGTGTCTGAAACCCCACAAATATATGTTACCATGACATAGGCTGGCATAATCGGTGGGTTTCTGACAGTATTTTGTATAGTTTTTTAGTTTTAACTCACTTTCTCTAACTTAAAGTAATCAACAGTGTCCGCCACCATTTGTAGCTTTCAAATACACCGATAAACATTGTTTTTCAAGCCGACTAAATGAAAAGGGTTCATATTACTAAACACAGATACAAAAAAGTTGTCAAAAAAATAAATATATAACAAATAAATGTTATCAAAGACAAGAAAAGTAAATGTTCTACCTAACTGGATAAGATTTTAGTGTTTTTATGTAATGTATAATCGGTTCAAAAACATTCAATGTTTATCGGTATATCTGAAAAATACAAATGGCAGCAGACTGTATCGAACACATTAAGTTTGGGGAAATTTTGGGAAAATGAGTTTAAACTAAAAAACTATACAAAACACTGTCAGGAACTCACTCAATATATGTTATCATGACGTAGGCTGGCATATAATCGGTGGTTTTAAACTTTTGCTCGATACAGGTGACGACTTTTAAAAGTCCCTTTTAGTGATTACCTGGTTTGAGGATATTTGTACAACTAAACGGCAAATCTGCTCAAAAAAATCCGGTATTATTTTACTTTAAAGCCCGGTTCACGTTCGTATATAACGAAATATTTTATTGTAGATTTTGGTGTGCTAAAAACGAATCTGCAAACCGTTTCCGTAACAAAAAGAAAGTTTTCATGATATTCATGAAATTACTTTTTCGAAAAGTGGGTGATCACTTTTCAATGTAAATTTAACTTAGAATGAGCTCCCACTTTCTGGCCACCTGAGAGAGGGGCATTTTTCTGTGTGTTTCTTGGCTAAAAAGTTTTTTTGTTTGATTTCTTTTGCTTGGTAATAACCCCTGAACTCTGGGACTATTTTCCATTTCACAGCCGTAGCCTTCGTTTACGCTATGCGTGAGCATAAACGAAAGCTGTTTAGCCAATAAACATGGGAAAAAATCCCCCCTCTCTCAGGTGGCTAGAAAGTGGGTGCTCATTTAAGTTAAATTTACATTGAAAAGTGATCGCCCACTTTTCGAAAAAGTAATTTCATGAATATCATGAAAACTTTCTTTTTGCTACGGAAACGGTTTGCAGGTTCGTTTTTAGCACACCGAAGTCTACAAAAAAAATTTTGTTATATACGAACGTGAGACGCACAGCCCTTAATGGAAAATTATATCAAAAATCCGGGGGAAAATAGTTTTCAATAAAAACAGCAAATGAATTCGATAGAAAAAAAATGCATGCTATGTTTTTTTTTTATTTTTCTGTGTGTTTCTTGGCTAAAAAGTTTTTTGTTTGATTTCTTTTGCATGGTATTAACCCCTGAACTCTGGGACTATTTTCCATTTCACAGACGTAGCCTTTGTTTATGCTACGTGTGAGCATAAACGAAAACTGTTAAATATGCACTCGCGTACCAAACTGCCTTGTACAAAAAACCTTTAAGCCAATAAACACGAAAATAAATGCCCCTTCCCCGGGTGGCCAGAAAGGGGGTGCTCATTTTAAGTTAAATTTACATGGAAAAGTGATCACCCACTTTTCGAAAAAAAATTTCTTCGTATCATGAAAACTATTTTGGTACTCATTGGGCGTTGATTTCCATGGCGACCCGCAGAATTGTTTAATGGCCGTTCCCTTAGTCCCCCCCCAGTCAAGGCTAACGCATGTGCACGTAACATTTTTTATTTATTTACTTACGTGGCGAAGTTATACAACCATCACCCCCATGCGAATTTCTATACTGATAGGTTTTTGGAATTTTTTTCACTGGATTATTATTGATTGAACACTAACCAGATTATGAAAAAAAATTGAAAAAAAAAAAATTATTTCAACATTTGAAAGGGGTACTGACTTTTTAGTTACCACGTTCTGGTAAATCGGTCACCCATTTTGGGGGGGGGGCTAAATACGGAAATGTCTTCGGGAGATATAAAATGGTCGCATGTTGACGAAGCAATGTATCGGGAGGCGTACGGGATGGAAAATTATTGGTAAATTTTTAGATTAGGTCCACCTTCAATTTTCTTTTAAATGACAACTTGTAATGGTTTTCGACTATGCTGAATACGAAAATCGCATTGAAATTTTGCAGAAATAAGTAGTTATCAAGATATAAAAAGTTGTATTATGCATTGTAATCTTTGGCGGGCATCTTTTTTACGCGCGTGCATTTGTTTATGGCGCGTGCGCGCATAAAAAGATGTCCGCCAAAGAATACAATGCATAATATAACTTTTTATATCTGATAACTAATTATTTCCGCAAAATTTCAATGCGATTTCTGTATTCAGCATACTCGAAAACCTATAAATGTCGTCATTTAAAGGAAAATATTGGAGGTGGACCTAATCTAAAAAAATACCAAATTATTAAACATTTTGGTACTCATGCAGAGAGTGATCCGTGCTGAAATAATAATGTTATTATTTTAAAAGCCATTCTTAACATGGGTAGGGGAGGGTTTTTTGTACCTATTCTGTACTTTAACCTTACAATTGAATAAAAAAAAAACATATAAAACTTTAATTAAACGTGGAAATACGATTTAAAAAATAGCGCGGATCACTCTCTGCATTAGCACCAACATTTCTCCAGCATCTTAGTGAAATTTATAATACTTAAAAAAAATTAAAAAAAAAAAAAAAAGTTTTGAAAAAAAACAAAAAACCCTCACCTTTCATAAAAACAAATTATTTTTAAAAAAAACACCCACAAACTGACTTTTAACTAAATAAGTAAAAAAAAAAAAAAATTTTAACTCGAAACTTTATTTTCATAAAAACAATAAAAAAAGTCATGTTCAATCAATTTTTTTCTTTGAGAAACAAATATATTTCTGACTTACAAATGCGGTAGAGACTCATATTATTTTTACTTTCTATGGTTTTGATATACCGCGTTTTTATTGGTTACAAAATGGGTGACTGATTTATCAGAACGTTGTAACTAAAAAGTGAGCACCACTTTCAAATGTCGAAATAATGATTTAAAAAAAAATTTTTTTTTAATAATCTGTTTAATTAGTGTCCAATCAATAATAATCCAGTGAAAAAAATTTCCAAAAACCTATAAGTATAGAAATTACGCATGGGAGTACAACTACGGCACTTTATAATTTAATACTTTTATAATTCGCAATGTTAAATTATTTTAATAACATGCAAACATTCTTTGACTTTAAAAATAGATTTTCTGAAAATTTCAATTAAATTGGTAATGTAGAAATATGGTTCTATAGACTTTGAACGAACCAAAAATTACATATATATATATATATATATATATATATATATATATATATATTATACAAAGTCCATTATATATATATATATATATATATATATATATATATATATATATATATATATATATATATATAATACAAAGTCCAAAGTCCATATATATATATATATATATATATAATACAAAGTCCATTTTCTCAAACTTTTTTATGGAAATAAGGAGCAGGAAGGAGGATCCAATAATATTTCATCGTAATTAATAGATGCAATTTTATTAGATTCTATTATCTATAGAAAACATTTATACACATTTATTACCCAGAAATAAACCTGGCTTTATGTCTGTTACAATCTAATGCTCCAACAAGTTACTCACCATATGCATACACTGAATTTATTTTAATGTCTATCGTTGTATAAACATTCTCATGCGTGCACATATTGTAGTTCCCTTCAATCTTGGCAGACTATGGATAATCACGGTAAGGGTGCCTGCGCGTGAAATCTTTGTAGCAAAAATTTCACAATATCCAACCACACCTACACTGAATCGGCGTTGTTAAATACCAATGACAAGTGGATTTTTAGGACAACTGGAAACAATGCCGAGATAAGCGGAGAGCACATACAGCGCTTAGAATTTCGAAATGGTCACCCATCTGATACTGGATAGGCTAAGCGTTACTTAACTTCGATGATTTGATGAGAACCGGTGTGTCAACGTGATTATGTCATCTAAATATATAAAACCATACATACGTAATACATACACACACATTTAATGTCTTCTTCATAAACAAACTAATATATTTATATGTGTGTGTACTATATATTTATATGTGTGTGTACTATATATTTATATGTGTGTGTACTATATATTTATATATGAAAAAATAAAAAAGGAAAGTTCATGATTACACTGTGGATGGACATATACGTGGTTAGCATTTTCTTACATATAGGGTTTGTAAGTAACAGTTTCTAAATTTAAGTTAACGTCTAGAAAGTTGACTCGTTTAACATTACTATTCATTTCGACTTTTAGACCAATATCTTTATAAATTTTCCGGTACTTTTGCATAATTTGACCCGAATTCTCGGGAATACCTGTCAAGCATAGATCGGGTGAGGCCGGCAATCATCGGTTTAAGCCGAGCGTTGTAACCGACGCAAACTAATTTCAAAACAAACAAACCGGGAAAAAATACAAATATAAAAAATAACAAAATAACAAAAACCTACATTAAAGTGACTGAAAATATTTATTTCGTTATTATTATTTTTTTTTTTTTTTTTTTTTTGCAAATTATTTATCAACATTTTTTTTCTTTTTTCTTCAAGAAAAGATGAATGTTTTACTTTTTTAACCGTAAATTGTTAGGTGTAAGTACAATTTTTTTCAAGACTTTTTAGTAAAGTTTTTTGGGAGGTTCACAGAAATGTTTTATATATTTTTTAAAGAAGATATGAAAGATATGTTTACGAAAAGCGTTATGAAAGTACGGGAAAAAAATTAGGTTTTTCAAGAAAACACAATATTTTTATTTATTTATTTTTTTTTTTCGGCTCTTTATTGCTGGCGGCAGAACTTTCTCGAGATGAGGATATTTCCTTAGGAATTTTTTATTTCGGCCGACTGTTGACCGGCCATCGACAGCAAAGAGGGACGAGATGGGGTGAAGAAAATGGAAAGAAACTCCCCAACCGGAACTGTGATTTATAACAGAGATAAAAAGATCGTTTCCGAATTTTTGTCTCATATAAATTCAAGTAAATATGTACCTAACCCTAACCCTAACCCTAATCCTATCCCGCTCCCGGTTGCCCCACCCCGTTCTTGCTTATTACGCTGTTTTTTTGCTTCTTTCCACATCCTCTCGATGTGATTCGTTGTTGCTTTATCGCAGGATCTACAAATGAGATTGTCTGCACCGAAATTTGCTTGTTAGCTTTTTGTTTATTCACTTTCTTCCAACCACACTCGTTGCTTCTCTGACTAGCATTATACCATCTTAGTGTAGGCCTATAACTATTGTTTCAATTACATTGTTTGCTTTGTATTTATGTAAAATATAGTCTAAACAAGTCAATTGACTCACTGAATCGAAGAACCCATGGCAATATCAAAGAAGCTATTAAGTCTATTTTAATTCATTGTTCACCGTTGTCCAACATTTCATGGTTATATCAATGTGGCTTTCAGAGATATCCATAGAATTCTTGTCAAATTTGATTACCTTTCCAAAAAGTTATTTCGTAATGGGTAATATTCCATGATGCCAAATTACATAAAAACACATTTTTCTCATCCATTATATTTGGTGAACCAACCAATTGCGTTCATGATGTAAATCCATTGGCTTAAGATATACCTTGCTTTAATTCTCCGGTTGACTTTTTCCCATAATTATCTTGTTTATTTTCGCGATTTCATGTCTAGTTGGGTTAATTAATCAGATGGTCGGTTTAGTCTAAAAGTTAATGAACGTTTCATTCTTTCACTTGTTTGTATTTCATTTACTTCTTCTATGAAGTCTGTGTTATATGTTTTTTTTATAACTATTCGTTAGAATTTCGTTCGTTATTAATGTCAGTATTGTTGTCGATTTAGTTTGTAAAAATTTCTTGTCTTAATGGCTTTAACGATAACTTTTAAGTTTTTACTATGCTGTCAAGATTTCTTTTAAAACTCTTTTGCTTATATGAAATTCAATATTTCTCGCAATATCGTAGAGATCATTTGACAAGAGTGCCAGTTGGAGATCACTGTCTGAGGTTCCAAGCTTTTAAATCAAATGGTGTGTGTGTGTGTGTGTGTGTGTGTGTGTGTGTGTGTGTGTGTGTGTTGTCCTTTTGTTTTGTAGGGAAAAAAAAGATGTCCACCATTTCATTTGTTTAAGGAAATCCTAAACTTTCATTATTAGCTGAGAAGGTAATCCTTAGTATTTGGTATGGGAATTTTCTTGAAAAATTGATATTCTCCGTGTTTGTTTTTAATAAGACACGTTATAGAGTGGTCGACTATTCATGAGCGAAAAAATAATGATGATATAGTTTTAGTTTCATTGACGTAAATCCACCGAAAGACCTAAGAAAAAATTAATTGAATTGAAAATACTAACGTAAGCTGAGGCTTGTACTTTTTTAAACTCGCCTTGTTTTTGTATGCCTTTTTTCTTGACATCCTGAAATCAGCATTTGCATTTGGACTAATACTGCACCGCTTTGATATCTTTTTAAAACCTTTTTGATATGTATAGATACACATTTATACACAAGGAGCGCTGATACAAATTTCTTTCGTGCGGATTTCCATATTCAAGAACCCTGATTCGTATTACGTTTCCGGTCTCTTTTTAGAATCCTCACAGACATTGAAATCTTTCTGAATTAGTTTGCATTGGATATTAACTTTCGTTTAATTTTACCTTGAAGTACACCTGGCTCCTGATAAATTATCTTCCAAACATATTTTTTCTCTTTCCTACTTAATACTCTTACTCTTAATTCTTGCGTTTTTAATTTGTCTTGCATTATTTATATTTTATTAAACTTTACTATAAATAATATATAAGTCTTTACATATATACCCATATATACCCATATATATATATATATACTACTTTAAAGTTTCACCACTCACTCATTTTTCGACCAAATTTCAAACAATTATTACAGTTTATAGATCACCTTCTCAGCTATGTTTTTAAAAAATGTCAATTTTCGTTCAGTAAAACAAAGGTTATGATGAATTTAGTTGTGTTAAAAATCGTAAAAAAATATATGGAGGTGGGCGACGCTTTTTATGACTGTAAATAATATATAAGTCTTTGCATATATATATATATATATATATATATATATATATATATATATATATATATATACACTGCTGATCAAAAATTTATTACCACTTAAAATCTTTAAAAAGAAACCTTCTTTAAGGATAGATTTTAAACTCTTCCAACTTAAGGTTACTAATATTGCGATCTAAAACGTTATGGATACAAAAGGCTACATTCCAAGGATTTATTTTTAAAATTTTACATTTTTTATTAAATTTTACATTTTTTATTAAATTTTACATTTTTATTACATTTTATATTTTTACACATGAAAAAAATTATAAAACTAGAGACAAAAATTCTATTAAATTGTACAAAAAGTGTATGAAAACATTTAACAAACTTAATAATGAGTTCTACCTCCACTGCTTTTGATGACTTCAAAAATTCTTTTGGCCATGCTAGAAATAAAGATTTCCATTAATGTGCGAAGGCTCCTGCTCTAGTTTCTGAAGATGGCTTCACGAAGTTCATTTTTTGTTGAATATTGTTTGCTATTTCGATAAACCTCTCTTGTCATCTATCCCCAAATATTTTCAATTGGGTTCAAGTCCGGTGAGCTTGCAGGATGTCCCAAAAGATGGACTCCATTTTCTTATAGAAAGCTCAAGGTCCGTCTTGCAGCATTATCCTGTTGGAATAACCCTCCATCCCCCACACAAACGATCACCCTCCATCATCAACGATGCTAACATAACCAGATGCTGTCTGAGGACCTTGCAACACCTGGAGCTCCATCGTCCCTCTGTAAGAAAAGGCACCCCATACCATTATGGACCCTCCACCACTATGATATGTGGAAAAAATTTCAAGAGGCATGTTTTTGTCATGCCAATATCGCTGGAAGCCATCAGGACCATCTAAATTAAATTTTTTCTCATCAGAAAACAGGACTTTCTTCCACTTCTCAGTGTCCCAGGTTTGGTATTCACGACCAAATCTTAAGCGATCCACTTTGTGACGTGGAAGCAATCGAGGAATTTGTTTACGCTTTTTATTTACCATGATTTTTTATTGTAAGTGTCGTCTGATGGTTATTGGACTGCAATCAGCATCTGTAACCACCTTAGTTTGACTAGAAGAAAGTCCTCTGTCATTCATAAAAACCCCGTCTGATTCTCCTACTCAATGCAGGAGAAATTGGGGGGGGGGGGCTACCAAATGATTTTGCTTTTCCATAATTCTCAGTGTTCTTTAGAAAGTTGCAAATAACAGTTTTACAGCGATTTGTCTTAGCTGCTATCGCTCGCTTGCTTATGGGATCCTAGAATTTGAGAGCGCTCAACTTCGGTTAGTTTTTTTGCATGCTAACAGCTTTACACAGTAATTGCTAATCTCGAACTGAACTAAAAACATTAGAATTACCGTCAATCTAACAACTTATACCCTTAATCTAATAATTTTGATCATGTGTAAAAAGCCAAATTTAATAAAAATGCACATTTTGAAATAAAATTTTTGGAATGTACCTTTTTGTTTCCAACAACTTTCTAGATTTAAGTCAGAAGAGTTTAAAATCTATCCTTAAAAAAAAGGTTTATTTTTAAAGATTTTTAAGTAGTCTTAGATTTTTGATCAGCTGTGTATATATATATATATATATATATATATATATATATAATTATAAAACTCAAATGACCTTGTAACGAATGATGTAACCCACTTTCCGGTTTACGACATCCGGTAGCGCATGCGCACATAAACATTAACCCATAACAACGTAAACAAATAAACACAAATCGCTTCTTTTGCAGATTTTGATCTGCGCACTGAAATATTAACGTTATTATTTCGAAATTATTATTTAACATGGGAAAAGTGGGTGTGTTTTGCAACTATTCTTTATTACAACTATACTGTCGCTATTTTCTTTATTACAACTATACTGTCGCCGGGGCAAGAGAAATCACAGAGAAAGAGAGGCCGAATATTTATAACGATGGAAAGAGTTGCGTTGAGAGAAAGAGGAAGAATGAGAGAGCCGAAGAAAGGCCTAGCAGGTCTCAACACCCTCTCCGCCTCGTAAGGATGAGTCACCATTTGATAAAGTAGTAGTGGCGCACTGCCTGACCCTTTTTGGTTCCGAGAAGCTTACCGCCAAAAATGGGCAAGGAAAGAAGAGAGACAAGCAAAATAAGGATAGAAAAGAGAAAAAAGAAGAAAGAAAAAGAAATACGTTTTTATACGCTTCTCGGTAAGCAATCACGGCGACCAGACAATAAAACCCTGTTCCGGGTAGTCAACAAAAATGAAGCTACATTTTGGTGGGTATGAGGACATTCGCCAATGAGAAACTTAACGAGCAAACTTGTTTACCATGGACAAAGGAGAGGAGCAGAGAAGAAAAGTTATTAACGAAATAAGCCAAACCAAAAGCATGACTTGCAAAACTTATAAGTCAACATTTAAATTGATCTCGGTAAAAATTGTGTTGTCCGAAAGACTTTTGTCAAAAGACATATTACTGTTGAATTTGAGAAGCGAAATTTTCCAACATGAGCTGAAGCCAGGCTAACCAATACACACAGGACGAAAAACTAAAATAACGAAATCTGCCAAAGAAATCTCACATAAAAAAGAACGAACTGTAGGTCCTCTCTCTCTCTCTCTCTCATGCGATGAATTAATGTTTCCTTTTGTTTTATGATGACCCCCATCTTCATGATTCGTTTTTTTTGTTGTTTGATTTTTTTTTGTCCAATCTCACCTTCTTTTCTTTTTTTCTTTTTTTTTCTTTCTCCCCTCCTCCCATAATCTATTTTTGTAATAAAATTGATTTAAAATTAATATTCGTGTTCATGCTCTGCTGCTTCCAGCGTTCTGTTCGTTCGTCCACTCCATATTTATCGCGTTTTGAAAGAGTCCCCCATCTCCTCTTGTTTGGTGAAATATATCGAATCCTGTTCTTTTTTTCCTTAATTTCTTTCATTTCTTATGTGAGCGCCTTTACAAGGTCATCACATTGGGGCGTGATCGTAACAAAAGTGGGGGCTCATCCGGGATTACTCTTTCTTTATAAGACCCATAAGACCAACGAACACAGGTGGGAAATGGCAGAGCTTGTAAAATTTAGTGATCAGAAAATTTCTAAGGTAGAAGAATTTCTAAAGTCGCCCACATGCGAGAGCCTACACAAATTAATCAAAGACGATATTTAGCAGTAGGCAGGCACTATTAATTCCTATAGTAGCTAAATACCTTAAAAGTCAAAATAAAAACTTTGGGACAGAAGCAGATAATTTCATATAATCTCCAACGGTTGATGGACTATGCAAGCTTGCAAAAGACGATTTAGTTATGGTAGGCGAACACTATGGACTGAATGTAAAACCAGACACGGAAACATGATTTAGTCAGGATGGTAGCAGACGATCTTTTCAATAACTTCATGATAGACGAAGATGATTTAAAAAGTCGAGAGGAATCCCACAAGTGTAAGATTGAGCGTAAGTAAGATACGGGAATAAGGAAGGCGAATTGAATACTAGTTCAGACAACCAGGAGAAGAGAAAAAGAAAGCATATTAAGTCAATATTGATTAGAAATAGACAAAATTGAAAACGGTAGCTTTACCAGTTAGTCATATGTGAAGAAACTAGTCAGGGAACGGCCTAAACCAAGTATTACATGTGCAGTTTACGTACCGATATCAGAAAGATATGAAAAGAGAGAATAGATTTAAAAATATATTGTGTGAATCAAAATTAAATATCCTAATAAGAAAAAAAAACCAATGCATATAATGCTGAAATAATACTCAAAAAGGAAACAGATGAAACAGTTTGCCCATCCTGGTCAGGCATAGAGGGCAAAATGGAGGTAGACACTCTGTGTATTGTATTGTAATATTGTGTATTGTATTGTAATATTGTGTATTGTAGTGTAATATTGTGTATTGTATTGTAATATTGTGTATTGTATTGTAATAGTGTGTATTGTAGTGTAATATTGTGTATTGTATTGTAATATTGTGTATTGTATTGTAATATTGTGTATTGTAGTGTAATATTGTGTATTGTATTGTATTGTAATATTGTGTATTGTATTTTAATATTGTGTATTGTAGTGTAATATTGTGTATTGTAGTGTAATATTGTGTATTGTAGTGTAATATTGTGTATTCTATTGTAATATTGTGTATTGTATTGCAATATTGTGTATTGTATTGTAATATTGTGCATTGTAGTGTAATATTGTGTATTGTATTGTAATATTGTGTATTGTATTGTAATATTGTGTATTGTAGTGTAATATTGTGTATTGTATTGTAATATTGTGTATTGTAGTGTAATATTGTGTATTGTAGTGTAATATTGTGTATTGTATTGTAATATTGTGTATTGTATTGTAATATTGTGTATTGTATTGTAATATTGTGTATTGTATTGTAATATTGTGTATTGTATTGTAATATTGTGTACTGTATTGTAATATTGTGTATTGTATTGTAATATTGTGTATTATATTGTAATATTGTGTATTGTAGTGTAATATTGTGTATTGTATTGTAATATTGTGTATTGTAGTGTAATATTGTGTATTGTATTGTAATATTGTGTATTGTAGTGTAATATTGTGTATTGTATTGTAATATTGTGTATTGTATTGTAATATTGTGTATTGTATTGTAATATTGTGTATTGTAGTGTAATATTGTGTATTGTAGTGTAATATTGTGTATTGTAGTGTAATATTGTGTATTGTAGTGTAATATTGTGTATTGTATTGTAATATTGTGTATTGTATTGTAATATTGTGTATTTTAGTGTAATATTGTGTATTGTATTGTAATATTGTGTATTGTATTGTAATATTGTGCATTGTATTGTAATATTGTGTATTGTATTGTAATATTGTGTATTGTATTGTAATATTGTGTATTGTATTGTAATATTGTGTATTGTATTGTAATATTGTGTACTGTAGTGGTAAACTGTGCTCAGAGTAGAAGGCAACCTAAAAATTTCGCAACATGCTGATCGACTGTGTGTGCAAATTTGACCGGTCGGCACTGTATGGGGACGCCAGCAACTACAGGGCAGAAATCTCCATGTTTGGAGACAGACGATTATGTGAGGAAAGGTACCACTTCACGAGAATTGCCTGTGAATTCAAAGTTGCAGCAGACCGCAATGGCGACTGTTGTTGTTAAGCCGATAAATGGTGAGATTTGGGTGAAGGAACCTACGGAAGGTGTTCATAGTTTATCTGGTCGAGGCAGCAATAAAAGCTTGCATATTGAGACTGACATACGAGAATAATAATAATGCTCTGTTATTTATCTATAACAATGTTGTGTTATCATCTTGACGAATAATGGTGTGTTATTATCTTGACTAATAATGCTCTGTTATTATCTTTATTAATAATGGTGTGTTATTATCTTGACTAATAATGCTCTGTTATTATCTTTATTAATAATGGTGTGTTATCTTTATTAATAATGGTGTGTTATTATCTTGATAATCATTGCTCTGTTATTATCTTGACTAATAATGCTCTGTTATTATCTTTATTAATATCGCTCTCTTATTATCTGTATTAATAATGGTGTGTTATTATATTGACTAATAATGCTGTGTTATTATCTTCATTAATAATGATGTGTTATTATCTTCACTAATAATGCTCTGTAATTATCTTTATTAATAATGGTGTGTTATTATCTTGACTAATAATGCTCTGTTTTTATCTTGACAAATAATGCCCTGTTATTATCTTGACTAATAATGGTGTGTTATTATCTTGACTAATAATGCTCTGTTATTATATTGACTAATAATGCTCTGTTATTATCTTTATTAATAATGCTGTGTTATTATCTTTATTAATAATGGTGTGTTATTATCTTGACCAATAATACTGTGTTATGATCTTTATTAATAATGCTCTGTTATTATATTGACTAATAATACTGTGTTATTATCTTGATTACTTATGCTCTGTTATTATCTTTATTAATAATGCTCTGTTATTATCTTGACTAATAATGCTCTGTTATTATCTTGACTAATAATGGTGTGTTATTATCTTTATTAATAATGCTCTGTTATTATCTTTATTAATAATGCTCTGTTATTATCTTGACTAATAATGCTCTGTTATTATCTTGACTAATAATGGTGTGTTATTATCTTTATTAATAATGCTCTGTTATTATCTTTATTAATAATGCTCTTTTATTATCTTGACTAATAATGCTCTGTTATTACCTTTATTAATGATGATGTGTTATTATCTTGACTACTAATGCTCTGATATTATCTGGACTAATAATGCTCTGTTATTATCTTTATTAGTAATGGTGGGTTATTATATTGACTAATAATACTGTGTTATTATCTTTATTAATAATGCTCTGTTATTATATTGACTAATAATACTGTGTTATTATCTTTATTAATAATGCTCTTTTATTATATTGACTAAAAATGCTGTGTTATTATCTTTATAAATAATGCTCTGTTATTATCTTGACTAATAATGCTCTGTTATTATCTTGACTAATAATGCTCTGTTATTATCTTGACTAATAATGCTCTGTTATTATCTTGACTAATAATGCTCTGTTATTATCTTGACTAATAATGCTCTGTTATTATCTTGACTAATAATGCTCTGTTATTATCTTGACTAATAATACTGTGTTTTTATCTTTATTAATAATGCTCTGTTATTATATTGACTAATAATACTGTGTTATTATCTTTATTAATAATTCTCTGTTATTATATTGACTAATAATGCTCTGTTATTATCTTGACTAATAATGCTCTCTTATTATATTGACTAATAATGCTCTGTTATTATCTTTATTAATAATGCTCTGTTATTATCTTGACTAATAATGCTCTGTTTTTATCTTGACTAATAATGCTCTGTTATTATCTTGACTAATAATGCTCTGTTATTATCTTGACTAATAATGCTCTATTATCTTTATTAATAATGGTGTGTTATTATCTTGACTAATAATGCCCTGTTATTATCTTTATTAACAATGGTGTGTTATTATCTTGACTAATAATGCTCTGTTATTATCTTGACTAATAATGCTCTGTTATTATCTTGACTAATAATGCTCTATTATCTTTATTAATAATGGTGTGTTATTATCTTGACTAATAATGCCCTGTTATTATCTTTATTAACAATGGTGTGTTATTATCTTGACTAATAATGCTCTGTTATTATCTTTATTAATAATGGAGTGTTATTATCTTGACTAATAATGCTCTGATATTATCTTGACTAATAATGCTCCGTTATTATCTTGAATAATAATGCTCCGTTATTATCTTGAATAATAATGGTGTGTTATTACCTTGACTAATAATACTGTGTTTTTATCTTTATTAGTAATTCTCTGTTATTATATTGACTAATAATACTGTGTTATTATCTTTATTAATAATGCTCTGTTATTATCTTGACTGATAATGCTCTGTTATTATCTTGACTTATAATCGTGTGTTATTATCTTGACTAATAATGCTCTGTTATTATCTTTATTAATAATGCTCTGTTATTATCTTGACTAATAATCCTTTGTTAATCACTTGACTAATAATACTGTGTTATTATGTTTATTAATCATGCTCTGTTATTATCTTTATTAATAATGCTCTGTTATTATCTTGACTGATAATGCTCTGTTATTATCTTGACTAATAATGCTCTGTTATTATCTTGACTAATAATGCTCTGTTATTATCTTGACTAATAATGCTCTGTTATTATCTTTACTAATAATGGTGTGTGATTATCTTGACTAACAATGCTCTGTTATGTTCTTGACGAATAATACTGCGTTATTATCTCGACTAATAATACTGCGTTATTATCTTGACTAATAATACTGCGTTATTATCTTGACTAATAATACTGCATTAATATCTTGACTAATAATGCTCTGTTATTGTCTTGACTAATAATGGTGAGTTATTATCTTAACTAATAATACTGCGTTATTATCTTGACTAATAATACTGCGTTATTATCTTGACTAATAATACTGCATTATTATCTTGACTAATAATACTGCGTTATTATCTTGACTAATACTGCTCTGTTATTATCTTGACTAATACTGCTCTGTTATTGCCTTTATTAATAATAGTGTGTTATTATCGTAACTAATAATGCTCTGTTATTATCTTGACTAATAATACTCTGTTATTATCTTGACTAATAATGCTCTGTTATTATCTTGACTAATAATGATCTGTTATTATCTTGACTAATAATGATCTGTTATTATCTTGACTAACAAAGCTCTGTTATTATCTTTATTAATAATAGTGTATAATTATCCTGACTAATAATGCTCTGTTATTATCTTGACTAATAATGGTGTGTTAGTATCTTGACGAATAATGCTCTGTTATTATCTTGACTAATAATACTCTGTTATTATCTTGACTAATAATGCTCTATTATTATCTTTATTAATAATGCTCTGTTATTATCTTTATTAATAATGGTGCGTTATTATCTTGACTAATAATGCTCTGTTATTATCTTTATTAATAATGCTCTGTTATTATCTTTACTAATAATGCTTTGTTATTATCTTTATTAATAATGGTGTGTTATTATCTTTATAAACATTGGTGTGCTATTATCTTTATTAATAATGGTGTGTTATTATCTTGACTAAAAATGCTCTGTTATTATCTTTATTACTGATGGTGTGTTATTATCTTGACTAACAATCCCCTGTTATTATCTTTATTAATAATGGTGTGTTATTATCTTGACTAATAATGCTCTGTTATTATCTTTTTTTATTATGGTGTTGTATTATCTTGACTAATAATGCTCTCTTATTATATTGACTAATAATGCTCTCTTATTATATTGACTAATAATGCTCTCTTATTATCTTTATTAATAATGGTGTGTTATTATCTTTACAAATAATGCTCTGTTATTATCTTTATTAATAATGGTGTGTTACCTTTATTAATAATGGTGTGTTATTATCTTGACTAATAATGCTCTGTTATTATCTTTATTAATAATGGTGTGTTATTATCTTGAATAATAATGCTCTGTTATTATCTTTATTAATAATGGTGTGTTAATGTCTGGACTAATAATGCTCTGTTTTTATCTTTATTAATAATGGTGTGTTAATGTCTGGACTAATAATGCTCTGTTATTATCTTTATTAATAATGGTGTGTTAATGTCTGGACTAATAATGCTCTGTTATTATCTTTATTAATAATGGTGTGTTATTATCTTGACTAATAATGCTCTGTTATTATCTTTATTAATAATGGTGTGTTATTATCTTGAATAATAATGCTCTGTTATTATCTTTATTAATAATGGTGTGTTAATGTCTGGACTAATAATGCTCTGTTTTTATCTTTATTAATAATGGTGTGTTAATGTCTGGACTAATAATGCTCTGTTATTATCTTTATTAATAATGGTGTGTTAATGTCTGGACTAATAATGCTCTGTTTTTATCTTTATTAATAATGGTGTGTTAATGTCTGGACTAATAATGCTCTGTTATTATCTTTATTAATAATGGTGTGTTAATGTCTGGACTAATAATGCTCTGTTATTATCTTTATTAATAATGGTGTGTTAATGTCTGGACTAATAATGCTCTGTTTTTATCTTTATTAATAATGGTGTGTTATTATCTTTATTAATAATGGTGTGTTATTATCTTGACTAATAATGCTCTGTTATGATCTTTATTAATCTCGCTCTGTTATTATCTTTATTAATAATGGTGTGTTATTATCTTGAATAATAATGCTCTGGTATTATCTTTATTAATAATGGTGTGTTAATGTCTGGACTAATAATGCTCTGTTATTATCTTTATTAATAATGCTGTGTTATTATCTTTATTAATAATGGTGTGTTATTATCTTGACTAATAATGATCTGTTATTAACTTTATTAATAAAGCGGTGTTATTATCTTTATTAATAATGGTGTGTTATAATCTTGACTAATAATGCTCAGTTATTATCTTGACTAATAATGCTCTGTTATTATCTTGACTAATAATGGTGTGATATTATCTTGACTAATAATGCTCTGTTATTATCTTTATTATTAATGGTGTGTTATTATCTTGACTAATAATGCTCTGTTATTATCTGTATTAATAATGGTGTGTTATTATCTTGACTAATAATGATCTGTTATTATCTTTATTAGTAATGGTGGGTTATTATATTGACTAATAATACTGTGTTATTATCTTTATTAATAATGCTCCGTTATTATATTGACTAATAATACTGTGTTATTATCTTTATTAATAATGCTCTTTTATTATATTGACTAAAAATGCTGTGTTATTATCTTTATTAATAATGCTCTGTTATTATATTGACTAATAATACTGTGTTATTATCTTTATTAATAATGCTCTTTTATTATATTGACTAAAAATGCTGTGTTATTATCTTTATAAATAATGCTCTGTTATTATCTTGACTAATAATGCTCTGTGATTATCTTGACTTATAATGCTCTGTTATTATCTTGACTAATAATGCTCTGTTATTATCTTGACTAATAATGCTCTGTTATTATCTTGACTAATAATACTGTGTTTTTATCTTTATTAATAATGCTCTGTTATTATATTGACTAATAATACTGTGTTATTATCTTTATTAATAATTCTCTGTTATTATATTGAATAATAATGCTCTGTTATTATCTTAACTAATAATGGTGTGTTATTATCTTCACTAATAATACTCTGTTATTATCTTGACTAATAACGGTGTGTTATTATCTTGACTTATAATGCTCTGTTATTATCTTGACTAATAATGGTGTGTTATTATCTTGACTAATAATGCTCTATTATTATCTTGACTAATAACGGTGTGTTATTATCTTGACTAATAATGCTCTCTTATTATATTGACTAATAATGCTCTGTTATTATCTTTATTAATAATGCTCTGTTATTATCTTGACTAATAATGCTCTGTTTTTATCTTGACTAATAATGCTCTGTTATTATCTTGACTAATAATGCTCTGTTATTATCTTGACTAATAATGCTCTATTATCTTTATTAATAATGGTGTGTTATTATCTTGACTAATAATGCCCTGTTATTATCTTTATTAACAATGGTGTGTTATTATCTTGACTAATAATGCTCTGTTATTATCTTTATTAATAATGGTGTGTTATTATCTTGACTAATAATGCCCTGTTATTATCTTTATTAATAATGGTGTGTTATTATCTTGACTTATAATGCTCTGTTATTATCTTGACTAATAATGGTGTGTTATTATCTTGACTAATAATGCTCTATTATTATCTTGACTAATAACGGTGTGTTATTATCTTGACTAATAATGCTCTCTTATTATATTGACTAATAATGCTCTGTTATTATCTTTATTAATAATGCTCTGTTATTATCTTGACTAATAATGCTCTGTTTTTATCTTGACTAATAATGCTCTGTTATTATCTTGACTAATAATGCTCTGTTATTATCTTGACTAATAATGCTCTATTATCTTTATTAATAATGGTGTGTTATTATCTTGACTAATAATGCCCTGTTATTATCTTTATTAACAATGGTGTGTTATTATCTTGACTAATAATGCTCTGTTATTATCTTGACTAATAATGCTCTGTTATTATCTTGACTAATAATGCTCTATTATCTTTATTAATAATGGTGTGTTATTATCTTGACTAATAATGCCCTGTTATTATCTTTATTAACAATGGTGTGTTATTATCTTGACTAATAATGCTCTGTTATTATCTTTATTAATAATGGTGTGTTATTATCTTGACTAATAATGCTCTGTTATTATATTGACAAATAATGCTCTGTATATTATATTGACTAATAATGCTCTGTTATTATATTGACTAATAATGCTCTGTTATTATCTTTATTAATAATGGTGTGATATTATCTGGAACAATAATGCTCTGTTATTATCTTTTTTATAATGGTGTGTTATTATTTGTACTAATAATGCTCTGTTATTATCTTTATAAATAATGGTGTGTTATTATCTTGACTAATAATGCTCTGTTATTATCTTGACTAATAATACTGTGTTATTATCTTTATTAATCATGCTCTTTTATTATCTTTATTAATCATGCTCCGTTATTATCTTGACTAATAATGCTTTGTTATTATTTTGACTAATAAGTCTCTGTTATTATCTTGACTAATAATACTCTGTTATTATCTTGACTAATAATGCTCTGTTATTATCTTGACTTATAATAGTGTGTTATTATCTTGACTAATAATGGTGTGTTATTATCTTGACTAATAATGGTGTGTTATTATATTGACTAATAATGCTCTGTTATTATCTTGACTAATAATGCTCTGTTATTATCTTGACTTATAATAGTGTGTTATTATCTTGACTAATAATGCTCTGTTATTATCTTGACTAATAATGCTCTGTTATTATCTTGACTAATAATGCTCTGTTATTATCTTGACTAATAATGCTCTGTTATTATCTTGACTAATAATGCTCTGTTATTATCTTGACTAATAATGCTCTGTTATTATCTTGACTTATAATAGTGTGTTATTATCTTGACTAATAATGCTCTGTTATTATCTTGACTAATAATGGTGTGTTATTATATTGACTAATAATGCTCTGTTATTATCTTCATTAATAATGCTCTGTTATTATCTTTACTAATAATGCTCTGTTATTATCTTGACGATTAATACTGCGTTATTATCTCGACTAATAATACTGCGTTATTATCTTGACAAATAATACTGCGTTATTATCTTGACTAATAATACTGCATTATTGTCTTGACTAATAATGCTCTGTTATTGACTTGACCAATAATGGTGTCTTATTATATTGACTAGTAATACTACGTTATTATCTTGACTAATAATACTGTGTTATTATCTTGACTAATAATACTACGTAATTATCTTGACTAATAATACTGCGTTATAATCTTGACTAATAATGCTCTGTTATTATCTTGACTAATAATGCTCTGTTATTATCTTTATTAATAAAGGTGTGTTATTATCTTGACTAATAATGCTCTGTTATTATCTTTATTAATAATGCTCTGTAAATATTTTGACTAAAAATGCTCTGTTATTATTTTTACTAATAATGCTCTGTTATTATATTGACTAATAATGCTGCGTTATTATCTTGACTAATAATGCTCCGTTATTATCTTGACTTACAATGCTCTGTTATTATCTTGACTAATAATACTGTGTTATTATCTTTATTAATAATGGTGTGTTATTATCCTAACTAATAATACTCTGTTATTATCTTCACTAATAATACTGTGATATTATCTTTATAATCAATGCTCTTATATTATCTTTATTAATAATGCTCTGTTATTATCTAGACTAATAATGGAGTGTTATTATCTTGACTAATAATGCTCTGTTATTATCTTTATTAATAATGGAGTGTTATTATCTTGACTAATAATGCTCTGATATTATCTTGACTAATAATGCTCCGTTATTATCTTGAATAATAATGGTGTGTTATTACCTTGACTAATAATACTGTGTTTTTATCTTTATTAGTAATTCTCTGTTATTATATTGACTAATAATACTGTGTTATTATCTTTATTAATAATGCTCTGTTATTATCTTGACTGATAATGCTCTGTTATTATCTTGACTAATAATGGTGTGTTATTATCTTGACTAAAAATGCTCTGTTATTATCTTGACTTATAATCGTGTGTTATTATCTTGACTAATAATGCTCTGTTATTATCTTTATTAATAATGCTCTGTTATTATCTTGACTAATAATCCTTTGTTAATCACTTGACTAATAATACTGTGTTATTATGTTTATTAATCATGCTCTGTTATTATCTTTATTAATAATGCTCTGTTATTATCTTGACTAATAATGCTCTGTTATTATCTTGACTAATAATGCTCTGTTATTATCTTGACTAATAATGCTCTGTTATTATCTTTACTAATAATGGTGTGTGATTATCTTGACTAACAATGCTCTGTTATTATCTTGACGAATAATACTGCGTTATTATCTCGACTAATAATACTGCGTTATTATCTTGACTAATAATACTGCGTTATTATCTTGACTAATAATACTGCATTAATATCTTGACTAATAATGCTCTGTTATTGTCTTGACTAATAATGGTGAGTTATTATCTTAACTAATAATACTGCGTTATTATCTTGACTAATAATACTGCGTTATTATCTTGACTAATAATACTGCATTATTATCTTGACTAATAATACTGCGTTATTATCTTGACTAATACTGCTCTGTTATTATCTTGACTAATACTGCTCTGTTATTGCCTTTATTAATAATAGTGTGTTATTATCGTAACTAATAATGCTCTGTTATTATCTTGACTAATAATACTCTGTTATTATCTTGACTAATAATGCTCTGTTATTATCTTGACTAATAATGATCTGTTATTATCTTGACTAATAATGATCTGTTATTATCTTGACTAACAAAGCTCTGTTATTATCTTTATTAATAATAGTGTATAATTATCCTGACTAATAATGCTCTGTTATTATCTTGACTAATAATGGTGTGTTAGTATCTTGACGAATAATGCTCTGTTATTATCTTGACTAATAATACTCTGTTATTATCTTGACTAATAATGCTCTGTTATTATCTTTATTAATAATGCTCTGTTAATATCTTTATTAATAATGGTGCGTTATTATCTTGATTAATAATGCTCTGTTATTATCTTTATTAATAATGCTCTGTTATTATCTTTACTAATAATGCTTTGTTATTATCTTTATTAATAATGGTGTGTTATTATCTTTATAAACATTGGTGTGCTATTATCTTTATTAATAATGGTGTGTTATTATCTTGACTAATAATGCTCTGTTATTATCTTGACTAAAAATGCTCTGTTATTATCTTTATTACTGATGGTGTGTTATTATCTTGACTAACAATCCCCTGTTATTATCTTTATTAATAATGGTGTGTTATTATCTTGACTAATAATGCTCTGTTATTATCTTTTTTTATTATGGTGTTGTATTATCTTGACTAATAATGCTCTCTTATTATATTGACTAATAATGCTCTCTTATTATATTGACTAATAATGCTCTCTTATTATCTTTATTAATAATGGTGTGTTATTATCTTTACTAATAATGCTCTGTTATTATCTTTATTAATAATGGTGTGTTACCTTTATTAATAATGGTGTGTTATTATCTTGACTAATAATGCTCTGTTATTATCTTTATTAATAATGGTGTGTTATTATCTTGAATAATAATGCTCTGTTATTATCTTTATTAATAATGGTGTGTTATTATCTTTACTAATAATGCTCTGTTATTATCTTTATTAATAATGGTGTGTTACCTTTATTATTAATGGTGTGTTATTATCTTGACTAATAATGCTCTGTTATTATCTGTATTAATAATGGTGTGTTATTATCTTGACTAATAATGATCTGTTATTATCTTTATTAGTAATGGTGGGTTATTATATTGACTAATAATACTGTGTTATTATCTTTATTAATAATGCTCCGTTATTATATTGACTAATAATACTGTGTTATTATCTTTATTAATAATGCTCTTTTATTATATTGACTAAAAATGCTGTGTTATTATCTTTATTAATAATGCTCTGTTATTATATTGACTAATAATACTGTGTTATTATCTTTATTAATAATGCTCTTTTATTATATTGACTAAAAATGCTGTGTTATTATCTTTATAAATAATGCTCTGTTATTATCTTGACTAATAATGCTCTGTGATTATCTTGACTTATAATGCTCTGTTATTATCTTGACTAATAATGCTCTGTTATTATCTTGACTAATAATGCTCTGTTATTATCTTGACTAATAATGCTCTGTTATTATCTTGACTAATAATGCTCTGTTATTATCTTGACTAATAATACTGTGTTTTTATCTTTATTAATAATGCTCTGTTATTATATTGACTAATAATACTGTGTTATTATCTTTATTAATAATTCTCTGTTATTATATTGAATAATAATGCTCTGTTATTATCTTAACTAATAATGGTGTGTTATTATCTTCACTAATAATACTCTGTTATTATCTTGACTTATAATGCTCTGTTATTATCTTGACTAATAATGGTGTGTTATTATCTTGACTAATAATGCTCTATTATTATCTTGACTAATAACGGTGTGTTATTATCTTGACTAATAATGCTCTCTTATTATATTGACTAATAATGCTCTGTTATTATCTTTATTAATAATGCTCTGTTATTATCTTGACTAATAATGCTCTGTTTTTATCTTGACTAATAATGCTCTGTTATTATCTTGACTAATAATGCTCTGTTATTATCTTGACTAATAATGCTCTATTATCTTTATTAATAATGGTGTGTTATTATCTTGACTAATAATGCCCTGTTATTATCTTTATTAACAATGGTGTGTTATTATCTTGACTAATAATGCTCTGTTATTATCTTGACTAATAATGCTCTGTTATTATCTTGACTAATAATGCTCTATTATCTTTATTAATAATGGTGTGTTATTATCTTGACTAATAATGCCCTGTTATTATCTTTATTAACAATGGTGTGTTATTATCTTGACTAATAATGCTCTGTTATTATCTTTATTAATAATGGTGTGTTATTATCTTGACTAATAATGCTCTGTTATTATATTGACAAATAATGCTCTGTATATTATATTGACTAATAATGCTCTGTTATTATATTGACTAATAATGCTCTGTTATTATCTTTATTAATAATGGTGTGATATTATCTGGAACAATAATGCTCTGTTATTATCTTTTTTTATAATGGTGTGTTATTATTTGTACTAATAATTCTCTGTTATTATCTTTATAAATAATGGTGTGTTATTATCTTTATTAATAATGCTCTGTTATTATCTTGACTGATAATGCTCTGTTATTATCTTGACTGATAATGCTCTGTTATTATCTTGACTAATAATGCTCTGTTATTATCTTGACTAATAATGCTCTGTTATTATCTTTACTAATAATGGTGTGTGATTATCTTGACTAACAATGCTCTGTTATTATCTTGACGAATAATACTGCGTTATTATCTCGACTAATAATACTGCGTTATTATCTTGACTAATAATACTGCGTTATTATCTTGACTAATAATACTGCGTTAATATCTTGACTAATAATGCTCTGTTATTGTCTTGACTAATAATGGTGAGTTATTATCTTAACTAATAATACTGCGTTATTATCTTGACTAATAATACTGCGTTATTATCTTGACTAATAATACTGCATTATTATCTTGACTAATAATACTGCGTTATTATCTTGACTAATACTGCTCTGTTATTATCTTGACTAATACTGCTCTGTTATTGCCTTTATTAATAATAGTGTGTTATTATCGTAACTAATAATGCTCTGTTATTATCTTGACTAATAATACTCTGTTATTATCTTGACTAATAATGCTCTGTTATTATCTTGACTAATAATGATCTGTTATTATCTTGACTAATAATGATCTGTTATTATCTTGACTAACAAAGCTCTGTTATTATCTTTATTAATAATAGTGTATAATTATCCTGACTAATAATGCTCTGTTATTATCTTAACTAATAATGGTGTGTTAGTATCTTGACGAATAATGCTCTGTTATTATCTTGACTAATAATACTCTGTTATTATCTTGACTAATAATGCTCTATTATTATCTTTATTAATAATGCTCTGTTATTATCTTTATTAATAATGGTGTGTGATCTTTATTAATAATGCTACGTTATTATGTTGACTAATAATGCTCTGTTTTTATCTTTATTAATAATGCTCTGTTAATATCTTTATTAATAATGGTGCGTTATTATCTTGACTAATAATGCTCTGTTATTATCTTTATTAATAATGCTCTGTTATTATCTTTACTAATAATGCTTTGTTATTATCTTTATTAATAATGGTGTGTTATTATCTTTATAAACATTGGTGTGCTATTATCTTTATTAATAATGGTGTGTTATTATCTTGACTAATAATGCTCTGTTATTATCTTGACTAAAAATGCTCTGTTATTATCTTTATTACTGATGGTGTGTTATTATCTTGACTAACAATCCCCTGTTATTATCTTTATTAATAATGGTGTGTTATTATCTTGACTAATAATGCTCTGTTATTATCTTTTTTTATTATGGTGTTGTATTATCTTGACTAATAATGCTCTCTTATTATATTGACTAATAATGCTCTCTTATTATATTGACTAATAATGCTCTCTTATTATCTTTATTAATAATGGTGTGTTATTATCTTTACTAATAATGCTCTGTTATTATCTTTATTAATAATGGTGTGTTATCTTTATTAATAATGGTGTGTTATTATCTTGACTAATAATGCTCTGTTATTATCTTTATTAATAATGGTGTGTTATTATCTTGAATAATAATGCTCTGTTATTATCTTTATTAATAATGGTGTGTTAATGTCTGGACTAATAATGCTCTGTTATTATCTTTATTAATAATGCTGTGTTATTATCTTTATTAAGAATGGTGTGTTATTATCTTGACTAATAATGATCTGTTATTAACTTTATTAATAAAGCGGTGTTATTATCTTTATTAATAATGGTGTGTTATAATCTTGACTAATAATGCTCAGTTATTATCTTGACTAATAATGCTCTGTTATTATCTTGACTAATAATGGTGTGATATTATCTTGACTAATAATGCTCTGTTATTATCTTTATTATTAATGGTGTGTTATTATCTTGACTAATAATGCTCTGTTATTATCTGTATTAATAATGGTGTGTTATTATCTTGACTAATAATTCTCTGTTATTATCTTTATTAGTAATGGTGGGTTATTATATTGACTAATAATACTGTGTTATTATCTTTATTAATAATGCTCTGTTATTATATTGACTAATAATACTGTGTTATTATCTTTATTAATAATGCTCTTTTATTATATTGACTAAAAATGCTGTGTTATTATCTTTATAAATAATGCTCTGTTATTATCTTGACTAATAATGCTCTGTGATTATCTTGACTAATAATGCTCTGTTATTATCTTGACTAATAATGCTCTGTTATTATCTTGACTAATAATGCTCTGTTATTATCTTGACTAATAATGCTCTGTTATTATCTTGACTAATAATGCTCTGTTATTATCTTGACTAATAATGCTCTGTTATTATCTTGACTAATAATACTGTGTTTTTATCTTTATTAATAATGATCTGTTATTATATTGACTAATAATACTGTGTTATTATCTTTATTAATAATTCTCTGTTATTATATTGAATAATAATGCTCTGTTATTATCTTAACTAATAATGGTGTGTTATTATCTTCACTAATAATACTCTGTTATTATCTTGACTTATAATGCTCTGTTATTATCTTGACTAATAATGGTGTGTTATTATCTTGACTAATAATGCTCTCTTATTATATTGACTAATAATGCTCTGTTATTATCTTGACTAATAATGCTCTGTTATTATCTTGACTAATAATGCTCTATTATTATCTTGACTAATAACGGTGTGTTATTATCTTGACTAATAATGCTCTCTTATTATATTGACTAATAATGCTCTGTTATTATCTTTATTAATAATGCTCTGTTATTATCTTGAGTAATAATGCTCTGTTTTTATCTTGACTAATAATGCTCTATTATTATCTTGACTAATAATGCTCTGTTATTATCTTGACTAATAATGCTCTGTTATTATCTTGACTAATAATGCTCTATTATCTTTATTAATAATGGTGTGTTATTATCTTGACTAATAATGCCCTGTTATTATCTTTATTAACAATGGTGTGTTATTATCTTGACTAATAATGCTCTGTTATTATCTTGACTAATAATGCTCTGTTATTATCTTGACTAATAATGCTCTGTTATTATCTTGACTAATAATGCTCTGTTATTATCTTGACTAATAATGCTCTGTTATTATCTTGACTAATAATGCTCTATTATCTTTATTAATAATGGTGTGTTATTATCTTGACTAATAATGCCCTGTTATTATCTTTATTAACAATGGTGTGTTATTATCTTGACTAATAATGCTCTGTTATTATCTTTATTAATAATGGTGTGTTATTATCTTGACTAATAATGCTCTGTTTATTATATTGACAAATAATGCTCTGTATATTATATTGACTAATAATGCTCTGTTATTATATTGACTAATAATGCTCTGTTATTATCTTTATTAATAATGGTGTGATATTATCTGGAACAATAATGCTCTGTTATTATCTTTTTTAATAATGGTGTGTTAATATTTGTACTAATAATGCTCTGTTATTATCTTTATAAATAATGGTGTGTTATTATCTTGACTAATAATGCTCTGTTATTATCTTGACTAATAATACTGTGTTATTATCTTTATTAATCATGCTCTTTTATTATCTTTATTAATCATGCTCCGTTATTATCTTGACTAATAATGCTTTGTTATTATTTTGACTAATAAGTCTCTGTTATTATCTTGACTAATAATGCTCTGTTATTATCTTGACTAATAATGCTCTGTTATTATCTTGACTTATAATAGTGTGTTATTATCTTGACTAATAATGCTCTGTTATTATCTTGACTAATAATGGTGTGTTATTATATTGACTAATAATGCTCTGTTATTATCTTGACTAATAATGATCTGTTATTATCTTGCTAATAATGCTCTGTTATTATCTTCATTAATAATGCTCTGTTATTATCTTTACTAATAATGCTCTGTTATTATCTTGACGATTAATACTGCGTTATTATCTCGACTAATAATACTGCGTTATTATCTTGACAAATAATACTGCGTTATTATCTTGACTAATAATACTGCATTATTGTCTTGACTAATAATGCTCTGTTATTGACTTGACCAATAATGGTGTCTTATTATATTGACTAGTAATACTACGTTATTATCTTGACTAATAATACTGTGTTATTATCTTGACTAATAATACTACGTAATTATCTTGACTAATAATACTGCGTTATAATCTTGACTAATAATGCTCTGTTATTATCTTGACTAATAATGCTCTGTTATTATCTTTATTAATAAAGGTGTGTTATTATCTTTATTAATAAAGGTGTGTTATTATCTTGACTAATAATGCTCTGTTATTATCTTTATTAATAATGCTCTGTAAATATTTTGACTAAAAATGCTCTGTTATTATTTTTACTAATAATGCTCTGTTATTATATTGACTAATAATGCTGCGTTATTATCTTGACTAATAATGCTCCGTTATTATCTTGACTTACAATGCTCTGTTATTATCTTGACTAATAATACTGTGTTATTATCTTTATTAATAATGGTGTGTTATTATCCTAACTAATAATACTCTGTTATTATCTTCACTAATAATACTGTGATATTATCTTTATAATCAATGCTCTTATATTATCTTTATTAATAATGCTCTGTTATTATCTTGACTAATAATGGAGTGTTATTATCTTGACTAATAATGCTCTGTTATTATCTTTATTAATAATGGAGTGTTATTATCTTGACTAATAATGCTCTGATATTATCTTGACTAATAATGCTCCGTTATTATCTTGAATAATAATGGTGTGTTATTACCTTGACTAATAATACTGTGTTTTTATCTTTATTAGTAATTCTCTGTTATTATATTGACTAATAATACTGTGTTATTTTCTTTATTAATAATGCTCTGTTATTATCTTGACTGATAATGCTCTGTTATTATCTTGACTAATAATGGTGTGTTATTATCTTGACTAAAAATGCTCTGTTATAATCTTGACTTATAATCGTGTGTTATTATCTTGACTAATAATGCTCTGTTATTATCTTGATTAATAATGCTCTGTTATTATCTTGACTAATAATGCTCTGTTATTATCTTTACTAATAATGGTGTGTGATTATCTTGACTAACAATGCTCTGTTATTATCTTGACGAATAATACTGCGTTATTATCTCGACTAATAATACTGCGTTATTATCTTGACTAATAATACTGCGTTATTATCTTGACTAATAATACTGCGTTAATATCTTGACTAATAATGCTCTGTTATTGTCTTGACTAATAATGGTGAGTTATTATCTTAACTAATAATACTGCGTTATTATCTTGACTAATAATACTGCGTTATTATCTTGACTAATAATACTGCATTATTATCTTGACTAATAATACTGCGTTATTATCTTGACTAATACTGCTCTGTTATTATCTTGACTAATACTGCTCTGTTATTGCCTTTATTAATAATAGTGTGTTATTATCGTAACTAATAATGCTCTGTTATTATCTTGACTAATAATACTCTGTTAGTATCTTTACTAATAATGCTCTGTTATTATCTTTACTAATAATGCTCTGTTATTATCTTGACTAATAATGATCTGTTTTTATCTTTATTAATAATGCTCTGTTAATATCTTTATTAATAATGGTGCGTTATTATCTTGACTAATAATGCTCTGTTATTATCTTTATTAATAATGCTCTGTTATTATCTTTACTAATAATGCTTTGTTATTATCTTTATTAATAATGGTGTGTTATTATCTTTATAAACATTGGTGTGCTATTATCTTTATTAATAATGGTGTGTTATTATCTTGACTAACAATCCCCTGTTATTATCTTTATTAATAATGGTGTGTTATTATCTTGACTAATAATGCTCTGTTATTATCTTTTTTTATAATGGTGTTGTATTATCTTGACTAATAATGCTCTCTTATTATATTGACTAATAATGCTCTCTTATTATATTGACTAATAATGCTCTCTTATTATCTTTATTAATAATGGTGTGTTATTATCTTTACTAATAATGCTCTGTTATTATCTTTATTAATAATGGTGTGTTATCTTTATTAATAATGGTGTGTTATTATCTTGACTAATAATGCTCTGTTATTATCTTTATTAATAATGGTGTGTTATTATCTTGAATAATAATGCTCTGTTATTATCTTTATTAATAATGGTGTGTTAATGTCTGGACTAATAATGCTCTGTTATTATCTTTATTAATAATGCTGTGTTATTATCTTTATTAATAATGGTGTGTTATTATCTTGACTAATAATGATCTGTTATTAACTTTATTAATAAAGCGGTGTTATTATCTTTATTAATAATGGTGTGTTATAATCTTGACTAATAATGCTCAGTTATTATCTTGACTAATAATGCTCTGTTATTATCTTGACTAATAATGGTGTGATATTATCTTGACTAATAATGCTCTGTTATTATCTTTATTATTAATGGTGTGTTATTATCTTGACTAATAATGCTCTGTTATTATCTGTATTAATAATGGTGTGTTATTATCTTGACTAATAATGCTCTGTTATTATCTTTATTAATAACGGTGTGTTATTATCTTGACTAATAATGCTCTGTTACTATCTTTATTAATATTGATGTGTTAATGTCTTGACTAATAATGCTCTGTTATTATCTTTATAATTATTGGTGTGTTATTATCTTTATTAATAATGGTGTGTTATTATCTTGATTAATAATGCTCTGTTATTATCTTTATTAATATCGCTCTGTTATTATTTGTATTAATAAGGGTGTGTTATTATATTGACTAATAATGCTGTGTTATTATCTTTATTAATAATGGTGTTTTATTATCTTGACTAATAAGGCTCTGTAATTATCCTTATTAATAATGGTGTGTTATTATCTTGACTAATAATGCTCTGTTATTAGCTTTATTTATAATGCTCTGTTATTAACTTTATTAATGAAGCGGTGTTATTATCTTTATTAATAATGGAGTGTAATTATCTTGACTAATAATGCTCCGTTTCTATCTTGACCAATAATGCTCTGTTATTATCTTGACTAATAATGCTCTGTTATTATCTTGACTAATAATGCTCTGTTATTATCTTGACTAATAATGCTCTATTATTATCTTTGTTAATAATGCTCTGTTATTATCTTTACTAATAATGCTCTGTTATTATCTTTATTAATAATGGTGTGTTATTATCTTTATAAACATTGGTCTCTTATTATATTTATTAATAATACTCTGTTATTATCTTGACTAATAATGCTCTGTTATTATCTTGACTAATAATGCTCTGTTATTATCTTGACTAATAATGCTCTGTTATTATATTGACTAATAATGCTCTGTTATTATCTTGACTAATAATGCTCTGTTATTATCTTGACTAATAATGCTCTGTTATTATCTTTGTTAATAATGCTCTGTTATTATCTTTACTAATAATGCTCTGTTATTATCTTTATTAATAATGGTGTGTTATTATCTTTATAAACATTGGTCTCTTATTATATTTATTAATAATACTCTGTTATTATCTTGACTAATAATGCTCTTTCATTATCTTTATTAATAATGCTCTGTTATTATCTTTATTAATAATGCTCTGTTATTATCTTGACTTATAATGCTCTGGGATTATCTTTATTAATAATGCTCTGTTATTATCTTTATTTATCATGCTCTGTTATCATCTTGACTAATAATTCTTTGTTATTATCTTTATTTACAATGCTCTGTTATTATCTTGACTAATAATGCTCTGTTATTATCTTGACTAATAAATCTCTGTTATTATATTCATTAATAATGCTCTGTTATTATTTTGCCTAATAATACTGTGTTATTATCTTTATTAATAATGCTCTTTTATTATATTGACTAATAATGCTCTGTTATTATCTTGACTAATAATGCTCTGTTATTATCTTGACTAATAATGGTGTGTTATTATCCTGATTTATTATACTCTGTTATTATCTTTACTAATAATGCTCTGTTATTATCTTCATTAATAATACTCTGTTATTATCTTGACTAATAATGCTCTGTTATTATCTTGACTAATAATGGTGTGTTATTATCTTGATTAATTATACTCTGTTATTATCTTGACTAATAATGTTCTGTTATTATCTTGACTAATAATGCTCTGTTATTATCTTCATTAATAATTCTCTGTTATTATCTTGACTAATAATGCTCTGTTATTATCTTGACTAATAATGCTCTATTATTATCTTGACTAATAATGCTCTGTTATTATCTTTACTAATAATGCTCTGTTATTATCTTTATTAATAATGGTGTGTTATTATCTTTATTAAAAATGGTGTGTTATTATCTTGACTAATAATACTCTGTTATTATCTTTATTAATAATGTTGTGTTATTATCTTTATTAATAATGGTGTGTTATTATCTTGACTAATAAGGCTCTGTTATTATCCGTATTAATAATGGTGTGGTGTTATCTTGACTAATAATACTCTGTTATTAACTTTATTAATAAAGCGGTGTTATTATCTTTATTAATAATGGTGTGTTATAATCTTGACTAATAATGCTCAGTTATTATCTTGACTAATAATGCTCTGTTATTATCTTTATTAATAATGCTCTGTTATTATCTTGACTAATAATGCTCTGATATTATCTATATAATTAATTCTCTGTTATTATCTTTATTAATAATGGTGTGTTATTATCTTTATTAATATTGGTGTGTTATTATCTTTATTAATAATGGGGTGTTATTATCTTTATTAATAATGGGGTGTTATTATCTTTATTAATAATGAGGTGTTATTATCTTTATTAATAATGCTGTGTTATTATCTTTATTAATAATGGGGTGTTATTATTTTTATTAATAATGAGGTGTTATTATCTTTATTAATAATGCTGTGTTATTATCTTTATTAATAATGGTGTGTTAATATCTTGACTAATAATGCTCCGTTATTATCTTGACCCATAATGCTCTGTTATTATCTTGACTAATAATGCTCTGTAATTATCTTGACTAATAATGCTCTGTTATTATCTTGATTAATAATGCTCTGTTATTATATTGACTGATAATGCCCTTTCATTATCTTTATTAATAATGCTCTGTTATTATCTTTATTAATAATGCTCTGTTATTATCTTGACTTATAATGGTGTAATATTATCTTGACTAATAATGCTCTGTTATTATCTTTAATCATAATGGTGTGTTATTATCTTGACTAATAAGGCTCTGTTATTATCTGTATTAATAATGGTGTGTTATTATCTTGACTAATAATGCTCTGTTATTATCTTTATTAATATCGCTCTCTTATTATCTTTATTAATAATGGTGTGTTATTATCTTGACCAATAATGCTCTGTTATTATCCTGACTAATAATGCTCTGTAATTATCTTGACTAATAATGCTCTGTTATTATATTGACTAATAATGCTCTGTTATTATATTGACTAATAATGCTCTGTAATTATCTTGACTAATAATGCTCTGTTATTATATTGACTAATAATGCTCTGTTATTATATTGACTAATAATGCTCTGTAATTATCTTGACTAATAATGCTCTGTTATTATATTGACTAATAATGCTCTCTTATTATATTGACTAATAATGCTCTGTAATTATCTTGACTAATAATGCTCTGTTATTATATTGACTAATAATGCTCTCTTATTATATTGACTAATAATGCTCTGTTATTATCTTGACTAATAATGCTCTGTTATTATCTTGACTAATAATGCTCTGTTATTATCTTGACTAATAATGCTCTCTTATTATATTTATTAATAATGGTGTGTTATTATCTTTATAAACATTGGTCTATTATTATCTTTATAAATAACGGTGTGTTATTATCTTTACTAATAATGGTGTGTTATTATATTTGTTAATAATGCTCTGTTAATGTCTTTACTAATAATGCTCTGTTATTATCTTTATTAATAATGGTGTGTTATTATCTTTATAAACATTGGTCTGTTATTATATTTATTAATAATACTCTGTTATTATCTTGACTAATAATGCTCTTTCATTATCTTTATTAATAATGCTCTGTTATTATCTTTATTAATAATTCTCTGTTATTATCTTGACTAATAATGCTCTGTTATTATCTTTATTTACAATGCACTGTTATTATCTTTATCAATAATGCTCTGTTATTATCTTTATCAATAATGCTCTGTTATTATCTTGACTAATAAATCTCTGTTATTATATTCATTAATAATGCTCTGTTATTACTTTGACTAATAATACTGTATTATTATCTTTATTAATAATGCTCTTTTATTATATTGACTAATAATTCTCTGTTTTTATCTTTATTAATAATGTTCTGTTATTATCTTGACTAATAATGCTCTGTTATTATCTTGACTTATAATGGTGTGTTATTATCTGGACTAATTATACTCTGTTATTATCTTTACTAATAATGCTCTGTTATTATCTTGACAAATAATGCTCTGTTATTATCTTGACTAATAATGCTCTGTTATTATCTTGACTAATAATGCTCTGTTATTATCTTCATTAATAATTCTCTGTTATTATCTTGACTAATAATGCTCTGTTATTATCTTGACTAATAATGCTCTGTTATTATCTTGACTTATAATGCTCTGTTATTATCTTAACTAATAATGCTCTGTTATTATCTTTATTAATAATTCTCTGTTATTATCTTGACTAATAATGCTCTGTTATTATCTTGACTAATAATGCTCTGTTATTATCTTGACTTATAATGCTCTGTTATTATCTTAACTAATAATGCTCTGTTATTATCTTTATTAATAATTCTCTGTTATTATCTTGACTAATAATGCTCTGTTATTATCTTGACTTATAATGCTCTGTTATTATCTTAACTAATAATGCTCTGTTATTATCTTCATTAATAATTCTCTGTTATTATCTTGACTAATAATGCTCTGTTATTATCTTGACTAATAATGCTCTGTTATTATCTTGACTAATAATGCTCTGTTATTATCTTGACTAATAATGCTCTGTTATTATCTTTATTAATAATGCTCTGTTATTATCTTGACTAATAATGCTCTGTTATTATCTTGACTAATAATGGTGTGTTATTATCTTGACTAATTATACTCTGTTATTATCTTGAGTTATAATTCTCTGTTATTATCTTGACTAATAATGCTCTGTTATTATCTTCATTAATAATTCTCTGTTATTATCTTGACTAATAATGCTCTGTTATTATCTTGACTAATAATGCTCTGTTATTATCTTGACTAATAATGCTCTATTATTATCTTGACTAATAATGCTCTGTTATTATCTTCATTAATAATGCTCTGTTATTATATTGACTAATAAAGCTCTGTTATTATCTTTATTAATAATAATTGTGTTTTTATCTTGACTAATAATACTATGTTATTATCTTTATTAATAATGCTCTGTTATTATATTGACTAATAATGCTCTGTTATTATCTTGACTAATAATGCTCTGTTATAATCTTGACTTATAATGGTGTGTTATTATCTTGACTAATAATGCTCTGTTATTATATTGACTAATAATGCTCTGTTATTATATTGACTAATAATGCTCTGTTGTTATATTGACTAATAATGCTCTGTTGGTGTATTGACTATTAATGCTCTGTTATTATCTTGACTAATAATGCTCTGTTATTATCTTAACTAATAATGCTCTGTTATTATCTTGACTAATAATGCTCTGTTATTATCTTGACTAATAATGCTCTGTTTTTATCTTGACTAATAATGCTCTGTTATTATCTTCATTAATAATGCTCTGTTATTATCTTTTCTAATAATGGTGTGTTATTATCTTGACTAATAATTCTGTGTTATTATCTTGACGAATAATACTGCGTTAATATCTTGACTAATAATACTGCGTTATTGTCTTTACTAACAATGCTCTGTTATTATCTTGACTAATAATACTGCGTTATTATCTTGACTAATAATGCTCTGTTATTATCTTGACAAATAATGCTGCGTTTTTATCTGTATTAATAATGGTGGGTTATTAACTTGACTAATAATGCTCTGCTATTATCTTTATTAATAATGGTGTGTTATTATCTTGACTAGTAATGGTCTGTTATTATCTTTATTAATAATGGTGTTTTATTATCTTTATTAATAATGCTCTGTTATTATCTTTATTAATAATGCTCTGTTATTATCTTTATTAATAATGCCCTGTTATTATCTTTATTAATAATGCTCTGTTATTATCTTTATTAATAATGCCCTGTTATTATCTTTATTAATAATGCTCTGTTATTATCTTGACTAATAATGCTCTGTTTTTATCTTTATTAATAATGGTGTGTTATTATCTGTATTAATAATGCTCTGTTATTATCTTTATTAATAAGGCTGTGTTATTATCTTTATTAATAATGTTCTGTTATTATCTTTATTAATAACGCTCTGTGATTATCTTTATTAATAATGCTCTGTTATTACCTTTATTAATAATGCTCTGTTATTATCTTTAATGATAATGCTCTGTTATTATCTTGACTAATAATGCTCTGTTATTATCTTTATTAATCATGCTCTGTTATTATCTTTATTAATAATGGTGTGTTATTTTCTTGACTGATAATGCTCTGTTATTATCGTTATTAATAATGCTGTGTTATTATCTTTATTAATAATGGTTTTTTTTTTGTTTTGTTTTTTTTACAAAGGCATCACCACATTATCAAGGCCCAGAGGCCACTCAAGGATAAGGGTTAAAGAGTGTACAGTAGAAATGGTTCAATATAGTAATCATTAGTAATGAAAATTTGGTAAATTTAATAACTTATATGGAACGGCTCATCAAGAACTTATTTACTTTAGACTTGAACACAACCATATTGTAGTCAGCCGGAAAGCAGGAAAACGGAAGACAATTCCACAGGCGTGCAGTTCTAAGAAAGAAGCTTTGTTCATGGAATCTACGTTTAGGTTTAGGCACAGATAAAGAGTGGGGGAAATTATTGATAGTGTTTACAGCTAGATGAGTGTTTCTTGTGAAAGTTTGGCGAGGGGGGACCATAGATTGAAGCTCAGTTGAACACTTTCCATGAAAATAACGATACATCAGAGACAAACTCGCAACATCTCTTCTGTGAGATAGAGGTTGCAAGGAGGAGAAAAGGACATCTCCTACGAGGCTACGAAGTCTATTTTGAACTCTATCAAGGCAGGACAAGTCCTTTCTAGCAGCTCCTGCCCAGATGTGGCAACAGTATTCCATCCTTGGACGTACCTGGCTCTTATATAGGTAGAGAATAGCATCAGCAGTGAGATATCTACTGGATCGATAGAAAGATCCCACCATTTTTCCAGCGGCCTTGGCAACAGATTTGATATACGTGTTCCATTTAAGATCAGGAGTAATGGTCAAGCCCAGAAGCTTGTCAAAACTTGAGGCCTCCTGAAGACGAGAGCCATTCATTTCAATTGATGACAAATGTGAATTAGAATGTTGATGATGTAAAGAGAGAAGCTTGGTTTTAGATGCATTAAAAGTAACCAGCCACTCCTTTCCCCATTGTACTACGTGCTCAAGATCAGAGGAGAGAGAATTGGAGAGAACTTGGTCGTTTACTGTCTTAGATGTGCTACCATAAATGGTAGTGTCGTCAGCATAAATGTCTACAAATGATGTAAGGATATGATTTGGAAGATCATTAATGTAGATCAGGAAAAGAGTTGGGCCCAGGATGGATCCCTGAGGGACACCGGCATTAATACTGTGAGCTTCTGATTTTTGCCCCTCAACTACTACTCTTATGAACCTATCAGAAAGAAATGATTTAATAATTGAGAAGACTTTTCCAGCTATACCATAGCTAGCGATCTTATGAAGTAAACCTTTATGCCATACCCTATCAAAGGCTTTAGATATGTCAAGAGCAATTGCCCTAGAAAGATTGCCACCGTCGAGAGATTTGCTAATCCTATGCGATATAACTGTAAGGACATCTGCTGTAGATCTAGCAGAACGGAAACCATATTGAGTGTCACTAAGAAGGTTATTTTTGTTGAGATGTTTGATTACTTCTGTATTTAACACAGATTCTAGCAACTTACTCATGACGCAGAGGAGACTTATTGGCCTGTACTGAGAGGGGGATGAGCGATCACCTGAATTCTTAAATACAGGGCATACTGATGAGATTTTCCAGGGAGATGGGAAACTATTCTCCTTAAGACAACGTTTAAAAAGTTTTGTAAGTATGGGCGCTAATTCAAGTTGAAGTTTTTTGAGTACTATAATTGGAATACCATCAGGGCCAGTTGCTTTACTCGAATCAAGGTTTTTGATTAGCTTCGCAACATCACGTACATATATACGTATATCACATAGCGTGTTTTCTGATACAGGAGGAAATATTGGAGGTTGGCGGTCTTGGTCGTAAAGGGTAGAATTAGCTGCAAAGTTCTTGACAAAGAGTTTGGCTTTGTCTGATGCTGACGAGCATTGTTATTATCTTGACTAATAATGTTCTGTTAGTAACTTTATTAATAATGCTGTGTTATTATCCATATTAATAATGGTGTGTTATTATCTTGACTAATAATGCTCTGTTATTATATTTATTAATAATGCTCTGTTATTATATTTATTAATAATGCTCTGTTATTATCTTTATTAATAATGCTCTGTTATTATATTTATTAATAATGCTCTGTTATTATCTTTATTAATAATGCTCTGTTATTATTTTTATTAATAATGCTCTGTTATTATCTTGACTAATAATGCTCTGTTATTATCTTGACTAATAATGCTCTGTTATTATCTTTATTAATAATGCTCTGTTATTATCTTAACTAATAATTCTCGGTTATTATCTTTATTGATAATGCTCTGTTATTATCTTGACTAATAATGCTCTGTTAATATCTTTATTAATAATGGTGTGTTATTATCTTGACTAATAATGCTCTGTTATTATCTTGACTAATAATTCTCTGTTATTATCTTTATTAATAATGGTGTGTTATTATCTTGACTAATAATACTGTGTTATTATCTTTAGTAATAATGCTCTGTTATTATATTGACTAATAATACTGTGTTATTATCTTTATTAATAATGCTCTTTTATTATATTGACTAATAATGCTCTGTTATTATCTTTATTAATAATGCTCTGTTATTATCTTGACTAATAATGCTCTGTTATTATTTTGACTAATAATGCTCTGTTATTATCTTGACTAATAATGGTGTGTTATTATCTGGACTAATAATGCTCTGTTAGTATCTTGACTAATAATGCTCTGTTATTATCTTGACTTATAATGGTGTGTTATTATCTTGACTTACAATGGTGTGTTATTATCTTGACTTACAATGGTGTGTTATTATCTTGACTTATAATGCTCTGTTATTATCTTGACTAATAACGGTGTGTTATTATCTTGACTAATAATGCTCTCTTATTATATTGACTAATAATGCTCTCTTATTATATTGACTAATAATGCTCTGTTATTATCTTTATTAATAATGCTTTGTTATTATCTTGACTAATAATGGTGTGTTATTATCTTGACTAATAATGCTCTCTTATTATATTGACTAATAATGCTCTGTTATTATCTTCATTAATAATGCTCTGTTATTATCTTCATTAATAATGCTCTGTTATTATCTTGACTAATGACGGTGTTTTATTATCTTGACTAATAATGCTCTGTTATTATCTTTATTAATAATCCTCTGTTATTATCTTTATTAATAATGCTCTGTTATTATCTTTATTAATAATGCTCTGTTATTATCTTGACTAATAATGGTGTGTTATTATCTTTATTAATAATGCTCTGTTATTATCTTGACTAATAATGCTCTGTTATTATCTTTATTAATAATGCTCTGTAATTATCTTTATTAATAATGCTCTGTTATTATCTTGACTAATAATGCTCTGTTATTATTTTGACTAATAATGCTCTGTTATTATCTTTATTAATGACGGTGTGTTATTATCTTGACTAATAATGCTCTGTTATTATCTTTACTAATAATGCTCTGTTATTATCTTGACTAATAATGCTCTGTTATTATCTTGACTAATGACGGTGTGTTATTATCTTGACTAATAATGCTCTGTTATTATCTTTACTAATAATGCTCTGTTATTATCTTGACTAATAATGCTCTGTTATTATCTTGACTAATAATGCTCTGTTATTATCTTGACTAATAATGCTCTCTTATTATATTGACTAATAATGCTCTGTTATTATCTTTAATCATAATGGTGTGTTATTATCTTGACTAATAATGCTCTGTTATTATCTTTACTAATAATGCTCTGTTATTATCTTGACTAATAATGCTCTGTTATTATCTTTATTAATAATCCTCTGTTATTATCTTTATTAATAATGCTCTGTTATTATCTTTATTAATAATGCTCTGTTATTATCTTGACTAATAATGGTGTGTTATTATCTTTATTAATAATGCTCTGTTATTATCTTGACTAATAATGCTCTGTTTTTATCTTGACTAATAATGCTCTGTTATTATTTTGACTAATAATGCTCTGTTATTATCTTTATTAATAATGCTTTTTATTATCTTGACTAATAATGCTCTGTTATTATCTTTATTAATAATGCTCTGTAATTATCTTTATTAATAATGCTCTGTTATTATCTTGACTAATAATGCTCTGTTATTATCTTGACTAATAATGCTCTGTTATTATTTTGACTAATAATGCTCTGTTATTATCTTTATTAATAATGCTTTTTATTATCTTGACTAATAATGCTCTGTTATTATCTTGACTAATGACGGTGTGTTATTATCTTGACTAATAATGCTCTGTTATTATCTTTACTAATAATGCTCTGTTATTATCTTGACTAATAATGCTCTGTTATTATCTTGACTAATAATGCTCTGTTATTATCTTTATTAATAATGCTTTTTATTATCTTGACTAATAATGCTCTGTTATTATCTTGACTAATGACGGTGTGTTATTATCTTGACTAATAATGCTCTGTTATTATCTTTACTAATAATGCTCTGTTATTATCTTGACTAATAATGCTCTGTTATTATATTGACTAATAATACTGTGTTATTATCTTTATTAATAATGCTTTTTATTATCTTGACTAATAATGCTCTGTTATTATCTTGACTAATGACGGTGTGTTATTATCTTGACTAATAATGCTCTGTTATTATCTTTACTAATAATGCTCTGTTATTATCTTGACTAATAATGCTCTGTTATTATCTTGACTAATAATGCTCTGTTATTATCTTTATTAATAATGCTTTTTATTATCTTGACTAATAATGCTCTGTTATTATCTTGACTAATGACGGTGTGTTATTATCTTGACTAATAATGCTCTGTTATTATCTTTACTAATAATGCTCTGTTATTATCTTGACTAATAATGCTCTGTTATTATATTGACTAATAATACTGTGTTATTATCTTTATTAATAATGCTTTTTATTATCTTGACTAATAATGCTCTGTTATTATCTTGACTAATGACGGTGTGTTATTATCTTGACTAATAATGCTCTGTTATTATCTTTACTAATAATGCTCTGTTATTATCTTGACTAATAATGCTCTGTTATTATCTTGACTAATAATGCTCTGTTATTATCTTGACTAATAACGGCGTGTTTTTATCTTGACTAATAATGCTCTCTTTTTATATTGACAAATAATGCTCTGTTATTATCTTTATTAATAATGGTGTGTTATTATCTTTATTAATAATGGTGTGTTATTATCTTGACTAATGATGGTCTGTGATTATCTTTATTAATAATGGTGTGTTATTATCTTGACTAATAATACTGCGTTATTATCTTGACTAATAATAGTGTGTTATTATCTTGACTAATAATACTGCGTTATTATCTTGACTAATAATACTGCGTTATTATCTTGACTAATAATACTGCGTTATTATCTTGACTAATAATACTGTGTTATTATCTTGACTAATAATACTGCGTTATTATCTTGACTAATAATACTGCGTTATTATCTTGACTAATAATACTGCGTTATTATCTTGACTAATAAGTCTCTGTTATTATCTTGACTAATAATGCTCTGTTATTATCTTGACTAATAACGGTGTGTTATTATCTTGACTAATAATGCTCTCTTATTATATTGACTAATAATGCTCTGTTATTATCTTTATTAATAATGCTCTGTTATCGTCTTTACTAATAATGCTCTGTTATTATCTTTATTAATAATGGTGTGTTATTATCTTTATTAATAATGGTTTGTTATTATCTTGACTAATAACCTTCTGTTAATATCATGACTAATAATGCTCTGTTATTATCTTTATTAATAATGGTGTGTTATTATCTTGACTAATAACGCTCTGTGTATATCATGACTAATAATGCTCTGTTATTATCTGTATTAATAATGGTGTGTTATTATCTTTATTAATAATGGTGTGTTATTATCTTGACTAATAATGCTCTGTTGTTATCTTTATTAATAATGGTGTGTTATCTTTATTAATAATGGTGTGTAATTATCTTGACTAATAATGCTCTGTTATTATCTTTATTAATAATGGTGTGTTATTATCTTTATTAATAATGGTGTGTTATTATCTTGACTAATAATGCTCTGTTATTATCTTGACTAATAATACTCTGTTATTATCTTTATTAACAATGCTCTGTTATTATCTTTATTAATAATGGTGTGTTATTATCTTTATTAATAATGGTGTGTTATTATCTTGACTAATAATGCTCTGTTATTATCTTGACTAATAATACTCTGTTATTATCTTTATTAACAATGCTCTGTTATTAACTTTATTAATAATGCTCTGTTATTAACTTTATTTATAATACTGTGTTATTATCTTTATTAATAATGCTCTGTTATTATCTTGACTAATAATGCTCTGTTATTATCTTGACTAATAATACTCTGTTATTATCTTTATTAACAATGCTCTGTTATTAACTTTATTAATAATGCTCTGTTATTAACTTTATTTATAATACTGTGTTATTATCTTTATTAATAATGCTCTGTTATTATCTTTATTAATAATGCTCTGTTATTATCTTTATTAAAAATGGCGTGTTATTATCTTTATTAATAATGCTCTGTTATTATCTTTATTAATAATGCTCTGTTATTATCTTTATTAAAAATGGCGTGTTATTATCTTTATTAATAATGCTCTGTTATTATCTTTATTAATAATGCTCTGTTATTATCTTTATTAATAATGCTCTGTTATTATCTTTATTAAACATGGTGTGTTATTATCTTTATTAATAATGCTCTGTTAATATCTTTATTAAACATGGTGTGTTATTATCTTGACTAATAATGCTCTGTTAATATCTTGACTAATAATGCTCTGTTATTATCTTTATTAATAATGCTCTTTTATTATCTTTATTAATAATACTGTGTTATGATCTTTATTTATAATACTTTGTTATTATCTTTATTAATAATGCTCTGTTATTATCTTTATTACTAATGGTGTGTTATTATCTTGACTAATAATGCTCTGTTATTATCTTTATTAATAATACTGTGTTATGATCTTTATTTATAATACTTTGTTATTATCTTTATTAATAATGCTCTGTTATTATCTTTATTAATAATGGTGTGTTATTATCTTGACTAATAACGCTCTGTTGTTATCTTTATTAATAATGGTGTGTTATCTTTATTAATAATGGTGTGTAATTATCTTGACTAATAATGCTCTGTTATTATCTGTATTAATAATGGTGTGTTATTATCTTTATTAATAATGGTGTGTTATTATCTTGACTAATAATGCTCTGTTGTTATCTTTATTAATAATGGTGTGTTATCTTTATTAATAATGGTGTGTAATTATCTTGACTAATAATGCTCTGTTATTATCTTTATTAATAATGCTCTGTTATTATCTTTATTAATAATGGTGTGTTATTATCTTTATTAATAATGGTGTGTTATTATCTTGACTAATAATGTTCTGTTATTATCTTTATTAATAATGCTCTGTTATTATCTTTATTACTAATGCTCTGTTATTATCTTGACTAATAATGCTCTGTTATTATCTTGACTAATAATACTCTGTTATTATCTTTATTAACAATGCTCTGTTATTAACTTTATTAATAATGCTCTGTTATTAACTTTATTTATAATACTGTGTTATTATCTTTATTAATAATGCTCTGTTATTATCTTTATTAATAATGCTCTGTTATTATCTTGACTAATAATGCTCTGTTATTATCTTTATTAATAATGCTCTGTTATTATCTTTATTAATAATGCTCTGTTATTATCTTTATTAAACATGGTGTGTTATTATCTTGACTAATAATGCTCTGTTAATATCTTGACTAATAATGCTCTGTTATTATCTTTATTAATAATGCTCTGTTATTATCTTTATTAATAATACTGTGTTATGATCTTTATTTATAATACTTTGTTATTATCTTTATTAATAATGCTCTGTTATTATCTTTATTACTAATGGTGTGTTATTATCTTGACTAATAATGCTCTGTTATTATCTTTATTAATAATACTGTGTTATGATCTTTATTTATAATACTTTGTTATTATCTTTATTAATAATGCTCTGTTATTATCTTTATTAATAATGGTGTGTTATTATCTTGACTAATAACGCTCTGTTGTTATCTTTATTAATAATGGTGTGTTATCTTTATTAATAATGGTGTGTAATTATCTTGACTAATAATGCTCTGTTATTATCTGTATTAATAATGGTGTGTTATTATCTTTATTAATAATGGTGTGTTATTATCTTGACTAATAATGCTCTGTTGTTATCTTTATTAATAATGGTGTGTTATCTTTATTAATAATGGTGTGTAATTATCTTGACTAATAATGCTCTGTTATTATCTTTATTAATAATGCTCTGTTATTATCTTTATTAATAATGGTGTGTTATTATCTTTATTAATAATGGTGTGTTATTATCTTGACTAATAATGTTCTGTTATTATCTTTATTAATAATGGTGTGTTATTATCTTTATTACTAATGCTCTGTTATTATCTTGACTAATAATGCTCTGTTATTATCTTGACTAATAATACTCTGTTATTATCTTTATTAACAATGCTCTGTTATTAACTTTATTAATAATGCTCTGTTATTAACTTTATTTATAATACTGTGTTATTATCTTTATTAATAATGCTCTGTTATTATCTTTATTAATAATGCTCTGTTATTATCTTGACTAATAATGCTCTGTTATTATCTTTATTAATAATGCTCTGTTATTATCTTTATTAATAATGCTCTGTTATTATCTTTATTAATAATGCTCTGTTATTATCTTTATTAATAATGCTCTGTTATTATCTTTATTAAAAATGGTGTGTTATTATCTTGACAAATAATGCTCTGTTAATATCTTGACTAATAATGCTCTGTTATTATCTTTATTAATAATGCTCTGTTATTATCTTTATTACTAATGGTGTGTTATTATCTTGACTAATAATGCTCCGTTATAATCATGACCAATAATACTGTGTTATTATCTTGACTAATAATGCTCTGTTATTATCTTTATTAATAATGGTGTGTTATTATCTTGACTAATAATGCTCCGTTATTATCTTGACTAATAATGCTCTGTTATTATTTTATTAATAATGCTCTGTTATTATCTTTATTAATAATGGTGTGTTATTATCTTGACTAATAATGCTCCGTTATTATCTTTATTAATAATGCTCTGTTATTAACTTTATTAATAATGCTCTGTTATTATCTTTATTAATAATGCTCTGTTATTATCTTTATTAATAATGCTCTGTTATTATCTTTATTAATAATGGTGTGTTATTATCTTGACTAATAATGCTCCGTTATTATCTTTATTAATAATGCTCTGTTATTATCTTTATTAATAATGCTCTGTTATTATCTTTATTAATAATGCTCTGTTATTATCTTGACTAATAATGCTCTGTTATTATCTTTATTAATAATGCTCTGTTATTATCTTTATTAATAATGCTCTGTTATTATCTTTATTAAAAATGGTGTGTTATTATCTTTATTAATAATGCTCTGTTATTATCTTTATTAATAATGCTCTGTTATTATCTTTATTAATAATGCTCTGTTATTATCTTGACTAATAATCCTTTGTTAATCACTTGACTAATAATACTGTGTTATTATGTTTATTAATCATGCTCTGTTATTATCTTTATTAATAATGCTCTGTTATTATCTTGACTAATAATGCTCTGTTATTATCTTTATTAATAATGCTCTGTTATTATCTTTATTAATAATGCTCTGTTATTATCTTTATTAATAATGCTCTGTTATTATCTTTATTAATAATGCTCTGTTATTATCTTTATTAAAAATGGTGTGTTATTATCTTTATTAATAATGCTCTGTTATTATCTTTATTAATAATGCTCTGTTATTATCTTTATTAATAATGCTCTGTTATTATCTTGACTAATAATCCTTTGTTAATCACTTGACTAATAATACTGTGTTATTATGTTTATTAATCATGCTCTGTTATTATCTTTATTAATAATGCTCTGTTATTATCTTTATTAATAATGCTCTGTTATTATCTTTATTAATAATGCTCTGTTATTATCTTTATTAATAATGCTCTGTTATTATCTTTATTAATAATGCTCTGTTATTATCTTTATTAATAATGCTCTGTTATTATCTTGACTAATAATGCTCTGTTATTATCTTTATTAATAATGCTCTGTTATTATCTTTATTAATAATGCTCTGTTATTATCTTTATTAATAATGCTCTGTTATTATCTTTATTAATAATGCTCTGTTATTATCTTTATTAATAATGCTCTGTTATTATCTTTATTAATAATGCTCTGTTATTATCTTTATTAAAAATGGTGTGTTATTATCTTTATTAATAATGCTCTGTTATTATCTTTATTAATAATGCTCTGTTATTATCTTTATTAATAATGCTCTGTTATTATCTTGACTAATAATCCTTTGTTAATCACTTGACTAATAATACTGTGTTATTATGTTTATTAATCATGCTCTGTTATTATCTTTATTAATAATGCTCTGTTATTATCTTTATTAAAAATGGTGTGTTATTATCTTTATTAATAATGCTCTGTTATTATCTTTATTAATAATGCTCTGTTATTATCTTTATTAATAATGCTCTGTTATTATCTTTATTAATAATGCTCTGTTATTATCTTTATTAATAATGCTCTGTTATTATCTTTATTAAAAATGGTGTGTTATTATCTTTATTAATAATGCTCTGTTATTATCTTTATTAATAATGCTCTGTTATTATCTTTATTAATAATGCTCTGTTATTATCTTGACTAATAATCCTTTGTTAATCACTTGACTAATAATACTGTGTTATTATGTTTATTAATCATGCTCTGTTATTATCTTTATTAATAATGCTCTGTTATTATCTTGACTAATAATGCTCTGTTATTATCTTTATTAATAATGCTCTGTTATTATCTTTATTAATAATGCTCTGTTATTATCTTTATTAATAATGCTCTGTTATTATCTTTATTAATAATGCTCTGTTATTATCTTTATTAAAAATGGTGTGTTATTATCTTTATTAATAATGCTCTGTTATTATCTTTATTAATAATGCTCTGTTATTATCTTTATTAATAATGCTCTGTTATTATCTTGACTAATAATCCTTTGTTAATCACTTGACTAATAATACTGTGTTATTATGTTTATTAATCATGCTCTGTTATTATCTTTATTAATAATGCTCTGTTATTATCTTGACTAATAATGCTCTGTTATTATCTTTATTAATAATGCTCTGTTATTATCTTTATTAAAAATGGTGTGTTATTATCTTTATTAATAATGCTCTGTTATTATCTTTATTAATAATGCTCTGTTATTATCTTTATTAATAATGCTCTGTTATTATCTTTATTAATAATGCTCTGTTATTATCTTTATTAATAATGCTCTGTTATTATCTTTATTAATAATGCTCTGTTATTATCTTTATTAATAATGCTCTGTTATTATCTTGACTAATAATCCTTTGTTAATCACTTGACTAATAATACTGTGTTATTATGTTTATTAATAATGCTCTGTTATTATCTTTATTAATAATGCTCTGTTATTATCTTTATTAATAATGCTCTGTTATTATCTTTATTAATAATGCTCTGTTATTATCTTTATTAAAAATGGTGTGTTATTATCTTTATTAATAATGCTCTGTTATTATCTTTATTAATAATGCTCTGTTATTATCTTTATTAATAATGCTCTGTTATTATCTTTATTAAAAATGGTGTGTTATTATCTTGACTAATAATGCTCTGTTAATATCTTGACTAATAATGCTCTGTTATTATCTTTATTAATAATGCTCTGTTATTATCTTTATTAATAATACTGTGTTATGATCTTTATTTATAATACTTTGTTATTATCTTTATTAATAATGCTCTGTTATTATCTTTATTACTAATGGTGTGTTATTATCTTGACTAATAATGCTCCGTTATAATCATGACCAATAATACTGTGTTATTATCTTTACTAATAATGCTCTGTTATTATCTTTATTAATAATGGTGTGTTATTATCTTGACTAATAATGCTCCGTTATTATCTTGACCAATAATACTGTGTTATTATCTTCATTAATAATGCTCTGTTATTATCTTTATTAATAATGATGTGTTATTATCTTGACTAATAATGCTCCGTTATTATCTTGACTAATAATACTGTGTTATTATCTTCATTAATAATGCTCTGTTATTATCTTTATTAATAATGCTCTGTTATTATCTTGACTAAAAATACTGCGTTATTATCTTGACTAAAAATACTGCGTTATTATCTTGACTAAAAATACGTTGTTATTATCTTGACTAAAAATACTGCGTTATTATCTCGACTAAGAATACTGCGTTATTATCTTGACGAATAATTCTCTGTTATTTTCTTGACGAATAATTCTCTGTTATTTTCTTGACGAATAATTCTCTGTTATTATCTTGACGAATAATGCTCTGTTATTATCTTGACGAATAATTCTCTGTTATTCTCTTGACTAATAATGCTCTGTTATTATCTTTACTAATTATGCTCTGTTATTATCTTTACTAATTATGCTCTGTTATTATCTGTAACAAATATCCTTGGAATATTCCACGTTTAATGCCACTCTTCCCCAGCACCTCTATGTTTGCTGTCAACATCGTTTTCCATACTGCCATACTTGTCTCCAAAAGCCCTATCACATTCCCAGCAACCTTCATCATCAATACTGTTTCACGGATCCATGAATGAGGAACCATGTCGTAAACCTTTCCATAATCTATCCATGCTACAGTCAGATGCCTCTTCTTCCTCTTTGCATCCTGCATTACTGCCTTCTTCATTAATAGTTGCTATTTGGTACCCGTCGAGCCTTTCCGGCATCCTTTCCCTTCATCAGGGAGAACTCCATTACTCACAAGATGTCCATAAACTTTTTTTTCAAATATTCCAGTTAACAGTTTCCACATTAGTGGTAGATATGTAAGTGATCTATAATTGCTGGCGTCTGTTCTCTTTGCAGGATCTTTCCAAATTAGTGTCATCCTTCCCTTAACAAGCTAATAGGGCATCAGCTATAAGTGAATAAAGGCATTGGAACTGTTTGAACCAGAAGCCCATCACTCCATCTGGACCAGGTGCCTTCCAGTTTGTCATCCTTTAATAATAATAATAAAAATTTTAAACATTTTTTTTGATTTTAGAATTTTAAAAGCTATATAATAATAATAATAATAATAATAATAACTAACATAACCCATGAAAATTCCACGGTAGTTGAAATTTTTTAAACACATAAATAAAATGAATACAAAATGATATAAAATAACAAATTTAAAACAATTTTTAACAAATTCTTTTTTAACCTTTGAAAACTAAAAAGAATTGATTTTAGAAATTTTTAGTTTTTTTCAATGAAAATTCAACACAAAATACATTGTTTTGCCCTTGAGATTTTTTTTCTGAATAATTTTTTTATAAATTATCGAGGAGCAGATGTCAATTCACTTGCACATTTTTTTTTTAATTTTAAAAAGAAACTATAAAAAAAATTACCGTCTCCTCTCAACATTACTTTTTTAATTATAAAATATAATAACCAATTTGAAAACGTAAACAGACAGACATGTTTTTTTATTTTCGGGGAGGAAATGGTTTTAATGATTTCTAACTGATAAAGAGCGACTTATAAAGAGAGGTAATTTGTTTCTCATTATAATTGATGTTTACGATGATGATGATGTTTTTGTGACACTGGATGTACAGACAAATTAATGAGGAGACTGGGGTTCTTGACAGATATAGGGATGAGACCAAGCGATTTTTAGGTGCGAGGAAAATTACCCTTGTAGAGCCTGAAAATATGGAAACAGATAACGAGTTGGAATGGGAAGATGAGGAACTTAGATTTCGCTCTCCCAGCTGTGGAAGGCCACGAGGAATAGGAGCAATGTCCACAGAGAAGGAAGTTGAACTGCACTCAACTGCGAAGTAGGTTATGGAGTCGAGCGAGAGGAAGGAAGAGGATTCAATACCTATATCCTAGCTCCAGAAAATATGGAGAAGTGAACAAATGGCTGGGGAGGCAAGAGAGTTGCCTCCGAGGCTGCAGTTGGGAGGAACAGGACACCCCTCAACATGTTGAGCTGGATTGCACCTGGTGGTGCCGACATTTACACAGAGGGCTTCTCTGTGTGTGTATGTGGTGTATGCGGTGTTGACAGGCTGTGGCACAAGCCATCCTCTCAGATGTTGCTAGGAGATAGAAAACTAAACGAGGATAAATAGAGAAGAGTCTGACATCTCACAGATTAAGACAGATTAAGTCTTGTATACAAAAAACCCATTTTATAAAACGAGAAAATATGAAGGATGAATTTGAAGTATTTAAACTGCCAATTAGAATTTAATTTCTAATGCCACCTCTGGTCCAGATATGAATATGATACTGTTGTAATGCCAAAGTTCTATAAAGTAGCATTTTATAGAAGAAGGAATTAGTGGATTATTCGAGAGTGATTTTAAAGCATTTAAACTGACTAGTAGAATATTTTTCAAAATCAGAATCTTATGGAAAATGATGAAATAATTAATTAGTTGGGAGTAATTTTTAAGTATTTAAACTTTCAAATAGAAAGTCATTTGGTCAGATATATAAGATTTTATATAGAAAAAAGGAAATAATGCTTTGAGTAGTTTTGAAGCATTTGAACTGTCGAGTGGAAAATCAAAGAAACCGGCAGTACTGAAGTTGTTCTAATTTTTATAATGCATATCAGTAAAGATATTGCGTTACTCAGCATATCGTTTGGATTAGAAACCGATGGTAATAATGGTAATTGTATCCTGAGTTTTTTTGTCTTGTTTTTTTTTTATAAAATAGAGAAAAGGGCTGTTTCTGAAACAATCTAAAAGGTAGATTATTGTGAAAAGAAAAAGTACATAAAAAAGTACATAAGGATACAAAGAAGTATATGATTTATACTAATCCTTAGAGAAAAAGAAACTGACGGTATCGATGTCGTTCGGATTTTGTAACAAAGAGAAAAACTGTTACTAAAATAATTTAAATAACTTAAGTATAAAGAAAGTCATTTGATCCGAGAATTTTTATAGAAAAAGATTAAATAAATTGCCTGGAAAATAGCCATAGGGCATTTAAACTGTCGAATAGAAAGTCATTTTATCTGAGAGTTTTATAGATTTAAATATAGAACCTTAAAAAGATCTCTCGGCTGGAGTGACTGAAATAGTTGGTGAATGTCTGGTATGCGATAGAATGCCCCATTCTCAGCAAAAACAAAATAAGAAAATTAAAACAGAAAAAAAAAGAGAAAGCTTGAATGCCTACACTATCCTTCAGTATTCAAAGTCTCTCTATAAAAACAGTTTTGTCGGGACAACCTGGCGTGAGGATAGTTTTCACTCCAAGTAAACCTTGACTAAATATTTAAAATTACGTAATATTTATGGTCTAAATAAGATCGCTTCACTATGGCTAACCGACACTGGCTTTTACGAAGAATGGTTTAAGTAAGTGATGTCGCTTCAAGTAAGAAACAGGATACTCCACCTGACTAGATGAATTCTTCTCTTGGAATGGTAAGACTAAGAGACAACAAAAAAATATACTATAACATATTTAAATGGTCAATTGGGGAGAGAAAGAGGTGCTAATGCATTTACTGATTTGCGCTATTTTTTAAATCGTATTTCCAAGTTTAATTAAAGTTTTATGATATGTTTTTTTATTCAATTGTAAGGTTAAAGAAGAGAATAGGTACAAAATACCCTCGCCTCCCCATGTTAAGAATGGCTTTTTAAATAATAATATTATTTCAGCACGGATCAATAAGTGCACTAGTACCGAGAAAGATGTTCTAAATTTCTTTACTAACACAAAGTTTGAAATGTAAACGTAAAATGTAAATGGAAAACTTTTATAGAACGCTTGAATATTTATGGATCTCATACGGAGATCAAGTGTTAGTACCAGATTATATAATTAAAGAATAATTATTCTTTTACACTAGTGTTTCATGCTTCAGTGTAGGATGACAATTCCTGCCGATCGAGAAATTTGAACGCACAAAGCCACGTTTGACTCCATTTTACCTTCTGGATCACCAAACAATTTCCACATGAATAAAGGGAATCAATAACTAATAAACACTCAATTTAGGTAGAAATATTAGACGATCCAGAGTATTAGAATGATGCAAGTCATGAACGTTCCAGAAACGCTAGTTGACTGCCTCTTAGTTTAAACTTCCCAGACAGTGCTCATCCTTAAGTATTCTTAAAGCGGTTTGATAATTATAATGAAATAATAATCATTCTTTTATACCTACAGACACTAGTGTTTCATGTTTATGCAATATTGGTGTGGAATGACAATTCCTGCCTGTCGGAAGATTCAAATCAAAACACAAAGCCAACTTTGACTTCATTTGTTAATGCCCAGTCGTAAAATACGCTTAAATATGATATTTTTATCAATGCAGATTTCGTATTTATTATTATATTATATTGGACCCAATATATAGTAATGATTTAAAAAGTTTTTTTAAAAATTACTCATGTGTCACCACCGAGAATAGAAACCAAAACGTTTAACTTATGATTTACTTTTTCTTTGGACATTAATGTCTGAGCTATGAAGACATGTTTGCTGCAAGGCTAAAAATTAAAACTTGAACTAATAGTTATTACATTAGGCATGCATATTTGTAAAATGCCGTCGTTCGACCTTCACCTGGCAAATTTTATTCATCTATTTTTCACAATTTTGCACTGATTTTCTCCAGCGAAAACCCAAATATAAAGTTTCGCATGAGCTTGAATACCCGATATATGAAGTTTCATGTCTGTATGCTAAAAACTGACAGAGGAGTTTGGTAGGTAAAATTTTTTAAACAAATATATATAAGCAAACAAATATATATAGGAAGAGGTTTGTGTTTACTATAACCGTTTTACACAAATATTACGCAAGTATAAATCATGTAGATGCAAAAATATAAATATAAATCATGTAAATATTACGCAAGTATGAATCATGTAGATGCATTACACATAATAGTTAACTAAAGATGATCATCCCATAAGAAAACCGAAAAAATAATAGGGAATTAATTAAAATGAATGTTTAAAAGAATATACAAATTAGCTAGATCTTTTGCAGATGAATGCCATTTCACGACCCATATATAACAAAGTTATATTTTATTTTTAAATAAATAGAAAAAAGGGTTTTTAACTTACAGGAGTAATATATATTATTCTATTTAGTTGCTCATAACAGACGATAAAATATCAGTAAACTTGACAGTATTTCAAAATAAAATAAGAGAAAGATAATTCAGAAAAATGAGAACTCAAAAAAAAATCTCTCCCTCTTAAAGAAAATAACAACTGACATCACATTCGATGGTTTTCAAGTTGCCATCTTATGTAATGTGTTATTATTAAGATGCTGTATATATTTGTATTGTTGTTCATGTTAGTATCAGAAAGTCTTAGTGAGATATCTAGAGACAGTCTTAAGAGTGTTCATATGTCTTAAGCTGTTCATGTTTGTGGTACATGTTAATACAAGAGAGCTGACAGCTTGTAATACACAATGAGAGGAGATTTGATATAAAGATAGATAGACCGAGAAATTTGACAGTTCTGTATGAACGGGAGTGTTTCTATAAATATTGATACATATATTTCTTACCTATTTTTGAGATGATGATTTTCACAAAGTTCTTATAATATAAATGGACAATACCTTTTCTGTTGAATCACAACATGAAGACGCAGATACACAAAGATGATGACGTCCTTTATTTCATGACCGGTCCATGATTTCGCTTGAGGAATTCAAAGTTTCTTTACATGGCTTTTTCTTCTTTAACCTTTTGCTTCCAAGGTTTAACGTCAGCAGCCGTCTCTGACCTCTCTCTCAGCTCTTTTTCCCCGACTCTTCTCCTCTTCTCCCAGACTGCATCTAAAACTCTACCTATAGATTGAGAACTCGTCACGCCATCGCATGCTCATAAAGCACGTTGGATGACATGCGTCACATTGCCAAACTTGATATGACCCCGAGTTCAGTAACCTATTTCTCAATTAACCTCTTTACAAAATGTTTACAATTTCAATTGACGATTAATTCCTTATTTTAATTTTCATAACAGAACAAATTTCATCATTAAATTCCTTTCCCAATAAAGATATGTAAGCTAAAGAATTGCAATTCCACATTCCTTATTTCAATAACATTCTGTATTTATTTTAACTTATGATTGGAATTCTCAATTCCAAATCTAGCTTCGCAAGTTCGAATCCTTGACTATCCTATTTCATATTTACATTTAACTAATTCCCTATTTTTTTTACTTACATGAAAAGGGGACAGCCCTTATCATGCAACACTTAGATTTGAACACAAAATTAAGATTATGAATTTTCAATAATAAACTTTAATTTTACAAAAATACTGAGGTGAGGGAGGGGGGCCTTGCCAGGTCGTAAAATATGTTTAAACCAGCAGTTAAACCCGGCTTTGCTCGGGCCCTATGTACTGTTCATAACTTTATGTGCATATGTATATATATATTAAAAAGTTTGACTTATGTCCAGGTAACTTACATCTAAAATTTCAAGTGTCTAGATTCAAAATTGGCAAAGGAGTTTTGTAGAGTCTGCAAAGGTCAACTCTGTAAACTTTGACCTCTTAACTTAACACATTTTCTCCCAAAAACTGATTAAAAAGCTTTCTGCATGTCTGAATAAACTTTATGTAAAATTTCAAATGTTTAGACCAAAAATTGGTGAAGGAGTTTGGTAGAGTTTTCAAGGGTCAAATCGTTGAACTTTGACCCCTTGACAGCCAAATTTTTGGCTGAAAACCAATTCAAAAGATTTTCCCAAATGTTAATACCCCTTATGTCAAATCTCAAGTCTGTAGACTGAAAATTGGCAGAGTAATTTGGTAGGGAAATGTACACACACAGACACGCACAAAGAATTTCACTTTTATAGCAGTTCAGCTTGGTTTTGCTCGGGCCCTTTGTACTGTTCATAACTTGCCCTGTGCGTGAATACCCATTTATGTAAAATTTCAAATGTTTAGACAAAACATTCTCTGAGTAATTTGCTAGAGACTGCAGAGGTAAATTTTTTTTTTAACTTTGACCCCAATTTTGACCCCTTGCCATTTATTGTTTTGATTTCAAATCAAAATAAAATGTTTGACCCATGTTCAAGTTACCTACATCTAAAATTTCAAGTCTTTAGACCCAAAATTTGTGGAGGAGTTTGGTGGAATCTGCATAGATCAACTCTTTCAACTTTGACCTTTTGGAAGCCAAATTTTCACTGCAAAACTCATTAAAATGCTTGCCGCATGTCTGAATACCCATTATGTAAAATTTTAAATGTTTTGACCCAAAATTGGCTAATTAGTTTGCTAGAGAAGGCAAAAGTCAATTCTCTTGAACTTTGACCCCTTGGGAGCTCAAATTTTCACCCAAGCTTGCCCTATCTCTGAATATGCTTTATGTAAAATTTTAAATGTTTAGACGAGAAATTGTCTGAATGATTTGGTAAAGACCACAGAGGTAAAAAGATTTTTAACCTTTACCCCAATTTTGATCCCCTAACATTTGTTTTGGGCTCAAATCAAATTAAAAAGTTTGATCCATGTCCAAGAAACTTTCATCTAAAATTTCAAGTGTTTGGAAACACAATTGACAGAGTTTTCAATGGTCAAATCGTTGAACTTTGACCCCTTGACAGACAAATTTCTGGCAGGAAACCGATTAAAAGGATTTTCCCAAATCTCAATACCCCTTATGTCAAATTTCGAGTGTGTAGACCGAAAATTGACAGAGTAATTTGGTACACACACACACATTTTCACTTTTATAGATATATAGATTTTAAGTTATGCAGATATATTTATTATTACAGAGCCAATTCTTTATTGAATATTATATTGTACCTAATATATAGTAGTGATTTCAAAAGAAAAAACTGACTTGGGTGCCATCATCACTGGTGAATCAAAACCAAAATGTTTAACATTTCAGTCACGTTTCCTTTCGATAAATAAATTGAATTTGGGTATGCGCAGAAAGAAATACAAATATGTTGGCAAGTTGAAATGAACATATTATTAGTGGCCTGGAGGTAGAATACCAACCTATGGTAACTTTGTGATTAGGTTTGAATCTCCCAATTGGCAGTAATTATTACTTCCTGCAATAAGGATTGTGTAAACCTGAAACACCAGTGTCTGTAGGTATAAAAATAATACCAACTCTTTATAACTAAACGTGTCGTTGTATTGTCTTTTCTAGCTAAAATAACCTTCCAAGACTTCCATAGCAGTCAGAAATAATCACGATGTGATTTACTGCCAAATAAACGTTTCATAACATCTATGCAATATAAACATAAAAACCATGCAATGTAAACATAAAAACCATGCAATGTAAAAAATAAAAAATTAAAAAAAATTTTTTGCTAATTACTTGACATGCAAACAATTCCTTTTCCTCTCGCTCTCTTTTTAAGAATATCAATGTTTTAGGAACAGATGCTCAAATTTCTTATTCTCTGGAATCTTGAAATATAAAAAAAAGGCATTATAGTTTCTATGTCCATTTGTGTTGAAAAAAAAAAAAAAAAAAAAAAAACTTTCCAATTCCTGTCAATCCTCAAAAGTGTGGAAAAAAAGCAAAGATAAACGAGATGCGAAATTGATAGGGAGAAGAAGAGAATTGTCAGATTAGTGAGCAAGAAGACCAAAAAACATATGAAGATGGCTGCTTAAAACAGAACAAGAGATTTCGATGGTCATGTTGAAAGAATGGATGAGAGTTTTAGGACATTTGAAACAGCAAAGTTCAATTTATTGGGGCAAGGAAAGCGTGTGAGAAGGTGTGATAGGAATAGACTTGAAAGACAGGTCTATATTTATAGATGTTGTGATGGGTCCACCCTATGGATAATAATGAACTCATCCACTTGTTATAAAGATTGAAAGAATATGGTTATACATGAGTCTTGCATTCATGGCAGTTAAACTGACTCATACCTGCACTATTTATTTTTCTGTTCAAAATACAGTGTCCATAAAGTCCGTGTGCATTAAAAAAATAACTTTATTTGCATTTTTATTACAATTTTTTTTATCGTAAATGCAAATAAAGATTTTTTTTTAATGCACACGGACTTTATGGACACCTTGTATTTTGTTTCCACTATTTAGCATGTTGTGTCATTCTTCTGGACCCTTATAAGACCACAACACTAGGTTAGTTTGAAAGTCAACTTCTTAAAGCCGTCCAACACATGTCACCATGTAAAACAGATGTTAAGATGATGATAAATTTTATTTGCTAAGTTTGTTTTTTTTTTTCCAGAGAAGTTTCTTCATTCTCCACATTCAATGATTGATATTCCCAAATCGTTACCCATTTGGGACTGACCAGGCTGAATGTAGATTAATTTGCCGCTACATTCATGCCAGCCAGTACTAAATGTGTGACTATTTGAGAATACCATGTATTGTATGTAGGAAAATGGGAAAACTGACAAATTCAAAAAGTACAGCCTGAATTCATGCGTTTACATGCTAATTAATACATGTTTTAATACAACAGAACAACTGCCTCCTCGCCTAGTGAAACTTCTGTTTTCAATCATGTGACAAAGCTCTTTAAAGAGAGTATACAATTCGTTTCTTTTTTTTTTTTTTTTTTTTACATTATAATTTTTAATTTCAAAACATTTACAAACAAATCTAAAGTAAACACAAAAAAGAACAGCAAATTTTAACATTTTATTCAAATATTATGAAAACTTTAGTCAGTTTGAAAAGACATTTCAAGTTTCTTTTTTTTTGTTGTTTTGACGCAGGAAATTTAACAAGAAAAACAATGCTGACAAATGTTCCTGGTTTATCAATTCTGTCACTTTTTTAGCCGGAAAAGATTCCTTCTTAAACATTCTGGCAAGGAATAGATGTGTCGCTTTTATTTTTTTTTTTTTTAGGGAGAAGATAAATAGTTTGTTTTTTTTATTTTGTTCTTGTTTTGTAGAATTTTTTTTTTTTTTTAAATGGACGCAGTCTTTGCCATGTATACATTTCACACAAAAATATAAATAATTTTAGTTACATTTGAATTAAAGTTTATATATTGCTATTTTTAGGAATTGAATGGAGAGGGAATTAATTAGCTAGAAAAAAAAGTGTAATTGGTTTTTTCTTGGTTTCATCTTCTGAACATGGCAGACATTGAAAACTTGTATTTTTGATAAACAGTTTGATTTTTATTCGTTATGTTTTATATTCATTTGTTTATTATATGTTAAACAATCAGTTACATAGAAATCTTTTGCATATTTTAACAAAGTATAATATTGAATATAGGGTGTGTGTACACGTATATATGAAATTTGGTATGTATATAGACATTATATATATTATGGCTATATTATTACATTGTATTTATAATAGTTATCTACAGACCAACTTTCAGATAAAGATTCTAGAAACTATTTACAAAAATCTTTTTGGACTGAATCTGACTTCTATTTGATTCTTTTCCCCCTTTTTTTTTTTCTCCATTCCATATTATTTTATTTTTTAATTGTAATTCGAACTTAATTTAGTTGCCTTGAGCCACGTTTGAAACCTGTTAGTAAACTCAGTTTTTCAAGTTTACAAATAAATTTGGTCTGTATATAGCCATGATTATATTTTGTACCCGCCTATATATATTTATATATATATATATAACAGTTACATCAACAATGTTGTTCTAAAAAAGAAAAGATTAACAAGATTTAGACATGTTTTTCAACTAGCAGACTCCAACTATGTAACGGAATCATATGAACAAGATTTCATTCAAGAAAGAGCAATAGGATGATCATAAAAAAAAAGATGAGCCGACCAGTTTACCATTCTTGACAGCTGAAAGACTGGCTCAAGAACAAATTTAGTTCTCAACAATGTGGCAAATATCTCTGGAGTGTGTGTATATATATATATATATATATATAAGCGAGATAGAATTCAGATGAAAAATCCTGCTAGATATTACTTGAATACTTTCAAGGAAATCCTAGCCAAAAAGGAAAAGCTCAATATTTAAGAATAGAGCAATATATAAGTTTTATGGTTAAATTTTAAATTCTGAAAAAACAGCATATAGAGACATATATTCGATTTAAGAATTTATGGATTAAGGAAATTAAAATAACCCCTTCTGTCAAATTTTGTCAAACAATAAATTCTTAAATCGAATATATGTCTCTATATGTTGTTTTTTCAGAATTTAAAATTTAACCACGAAACATATATATATCTTGCTGTACACTTCTCAGATCTTATCCAGAATTCATCATTTATGTAAAAAAAAAAAAAAAAAAAAAAAAAAAAACATTAAAAAAATAAAGAAAAATCTTTGTAAGATACATTCAAACCATGAAACAGAAGATTGGAATAGTTCATCATAAAAAATAGGAAATATCACCAGTCTTATTAATACTATTTAACCCATAGCCAGAAAGCAGGCAACATGAGTTGGAACAAATACATTGAAGATATTGCAAAGACTAATGCAAAGAAAGCGGGCTCCCTCTACCATATTAGAAAATTACTCATACCTGCCAGTATCCTATATCTTTACAAAGCCATCACTCGATAATCCATGGCATATTGTTGCGACATCTGAGCTGGAACATCTACCACTAGTCTTCCCTAGTTACACAATGTGTAAAACAGTCTCAAATTTAATATACATCCACACTATTAGCCAAGTTCCAGCCCTGTGCCTGTTTTACAAGTACTTTAATGCAATATGTCTGGAGATGCTTGTGTCTCGTCAACTCCTGACCAACAAGTAGCAAAATCGCACTCCTTCACTGTTGAGGTCCATAGATGCTGGAAAGTCTTCAACTCTAATATTTTCTTCCATCAGAATACTAAACTTTGGAATTCCCTCCCTGCTTCATGCTTCTCTGACTGTACTAACCTGCAAAAGTTTAAATGTAATGTGAACAGACATGTTACTCAACTTCCCACAATCCGTTGTTAGACATGATCCGAAATAGTAGCTCCATACATATACATGCCAATACATCTTGTTTGGGCAGAAAATGAGTAAAGAAAAATCGATACTGAATATCAACATTTGCATGTTTTCTCATAAAAGCTTTTTTTCAACACAAAGCAAATTTATCATATAAACTTATGGTGATTTCAAAAGTTATTTACATTTATGCAAAAATGTTTCAAAACAAAGATTTTTTTCTTTTGATTATTTTTAAAGTATTTTACAATATTTTAATAGAATGTGCTCTGATGAACTCATAGCAATTTTGCCTTATCGATGTAAATAATCTGAATATAACTTCATTATTTGGAAACTTAAGTTTTTTGCACTAAACTATAATCCATTCACACTTAAATTCTACATTCCTTTGTTTTTTATATTTCTCTGATTACTATTTCATTAATTAATTGACTAGATAAGTAGTTAATTGATGTTTTGATATGTTATTCTATTGAAAATGCCTTTTTTATTTCACAAAAACGTTTCCCATACTTTTTTCTAAATATTTTCAAATTTATGCTAATTAGTGATGCATTTTTTATTAACATTTATCCTCTCATGAAAAGAACTTATTTTTGAAAGTCCATAAATAACGGCATCTTTTTTTTTATTATAATTTCTTGTTTGAATTTCCAATAGATATTGCGATTTATTATTTTTCTTTTTATTTAGAAATTATAGAATTTACAAGAATTTATTTTCAACAAAAAAAAAAAAAAATTAAGATTTCCTTAATGCCTGGTCATAAAAGTTGCTGATTGAGAGAGAGAGAGAGAGAGAGAGAGAGAGAAAGAGAGAGAGAGTGTGTGTTTTTTTTTAATTGACACAAAAAAAAAAAAAAATGCAGCCTTTATTCCAAAACTCTGCTGATCAACATACTGTAAATTGTTGAATGTTGTGCTTTGAAGTAAAGATTAATTGCTATTTAACAGGTGAAATACTATTTCAGTTACATGAATTTATTAGAGCAAATTGGATTCTGCTATTAATTTCAAATAACTTATTTTTACTTTAAAAGTATCAACACACTAAGTCATAAAAAGTTTTATCGTAATTATTTTATAATCAATGTATTGGCTTTAAAAATCAAATTCTTAACATTGTACAAAAATTTCTTTGTTATTTGAAATGTGCATATTTTATTTACTTTGTCTAATTCAAGAACTATACTAGTACCAAACTATAAATTATAACTGATTTCCACACTGCATATGGAAAATTTTAGAATACAATGTTTGCAGTTTATATTTTTACATGTTTTTAAAAAAGGTCATAAGACTAAAGCGGTTAAAAAAAAAAACTTCATTTCATTAAAAACTCAACTTATTTGAAGTTTTTACACAATATCAATATTACATTCAAGGGCAAATATTCTTAAAGATTACTAAATAAACTTTCAAAATTATATTGACAAAACAAACGTTGCAGAGTTAAAAAAGAGGGGGTACAAAAATGAAAAATTTCTGGACAAAGCCAGCTCAATATATTAAGTATATCAAGCAAACCAGGCAAAACCAGGTACTATTGATATTAATGACTTCAAAAGTTAAAACATGAGTTGGGTGCCATCAGATAGAATTGAAATCAAAACATTTAGCGCTTCAACCTTAGTTACTACCATTTGAGCTATCAACAATAGATAAAAAAGGTCAAAAATTACATGACTTCAAACTATGAATGTATGAATATGCGCTTAGTAAGTTTAGTTGACTTATTTCTACCAAGGTCAACTATTTTTTTTTTTTAATTTTGAACCCTAATAGGTATTTTTACCGGGTGAAAACCAAACCGAATATATTCCACAGGTTGAAACCCCCTATATATCCAGTTTCAAGTCTGTAGACCAAAACTTCATAGAAGTTTGGTAGAGACGTTCTGAACACACACACCCATTATATATATATATATATATATATATATATATATATATATATATATTTATTTATTTACCAATGGTGAAAAAACCGGACTAGAGTGCTCAATGTGTAGTCAGAGCAGTATATAGGAAATTTATTACTGTGAGTCCAGAATGAGTTTACAAATTGTTTCAGCTAGAGGAAAATCCTCAAAGAGAGGAAAAAATCCAACTAGCATCGTCAGAATTCATAGATGGAGTCCATCTATGAATTCTGACGATGCTAGTTGGATTTTTTCCTCTCTTTGAGGATTTTCCTCTAGCTGAAACAATTTGTAAACTCATTCTGGACTCACAGTAATAAATTTCCTATATATATATATATATATATATATATACTATAAAAATTACTACCAGAACAGTAGCAGAAACTCGCCATGAAGCAAGTGAACAACAGAAGATGTTATATTTGAAAGAAACAGTTTACCTTATAGGATTTTACTGATGTTTATCAGCTGTTTTCTTTTCGGATAAAGTTAATTTCAAGAGAGAGATAAAGCACCTTCATAGGGCTTTCCTCGTCTAAGTTTTATAGGATGGTGCTGTTTGAGGAGGGGGTATTTCATAGCATATCTCTTTTTTTTAACTTTATATAGTCATAAAAGGTATTCAAGCAAACTAGCCATACTTTTTATATAGTCATGTTTGGTGGGTATTTTGTCTTATCGATAATATTGGGTTATCAGGAGAGAATACGCACAGTTTTGGGGCCTTCCTCTCAATATATATATATATATATATATACACACACACACACACACACACATTGCTACAAATATAATTTGCTGATTTCTATATGTCCTCTGATGAGAAGAATAACAAGAATAGTATTCTTTAAAACTCCGCGGAATAAGGACTTTGTAAATTGTTTTTTGGAGTATTCAATCGAACAATAACTTTTGATTGTAAAATTCAACTGTTTTAATTTTTCTTTCTCGTATAATAAGCTCTACTCTCTATTGCGTATTGAGCTTTTTTATTCGGTTGAGAATAAATTTTCTATATATAAATACTGTTATTTATATTAGTTTGAAGTTTACCATTGCGTATATCAGGTAAACACTACATCCCTTTGTTTTCATTAATATATACAGATAGATAAATACATTTCTGTGTGCTCAAAGTTTTTCATACTAAATTCTACACAATTATGCAGAATGTAGAAAATATGCATAAATAAAATTGAGCATAATAGTTAAATCATCCAATAAAAACGAATAGTTAATTAATAAACGTTTTTCAAAGGAATATTCAAATTAGTTAACATTCATGAAGTACCTCGCATATCCCTATTTTTAATAATTTTTAATAGAAAAAGACTTTTAATATCAATATCACTGCGACAAAAACTCAACTTTATAGATATATAATGTGTGTATATGTTCTCTGCAAGCCGTTTTTATGTTAAAAAATCTCTTCCAAGAGACAACATATAAAATTCAAAACGTGTAAAATTTTGTTGTTTGTTAATCTTTTTGTTTTTACTAACAGCAGTTAAAGAATTCAATTATAAATTCTAAAATAAAACAAATACATAAATTACAATTATTCAAAGTAAATAGTTACAATTGAAATTTATTTTTTTATTATACAATTTATGTAACAAATATTACTTAAAACTTTAAAGATTAACAATTTTTTTTTCATTTATATATAACAATTTTTATCTATCTGAATATAGAAATAGAAAAGGTTTGTGATATCGGAATGCTGCTGTAATATTTCAAAGAGAAAATATTTTTGTGATAGGTATAATTTTTATTTTTATAATTTCACCCATACATATATCATATTTTGTGGGGTACAAATTCTCAAAATTGCAGTTACGAAGAGAAGACTTATTTTTGATATTCATGATTAAAAGAGAAGAAAAAAATGAGGCCAGCTGACCAGTTTCACCCTCACTCCTCTAGAGCTGAATCAAGCAAGTTTATTTATAATTAATAGGGAAACAGGCACAAAGAAAATTATATGTACTAAAATAAAGCAGCATTATAATCTAGTAACGAGGAGAGAAAAACCACAAGATATATGTATATATATATATATATGAATGATATAAAGCTTTATTATGATCTACATACAATGCCATGATTGTATATAGATTATAACGCTGCGTTATTTTAAATATATAGTGTTTTCTTCATAGGTTTTTTTTGGGGGGGGGGGGTATCTCCCCATTAATAGATCATAATACTGCTTTATTTTAGTACACTCATATATATATATATATACACACACACACACTGTTTTGTCTACATGGAGGTAATCCTGCCTTTATATAGTAGCTCTCATTAATCTGATTCTTTACCTATACAAATATGTGTAGACATGTTTCAGCTATAGTCTTATATAAAAGGCTGTTGTCTGTGTGTTTGTATGTCCAGCTAAAATTTCAAAAATACACAACAAACTCCTACAAAGTTTACATTTTTTTTTTTTTTTTTTTTTTTTAAATCAGTGTAACCTTGGAAAAATATCTAAAATTTAGAAATAAAAAGGTTCATTGTGACCATTTATACCATTGAATGTTATCGAGATTAATTCTTTTTAATGAATTTTTAACTTTTACCGCCAGAATTTGTTTTTATGCAATAATTATTTTATTCATGAGACCCACACGTGAAGGAAGTTAAGATGCAACTGACGCACAAACATAAACAAACAAACAAACTCCTTATTCACATGTTGAACCATGCATATGCCCAGTTGGGCTGACAAGCCTTAAAAGTAAATGTTTTTTGAAAGGCGACTTGAAAGTACAATTTGGTAATAAAAGGTTAATGTGATCAGATATTAATAACAGCCCAGGAAATAAGTCAGCAGTTTTTAAAACTGAAAGCCGCAAACTCCAAATTTAATTTATTGTTTCTTAATTATTGTCAATTCTCTACAAAGATGTAGCAAGATAAACTTGGTTTTAGTAGTGCACTGGAGGCATTGAAAATTTTGTTTAGTGCTTTGAATAGCACTCTGAAGGCCTTCTAAATTTCATTGTTTTCATTTATCACATAATAAAAAGGAATTTCTCTTCTGAAGAGTAGGACAAGAAACTTAACATTCAATTCAGTTTTTTTTATGGCCACAGGCAACACCAGGTAGCCTTGCTAGTATATAAAAAATTTCTCAAAATTGCAATAAAACCAAATTAAGACAGCAAACAAAGTGGCCTATATCCTTTTGGATAAAGTTTTATCAATATTAAATAATATGTTGTATATCTTTTAACCATTTACTGCAGGTTCACAGGATCACCAATCATTACAAGTGTACCTGAATGATCTCTGGAAGTAATATCAGATATTAGGGACTAGTCAGGTACACTTATGATGATCGGTGATAGCATGAAACTGCAGTAAAGTACAAAGTATAAGTTTTATCTATTTGAAAATCATAATAGGCACTAAATGTTGTGACAATTTTGTGCTTGATCCTACAAAAAATATTTATAACCAACAAATGTTTCAAGGTTATGAGCACTTGACTAAAAGCAAGTATATAACAAACATTGACACAATGTGAAGGTCTATCAAACGTGATACATTCACATGTACACCTCAGTGTTAGCGGGAAAGGTATCCGGAAAAAAAAAAAAAAAAATCACAAGTAACAGCAGGTACGCACACAAAAATATCAAATCTGTTCACTCTCAACAATATATATGTATTTAATAAGGCTGTTTGCAAGGCGGTACAGGTTGAAATGATGAAAGAGGAGATGAATGATTAATTAAAAAAAAATAATTGAAGAACAATATCACTTTTATTGTCTCCACATATTTTTGTTAATTTCCTCATTCTGGTCTTTTCTGCACTGCTTACAGCTTTATTAAATAGTTATATGCTACTTATTTTCCAACAATGCTTCAAAAAAACTACTATACCCTTATATATATTTCAAATAACACTATATAGAATGCTGCATTGCATATGTAAGAGCATATATTTTAATTTTAAATGATGCTATACATTAGTCTAATCATCAATTAGACTCCTGCAGTTATAGGGAAACACTGAAAATCCAACCAATAGGGGTAAAAATAACAAAAACAATTGAAAACGAGTATGACTACTCTCCAGTCAACAGTTTAACAGTGATCATCAACTGAAGAGCAGTTATGCTTGGTAGTTTTTTTGTGAAACCACAAATATCAATGGACAATCAAACTAATGTATAGTATTAATTGAAATTAAAATATCTGCTCTTATATACGGAATTCAGTACACTGGTCATTTCTCCTTTACAAAAGGATTATGCATATGAATGAATATATATATATATATATATATTATACAATACATCATTTATCGAAATATCATGGAGACATCCTGTATGACAAAGACACAAGGAAAAACAAATTAAACATAGGAAGAAATCAAAAACAAGATATTTACTTTGGTTTAACGAAAATGTTCATTGATCCAAGCAAAACTGGTAAATATTGTTTTTGATGATTTCTTCCCATTTGTTTTTCTTTTTATTTTTTTCATACACAAACAAACACCATTTAATTTATTTTTTTTTTCATAAACAAACACCATTTAATTTGTTTTTATTTTTTTCATAAACAAACACCATTTAATTTATTTTTATTTTTTTCATAAACAAACACCATTTAATTTATTTTTATTTTTTTCATAAACAAACAGCTGTCCATCAAAATAAAACTGGTAACTATATTCTCACATATAAACAGCAACATATAAAGATGTTCACACATCTATGCACACGTCAGTCATGCCCACTCTGATTTGATCAGTAGAACCACACACGCACACATTCATGCATAACCAGCCAGGTATAACAGATGTGTATTTGCAAATACAAGATGTAAGAAATATTTGTTCTCAAACTTTAGACAAAAACAGGTGTTATGCTATTCGAAAAGAAAAACATTTTCAGTTTCAAAAATATTCATATCCTTTTTCTCTTTAAATCATCTGCTCACCAGTGTAAATATAACTACACAACTCCAGAATTCAACCTAATTAAAAAATAAATACAAAAAATTCCTTATGGTATACATACCTATCATAGAACGGAAATGTCATATTCCAAAATTCACGAATTGATCAAGTAGTTTTTTTTTTATATAGAAAATTATTTTTTAATAATTTTTAACTATTAATAGCAAATAGTAGGTTGATTTTCATCTCTATTTCTGGAGAGACTGTTAAGAGGGAGCTAACCAGTGACGAATTTTAAATATGGCCGATCAAAACGCACTGTTCTCACTTCCTCATAAACTTTGATTTTTTTTATTTAAAAAAAATATGTTTAATCAAATTTTGTGATTTTTGGAATTTTACATTTTCATTCTGTGACAGGTATGTACAATAATTATTTTTCTGTATTTTTGTTTTTCACATACGTTGAATTCTTGCAACAATATAAAAATTTGCAAATCTATTCATGACATTTGTTGTTTGTAGAAATATTGATTGTTGTAAAGCCACTTTGAAAAACAGAGATAGAAATATGTACATGGCAAGGATATATGCTGGACGCACGTACGTGTGTGCATGTGTGTATGTATATATATATATATATATATATATATATATATATATGTATGTGCGTGTATGCATGTAGTCAATAACAGACTTGCAGGGGTGGGAAACAATCTTCTGATGAGTTTGACTTGGTTTCACTCTTGCATATGACCTCGTCGCGCTCGACGTGTACACCGGGGACAAGTGGGCATTTTCATGAAACATTTTCTACAAAATAAAAAGAAAAAAGAAAATTAAAACAAAAAAAAGAAAAAAGAAAATTAAAACAAAAAAAAGAAAAAAGAAAATTAAAACAAAAAGAAAAAAGAAAATTAAAACAAAAAAAAAGAAAAAAGAAAATTAAAACAAAAAAAAAAAGACAGGATTTCTTTGTTGATTCAAAAATATTAGTTTTTGATGACTTTTGGTGCATAAATAATACAGTTGTAATATTTAAAGGGAGATAACCCATCTGTCTATCGCCATTGCCAAAAGATCTTTGGCAGCATGATTTATCGCTTGTTGAGATAGGTGACAGATTGATTTTTTTTAAATATGTCAAGCAAAAAAAATTGTCATATCAAAAAGAGTAATACATGTGAAAATTATGAACATTCATCGAGTAGAAAGTTATTTATAATTAAAAGGTCATTTTTCATAGAATGAATTCAAAGCATGAAGAATACAGAAACAAGGAACATAACTCAGAAAATATTTTAGATTATATCATAATGGCAACGTTTGTAGTCCATAGCGATAGACTTTTTTTCTTTTTCTTTAACTAAAAGCACAACAGCAATTTTTCTACGATATAAACATAAAAAATTTTGTTTGTTGATTATTTGTATTATTCAGATTACTATTTTGAATGCTATCATGTTTTGACCGATGTAACCTCTGACCTTCTTCATGTGTATCTTGCCAAACTCAGGAATTTTTCTGTTCAATTCAAATTCTGTAGAAATTTCAGAATTCAATAGAAAGATTCCAAAGCTCGACAAGATGTACCCGAAAAAGGTCAGAGGTTTCATCAGCCAAAACATTGTGAGACTAGCCAAATTAAGAACAGTAGTCGAAATAATCCGAAGTTTGTTTTCATATCAACAACTTTCTCAGCTACAGAGTTCAAATTTTGGGACATTGGTAGTGATCAAGTTGTAGTTTGAGAAGAGCACGCAGACTACTCTGAACAATTCTACTGAAATCACTTGGACCAACTTCAACATGCAGTGTTCAGAACTGTTAACTTTTTATCTAATATAAAAAGGATCAGTTCTTGTCTAGAATTTCCCCTATATTAAAAAATTAAAAATAAAGATACGTGTAATGTATGTACCTGTAACAAAACAAAAATATCATATTCCAAAAACCACATAAATTGATCAAGTAGTTTTATTTATATAGAAAATATTTAAACGATTAATGGAAACTTGTCGACATTACAACAAAAATTATGCAATTATTGTTAAGTTATCTTCGTTTTTATTTTTTTGTTGTTTTAGATTGTTTTCAAAATGGCAGACAAGACAACCACTTTTCTGTTACTCAAAAAATTAGATTTTTTTTTTTATTTAGAAAAAAAAATGATTTTTGAGAATTATATTTTCATTTGGTCATGGATACGTACATTATTCAGATTTTTATTTTTGCTTTTTAATATTGGGGAAATTTTTGACAAGAACCATAATTTTTTATAAGAAAACACATTTTGGTCATGTTTTTGCCACCCCCTCCCCACATTTAAACACAAACAGAAACAATGCCCAAATGAACCCTAAACGCACTAGTTTGATCATCCAAAAGAAACTAATCAAAAAGCAGAGCTCATTCCTGTTCTCACTTTATTCTTACTAGCTTTGGATTCATTTTCACATTATTGCAGCAATGCTCATATGTGGGGGAGGGCTACAAAGGCATATTCAGAGGACAAGTGTTTCTCAAAAAGTTGTTAGCAATGTAGAATACAAAATTCAATGTAGAACAGTTTTTTACATATACACTTATGTGTTTGTTTACAAAAAAAAAATCAGTTTTTTTATAAAATAAATTTAACATTCAAAACTGACTAGGGATTCTCCAACAATAATTTGAACTGATATTAAAATTCTCTTGGTGCATACTCATTAAAAGTGGGGGAACTGGTTGATAAATACCTGTGAAAAACCTGGGAACAGGACGTACAAGAACTGGTATAGACATCAAAGGGAAACAGAATTTCAGGACTTTGACAAATCTCACATGTAAAACCTTTTGCTCGGCATAACTGCAAAACAAAAAAATACTATTATATACATGATGTGTATCTGCAGCTGCCATTGCCAAAGATGCTGTGAAGTTATTTTAGTTTTTCATTTTATTTATGTTTCGGAATTTTGGAGATGAGGATGAATTATCTGTATTATTTAGATTATTCATAGTATGGTTCTCATCTTTAGTGTTATTTTCACATTTCGTTCAATGTAACCTCCAACTTTCTTCAGGTGTATCTTGTTGAACTCAGGAATCTGCATAGAATTTCAAATGGAATTCTTTATTTAACCTACAGAGGTAATATGTTTTCTTTCCATTAAGAAAGTCAGAGGTTACATCAACCAAAACGTTGTGCAAATAACACTCAAGATGAGAACAGTAATCTAAAAATTGGGTACTTGTACAGTTTAATTGAGACATTAAAAAATGAAAATATCGAAAAAAAGGTTATATTGTACGTATCCGTTTTGGACTGAAGATCTCAAAAAAAAAAAAAAAAATTTAATTTGATTTGATCGAGTATTTTTTTTTTACCGTGGAAAAACATGTTCTTATGAGAGTGCGTTGAAGTCAGCCATTGTAAAATTTGTTAAAACACGCCATGGGGAGATAACTCCAGTTAAAGCGCCGACACTCCCTCCCCATGTTTAATACTAGCTTTTCTTCCTAAAATTCGAACCTTTTGCTCGGTATCATAAATTGTTTTTTTCGCTGTAAAACACAAAAAAAAAAAAAACTACTTGATGAAATTAAGTGAAATTTTTTTTCTGTGAACTTTGTTCCATAACGGATACGTACAATTTAAACTTTTTTTTGATATTTTCATTTTTTAATGTCTTGACTAAACTGTACAAGTACCCAATTTTCAGATTACTGATTAATAATGTGAATTTTATTTGAAATTTTTTGTGTTATAAGATAAAATGTGGCCCCAAAATTGACTTTTTCATTGTCTTTTCAAATTTTTTATGCCGTGATCATCTTTTTAGGCAAAATAAATTTTTGATGACACAAGGGAAACTTTGCTGAGTTTTCAAAAATTTTTATTTGGAGAACATTTACTCATGTAAAGGGAAAGACCAATATAACTATGTTACTACTCTTAAAAATGGGCACAGACGGACAGTCTCAGTGTAACATTCACTTAGATTATTTACATTATTGAACTGTTGTCTGCACGGCTTGACTTCCCAGAGAAAATTTACTAGAAATCCTTTGTTCTTTCATTCAAACACATAACGTCATCTTATTTCCTCATATCATTTGTTTTTTTGAGCGCGTTTTAGATGACCTTTGGCCTTTGTTTCAAATCATGTCACCTGCCACCCTGTACATTGCAGTTTGCCTAGGTTATCCTAACATGCACTAAGAGTGGCCCTTGTCAAAATTCACACTAACTTAATAACTTACTCATACTAGACCCCCAAATATATAACAGATTTACATCTAGATAATTATATGATAGGATCGTTTTTAAACAGAAGAATGAATTTTTTAAGTATTCTAAACAAGAAAAGATGTCATTTGTGGAAGTGTTACCGTGCAGTCATTTTTGATGTGATTCAAAAAGTTCCGAACAATTTCTCTTAATTCTGGCAGCAGGGATTGGAGATTGGCATCGATGAGGTCCCGTAACGAATACATACAAGAGTTTTCCACAAAGTGTTGACGTCCTTCCAACTGCAAGAGAAAATAAAGAAAACACGATTAAAGATGAATTGAATATCAGATTTTTTTAAAATAGAATGAATTCTCACTTAGAACAGTCATTGCCAGCTAGTATCTGGTTGATGTAGATCACAACAAATAGCTGTTTTTTGTATCAGGTCAGTTCAAAAGTTCTTGCAGGTTTGTAAAAGAGGTATTTTAAATAGAATTTATTTTATGCACATTGTTATTACTTAAACACACCATGATTAATTTATAACTTTTTTTTTTTACATTATTAAAGTATTATTCATATTTTTCTGAAATATTCTCAACCATGTTGGCCTAAAAGTGATTATTTTAGTCAACAGAAAGGGATTCATCTTCCATTATGATAATGCTTGTCCTCACACAGAATTTGGTTGGGAAATTTCGTCCCATCCTGCATATTCTCATGACTTAACACCCTTTCATTATCACTTATTACAAAACTATTTAGGTTGCCTTAGAAATTGAACACAAGTTAGATTCATATTTTACATCAAAATGTAAAGAATTTTACAAGTAAGGCACATATAAGTTCATTTTACAAGTAAGGCACATATAAGTTCATTTTACAAGTAAGGCACATATAAGTTCATTTTACAAGTAAGGCACATATAAGTTCATTTTACAAGTAAGGCACATATAAGTTCATTTTACAAGTAAGGCACATATAAGTTCATTTTACAAGTAAGGCACATATAAGTTCATTTTACAAGTAAGGCACATATAAGTTCATTTTACAAGTAAGGCACATATAAGTTCATTTTACAAGTAAGGCACATATAAGTTCATTTTACAAGTAAGGCACATATAAGTTCATTTTACAAGTAAGGCACATATAAGTTCATTTTACAAGTAAGGCACATATAAGTTCATTTTACAAGTAAGGCACATATAAGTTCATTTTACAAGTAAGGCACATATAAGTTCATTTTACAAGTAAGGCACATATAAGTTCATTTTACAAGTAAGGCACATATAAGTTCATTTTACAAGTAAGGCACATATAAGTTCATTTTACAAGTAAGGCACATATAAGTTCATTTTACAAGTAAGGCACATATAAGTTCATTTTACAAGTAAGGCACATATAAGTTCATTTTACAAGTAAGGCACATATAAGTTCATTTTACAAGTAAGGCACATATAAGTTCATTTTACAAGTAAGGCACATATAAGTTCATTTTACAAGTAAGGCACATATAAGTTCATTTTACAAGTAAGGCACATATAAGTTCATTTTACAAGTAAGGCACATATAAGTTCATTTTACAAGTAAGGCACATATAAGTTCATTTTACAAGTAAGGCACATATAAGTTCATTTTACAAGTAAGGCACATATAAGTTCATTTTACAAGTAAGGCACATATAAGTTCATTGACAGATAAAATTAAGTTATAGAAAGCAAAATCGTGTTTGTTATATTTTCGAAAACAGTTTTTCATTTTTATGTTGAAATTTTAATTCAGCAAAAACTTTTGCACTAATATTTACAGATTTATACGAGTCATCAATTTGCAACAATACTACTATCATGTTTGATGCAATACTAGACCCAAAAGTAGTTGATCTCTGGCATTGGAATTGGGATTGGTTAACCACATGTAGCAACCTGACCCAACATCGACAAAAGTGGACTGCAATGGCTCGAGATGTAGTTTGTGTTCAGGAGGAAACTGGCTCAATTCGACCAGGATGATATCCGCTACATGTACAAGTGAACCCAAATGGTCACTCATCTAATTACATAACAAAGAAGCCGTCCAGAACAAATCAAAACAGACAATCAATTCTATACCCACCCCCAGTCAAGAAAAAATTCAGCCTACTTTTATAACTTACTAGCAAGGCATTGCTCAGAGTAAAATCATAACATATTTCTATTAAAGCTTATAGCTCTCTCTTCTCCTTTCCCAGTTTCTCCTCCCAGCAGCTCTTTCCTCTCTACCCAGCCTATTTCTTTCTCTGGACACACACACAGACAACTTGTTTTATAGATTTCTTGAGGAATGAGTCATAAACGAATTCCCTGATAAAAATCCACAAATTTCCACATAAAACAAAATCGTTCCAAAGCTGTAAGATTAACATGTAAGATTAAAGCACAAGCAAAGGTTAGATAAGTTAGACAAAGTCGAGATGATGGATGACATCACATTTTTCAAGCTGAGAGTAAACAAAAGTTTGAAAATTGCGCGAAAGAGACTTCGTCAATAATGCTTGTTGTCTGTCAGAACAAGTATGAGACAAACTACCGTAAAAAGAAAACTTTGCAAATCGACAAGTGTAAAATTTTACTGTTTACATGTTATCCATTTCAGTTAAGTAATTGGCTAGAACATTAGTCTTTCTTTCAAATCAATTCTCTCCAAAAATAAAATACTTCAGAAACTCTCAGTGAACGTCTCCTGGTGTTTCTTTCTGCATGAAAAGTTTTATTGGTCAATTATAGAGTTAAACAGATGAGATGATCAACAGCTACAAATGGAAAGCGGCGAAAACAAGACAATAAAGAACCCACATAGAGAGAACATTTGTTTGATTATTAATATGTGACAGATACATACACAAGAACAGAGCAGCTACATACAATATACAACTACTATCCTCTGATCTTACCCTTTTATTTGCTAGTTTATTGAAAAAATAAGTAAAGCAATTAATGATATTCTTAATAAATCATTACTTTGGATAAAAATTACTTTACTCTTATGTTTCTGAGTGATGAGAATTGGTTATTCGTATTATTTGGATTCTTCCGACTACTGTTCTCATCTTGAGTGTCATTTTCACAATGTTTCAGTCGATGTAACCTTCAACCTTCTTCAGGTGTATCTTGTTGAACTCTAGAATCTTTGTCGAAATCTACACGGTATTTTGAACAGAAGTTTGAACACTAAAGGTGATTCTTCTCAAAATTCACACTAGTTAACTTAATCATGACTTATTGGCATAGGGTTCCAAATATGTGACCCTTTGGCTATACTTATTACAGCTCAGATAAAACTTGGCCTGTCATTACATCAAAAAGAAAAAAGACAAAATAAAACGGAAGGGAAGAAAGAGAAAAAATTAGAGATAGAAGAGAAATGGAGTAGGAAAAAAAGGTGAAGGAGGGGAGTCTTCCAACATACCGATAACAGCAGTTTATTGTCTCTGGCCTTTTTGCATTGGATAAAATATTTCTTCATGAGAAGGATGTCATTCCGAAGTTTCTGAAAAATTTTAAATAAATAAAAACTAATAAGGAAATTCCATTTTGCAAAAATTATTACAAAAAGTACACTTTGCTGTCTCTCTTACCCCCTTATCTATTATTATTAACTCTTATCCTTGACTGGCTTTTGACCTTCGTAAATGGTGATTCTTGTATAAAAAAGAGTAGACAATAGTGTAATCTATTATAACTAATATTCTCGATTGGCTTTTGGACTTGATAAGTGGTGACTCATTATGTTAAAGCAATAGGTTTAATCTTCTCTATTTCTATATAAAGTTAAGTATATGTATTTGCTTATATATTTCTATATAAAGTTAAGTATATGTATTTGCTTATATATTTCTATATAAAGTTAAGTATATGTATTTGCTTGTATATTTCTATATAAAGTTAAGTATATGTATTTGCTTGTATATTTCCATATAAAGTTAAGTATATGTATTTGCTTATATATTTCTATATAAAGTTAAGTATATGTATTTGCTTATATATTTCTATATAAAGTTAAGTATATGTATTTGCTTATATATTTCCATATAAAGTTAAGTATATGTATTTGCTTGTATATTTCTATATAAAGTTAAGTATATGTATTTGCTTGTATATTTCCATATAAAGTTAAGTATATGTATTTGCTTGTATATTTCTGTGTTATAGCATTCATGCCTAAACTAATTAACCAATCGTTACCAATTTTAGAAAACAGCTAGTAGTTTAATGGTTCTCAACTTTTTTAACCCTAACCCAGAACCCTTTCATCATATATCAGAAAGATATTCCCCCTCCCACACTTTGAAAAGTGATAATGAAACCCTCAATAGCTAGCATCATATAAATATCTCTCCAGCTGACATATCTACATCTTATATCCATAATAGTATTTACCCTACAAATCTTGTAATTCTCTTTTGAATAATATTATGACGAGTATTTCTAATAGAAATGAGGCACCTCTTAAAAACTTAGACCTATATTAATTTCTACCATGAAATTGAAATATTTGATCATATTCAGTTATTTAATAAAGACAATTATGATAAAAAGAAAAGGTGGATTTCTTTTACAATGGTAATTAAAAACTTTCAATCTAAAAAATACTCCTTTTTCGTTTTTCTGATTGTAGATCTCAAAATCACTTGGCTGAATTGAGAGAAATCATGAAAAGTAGATGCAAGTGCACAAAATTTAATCGAAAATAAGAAAAACAACTTTACCTGGATTTCGGTCATATCAGACATTTTAAATATAAGTGGACAATACGCTTCAATGTCCAGAACAGGTTTTTTCATCAGCAGTTTGAGAAACTGTCGACTGGCACGACACACCTTTAAAAGAAATGAAAATATGTAAAAATTTTAAAGTTTTTAAGATAAACAGAAACATGATATTTATCTCAAAATGATTGCAAAAAGGACAATAGTAATCAAGAATTGTAGCTGAGAGGTGGGGGTAGAAGTCGTCTTTGGAATGTTACTGTGATTGTTAAGAAAATTAAAATACAAACATTTTTTGTCTTCCTCTATATAAAAAAAAAAACAAGAATAAAGAAAAATCTGTATGATGTATGTCATATACCAAAAATCATGTAAATTGATCAAGTGAGGTTATTTTTTAACTTAAAAAATCAAATTTTATGAGGAAGCAAGGATGCTTCGCCGTATAGAATAAACAAAGGAAGATAATTCGAACTTCAAGATTTTTTGTTGGTTTTTAGCCTTGTAATGGTTACAATTTATCATTAATTACTTCAAATTGTAAAAAAAAAGTGATTTTCCATAAAAAAATAAAAAACACTTGATTTTTGTAATATGAGTCTTAAAATCAATGAGCTCAGAGAGATTAAATCTGGAAAGTATAAGGAGATGCGTGCAGAACAGAAGGTTTTACTGGTATGGTCAGGTTTAAAGAATTATTGATTAATTTGAATAAATTGTTTGCTTTTTATTTTTTTTACAATGGAGTCACCATTTATCAAAGCCCAGAGGCCACTCGAGGATAGGGGTTAATAAGTGTACAGTATTTCCTCCTGTATCAGAAAACACTATGTGACATACAAATATCTGTGCGTGATGTTGCCAAGCTAATCAAAAACCTTGATTCCAGTAAAGCAACTGGCCCTGACAGCATTCCTATTATAGTGCTAAAAAAGCTTCAACCAGAACTAGTTCCCATACTTACAAAGCTGTTTAAGCGTTGTCTTAAGGAGAATTAAGTGTAAAAGAATGGGGATAATAGAATAAATCCACAGGGGAAGGTCAAGAAAAACGTAGCAGAAAGGAATAAAAATGGACTTGAGATAAAGAGAGATAAATAAAGACATGATCAAAGATAGGTTAGTTTGAAAATCAATTTTTAAAAGCTGTCCAACATATGTCAGCAATGAATGTTAAACTGAATATGATGGATTGCTATAGTGCAAGGAAAAAAAATGAAAAATAGGCAAACTCAAATCAAGTATCAATATGTCCGATGGATTCCTATTTGGGCCTAATTTTAATAATCTAACAAGGCAAAATTATTTTGTGTCCGAATTTTTGAGATGAGGATTGATATGTATTATTTGGACTATTGTTCTCATCTTGACTTATTTTAATGTTTCAAACTTTCTTCAGATGTCTCTAGTCAAACTTAGGAATCTTTCTGTTAAACTGATATCTGCACAGAATTTTGAACAGAATCCTTTATTGAATCCACAGGGGTAGCATGCTCTTGTTCTTTCAGCCATGACCAAGTATAAGTCTTAAGTAATTTGCAATTGTATTCTGAGTATCATCTGCACTGAAGATTGAACCATCAACCTCCATAAGAGTGTCAGGGAATTTTACCTAGTACTTTTACCATGTTGAGAACAATTGTCTGAATAATCCAAATACCGATCATAAACTTATGCTTCATTGCATAAATATCCAAATACCGATCATAAACTTATGCTTCATTGCATAAATATCCAAATACCGATCATAAACTTATGCTTCATTGCATAAATATTTAAAACCGATCATAAACTTATGCTTCATTGCATAAATATTTAAAACCGATCATAAACTTATGTCTGATTACATAAATATTTTAAAAAAATGAAAAATTTAAAAAGAAAAGTTTTTTTTCATTTTGTTTCACATGACAAAATCATAAGGTAAAATTCTTACCTTCCTGGGTTCGAAATCCCAATTATAAAGAACACGAGCAGGAATTATCATTTGATCTTCCCAATGGCACATTTCACAGTAAAAGTTGCCTGTATAATCACATTGACGTGGTTCCTGCCAACCTTGATCTGAAAAGAAAAGAAAAACGGTTTCTTTTTATATGGTTTCCAAGAATATTAGAATATATTGTGATTCGATAAGATTTTAACTCTGCATAGCAAATTCCTTAGCTTTAATAATGCATTCCCATGTGCACGTGCATGGAAAGAGTACATCTATTTTCCACAATTTAGCTTCATTTAGAGTCTAAATCAGTTTCAACTACGAAAGTCAAAATTAAGAGAAAGACATTGAATATGCATGGGGGAGGGGGAGAAGTGAATTCATTTGTTGATGACAAAAAAGTCATCCAACTCCCCTACCCCTGCTTCATGAATCACTTGAAGTCTTAATTTTCACAGCAAAATTAAAAAATTAAAATGAAAAGCAAGACAGGAAGAGGAAAAGAGAAAAAAATACAATAAAAACAGAAAGAGAAATAAAGATAGAATATGGTTTTGTTTTTTTTACAAAGGAGTCACCATTTATCAAGGCCCAGAGGCCATTCGAGGATAAGGGTTAATGAGTGCAATGGGAAAGTGTTGTAGTAATTGTTAGTAGTGGGAATTGGGTAAATTGGAATATTTAAGGGGATGGCTTATCAAGAACTTGTTCATGTTGGACTTGAAAACAACCATATTGTAGTCATTTGGTTGGTTGGTTGTTTTTGTTTTACAGCATATCAACCCTTTGAAGAAAAATTTTTTAATAGAATATATTTGTTGTTTTCAAGTCGGTTTCTATTTAACCCATAATTGGGACCCTAACAGATACTACCACTCCGGGTCAGAGTGGACCTGGGAGCAATGGTAATTAAAGGGTGGCTTCACACTCCCCAAAGCCCACAAACTGGGGCCTTACCACTAGATATAGTTTAAAGTCATATCCAGGACTGTAGTCATTTGGAAAGCAGGGAAGCGGAACAGAGTTCCACAGGTGCGTAGTTCTAAGAAAGAAGCTTTGTTAATGGAATTCACATTGATAAAAACGTGAGGGAAATTATTGATAATGGTTTCAGCTAAACAAGTGTTTTAGATTAAAGTCAGGCCGAGGGGGGGGGGACCATAAATTGGAGCTTAGATGAGCACTTGCCATGAAAATAACACTAAAGCAGAGATAGGCTTACGTCTTTTTTGTGGGAAAGAGATTGCAGGGAAGAGAAAAGGGCATTCCCCACTAGGTTTCGAAGTCTAAAGTTAAAGTTAGAAAAAAAAAAAAAGAAAATCCAGCCAAATAATGATAGAAAAATAAGGAGGTAAGTCTAGCAATTTGTCAGAAATCAACCTTTTTGTATGCATGGCAAATTTTTTGTTGTTTTTTTCTGGCGATAATTGCATTATTCTCTAGGAGCTTTTTAGGAAGTTGTCTCTTATATTCTAATTGTTCTATATTCTAAGGATGTAGATGAATATATATATATATATATATATATATATATTTTCATTGTTTATGTATTTTACTTAATCATCTATATATATAAAAGCAAAAATGTGTGTATGTATGTGTGTTTGTGTGTCTGCTAAAAGCTTTCGACAGACAACAAAAATTCACAAACTCGGTATCATATTGAAGCTCCATCCTTCGCCCGAAAAAAATCGAAAAATTGGCCAAAGACGTTCATTTTTTCACCCCGAAATCGACAATTTTTGACATGTGTTGGGGGGGGGGGTCAACAAAAACCGTCCCCTCGTGACAACGACCGGTTCTACGCATGCATCAGATGACGTCATGACCTGATTTACTTTAAATAGTTGAAGACCTGGCTAAATTTCATGTACGTCGCATTAGCTCAGTTGTTAGCGGGTTGGTTTGTTATCTAAACATTTTGGGTTCGAATCGTGGTGCGAGATGTTTTCTTTTATTTTTTCAATTTTTTTAAATTTAAATATTGAACCAGTGTTATTTAAGCCATTTTTCACGTAACGTTCGTTTTTCTGGGTTTTTTTTTTTTTTTTTATTTCGCTTATCCACCCCCGACCACACCCAAAAACACCCAGGTATCACCGATTTTTTAAGTTTTAATATCGAAACAGGCTTATTTAAGCCATTTTTCATGTATTTTTTTTTCTTGGTTTTAACGGTCGTTTTTCTGTTTTATTTTCTCGATTTTTACATTTAATATCGTTCGTTTGCCTTACGTTAGCTTTTTTTGTGTTTTTTTTTTATGTTTTGATTACTCCCCCCCCCCGCTTAAGTTTTAATGTTCGTTTTTATGTTTTCTTTTTTTACTTCGCTTATAACAAACAAACCTGGTTATTGACCTCATTTACTGAATAGCTATTGCTTACATCGTCGTCATCGTAACACTCTACGACTTCTGTGCGGGCACCTGTCAATTTGGTTCTTACTTAAATTCAAACATCTTTCAGTAACTCATTCTGGTTGGCCGAACGGTTCATGGTTTTTTCACATTTTATTTTCCAACTTCGCCTCAGGGCTTCGAGTTCAATCCTACCAACTTTTACCCCCCCCCCCAGTTTCTTTTTTATTTAACAGCACACACACCTCCAAACACCCGGGCAATGCCGAGTACCCCTGTTAGTTATCAATAAGGCAGTCATCCGCGGACATGTGTTTTGCCATCAGTGTAGCTGACTATACTGAGATTTGATCTCGCAATCATAGAGCTTGTGGTTGGGTGCATTACCACAATACTTAGAAGCCTCATCTGAAATTACATGTTATTTTATTGCTTTAAATTTATGTTGAATTTTTTTTTGTTTTTTCTGGCGATAATGCATTTTAGTAGGAGTTACTTTCCCTTGGAACTTTTTAAGAAGTTGTCTCCCTTACCTCTCTCTCTCTCTCTATATATATATATATATATATATATATAGATATATAAAGCAAATTTCAACCAAATAGAAAACTCACACCCACAGTGACTCAAGTGGAAATCCATTTCTTCTCAATTAAAAGGGTCCCCCTCCATATTACCCATCGTCTTTACTAACAGACATTGACACATATGTAGTTCCTCATATTCGTAATAGCCATCACTGTTGTATTATTTCAAGAGAAAAAAAGTTGTTTGCGTTCAACTTCTTTAGTTATAATAACAACCATCTTCTCTTACCCATTAAGATACTGGATAACAATTGTTAGAAAATGGTTGAATTAGTACTGATGCAATCGTCTGCTTGCATAAGAACCAAATTCCATGATGAACAGATTTTTGAAGAAGTAATAAGACTAGAGGACATAAATTACATTTGGAATATTCCAAATATGTCCAGCCATTCTGGAAAAGGTATCCAAAAAAAGGGAGGTTAAAAAATATCCGTTAAATAAACTTGTCATAGTCCTAAAATGATAGAGCAAAATACTTACTGCTTTGATATTCAATTGGCTCCCGACAATCGGCACATCGAAACTTTTGTCGGCTAAGACCTTTTTCGGGGCAAATGTCTGTGATAAAACAAACTCCTTGTGAAATCTGAAATAATACGAAATATATAATTTAATTATAATAAGAATATATATCAATTACATATTAATGTATAATTTCATTATATTTAACAATGAGATGTAGTTTGCTTGACGCATTGTGTGGAATAGGTATGTAGAAGAGATTTAGAAGGCTATCATAATGCGAGGAATGGAATGTAGTCAGTACTGAGGAAGAAAGACGAAAACAAGTGACAATTTGCAAATCAATATGTATATACATATATGTCTATATATACATACATTTATTCAATTGTGTTAAGTATAAATGCCTTACTTGTAAGGTCTATTGTATGTGACAATTTCCATTATATATTTCGATATAATCCCTTTTTCAAATGGTAGATGTAACGGATCTATTCAAAGCATGCTGGATGGAAGAGTGATGTCATGCTTATAAAGAACCTTGATGCCAGCAAAGCAACTGGTCCTGACAATATTCCATTTATAGTAATCAAAAAAACTACAACTGCAACTAGCACCCATAATTGCAAAGCTATTTAATCAATGCCTAAAGGAGAATTGCTTCCAGAGATCTTGGAAAACCTAATTTGCCCAGTATTCTAAAATATTGGAGATCGATCTTCTGCATTTCAGTACAGACCAATTGCTTGAATCAGTGTTAAATAGAGGAATTGTCGACCACCTCAGCAAAAACAACTTACTCAGTGACAAGCAATATGGCTTGCTTCTTGCAAGATCAACGGCTGATGAACTGAGTATAATTTTAGACAGGATCAGTGAATCTATTGACAGGGGTTTTGTCCCAAGAACAATAGCTCTTGACATATCAAAGGGCTTTGATAGGATTTGGCATAAAGGTCTTCTTCATAAGATTTCCAGCTATGAAATGTTTCCAGCTGGAATGTTTTTGCAACCATCAAATCTTTTCTCTCCAATAGTAATAGTAGTAGTCGTTGATGGGCAGAAGTCTGAAGTTCAAAGTATCAACTCTGGCATGCCTCTATGATCTATCCTGGGCTCAACTCCTTTATCTTCATCAATGATCTCCCAAATTATATCCCAAGTTCATTCATCGACATATACACACAGATGACCCTACGATCTATGGCAAAACTTCAAAGTCCAACAACAACCAATATCTGTCTCCTCTGCCCATGGTATAATGGGGCAAAAAGTGGATGGTTAATTTTAATGCATCCAAAACCATAAACTCTCTAATGCCCAGTTGGCCCCAATTGATATGAATGCCTCTAGTCTTCCTTTGACAAGTTTCTGGGTTTGATATACACTCCTGGCCTAAAATGAAGACTTACATTGAATCTTTGCAAAGGTTGCCAGAAAAACTGTTGCATAATTTTACCATTTCAGCAAGTATCTTACTCCCAACGCAATCTTCTACCTGTATAAGAGCCAGCTACGTCCTACAATGGTGTACTGTTGCCACACCTGTATAGGAGCTGCTGAGAGCACCAGAGTCTGCCTTGACTTCAAAACCTAGTAGGTGATACCTTTTTCTCTTCCCTGCAACTTCTTTCCCACATTGCAAGCCTGTCTCTGCTCTATCATTATTTTCAAGGCAAGTGCTCATCAGAGCTTCAATCTATGGTTCCCCCAAACTTCACAAAAAACACTAATCTAGCTACAACAACGAACAACAATTTATCACACTCTTTATTTGTGCCTAACTCCAAATGCAAATTCCATGAACAAAGCTTCTTTTCTAGAACTGCCCACCCATGGAACTTTATTTATCTGGCTTGCTTTCCAGCTGACTACAATATGGTCGTTTTCAAGACCAATGTAAACATGTTTTTGTTGAGCTGTCCCTTAATTTCTACCCAATTTGCACTAACAATTACTATGCTGTTGTCCTGGTGACCACCATGCACTCTTTAACCCATATGTTAGAGTGACCTTCAGACCTTGATAAGTGGTGAAATTATACACACATGCACACACAATTTAATTTTTTTTTTCTTTGACACACAGATCTTAATCCCGATTATACTGGTTGACAAAAAACTGAAGCAAACATAAAAACATTTTATACTCAATAATCAAATTTCACTAAATGAACTGACGAGATCACAATTACGAATCTTGCATGTTTCAATTTGATTTCATTTAAAATTCATAAACTCTGATGTATTTGTTCAGAAATTATCTTTCATAACTAAAAATAATAAATGTCTCTGCTTCTATATAATACTTATGGACAACAGAAGATGTGTATTTATAGAAGGTTCCACCACACCACACGCTGCCACCCAGAGAAGTTCATTCATGAAGCAATAGCTACAGAACCACTCCAAAATTGATGAAGATGTCTGGGAGGCCAGCTGAAGATGTGGTTATACACTATCAAAGTGTTGAAGTTCCAAAGAAATGCTCTACAGTGCTGCTGGTTCTTGGACTAGCTGGTACTGACCAGGCTCAATGTTGCTTAATTTCAGTAATCAAATGAAAATGCATCAACATGATATTAACATAACTAAGATGATGACTCAAAAGTTGCAACTTAATTTAATATGTACGAAATGGTTTTTAAAAATAAAATGCAAAATTTGTGCAGATATTTAATTCTATAAATTTGTCACCGAAGCAATGCAAGATCATTTCACTAATCATTAATATGTGAGTACCATAAACAAACCTTTGCACTTGGACAAATCCGTGTTACGGTATTAAGGCACTTTTGGTGACAATGGTATCCACAATCTGAAAAAGAAGAAATGATCAGAAAAATTTAATCAAGATATACAGCATGCATATTTAAGAACATACATTTTTTGTAACAAGAATATTATTTGATTTCATATATTTTCTATATCTCAGATTCAGCAATACCCTATAGTTAAATGACAAATGTACTGATACAAGTATTGTAACAATAAAGGCAATTTAGAAACCTAGCCATTTTTAAAGTCACTTATGAAGTTTGCAGAGATTATATTGTTAAAATGCAAGAGATATTCTAGATACACAGTATGAGAACATCGGAATTTATTTTGCACATTGTACGTACAGATGACTTAAAGTTTTTCTTTCTTTTCCAATATGAACATCTATGACTATTTTTTTTACTTTTGTAAAGTTTTGAAATTAAATTGAAATTATGTAACTATTAATCAGAATTAATCAGGAACATATATACTGACAAAACTTCCACTAAACAGACAGCAGAATTCAAAATGAAATCAGTTTATTTAATTTAACCTTTGTGAATTCTATTGACTTGCTAAATATTGTTGACAAAATAAAACACTGTTCCTAAATAGAATTAAAAAAATTATTGAATAAAAGAATAACAAAATATAGTTGCTTAAGAGTTATTTTGCCACAAATAATAATTAAAATGACTGCAATGAGGCAATGCTAAGTAAGTGCAGCTAGTTATATGAAAGAATCAGTTCATAACTTTATTTTTTTGTAATTTTGGTGAATGCTTATATTTTCTTCTTTAGCATCGTACATATGTTTTACAACCCATAATTAAAAACATTGTTTTTAGTTTATTTGACTGCTTTTCAGCCATAATCAAATATCAAGAAAAACATAGTATTCCAAAAAAAAAAAAAAAAAAGAGAAGAAATGAAAAGTGCTTAAGATGAGAAGAAAACAAACTCATTTTGAAAGTGACAATCAGAAATCCTTGTAATAAAAAAAAAAAAAATCAAAGAACTTGAAACACTCCAACAACATTCAAGTTATTAGTTCAACATCTTCGTTTTGACGTGCCCTTTTTGCTGCCAAACACTCAACCTCTTCTCTTCCACAATTCATCCTTCTTATCCTCTCACATGCAAATTATATTTTGTAACAAGATCAAGATTTAAAGATCATTCCACATTATATAGATCAGTACCCTTACATCATTAAAGCTTCATAAATTGCCAGACACAGCGAGCCCTCTGGAGACGGCCAGACACAGCGAGCCCTCGATACACTGCCAGACACGGTGAGCCAGACACAGCAGGCCCTCCATATGCGGCCAGACACAGCGGGCCCTCCATACGCGGCCAGACACAGCGGGCCCTCCATACGTGGCCAGACACAGCGGGCCCTCCATACGCGGCCAGACACAGCGGGCCCGCCATACGCGGCCAGACACAGCGGGCCCTCCATACGCAATCAGACACAGGTAGCTCTCGATACAAGTCATCTCCGCAACATGATGATGGCATATCACAAAAGTCAGATTCTCGAATCACAAATTAATCTTCTCCATGAGATGACAATTAACTTTTTTAAAAAATCCAACTCTTAAATCATTATTTAATACAAAGACAATTTTTTAAAAAGTCCAACTCTTGGATTGCATAAACAATTCCTGAAAACATGTCAATGCCGATTGTAAAAAATTCAACTCGTCTTATAATTAAAACTCCTTCATAACATTATAATTCTAACTTTCAAATAGTCTGACCCACGATATGGTTGCATCAACTTTACTTTTTTTGGCAAAAATAGCTGGTTTATATATATATATATATAATGGACGGCACTTCCACGGCATCATGTTATTACCTCAACATGTTCTTTTCATCTCCACAATTCATCCATTTATCGCAGCTGTTCCTTTCATATACAAATTAAATTTTGAAACCACCCAGCTCAAGAACAGGCATCTGACACCATGTTGGGAGATTCATAAACTGCCATCCCAGTATATATATATATATATATATATATATACTCTGAAGCTAGAAACATAGCTTCATTGAGCTTGTTATTTAAAGCAATCTTGATATTATAATATGGGATATATACCTTAAAAGGTGTATTTTTTTTAAAAATAAACTCAGGAAAATATCTATGAGGGTGTCGGGATGTGTGGAAAAGAAAGTAATTAAGTGCTCAATTGCAAATGTGAGATTTAAAATACAAATTATGTAAAACTATAGGTTACATGTTTCAGAGATATACCATGGTTTCATTCATGTGGATTGATATGTTATTATTACAAAAAAAAGTGTCAGAACTCCAAATTATTAGCGACTCACAAAATGAAATTTTTTAGGTTTTAATTTTGTGAGTAACTAATGATTTAAATGAATTTTTAATAGCCTTTAAAATGGTAAAAGGACAATGCGCATCACTGAACCATGGTATGTCTCTGAAATACATAACATCTAGTTATTAAATTAATAATATATATATGAGAGGAAGAGAGAGAGAGAATTTGGAAAATGTAGAAAAATGAAAGAAAACCTTGACATTTGTACCAGGGATGAATTCCAATCATTCCCCAGATCACTCCTTTACATTTCTCACAGGGATGTTTCGTGGCACCAACTCGCATCTTAAAGTGATGGGACATTACTACTTTAATCTCTGGATCAGCTTGTACTGGACCTTCCTGGAAGAAAAAGGAGAAAAAAATATATACATTGAAAAAAAAAAAAAAAAAAAAAAAAAAAAAAAAAACTGAGTGAAGTGAAAAAAAAAATGTGTTGTATTTGTGCTGCATTTAAAAGAATGACGATACACTAATACATAAAAATATAACAATATATGATTATTGTTGATGACGATGATGGATAGGTGGTTAAGTTGGTTGCATGCACAGAAATTCAATGGTTGATTCAAATCGTAAACCAATCCCAATATCCATTTCAGGTTGTTATTATATAACCATTTCTGACCACCAGAAATACCCCCTTAAGATGACATTGTCACTGCAGCCACACCCCAAGAACATTTAATTCTGTCATTGTCATTTCACTGAATTGACCTTACTTTAGTTCAATTTGATTCCACTTTTTGCCGAAAATGACCTTCGAAACATCCAACATTTAACAATTGATCATGGTATTTGTTTATTCCCATGCAGGTGTCTGATGTCAGGTTTATTTTTATTCAAATGTTTTTTGGTACATTTGATAATTATTTTATGTTGTTTCTTGTATATTATCGCCCAGGTGCACCTATTCTTGTCAAATGATTTCTCAGTACACACGGATATTCAACAAATGCATTATTTAGATTATTTGGACCACTGTTCTCATCTTTGATGTTATCCCACAAAATTTCAATGATGTAACCTCAGACAAGCACTTATGGCGCATTGTCGCAAGTGATAAAAATTCTAATTAATAATCAGTGCTAAGTGACAGTCTTCTGGAAGTAAAAGTATTACTATGGGCAACACCAAAAACACAATTATGAATTACTTGTCTTCTACACTGTTCGAAATTCTGTAAAGATTCCAAAGCTTTATATAAATACTAGCGGGGCTACCCAGCGTTGCTCAGGACCGTATAAACAATGAGAAAATTGAGTTTGATTTTGAATATTTTTGTTATTCTTAGGAGAGAGAATGTCTATGTATCATTTGATATTTCGAGCAAAAGGATATTTTACCTAGCTAGGGTGGGTATTAAATGTATGAAATAATTGTATCTTACCTAGGGTAGATAATTTACAGCATGTATATGAAATAATTTTACCTTTTTTTTTTAGGACGGTGAATATACAACACATATTTAAAATAATTTTACCTTTGCAAGGACGGTGAATATGCAACACATATTTAAAATAATTTTACCTTTGCAAGGACGGTGAATTTCAACACATATTTAAATAATTTTACTTTTGCAAGGACGGTGAATATACAACACATATTTAAATAATTTTACCTTTGCAAGGACGGTGAATATACAACACATATTTAAAATAATTTTACCTTTGCAAGGACGGTGAATTTCAACACATATTTAAATAATTTTACCTTTGCAAGGACGGTGAATATATAAAATAATTTTACCTACACTAAGACGAGTCTATCCTTGGATCTCTATTGTTCCTAACATTTATTAATGATCTCCCCGACAAAACTACCTCTGAGATGGGTATATATGCTAATGACACCACACTCTATAACAGGCATGACAGGAAAACAAATGAACACATAACTAAAGAAATGGCAAAAACACTAGAGGATGACCTCCAATCTGTAGTGGAATGGGGACATAAATGGATGGTCACATTCAATACTGCCAAGACTAAATTGGTTTCCTTCAATAATTACAAGAAACCTTCTCTACCACCAATAGCAATGGCCAGTGACTACCTGTCTGAGAGTACATCTTTCAAACTGCTTGGCCTAACGTTCACAGGAAACAGATTTGGAACAATTATATTGAAAACATTGCCAGGGCCGCTGCGAAAAAGGTAGGCTCTCTCTACCGTGCTAGAAAACTACTGACACCTGAAAGTATCCTGTACCTCTATAAGGCCACCATTCGCCCATGTATGGAGTATTGTTGTCACATTTGGGCTGGTGCATCTGCTGCTAGTCTCTCGCTCCTAGACAAGGTTCAAAAGAGAGTCGCCAATCTGATAGGCCCAGAACTGGCATCTAAGCTTCAGCCTCTGTCCCATCGACGAAACGTTGCATCCCTCTGCCTGTTCTACAAGTATTTTAATGGTGAATGCTCTGATGAACTGCAGACACTTGTGCCCCCACGACGTAGACACCCTCGACAAACCCAACAGGCAGCTAAATCCCACCCCCACACAGTAGAGATCCCTAGATGTAAAAGATCTTTCTACTCTAGTAGTTTCTTTCCCAGAACCGCTAGACTCTGGAATTCCATTCCAGATCCCTGCTTCCCTAACTGTACTGATATGCAGAAGTTCAAGTGTAACGTGAACCGACATCTTGCTGCCCAAATCCCAACATAGTGCCCCAGTAGTTGCTGCCCCTGATAGTAGCCCCCTACACCAAAGTGGCAATTTACCTTGTTTGGGGTGAAAATGTAATAAAAAAAATTTTTTTAAATACATATATGAACCAATTTCACATAATTTTGGACCCCAAAATGGACATTACTCTCTCAAACCCAACCCCCAAAATAGAACTTAAAATTAACATAATCATGCTTCTTTCTACCCACCTCTCCAACCCTCACATCATGCCCGGATGATAACATAAAAAATTCAAATAAATAGAGATCGCCCTCCCCTCCTCGCTATAGAAATTGGCCAAGTAAACTTTCATAGAAAACCAACAATACATATGCATTAATCTAATTTTGAGATTGGAAACTGTTTTAGCCATATCCGGAATCGACTTCACAAATAAAGTAATTTTGAGATAGAAAATTGTTTAAACTATTTCTGGTACAAACTTTATCTTTTACCACCCTCATTTAATCCAGAGTGACAGTGATTATTCTCATTCAATACAGGGCAATGCCAGGAATTCTGCTAATAAATATTTTCATCAATATCCTTCAATCCCGAGCGACGCCAGGGATATTGCTAGTATATCTTCTCACCTATCTCATTCAATCTTGAGCAATATCGGGTATTCTGCTAGTGTATATGTGCAGCCTCAGCCATCTTATATAATCCCGAGTGACGCCAAGTATTTGTGTATTCTGTATTTGTACCTATCTTATTCAATCCCAGGCGATGCCAGGTATTCTGTTAGTATTTATTTGAACCTGCCTCATAAAATTTAGGACAATGCCTGGTAATCTGCTTCTATATATTTCCGCCTATCTCATTCAATCTAGAGCGATGCAAGGTATTCTGCTAATATATATTTCCACGTATCTCATTCAATCCCAAGTGATGCCAGATATTTTGCTAGTATATATTCTAACCTACATTATTCAATCCAGGGCAACGCCAGGGATTCTCCTAGTATATATCTCCATCAATCTCCTTAAATCCTGGGCAACGCAAGAAATTCTGCTTGTATATATTTCATTCAATCTCAGACAACGCCAGGTATTCTGCTAGTATATATTTGCATCTATCTCATTCAATCCTAGGCGCCCGTATATTCTGCTAGCATTCATTTGCATGTATCTCATTCAATCCTGGGTTACTCCAGGTATTCTGCTAGTACATATTTGTGTCTATCTCGTTGAATTTTTCATGATTTAACCCACATTATCACCTGATCTTACTAAAATAAAAACTTTCATACATTGTCTGGCCTGTTTATTTCATTACACACTTACGAATAAAGTAACTCACATTTCATTATTTTGCATAATTCTTGGATATTGGACATTGCAAACACACCAATCAATAGTCATGTTTACTCGTAAACGGTTTCTGCGATTTCCAGGACTGTCTTCATATCCCTCACCGTACTGTTAAAAATATACATGAAATATTCCTAAGTAGTTACCTATCTGATAATGACCAAGTTCATTGTTGCTTAACTTTGGTGATCTACATAAAGCATTTTGTATTCCCAAGTAGTCACACATCTAATAATGACCTAACACACTGTTGCTTAACTTTAGTGATCTGGCCAAGCTTATTGTTGCTTAACGTTTCTAAGCTACATAAAGCATTTTGTATTCCCAAGTCGTCACTCATTTGAGAATGACCAAGACAATGATCTACATAAAGAATTTTGTATACCAATTATCACCCATCAAATATTGACCAAGATAATTGTTGCTGAACTTTTGTTATCTACTAAAGAATTTTGTATTCCCTAGTAGTCACCCATCTTAAATGACCCAGCTCATTGTAGCTTAACTTTAGTGATCTACATAAAGCATTTTGTATTCCAAAGTAGTCACCCATCTGATAATGGCCAGGTTCATTGTTGCTTAACTTTGGTAAGCTACATACAGAAATTTGTATTCCCAAGTAGTCACCCATTTTAGAATGACCACAACAAAATTGCTTAACTTTGGTGATCGATATAAAGCATTTTGTATTCCCAAATAGTTACCCATCCTATAATAACCAAGCTAATTGTTGTTTAACTTTGGTGATCTAAATCAGCATTTGGTAATCCCAAGTAGTTACCAGTCTAACAATCACCAAGCCCATAACTTTTCTTATCTACAAAAAAGAATCATGTATTCCTACTTAGTCACCCATCTGAAAATGACCCAGTTCATTGTTGCTTACCTTTGGTTATCTACAAAAAGTATTTTGTATTCCAAACTAATTACCTATCTGATAATCACCAAACTCATTGTGGCTTAAGTTTGATTTTCTACATAAAGCATTTTGTATTCCCAAGTAGTCACCTAATTGAGAATGACCAAGACAATATTGCTTGACTTTTACTAAAATAATAACTTTGAGACTGGGCTGTTTATTTCATTAAAAACACACACCAATCATATAACTTACATTTCATGATTTTTCAAAATTCTTGAATATGTTACTAATTTCAACAATCATTTCTCATGATTTAACCCACATTATTGCCCCCCTCTTACTAAAATAATACTTTTGACACATTGTTTGGGCTGTTTATTTTATTTCAAACACATTAATCAAATAGATCGCATTTTATCATCATTTTTACATTAACAACAGGCTTAATGTAGCTTAACTTTGGTGATCTACATAAAGCATTTGGTGTTCCCAAGTAGTCACTCATCTGAGAATGACCGAGACAATTTATTGAGATTGTCGGACTGACTTCCTCATCTTGGTTGTTATAGTCACAACGTTTCGGCCGTTTTGCCCTCCGGCCTTCATCAGGTGTTTTGTATCGAACTGGGGAACCATTTGTTAGGAGTCTCGAACCCAACCCTTTATTATTATTACGGGGGCACCGTGTTCGGACTCCAGCTAGGCTCTGGGACATATCCATCTGGGATGAAGCTCTGGGGCATATTCATCTCGGATGAAGTAAAAATAATAAACAGGGAGACCCACTGGAAAGTGAGAAAACTTAAAGAAACAGCTCACATGCTCGGACATAACAACCTACTGAGCAAACCAAGCATAGAGTTGAATGCAATTTGGACACCTCTAATAAAGAGAGAAAACCTTGAATAACAACATAGGTTTAACATTAACAAAAAACAACTAAGAATTGTCCTAGTGACATATGGCCGAGTGGTCCTAGACGTTGTATCAAAGTTTACAGTTACCTAAAGGTGCAGAGTTCAAGGCAGTGAAAAGTAACATTCAAAACAGAGAATCAGCAACTATGTCCCAGAGCCTAGCTGGAGTCCGAACACGGTACCCCCGTAATAATAAAGGGTTGGGTTTGAGACTCCTAACAAACGGTTCCCCAGTTCGATACAAAACACCTAATGAAGGCCGGAGGGAAAACGGCCGAAACGTTGCGACTATAACAACCAAGATGAGGAAGTCAGTTCGACAATTTCAATAAATGAAAACACCTCATCTCAAAAGAAAAAAAAAAAAAAAAAACCAGACAATTACGACCGAGACAATGTTGTTTAACTTTAGTGATCTATATAAAGCACTTTGTTTTCCGAAGTAGTCACCCATCTGAGAATGTCCGAGACAATGTGGCTTAACTTTGGTGATCTACATGAAGCATTTAATGTTCCCAAGTAATTACCCATCTAATAATGACCGGGCTCCATGTTGCTTAACTTTGGTGATCTACATAAAGCATTTGGTGTTCTCAAGTAGTTACCCATCTAATAATGACCAAGCTCATTGCTGCTTAATTTTTTGGATTCCCATGTAGTCACCCATCTAATTATATAGCAAGCTACATCCAAGAGAGGTCACTCCCATATTATAACAATGATTGTATATTATTCTAATGGTATTCGACAATGGAGCTACATCCAAGAGAGGTCACTCTCATATTATAACAATGAGTGTATATTATTCTAATGGTATTCGACAACGAAGATACATCCAAGGGAGGGCACTCGCATATTATAACAATGATTGTATAAGGAGGAGGTCATGTCTAGCTTTAGAGAAACAAACGTCACTAAAAAATATGGAGGAAGTAATGCCTGGCATGTCTAGCTTTAGAGAAACAAACATCACTCGAAAATAAGGAGGCGATCATGCCTAGAATGTCAAGCTATAGAGAAACAAACGTCACTCGAAAATAAGGAGGTCATGCCTGGCATGTCTAGCTGTAAAACACTCACAGTGTCTAACAAAAAATATATGCATACGTATACTGTAAAAGCATCTTCAAAATTATTTATTGGGATTTAGACTGCAGTGCACAAGCACCTTCATAATTGTCAAATCAGACCTGTAGCGCACAAGCACCTTCATAATTGTCAAGTCCTAACTATATGGCACAAGCACCTTCAAAATTGTCAAATTGGCCCTATACTGCGCAAGCACTTTCAAAATTGTCAAATCGGACCTATACTGCACAAGCACTTTCAAAATTGTCAAATCAGACCCATACTGCACAAGCACCTTCACAATTTTTCAAATCGAACCTATACTGCATAAAATTGTCAAATCGAACCTATACTGCACAAGCACCTTCAAAATCATCAAATCGGACCTATACTGCACAAGGACCTTCAAAATTGCCAAATAGGACCTATACTGCGCAAGCACCTTCAAGATTTTTCAAATCGGACCTATACTGCACAAGCACCTTCAAAATTGTCAAATCGGACCTATACTGCACAAGCACCTTAAATTTTTTCAAATTGAAGATATACTACACAAGCACCTTAAAATTTTTCAAATCGGACCTATACTCCACAAGCACCTTCACAATTGTCAAATCAGACTTATAATGTACAATCACCTTCAAGATTTTTCAAATCGGACCTATACTGCACAAGAACTTTCAAAATTGTCAAAGCGAACCTATACTTCACCTATGTCATACAATCCCGGGCGATGCATGGTATTCTACTAGTACATATCCACCTATGTCATACAATCCCGGGTGACGCCGGCTGTTCTGCTTGTACATATACACCTACTTCTTCCAATCCTGGGCTATGCCAGGTATTTTGCTAGTACATATATCCACCTATGTAATCCAATCCCGGGCGACGCTGGGTATTTGGCTAGTACATATATCAACCAATTTTTTTCAATCCCAGATGACGCCAAGTGTTCTGTTAGGAAAAATGTCATGAATTTTATCCAATCCCAGGCCATGCCGAGTAATCTGCTAGTACATATATCATGCTAGTGCTATTTCATACAATCCCGGGCGATGCTGGGTATTCTGCTTGTACATATACACCAATTTTATCCAATCCTGGGCTATGTTGGGTATTCTGCTAGTACAGCTATGTAATACAATCCCAGGCGACGCCAGGTACTAGGCTAGTACATATATCAACCAATCTTATCCGATCCCAGGCAACGCTGGGTATTCTGCTAGGAAACATTAAATGTATTTCCACCTACGTCGGGTAATCTGCTAGTACATAATACTTTTATATGAATTCCTTAAAACCCTTTCTCCTTAACTGAAGATTATATAAAAAAACATAACCTCCCAATACTAAGAATGGCTTTCTGAATAATGTTTTTGTTTAAGAATTTGGAATCAGCAGTTTAGCGATGTGTGAGGTTTGGAATAAATATATAATACGCATATTTCTTTTCTTAGTCTTTTGGCTAAGATCAACGTGTAGTATCTGTTCTTAGAATTCAAGCAGTTTCACCCTTCGCCCCCACCCCCACTAAGAAAATAAGGAAGAGGTACTGCTTTGCATCTCAAGCTTTAGAGAAACAAACGTCACTCGAAAATAAGGATGGCCTTCAAAATAATGTTTTTAGTTCAGATGTGATTTTTGGAATATGACATCTTGTTTCAATTTAGTAATCGATAAAGATAAATTATACATCTTTTTATAATAGAAGATAATCCTTGGTAGAAAATTAAGCTGTATGATTGGTCTTTTGGCTAAGATCAAAAAAAAAAAAAAATGCATACACAACAAACAGACACCTTTTTCTTTTTCTTTTTGTAAATATGTCAATGTTATTCAAAACGCTGGGGTTTTATTAGTTAGATTAGGATCCACAGAGTGAATGAGGTATTGTGGTAAATGTTGCCAGTCAAGAGTGAGACTCCAAAGTCTTCATTATTCACTTTTTGTCACTTTAGTCACAAAGACCCTGTACCCTCCCCCTCCCCATTTCTTATAGGGCCTTGTGCCTAATTTTGTTATTGAAAATTTTTGTGTGTTGCAGTTGCAAAATTGTATGTCCAAACTTTTGAAAATAATAAAATACATAAATAAGATCAAAGTGTAGTATCTGTTCTTCAGCTACAAAACTTCCGCTCTTGGAAGGGATCCACCACCGGGCTCTCGGACTAGGTTTAAGGTGTTTTTTACATACTAACCTTCGTTAGCAAGGACCAGACCCCCTCTTTTGGGGAGTCAGGACCTCGAGGACCGACTCCACATTGTGGGAGCTTGGACCCGAAAACCGATCCCTTCTTGGGAGTTTGGAATTTCGGGACCAGCACCACTAGTTGGTAGTTGTGACTGGCTTTTGTTTGTTTTTGTTTTTTCTTCGTTTCGGTCTCACCTCTCGATACTGGGATGGTCTACTCTCTCCACACTTAATTGCCTGAGCAGCACTCTGACCTGTCAGGCCAAAACTTTGTTTATCTTCGCTGCTCTCCCGTTGGATCGAGCAGACAGGGTTTTCTTTCTCGCTTCCATTGGGTAGATAGCGGGTAGGGTGACGTGGGGGTAGGGCAGGTGTTTCGTTTCTGCTCCCCTCTGTGGGCAGAGATGTCTATCCCCTCTCTCTCGCAACCACTGCGTCTTTCTTCTCTGCTCTCCCCGCTCATGGGGGGATTCGAGCTGCTAACCCGGCATCCCCGTGAGGGGAGGTCAAAAAACTCTTACTTCTTCTGAGCCTGCTCCTCCCCCTCCACCCCCCGTTCCCCTGGGTTTTCTTTTCTCCCCACTACGCTTTGGTCCGCGCCAGCGGCCATTAGTAACACCACCACGATGCCAGGCAGGAGGTCCGTACCGGCCCAAATGCGCAACATCGCGCCCCTTGAGGACTCCCCCAAGAAGGGATGCAAGATTTCATCCCAGAAGAAGGTGGAAGACAAGGTAGGGCCGTAGCCCGCGGCGACCTTGTGCGAGGCCGACATGGTAGGGCCGTAGCCATCAGCGACCCCAGTCAACACGGCAGAAGCTCCGATAACGACTCCCCACGAGGGCAACGCCACTGAACAAGGCGCGGCCAATGTTTTGGAGGGAGTTAAGGCTACGGATTCTGGGCCAGGTACTCCTAGAGACTCGGAATCCAGCCAAGGAACACCGGGACAAGTCTTCCCCGCTCCTCGAAAGTTCCAGCAACACCGAGGAACAATTTGAGGAGGCAATCGCTTCCATCCAAGCTCACTTTTCAAGAGGGGAGCTGCAAGGCACCCGGAGACCAAAAAGGGAGAACATCACCCCCAGCTACACCTTCACCAGCTTCCAGCGGAGGCACATCCCCAGGAAGGGAGGCACCACCAAGTCCAGGGGAAAACCCCAATCAGCAGCCTCCCAAGAAGAAGAGGGCAAAAGCTCAGGCTGGATCAAACCAATCCACGAAGGAGACGGCGGACTGGCCAGCACTGTGCCCCGGCAACAAATCGACGGAGGAGTGGCCAGCCCTAAACTCAGCCAAGAACCCCCACACGGGCGAAAGTTCCATGCCCGGGGAGGAGGGAAGAACTATACTAGCGGACGAGGCGAAGAGCTGTCCCCAAGGCGAAGAGAAGAAGGCATGGGGCCTACAGCAGAAGCAACTTACTCCGCAGGACTACAGGGACCTTTTTGAATCCACTTTTAAGAATTACATGGAAGGGAACATAATCAAACCCCTTCCGGGAGCAGTGGAGGAGCTTCAACATCGCGGCATCTCCATCACGGCGGACACCAGAAGTAAAAGCCTCACCGGGGTCGGCCAGGAGACAATGATGCAGCTCTTCCAGGATTTGAAGGTCCCTGCAAGTTACATAGTCCGTAGGAGCTATGCAAAATGGGAGCTGCTCCTGCCAGACAAGGAAGAGGCAGTCAGGTTGTCCAGAGCCAACGTCACCTGGAAGCACTTGGCACTCAAGCCGGAGTACCAAGGAAAAAGACGGACGACGGTGTCGGTGTTGGGAGTTCCCTGCTACCTTGGATCAAAGCAGCTGGGCGCTGTGCTGAGCCAATACGGGGATGTCGAGGCTATATGGCCAGTGAAAGGTCCACGCAACCTCATGACAGGCAACTACAAACTGTCTATGAGTGTGGACCTTGCTAGCTTCGACAAAATCCCCGCTGTTCTTAAGTACGGAGAATGGACGCTTTCCGTCATTGTGGAAGGAAGGCGACCGCACTGCTGGCACTGCCTAAAGCAAGGCCACATGGCGAAGGATTGCCCAAAGAGACCAGCAGCAGGACCACCAATGCAACAGCCATCCCAACAACCAGCAACAGCAGCCGTGCCGGCGAGCCAGGAGGAAGAGCCCGGTTGGAGCAAAGTGGTCCGGAAGAACAGACCAGCCAAGCCGGTAAACAACAACAACAGCACAAAACAGAACCAAAAAGATTACATTAACAAACCCACCACATCTACTAGCAACATCAACAAACACAACACAGACACAGGCACCACAAGGAAAAACACCTCTGGCACAAACAACACAAACAAAAAGATTACAGACACCAACACCCAAGAAAACAAAAACACCTCCAGCACCGACACCAACATTGCAAGCATAGACAACAAAACAACAGTCACAAACAGTAAACACACAGCAAACAAAAACAAGGACACCACCGGCAAAAACGCGGACCACCGCGAAAAGGCTTCTAAGGTAGAGGAGATGGAGGTACAAACCTCCTCTGCCAAGAGGAAGCTCCCATCGTCTCCAACTGAGTCGGAGTAGGAAACAGTGTTGTCAGAACTAGAGGAGGGGGACAACACTTTGGAAAATCAGATGAGGAGGAGGAGGAAAAGCAGCAAAAGGAAGAGGGAAGCGGCACTGGCAGAGAAGGTTACCACCGTTCAATCGGCTCCTCAGGAGACGCCCAAGTCAAGCCCCTCCCCTAATGACAACAACAACATGCCAAACTCCCCTCCCTCCTCAAGTCTCAACAACACTCCACCAGCACCAATCAAGCCTCAGCCCGTCAGAACAGAGAGGACGAAGAAACTCCCTTTTCTGCCGGGGGACAGGATTTGCGAAGTGGATTCGCATTTACCAATACCGGACCTTAAAGGACAACAAAAGGTCCGGTACAACAAACTGAGGAGCTTGGCCCACGTCGGCGGCGATAGCACAGCCGACCCGACCAAGTTTAAAGACGCTCCCTTGTTGACCACGTTTATTAGGGTCAACAAGGATGCCAGAACTGAAGCCCTCTAGGCGATGATCAATGCAGCGAAGGATGTTATCCCGGGCAAGCAGCTGGTGGATGAGGAGCATCCTTCGCTAAGGAACTTATTCAGATGTGAGGGCAGAGTCCCTGTGTACACCCACCCCTCCCTCTACAGGGCACTAAAGCTAACATTCCCCCTGGACGTGGGAGCGTGGCCAAGGATGGAGTAGCCTCAGCTGATCTACTTACCGGGAGCCTTGGCCAGGCCTGCCACGTCCTGACTGCCGAGGATTTCAGACCCGTCTGTGACACTGTTTAAGGTAAGTGATCATGTCTTTAAACTTGGCTACATTTAATGTGAGGGGCATCAGGTGTCGAAGCAAGGCCGCGCTCATTGTGAGAGACCTGGTGTCCCTTAAGGTAGATATCGCCGCTATCCAGAAGACCCACTTTGTTTGTGATGAGGATTGCCAGGTGCTGGTAAACGATTACGATGTTTACTCAGCATATGGCAATACTTATAGTCGTGGAATCTCCTTGCTAGTGAGTCGCACCCTGTCAGCATCGGTGAATGTTGTTCACGCAGGCGAGGACGGGCGGCTAGTTGTTGTTGATGTTGCTGTTAATAGTAGTGTTTTTCGGATTGTCGCTGTTTATGTTCCCAATTCTGCTGTAGAGAGGGTATCCTTTTTTCGACGGTTGGAGGACTTCTTAGTTGATCCGGAACGGTTAGTTTTAATGGGTGATTGGAATGCAATCCTTGATCCCAATATAGATAAGGTCGGGGGGGGGGGGGGCTAGTGGGTCGGTGCGGTGTGACAGCAGTCTGTTAGACCTGATGGCCTCGTGAGATTTCGTCTGGATCATCCGAGGCGGGAGATGTGGATGTGGCATTCTGTAGTGCCTTCCCATCCGAGTACTTACTTGGATCGGATGTTAGTTAGAAGAAGCGGTGTAGACTTTCTATCGTGCCCCACGTTCCACTTGTTAGGACACTCGGACCATAAACTCATTATGGCCCGTTTGAACTTAAGTGCTAGGCCTAAACTAGCCGGATACTGGAAGTTCAACAGCACCTTGTTGGAGCTGGAAGACTACCAGTTGAAGGTTACTGAATTAATTCAGCGGGCTTTAGTGGGGGCGGTTACAGGGAGTAAGTGGTGGGTTAGTCTTAAGGCCAAAATTAGACGCTTCTCTGTCAAGTACAGCCAACGCCTCGCATTAGATAAGGCTAAGGCAAAGAAGCGTTTAGAGGATAAGCTGACCCGGGCGGTAGAGGGGGGGGGCTCCCTAGAGATAGCACTAGCTAAACAGGACCTCAGCCGCTTGGCTAGCGAGCGGTATGAAGGTCAAGTAGTTAGGGCCAGGTTAATGAAAGTTTCTAACAAGGCTGTGAATGTTGACGCTGTTGAGCAGAAGGCTTAGCGCCTTAGCGCGGTTCGGACGGGTACATTCGAAAAGTACGTAACCTGGAAGGACACACCCTACTATCGACTCGGGAGATTTGCGAGGGGTTTCAGGAGCATCTATCGGAGCGCTTCACCCAACTACCCGGACTCAGGGTCGATGAGTTTGGCAGCTATTTGGCTGACTCACTCCGGCTCGAGCGGCTAGCAGTGATGGTCTTGTTACGGAACATGAGGTCATTACTGCGTTGAAGCAGGTCGGCTACAACAAGTCCCCGGGGCTTGATGGTCTGCCCTATGAGTTCTACTTGAGGATGTCGCCCATGTTGGTCCCTATTCTGAAGGATATGTTCAACCATTGGTTTGCCCAGGGATCCATCCCTGGACAGGTGACTAAGGGAGTGATCACATTGCTGAGGAAAGGTCAACGGCATGGTGGGGTGGAAACTTTTGACGACTTTAGGCCCTTGACTCTACTAAACACAGAGTTAAAGATTTTGGCAAAGATTCTAGCGAATCGCTTGCAGGTTGTCATCACTGACTTGATCGAACCGGACCAGAGCTATGTTGTGAAGGGGAGATCAATTCAGGACAATCTTCATTTGATTCGCTCGATCATAGAGGGAATAGAAGACGACACCGAAGCCGCGCTAATCAGTTTAGATCAGTCCAAGGCGTTCGATAGGGTCAACCATCAGTTCCTGGGATCTGTACTAGAGGCCGCCAGACTTAATCCGGACTTCTGCAAGTGGATCTTTGTCCTGTATGATAGGCCGACGGTAGCGGTGTAGATCAACGGTAAGCTGTCGGAGTCATTCGCCGTCTCCCGGTCGGTGTGTCAGGGTTGTCCGCTGTCGCCTCTTTTGTATGTCCTGGCGTTGGAACCCCACCTTCGCAAGTTAAGGAACGAGGCGGCTACACCAGTCCTGCGCGGAATTGCTTTACCTGGAGGCACACGAGCCAGGGTTTCCGCGTTCGCCGATGACGTCACCGTGTTCATGTCTTGCCCCACGGACGTTCAAGCGGTGGTAGAGGCGCTCGCTCGATACGAAAAAGTCACAGGGGCAGTCTTCAACCGCAGCAAGTCTCTCAGCCTGCAGTTGGGGGCCTTGACCGGGGTAAACTCGCTTCCAGGTATCTTCAGCTGGACAGATGGACCGGTCCGTATTCTCGGTGTCTGGTTTGGACCGGGACTTCAGCTGGAGAAAAATTGGTCGGAAGTACAGATCAAGGTCAAATCGCCGGTTAAGACTTGGATTAGAAGGAAATTGTCCTTGAAGGGTCGGGCGGAGGCGTGTGCTACATACGTCTTTCCGCTCATCCTTTACCGATTGTCTGTACTTCCTCTCCCTGCAAAACGCCCAACCCGCTTACAAAAGCGCCTCGACTCACTTCTGTGGGACGAAGGTAAGCACTATGTCTGCAGAGAGGTCTGTGTCCAGAGTTCGAGCAGGACGGCCTGGGTCAGCCCAGTCTCCTGTGTCACAGAAACGCAGAGAGATTGGCTTTTCTGGGTCGTTCGCTAGAGGAGAACGCTCCTTCGGTCCCTGCGGTTAAGAACTCGTTTCCCAATCTCAAACCCGACCCCTCAGTAGAAGGTCGCCGTAGACCGAGGGAGGAGTCCAAGTTCTTCTCCGAATGCTGGACCGCTCTTAGAGCTTTGCCAGGGACCAGTGTCCTCGATCAGCCAAGAAAGAACTTTATCGGGAGCTAGTGGAGGGGACCGCGAAGGATCCACTTTGTAGGCGGATGGGATGGTTGATGGAGGTTGTCCGTTCTCAGTGGAGTTAGGCGCCAAGACGGGAGATTCTGAACAACTCGGAATTTTCCCTTACTTGGCGACTGGTCCAAAACGCGCTGCCCCTTTTCGACGTACTCTGCCGGTATAAAGAACGGCTTCTGTCCGCGCTGTGACGAACGCGAACCCGAAACGATCGAGCACGCATTTTTCATTTGCAGCCGGATCCAGCCCCTATTGGAGTACGTCGGAGAGGTAGCGGCTCGCATCGATGCCGAGTGCCCGCTCGATCTCAACGAAGGTTATTTTGTCTACAACATGGAGCCGCCGTTCCCCAGGGAGGAAAGAATGGTTTTCCTGGCGATCCTAGCAGTAGCGCGCATGGTGATTTGGATCACGTGCTTCAAGTTGGTCCGCGAAGGGACATCTGTTCCGGATCGGGATCTGATCGTTTGCTTTAAACATCTGCTTAAATTAAAGATCAGATGTGATTGGAGGAGGTTGCCTCGAGCGGAGTTTAATAAGAGGTGGGTACACAACACTAGTTTGTGCATCCGTCGAGGAGCCAAGTTTAAATACGTGTTCCCTCCTTGAGCATGGCACGGGCGGTGCTGGGTCCTTCGGAACCCATCCCGCCTAGGTTTTTAGCTTAATCAAATTAAGAGACCCTTGACTGGTGGTACAAATGAGATCCTGTTCCTGATTTATTGTTTTTGGTACTAGAGAACCTCTGAGTCTGCCCACCCCCTACACGCCACATTTTTTTGTTTTTTGAACATCCCCGGTCACTCCCCTACTCAGAGGTCACCCTCCAACCCCTCCACCTGTTGCTGTATTTTCACCCACCTGTACTAAAACCTCTCCCCAACCCCCAATAGGGATCTCCCTGCTTGTTTTCGGTTTCCCCGTAAAACAGTGGGGGGGGGGGGTCTAGTCACTTAGAGTAGTGCAGGCAGGGGGGTCATACTAACAACCCAGTAGGTCACATTTTTATTTTTGTATTGAACTTTTTTGACTAGCTTTCCCCACTCCACGATCTTTTTTACCGATAATTTAAAAAAAATTTTTATAGAAGAAATGGAACTTTATTTTTGCACACAAAAAAAAAAAAAAAAATACACAACATGCAGATATTTTCTTTATACGAATTGTAAAAATGTTATTTATACTCTAAACGATGGGGATTCAGTAGTTAGATTAGGATCCACAAAGTGAATGAGGTATTATGGTAAATGTTGCCAGTCAAGAGTGAGACTCCAAAGTCAATTTTATCAATTGTTAAATAGTCACAAAGACCCTGAACCCCTCCACAATTTCTTATAGGGCCTTGTGCCTAATTTTGTTGTTCATTATTTTTGCTTTTATGATTTTTAATTATAATTTCATTTTTGACAATAATAAAATAGATAAATAAGATCAAAGTGTAGTATCTGTTCTTAGAATTCAAGCGATCTCATCTTTCGCCCCCCCCCCAACTAAGAAATTAAGGGGGACGTTATACCTGGGATCTCAAGCTGTAGAGATTATTATTTACTCGAAAATAAAGAGGATTTATGCCTGGGATGTAATCAAATCCATTCACTCACATTTCGTATATGTAATGGTTTAGATTTAGATGCATTGTTTACATTTTAAAACAGTAAAACGAATCTCGTGTGTGTGTGTGTGTGTGTGTGTGTGTGTGTGTGTGTGTGTGTGTGTGTGTGTGTGTGTGTGTGTGTCCCTCTCTCTCTCCGTCTTCCTTACTCTAAAGAGAAATAGTGTTACTAAAAAAGAAAATGCGTTTGGCTTTGTTTTTTTGTAAAGGGTGAAGGTTGGTAAAAAAGAAACAGAAAGAAAAGGAGGATAGGAAAGAAAAAAGCTGGAGAGGGAGAGAAAGGAAAAAGGTAAAAATGGAGAGGGATAGAAAAAGAACAAGAGGATAAGGAAAAGGAAAACGATAAAAGGAAGGGAATAAAAAGGAAAAGGGGGTGGGGGTCGTCAGGCCTTTTTAGGAACTAACTTCCTCCACAAATAAATAAAAAGAAGACTTACATGCAAAACAAATGGAGGTTTATTCACAGAAACCAACCATTAACAAATAAAATATAATTCTCGTTATAATGAGTTCAGAAGTCCTTTTTAAGTGTTCGTATAAAAAAAGGAGAATGTCTTTTTTTGTTGAACTGTTCATATGTTAAAACATGTTAAGAGAGGCAATAGGTAATGTTCGCCTGTGAAATTGTATGAAGCGCGCGGAGCGGTGAAAATGGAAGAGTGATAGTAACACGCATGGAACGTCCGAATGAAAATTCAGTTGAGAGAGAGATTTGATGTTTGTGTGTGCTTAAATACTATTTGAACCGGCTCCAGCGAGTTTAAAAAGAAAAGTTTAGAAAAATGTCCTTGGAGAAATCCCATTGGACGGAAGCATCACGTGGGGTGCTCTGTACTACGTCCACTCGTTTTGAGTCAATTTAATATATAACGCCACGCCGGAATTTGCGTGGGAGTTATTTTTTATTTTTCACGCGCCAACATAATCATGATCATACTGCGCGCCTAAATTGTATTTATTTTTATAACAATTTTTAATCCAAATCTTAACTGTGTCAACTGGTACAAAGGGATAAAAAAAAAGGGATAAAAAGTGATAAAAAGAAAGAAGCAATGAGAAAAAGAGAAGAGGAGAAAAAAGTGAAAATAGATAAAAAAAAAAAGAAAAAATAACCAAATAAAATTTTAAAAATTAAATAAAAAAACAATAACCAAATAAAATAAAAAAGAAATAAAAAAAAACAAAAAATAACCAAATAAAATTTAAAAAAACAAAAAAATAACCAAAAAAAGAAAACAAAAAATAACTAAAGAAATAAAAAAAAACAACCAAATAAAATTTTAAAAATTAAATAAAAAAGAAAACAAAAAACAATAACCAAATAAAAAAGAAATAATAAAAAAAAGAAATAAAAAAGAAAACAAACAAATAACTAAAGAAATAAAAAAACAACCAAATAAAATTTTTAAAAAGAAATAAAAAAGAAAACAAAAAAACAACCAAATAAAAAAGAAATAAAAAAAAGAAATAAAAAGTTTTACCTTTAACTCTTGATAATACATTCTCAACTGAATTATTTTGCGAACCAATTTCTGTTGACGCTCAGCCCCAGTCGCGACTGAAGCATCACACTGCCGGATGAGCTCTTTGCAATTCTCTATAGCCATAAGAAGCTCTTCTTCACTTGTCTGACCGAAATGACCCTGAAGTTTAGAAAAAAAAAAAAAAAGAAATCAAGTTAAAAATAATCATCTCCAAACTTTTCTCAGATTATATTTCATTGTAATGGAGATTACATGTGCGTGTGTCTATCTGGAACTATATCATTACATATGCGAACACTTTTTTTTATGTTTTTTTGAACTTTTATGGTAGACTAGCGAGGGGTACCCGGCATTGCCCGGGTGTTTTTCGGTGTGTGTGGTCGGGCGGGGGTGTTAATGAAAACCTAAGAATAAGCGAAGTAAAAAAAAACAACAGAAAAACGAACATCAAAAAACCCTGCTTAGCGGGGGGGGGGGTACCCGGCGTTGCTCGAGTGTTTGGAGGTGTGTGTGGTCGGGCAGGGTGGGGGGTTTTAATGAAAACCTAAGAATAAGCGAAGTAAAAAAAAAAAAAAAAAAAAAAAAAACAGAAAAACGAACGTTACGTGAAAAATGGCTTAAATAACCCTGCTTCAATATTAAAATTTAAAAAATCTAAAAAGACATCTCACACCACGATTCGAACCCAAAACTTTTAGATAATGACCCAATGCTCTAACCAACTGACCTAACACGACGTACATGAAATTTTTTGTCAGTTCTTCAAATATTAAAACTAAATTAGGTTATGACGTCGTCTGACGCATGCGTAGAACCGATCTCGTCATGAGAGGACGATTTTTACTGACACCCCCCCTTGTAGAAAAGTGTTGATTACAGGGTGAAAAAATTAACGTTTTCAGCAAATTTTTCGATATTTGTCAGGCGAAGGATGGGCTTTCATATGAAACCAAGTCTGTGAATTTTTGTTCTGTCTTTCAAGAGTTTTTAGCAAAACACACAAACATACATACATTTTCGCTTTTATATATATAGACTAGCGAGGGGTACCCAGCGTTGCCCGGGTGTTTGGAGGTGTGTGTGGAAACTCTGGAGGTGGGGGGGGGGTTGAAAAAAAAAAAAAAAGTAAGTATGAGGATCGAACCCAAACCGTTTGAGGCAAAGTTGTAAATTAAAGTGTGAAAAAAAAACGTGCGACGTTAACCACTGCCCCACCGCGAGATGCTAACGGAAACATGTTTGAATTTATTTAATTACTTGGATTTGGCAGGTGCCCGTTTTAATGAGATAATGAGGTCAAGTTTGACTGCGGGATAGTATTCATTTACTGCGGAATGCTTTTTTTTATTTTTATTTTCCCAAGACAAGCACTCGATAATTCCAAGCCTCCAAATTCGAACCTCTCAAAGGAAGAAGTATTGGCTATCAAGTCACTGCACAGTGACAATGATATCATAATACTACTAGCAGATACAAGCAATGCTACAGTGGTAATGGATAGAGCAGAATATTCCAAGAAATTGGTAGATCTTATAGAATCTGGTGGTGTAGACAATATATGACGAGCCGATCGCTATTGTGTCCAATGCACAAATGGCACTGCGCCTGCGTGATGGGACGGGAAATCCGGTTGGTACTGATTTGCATGAGTTGGCGCATCCGCGGTGATAAAAGACGTTGGACTTTTGTGTGTGCGGCATTCTTTCATTTGTTTGGTGAAAGAAATTTTGTGGTGTTCGTCTCGGTTACGCGAATCGAGGACAGGAAGAAAGGGACAGTGAGAACTGCAAATAGAACATACTGATTCAAGCTATTTCGGCAAAGGCTGGGGATAGATATAATACACTTTAACGGCAAACATTTCCTGACACTCACCAATTACGATCCAGTGCATTGTACCATTTGGCGGATGTTGTCTGTTGATGGCTGATACCATACCCGGAGAAAGAGCTTGGTCCACCCAAGGGATTAATCTCACTAATGGCGATTGTTCAGCATAATAAGGGGAAAGTGCAGCCTGTTATGGATTACAGCAAACTAAACGATCAGGTGGACACATACACGGCACATGCAGATGTGTGTTCACAAAAGCTGAGGGACTGGCGAAGAAAGAGGTCCGACGTGTCAGTGTTGGACTTGAGAAAGGCCTACCTCCAGGTACATGTGCACCGTTCTTTATGGCCGTTTCAAACTGTGGTTGTGAAGGGGGAGAGATACTGCCTGACTAGGATGGGATTTGGGCTTAACGTTGCTACATCCATTATGAAGGTAATTGTCGAGGCTGTTTTGTCCAAAGATGCAACTGTTCAAGAAGCAACATCGGCATATATAGATGATTTATACATCAACAATAGCGTGGTGCCCGCAAAATGAGTGAAGCAGCATCTTCTTTGGTTTGGATTGGAAAGCAAGGAACCAGAGCGGCTTGAGAATGGCGCACAAGTGCTTGGATTGGAGGTCTGGGGAGGAGCATGGCACTCTGCGATGGAAGTGTGGTATTATGATTCCAGATCTTCCAGAGATTGTGACACGTCGAGCCATTTTTTCCCTGTGCAGGAAACTGACCGGGCATCTGCCAATGTGTGGGTGGCTACGAGCAGCAACAGAAATCAAAGCGACGGGCCAACACTGTAACCCAAGGATGGGACGACACCACAGAGGATGTTCCACTCCAACAAATGCTCCAGGAAACAATAGCCAGGGTGAAGCAGAGTGATCCCTCACAGGATCTATGGTGTGTAAACGGACAAGACGTCAATGTATGGGTGGATGCTAGTTCCCTGGCGACCGGCGTGCTCCTGGAACATATTGTCTTTGAAGATGCATGTTGGCTGTGATCTACGAGCGACGTGCAGCATATTAACTTGGCTGAACTGGATGCGGCGTTGAAGGGCATCAACCTCGCGTTACACTGGATGTGCTAAAAACGGACTCAGTAAGTGTGTATCACTGGTTAGTGGACACACTCATTGGAAAAACTAGACTACGCACAAAGGCTACCAGCGAAATGTTACTCCAACGATGATTGGACACAATAAAATCACTGGTAGAGGAGTACGGACTTTCAATAGACGTTTCTCTGGTCCCGTTAAGTCAAAACTTGGCAGACCCCATGACACGTGTTCCACGAACGTGGCTCGATAGAATGAAATCCGTGACGGAGCCTGTATCTCTGACCTGTGCTGCAAATAGTAATGCAATGACTAGTAGTCAGATTATGGAACTGCATAAAAGCAGTGGGCATCTAGGCATCCGACGTATAGCATATTTCGTTCGGCATGTTTGCCCAACAATTACCAAAGAGGTCAGCTATCGAAGAATGTTAAGAATGTTGGACGATTGATCCGTCTCCAGTTAATTGGACGCCATGAAAATTGGCAGTACAAGCTAATTGGTGGGAATGGATATAACACACTTTAACGGCAAACATTTCCTGGCGCTCACTGATTGTGCTCCAGCGCGTTTTACCATTTGGCGGATGTTGTCACAGCAGGACTCCAGACACATCATTCAGCATCTTGAGTCGATATTTTTGGAGCGTGGCCCACCACAGGAACTGCTTACTGACAACAACACTGCATTTACCAGTAAAGAATTCAAGGAGTTTTCTGCTGGTTGGGAGTACGCCTGCTGTTTCGGTGTGCATACATGCCAGCAGGCAATGGCATTGCAGAACGATGTCACCGCAGTATTAAGCGGATTGCAGCCAGAACGAGATGCACTGTTCAGGAAGCAGTGTATTGGTACAATGTCACGCCCAAGGATTATACATCATCATGTACTGCACCTGCCAACGGGATCTATAGATATGAAGTTAGGGTGAAGAACATCGACCCAGAGCCCACATTACCAGCCTCTGCACAAACCCAATACCGTGTGTGTGACCCTGTATGGGTAAAACCGCCAGGTTATCGATGCACATTCAAGTTCAAAGAAGGAACAGTAACAGAAGTGATCAGCCCACAAGCAATTGGTGTTGATGATGTCCCGCGCTATGTGAAGGATATACAACCCTGGACGTATACCTTCCCCTTTGGTAATGCACATGATGAGATTTCAGATGACACTGCATGTATTACACAACTCAAAATGGAGAACCCTCTGAAAACCAACCAAATGGCATTCCACCTTGGCAGAGCAGATGAGACTTCGGATGATAGTGAGGGTATGACACTGCCTGGCCCACAGACAACACAAAATGGAGAGACCCCAGAACCACCCTTGCGGCAAAGTACACGGCAAAGATTACCAGCGCGACCTTGCACATGCTGTGATCAGTGATCAGGGACAATGTATGACGAGCCGGTCGTTGTCATGTCCAATGCACAAATGACACTGCGCCTGCATGATGGGACGGGAAATCCGGTTGGTACTGATTTGCATGAGTTGGTGCATCCGCAGTGATAAAAGACGGACTTTTGTGTGCGGCATTCTTTCATTTGTTTGGTGAAAGAGATTTTGTGGTGTTCGTCTCAGTTACGCGAATCGAGGGCAGGAAGAAAGGGACAGCGAGAACTGCAAATATAACATACTGATTCAGGTGGCTACTGTAAAGTGAAAAAGAATCCGATTTTGAAAACAGAAAAGAAGTGGTAACAGATCCTTAGCAAGAACAAAGACCTAATATCACCTGCAAAATACAGACAGCTAGTTCAGCATTACAGTGAGCTACCACACCTATACTGCCTCTCTAATATTTATAAGGACAATATTCCATTAAAACCCATTGTCAGCACCCGAGGTTAAGCATGCTATCCACTGAGCGGATTCCTGGTAGATATAATCACCCCAGTCATAGGCAAATCTCCATCGTACACCAAAAACAATGCTCCCATTCATTCCAATCAAATGGGAAGTCTAGATGTAGTCTTTTTTTTTTTTTACATGGTAGTCATCACTTATGAAGGTCCGGAAGCCACTCGGGGATAAGGGTTATTGCATGTACAGTAATCAATGGGATAATATTGTAGTAATCATTAGTAATGGAGATTTGATAAAGTGTCTTACTTAAGGGGGCTATTTATCAGGAATTTGTTTATATTGGACTTGAAGAATCCAAGTTGTAGTCAGGTGAGAAACAAGCAAACAGAACAGAGTTCCACAGGCGTGCACTTCTAAGAAAAAGACTTTGTTCATGGAATCTATGTTTTGATTAAGGCACAGATAAAGAGTGGAGAAAATTATTGACAGAGACGTTGTCTGTTCACGAAAGTACCTACTGATGAGGCTAACAGTGGTATAGGACAAGCTGACTTCTGATGCCTCACTGAAGGAACGCACTTGCATCAAAATTGACAATATAATTGAAATGTTCACCTTCTGTATAGAAATTACATACTTTGTAATGAGATCTGATATGTATTGACAGAAAAAAGTTCTGGCAATGAGATTGCCATTCTCCTCAGTACGGGCCAATGTATATATAGAATACTTTGAAGAAATGGTATTAGGATCAACACCATTAAAGCCAACAATGTGGTTGTGATATGTAGATGACACATTCATATTCTTGCCACAACAAGAAAATTTTCAAACATTCGAAATATCTGTCCAACTATACAGTTCATGATGGAAAAAGAACATAAATTATCATTTCTAGATGTGCCGATAACCTACACTGGTCAGAGGTTTGTTATCTGTGTTACGAAAATTTTCACTGGATAGTACCTAAACTTCAACTCCCACTAGTAGTGGGATGATTAATTGGAATCGGAAATGGTTAATCGTAAGAGTCATGTATTTTGGGGGTAATCGAAATCAGAATTGCATTGTTCAAAAATACCTTAGATTTACAATTCTTTCATTATGATTCTCTTATATTTTTAAGTTGAACTGTTTTTAGGAAGTGAGATTAATGCTGTCAAACATTTGTGATAAAAACGTTGGTATTTCTACACTTTATCGCCGAAACTGGAGACTCCACTTTATTTCACACACCTGTCATTGAAATCCAAGGGAGAAATCAGTATTTTAAACTATGACCTAAGTTAGAAATAAATAGCAAAAAAAATAAACTAGATAGTAATTACTTCCGGAAAGAACTATGAAAAAAACTAAATAAAGTGAAAGAGAACATATATCCGTAATTGTTTAATTGGAAGTGTTTCGACTTAATAAAAACAGAAAGTTTTTCATGAAACGTGTGTGTGTATATATATTTTAATTAAAAAACAGAAAATGAAAAGGACATATTCATAATTGTCTAACTAGGCGAGCGCCATTTGAAATCCAAAACATTTACTGTATAAAAATTTATCAAAACATAATTGTAACAACATTTATTGAAAAGTTTGCGTAAGAAAATATAATTTTAATAAAACAATTTTGTAATGAAAACAACATTGGATTTTTATAAAAGAATTTTTTTTTTTTTTTTGGGGGGGGGGGTCGAACAAATAAATAATTTTAATGAAACATTTTTTTTTAATTAAAGCAACTTTAAAGGGTCAACAACAAATTTAAATGAAACCAAAAAATCATTATCCAGTTTAATTTTGTTTCATGCTTCGGTCGTAGTTTAAAAAACTTATTTCTCCTTTGGATTTCAACGACAGGTGCTTGAAATAAAATGGCATCTTGAGTTTCGGTGATAAAGTGTAGAAATACTAAAACGTTGTAGAACTTTTCATAACATATTTAATATGATCTACAAGAATTTTATTAATTACTTTAAAAGTAATCTTTATTTATCTTAATGAGTTTTCTCATTCCGTCACATACATAGGGGCTGTTTCAAAACTTCAAGGCCCATGATTAGTTATCTTGCACTGAAACTTTAGGGACCGCGAGGTAACATTGCTTTCATTTGTGAGCAAAGTTTATTTATGTATAACACAGCCTAACTACGTCAAGTCCATGAAAAAAGTTGATGAATACTTAACCGTTAGAGAAAAAAGATTTTACAGTGCTCTCATTGCAAGTAAATCATGTTAAAAATCAGTGGTTTTTACAACTGGTAACTAAAAAAAAAAAAAAAAAAAAAAAAAAATGGCAAGTTTTTTTGTTTTTGTTTTTTTTACCAACACTCTTCCATTAGTAAATGAACGAAAAATCTCATTAGTAAATGAAAAATGTCAACCTTTATATTTTTAAAAAATAAAACAAGCAAAGTCAAATTGGTGCAGCTCACAGCTGACATAAGTAGGTCCAGCAGATGAGCCTCGTTCTGAAATATATGAACAGTTAAGTCACATGAAATGTGACACCGGTGCTTCTACCTTTATTGACCCTTTGAATGATGGATAAAGAAAGTAAATTAACTTCTCCGAATTGTTTTATTTACAAAAATATTTCTTTATTTAAAAAAAAAAAAGAATTTGTTGAACTATGCAAACAAACAAATTTTTGAACTTTGCTGTTTAAAAAAAATTGTTTTCCTTTTTACGTTGACTTTTCTTGCCTTTATTTTCACTTGTTCGTTATGTTTAGCAATAAATGTTCGAAATTTCTTTGAATTTTTTTCTTTAATTTTTGGAATTTAAAAACATTATGTTTAGCAATAAATGTTCAAAATTTCTTTGAATTTTTTTCTTTAATTTTTGGAATTTAAAAACATTATGTTTAGCAATAAATGTTCAAAATTTCTTTGAATTTTTTTCTTTAATTTTTGGAATTTAAAAACATTTTTTTTTTTTTACTTTTAGCTTGACTTGCTTTTATATTTCATCATTTCGTTTTTTAGTAATAAATGCTTAACCGACCTTGTGTCTAACTCTGTCCTCGTGGGGAGGCAAGTAAATAGGAAGTAATGTGGTGGCTGAAAAGCATTACAATACATTTAAACCCTGAAGAATTTCCGCCCCTATTGTTCTAAGTTAACTAGCCACTACTTGTGTTTCAAACTTTAAAAAAAAAAAAAAAAGCTTTAAAATAGTAAAAACACTAAAGCTTTTTTCATTTTGGAAAAGATGTTTCAGGCGCCTCTATTATCCCAAAGAACCAGCTATGTAAACACTGCAATATTTTTCAATAATTATTTTTTTTTTTAAATTCTTTACAATCAATTTTTATTTAAAATGAAGAAATTATTTTGCTGAAATATTTTGTTTATATATGTTTACATTTTGTTTTCGGGTAAAATTAAGAAATTTAAAAAATATTGTTTATATACATCTTCATTTAAAAGGATTACTTTTTGGTAGCTTCACCGGTTATTAACCTAAGTTTTCCGAATGTCAGAATGAGGCTAGTCTGCAGGACCTACTTATCTTAACTTGACCAAATGACCAAAAATTTACTTTTTGGTTTGTTTTACTGTACACAGACTCAAAAAAGTTGTCACAAAACAAATATAGAACAACTAAATGTTATCAAAGGCAAGATAAATTACTTTTCTACCTAACTGGATATGTTTTTAGTGTTTTTATGTAATGTAGCATGTTCATTCAGCTCGAAAAACATACAGTGTTTACCGATGTTTTGGAAAATTCAAAATTGCACCCGACTATCTTTGACACAGTAAGTTTGGGAAAAGGAATTAAAAATAAAAAACTATGCAAAATACTGTTAGAAACTCACTACATATGTTACCGTGTTTTAGGCTGACATATATTCAGTGGGTTTTTAACAGTATTTTGTCTAGTTTTTTTATTTATAACTCATTTTCCCAAACTTACTATGTCAAAGAGAGAGTCAGGCGCCATTTGTAATTTCAAATACATTGGTAAACACTATGTTTGTCGAGCTAAATAAACATGTTACATTAAATAAAAACACTAAAAACATATTCAGTTAGGTAAAAAAAATAATTATCTTGCCTTTGATAACATTTATTTGTTCTATATTTGTTTTGTGACAACTTTCTCGAATTTGTGTACAGTAAAATAAACCCTTACTTTTTTATATAGAAATAAAGCGGTAAATTAAGATAAGAATAAACATTAAAGGACGATACGTATATAATTATATAATAAAAATAAATATAGAAATAAACTAATTTATTTAGATTTAAAAAATAACATTATTCCTAAAAATATTTCTTAAAAAGTAAAATAAGTACAAATAATTCGAAACGATTGAATATAAAAGGCTAAAAATTTAATCAAAGATTTAGTTATTTTTAAATTTCATTTAGAAATAAGAATATTCTAGAAAACGGAATAACAAATACTGTTAGAAATCAGTTAGCGATTGAAGCTGCAAAAAAAAATATTCATTTTAAAGAGTTATCGAAGATAAAGAGAAAATAAAACAAAAAAAATGAATATCAAAAGATAAACAAAACATGTTATTCCCCTTGAAATTTGATGTTATTGTATTTTTGTTGAATTAATCATGACTTTTTCTTTATATTTTTTAATATATAAAATAATTCCTGAAATTGATTGTTATTAATTTCATGGTGCATGTTTAATTCATGGTGAAAATATTTGTTTTGACTTTTATCTTCAATGAAAGAAATTTTACAAAAAAAATCAAATCGTTTTCGAAATTCCCTTAATTGCATTTCTACTTTTTCATAGTACCAAATTTTTTTTCTACACAAAAACTTTCGATTATATAATGGTATATTTTAAAACAATAATTCCACAGGAATCTGAATCGTACTTGGTATCGGAATTGTTAATCAACATTTTCCTGGAATAATCAGAAAAAATTTAGGAAACGTCCCAACACTAACTCCCACCATATATGTATAATGTAAAGAAAGGAATTGTCAATTGCCTTCAATACTAAGCAAAAGCAATGCATATCAAGAGGAGAAGGACAGTTTAAGAGAAACCCTCCACAAAAGTAATTATCCAGAGAGGATGACATCACCTCCAAGAAATCTGGGTCAGACACCAAAGGAAACTCAACACAGTTTGTATTCCATACATGAAGGGTTTGTCAGAAACACTTCAAAGAATGTAATCCATATTAGTATCAGGACAGTATTCAGAAGTGATTTAACTTTCCAAAAGTGATTCAACTCCAAAAACAGCTTGTGCATGTCAAAACCCCTACAGAAAAAATAATGACCAAGAATTGTGTATATGAGATCCCATGTAATGTGGAAAACTATATAAAGGTGAGACATGTCATCCACTAAAAGTTCCGTTAGAACATTGAAAAGCTGTAATATGTAGAGAGATTGAAAAATCGAGCAGGGGTAACCATATCTGGAGGGAGAAGATTGAAAAATCGGGCAGGGGTAACCATATCTGGAGGGAGAAGATTGAAAAATCGGGCAGGGGTAACCATATCTGGAGGGAGAAGATTGAAAAATCGGGCAGGGGTAACCATATCTGGAGGGAGAAGATTGAAAAATCGGGCAGGGGTAACCATATCTGGAGGGAGAAGATTGAAAAATCGGGCAGGGGTAACCATATCTGGAGGGAGAAGATTGAAAAATCGGGCAGGGGTAACCATATCTGGAGGGAGAAGATTGAAAAATCGGGCAGGGGTAACCATATCTGGAGGGAGAAGATTGAAAAATCGGGCAGGGGTAACCATATCTGGAGGGAGAAGATTGAAAAATTATAGACAGAACAACAGTGGAGAGTAAGACGACTCAAAGAAACAGCACATATGCTCGGCAACAATTACTAAGTAGACCTTTTTTTTTTTTTTTCTTCCTTTGAAGATTATAATGCCGGGTATGGGGCAGCCAAACCAGCTGCCAACATTGCCCCGCTTTTTTATTGAAACCAACTGAGAGCTCTTTTTAGTATCCTCGCTGTTCCCTTAAGTGCAATTGTCTGAATCTCTTTTGCACTTGGTTCACCAGGAATATTAGTTAGGTAGGACTTCAGGTTCTTCTTCATAAGTCCTGTGGCACCTATGATAACTGGTATGATCGATATCCCCTTTAGGTTCCAGTTTCTTTTCATATCATATATGAGACCTTGGTATTTGGTCTGTTTCTCTCTTTCAGCTTTGTTAAGACCGCCATCATTAGGAACACTCACTTCAATCAAGGTTGCAACTCTCTCTGACTTATTCCATATAACTATGTCAGGTTTCACAGCAGCATTTTCAAGGTAGGTGGCTGTAGGGATTACATGGTCGTAATGTATGGTATATAAGTCATTTCCAGCTGTTCTTTCAGGTTGATGTTCCCAGGACTTGCTGCTACACTGGATGTTTAATTTTTTACAGATGGTCCAGGAGGTACTTGCATACTCCATCATGTCTCGCTGTATAGTAGCCGTCCCCTATAAGAACTTTGCAACTTGATATCAGATGACCAACACTTTCCAATTTTGTATGGCAGAACCTGCATTTATTGTCATTACTGATCCCTGCCATCTTCTTGAATGCATTGGTCATCAATCCCTGGTCTTGGGCAGCCATTATGACCCTTTCCTGATCGTGGTGGAGGGATCCTCTTTTGAGCCAGTCCAAAGAACCTTCTTTATCTATGTATTCCTGAGAGAGTTCCCCCAGAAAATACTTTGCATGCTGATGTTGTTCCCATTCTTTAAGGTTCATCTGTTGAAAGGTCTCGGTATATTTCTGCCGGCTCTTTCTTGCTATTTCTGTGGCACACTTGTTTGGTGTTTCGTCCTCATCTGAGAGACAACTCTGACCAAAATGCTTGGCCAGCTGGGTGACTGATGTTGTTCTGCTGGCTCTTGTCTCTTGATGTTCATATACTATTGAGAGGGTGTCATTCTGGGAGCTTCTCAGATACTGACCGGTGCTCACAATAGTTGCCCTATGTTGATGATTAATCTCTGAGAGTCCCAGACCTCCTTCTCCCCTGGGCAAATACAGCCTTGGTAGACACTGTGTATATATCTGCAAACAAACACCCACTTTCAAACAGCTTGCTTTTCATGCAACCTAGGATCATCTAATTTGCATGCGAATGGTGAGAATTCATATTACTTTCACGTAACAATTAAGCACAAAATCAGTTACACATCATCCAATTGGTTTTTCTATTGTAAACTCAACTTTTCAAAACGCAGTGTTTTTTGAGGTAAAACATTTTCATAATCACTTCAAATAAATCAGCATAAAGACTTGTCGAAACTCTATAGAACAAAGATGTGAGAGTGAATGTTAATAAGGCATAAATGATGAGAAAAGAAAAAATTCCTTTGCTCAGTTTTTATAAAGAGAGTCTGTTGCAACTCAATTTTTTTTTTTGTGGAAGTCCAGGTAGGTTTAAAAATGATAACCAGTTAATGCACAAGAAATGTAAGACTATAGAGACATGTGAGGATTCAGATATGGAAAAAGCATATTTGGATGGCACGTTTTTTTTTTGTTTTTTTTTACATAGGCTTCCCCCACTTGTCTAGGTCCAGAGGCCACTCGAGGATAAGGTTAAAGAGTGCACAGTAGTCAATTGGATAATATAGTAATCGTTAGTAATGGAAATTCAGTAAATTTGTTAACTTAAGTGGAATGACTCATCAAGAACTTGTTTACATTGGACTTGAAGACAACCATATTATAATCAGCTGAAAAGCAGGCAAACGGAAGACAGTTCCACAGGTGTGCAGTTCTAAGAAAGAAACTTTGTTCATGGAATCTATGTTTAGGTTTAGGCACAGATAAAGAGTAGGGGAAGTTATTGATAGTGTTTTCAGCTAGACGATTGTTTCTCGTGAAAGTCTGGCGAGGGGGGACCATAGATTGGAGTTCAGATGAGCACTTGCCATGAAAATAACGATAACACTATTGAGATTGTTGAGAGGTTTTGTTATCTTGGTATCACGATTTAAGCAAAGGTAGAAGTTAGTGTGATAACAAGAATTAGGAGTAAATTCATTACTAACCAGCAGTTTTAACATTGTCAATCATGCAAGGAGTCTATGAAGCACATGTCTACAATGTGATAATTTATGGAAGTGAAACCTGGCTCATGAGGGTTGAGGATATGTTTTGCATGACAAAAAATAATACAAGAATGATAGGATAGATGAACCTTAAAGATAGGCTTATCTCTGATAAGACGGAGATGAAAAATAGTGTGATACAAAATAGGAGACTTTGTTGGTTTGGTCACATTGAAAGAATAGATGAGAGTTCTTGCGTTAGTAGATGTAGAATGTTTGAGGTAGTGGAGTCAGTTGGCAGAGGAAGCTTAAAGAAAATATGGAGAGAAGAGATGGGATCAATTTGAGAGAAAGAAGGATAAAGAACTGGCCAGAGATAGGTTAGTTTGGAAGTCAATTTCTAAAAGCTGTCCAATACATGTTAGCATGTAAAACAGACATAGGTGTTGTTGAAGATGATGAAAAAATAATACATGAAATTGCTTGGGTTAGTAGATGTGTTCAACAAATAAGTCATCCATTGTTTCACAGGCTTGTATTAAATCATCCACTGCAAACTCATGATTGAATTAGTAGATGCAGAACAGTTGAGTTGGCAGGGAAAAGCTAAGGAAAACAGGAGAGGAAATCATAAAGGCGGATTGAGAGAAAAAGAGATAAAGAACTGGCCAGAGATAGGTTAGTTTAGAAGTCAATTTCTAAAAGCTGTCCAACATATGCTAATATGTAAAATGGGTGCTGAACCAATGACAACGAAAATCGTATATGCAATATACCATGGTAAAAATTGATAAGAAAATTTTAACTTACCTCGGGGTGTGAAAAATGATCTTCTGCTAATCCGAGTTCTGCAAATGAAATATCTAACGTGTCTTTTGTTGGAATTGAGTTGTCATGAATGAACGACCACGCATGACTGTCAGAAGAACCTGAAATAAAAATTGGAGATGATGTCGATTTGACGAGATTTTAAAAATCTCATTGCAGAAATGTTGAAGTCAAATGAGATATTTTTTTTTATTAATTTATTTATTGTGGACTATTATCCTCATCTTTTTTAGTTGTTGTTTGATGAACGTGGTGAAACATATGGATGGCAGTAATTGCTGAGAATGCAGTTAGGAGATTCGGAGTTCCTATCCGTCACAGTTACTACCTGACGAAGGCCAAGGAATAGTTGGCCGAAACGTCATGAAACAACAACTAAAAAAGATGAGGATAATAGTCCGCAATAATAAAATTAATAATACTCATCTCAATAAGGAATTCACTTTAAATTATGTTTTTGTTTTTACTTATATAGTTCTACTAGAATATGCAAATACTGATATAGTTCTACTAGAATATGCAATTACTTATGTAGTTCTACTAGAATATGCAATTACTTATGTAGTTCTACTAGAATATGCAATTACTTATGTAGTTCTACTAGAATATGCAATTACTTATGTAGTTCTAGTAGAATATGCAATTACTTATGTAGTTCTAGTAGAATATGCAATTACTTATGTAGTTCTAGTAGAATATGCAATTACTTATGTAGTTCTAGTAGAATATGCAATTACTTATGTAGTTCTAGTAGAATATGCAATTACTTATGTAGTTCTAGTAGAATATGCAATTACTTATGTAGTTCTAGTAGAATATGCAATTACTTATATAGTTCTAGTAGAATATGCAATTACTTATATAGTTCTAGTAGAATATGCAATTACTTATATAGTTCTAGTAGAATATGCAATTACTTATATAGTTCTAGTAGAATATGCAATTACTTATATAGTTCTAGTAGAATATGCAATTACTTATATAGTTCTAGTAGAATATGCAATTACTTATATAGTTCTAGTAGAATATGCAATTACTTATATAGTTCTAGTAGAATATGCAATTACTTATATAGTTCTAGTAGAATATGCAATTACTTATATAGTTCTAGTAGAATATGCAATTACTGATATAGTTCTAGTAGAATATGCAATTACTGATATAGTTCTAGTAGAATATGCAATTACTGATATAGTTCTAGTAGAATATGCAATTACTGATATAGTTCTAGTAGAATATGCAATTACTGATATAGTTCTAGTAGAATATGCAATTACTGATATAGTTCTAGTAGAATATGCAATTACTGATATAGTTCTAGTAGAATATGCAATTACTGATATAGTTCTAGTAGAATATGCAATTACTGATATAGTTCTAGTAGAATATGCAATTACTTATATAGTTCTAGTAGAATATGCAATTACTTATATAGTTCTAGTAGAATATGCAATTACTGATATAGTTCTAGTAGAATATGCAATTACTGATATAGTTCTAGTAGAATATGCAATTACTGATATAGTTCTAGTAGAATATGCAATTACTGATATAGTTCTAGTAGAATATGCAATTACTGATATAGTTCTAGTAGAATATGCAATTACTTATGTAGTTCTACTAGAATATGCAATTACTTATGTAGTTCTAGTAGAATATGCAATTACTTATATAGTTCTAGTAGAATATGCAATTACTTATGTAGTTCTACTAGAATATGCAATTACTTATATAGTTCTAGTAGAATATGCAATTACTTATGTAGTTCTACTAGAATATGCAATTACTTATGTAGTTCTACTAGAATATGCAATTACTGATATAGTTCTACTAGAATATGCAATTACTGATATAGTTCTACTAGAATATGCAATTACTGATATAGTTCTACTAGAATATGCAATTACTGATATAGTTCTACTAGAATATGCAATTACTGATATAGTTCTAGTAGAATATGCAATTACTGATATAGTTCTAGTAGAATATGCAATTACTTATATAGTTCTAGTAGAATATGCAATTACTTATATAGTTCTAGTAGAATATGCAATTACTTATATAGTTCTAGTAGAATATGCAATTACTTATATAGTTCTAGTAGAATATGCAATTACTTATATAGTTCTAGTAGAATATGCAATTACTTATATAGTTCTAGTAGAATATGCAATTACTTATATAGTTCTAATAGAATATGCAATTACTTATATAGTTCTAGTAGAATATGCAATTACTTATATAGTTCTAGTAGAATATGCAATTACTTATATAGTTCTAGTAGAATATGCAATTACTTATATAGTTCTAGTAGAATATGCAATTACTGATATAGTTCTACTAGAATATGCAATTACTGATATAGTTCTACTAGAATATGCAATTACTGATATAGTTCTAGTAGAATATGCAATTACTTATATAGTTCTAGTAGAATATGCAATTACTTATATAGTTCTAGTAGAATATGCAATTACTTATATAGTTCTAGTAGAATATGCAATTACTTATATAGTTCTAGTAGAATATGCAATTACTTATATAGTTCTAGTAGAATATGCAATTACTGATATAGTTCTAGTAGAATATGCAATTACTGATATAGTTCTACTAGAATATGCAATTACTGGTATAGTTCTAGTAGAATATGCAATTACTTATATAGTTCTAGTAGAATATGCAATTACTGATATAGTTCTAGTAGAATATGCAATTACTGATATAGTTCTACTAGAATATGCAATTACTGATATAGTTCTAGTAGAATATGCAATTACTTATATAGTTCTAGTAGAATATGCAATTACTGATATAGTTCTAGTAGAATATGCAATTACTTATATAGTTCTAGTAGAATATGCAATTACTTATATAGTTCTAGTAGAATATGCAATTACTGATATAGTTCTACTAGAATATGCAATTACTGATATAGTTCTAGTAGAATATGCAATTACTTATATAGTTCTAGTAGAATATGCAATTACTTACGCACTTCTTGGCCTTCGGGACAAGATCAAAGTGTAGATCCAACACCAACAAGAGGGTTGGCATGGGGGAAGACTGTAGAGAAGCAACTGTCCCCTCAAGAGTATAAAGACTTGTACTTGACCAAGTACAGACAATACATAGAGGGGGCAGAAATTAAACCAGTGCCAGGCGCTTGGGAGGCAATCGAAGACAGAGTGCTCTCCCTCATCATCTCGGATATGCCGGAAAACCGCCTCCTAGGGATGAAAAAGGAAGACATGGCAGGGCTCCTACATAAGCTAAATATCCCGGTATTATACCTGTACCAGAGGAGCTACGCCATGTGGGACATCCTCCTACCCACCAAGGAAGATGCAGAGAGACTCTCCCTCCAAGAAATAAAGCATGGGAGAGTCAAACTAACACCTGAATACCAGGGCAAGAGAAGGACTCGGGTGCAGGTATTTAATGTGCCAACCCAAATACCTGCGGAAGTATTAGGATGCCTCTTCAGCCAGTACGGTGAGGTAGAACAGGTGACCCCAATACGGTCAAAAACTGGGACTCACCTGGGCTGCTACACAATAGCAATGAGGCTGAAGAGGAAAGGTTTTCAGGCAATACCACCGCTGCTGACATACAAAGACGCCAGCATAACGGTAGTGGTGGAGGGCCGTCGTCCACACTGTTGGTTCTGCCAAAAGCAGGGCCACATGGCTAGGAGTTGCCCCCAAAGGGTAACCCCTAATCCAATAACCCAAAAGGCGGTCACATCCACTGAGACAACGCCCGCACCAAAACAGGCGGCAACAACCCCTGCAACTGCAGCACCAACCCCAGCTCCAAGGAAAACTCAAACCACCCAGGAGGCCAAGGGGGAAGAATGGAGCACGGTAGTGAGACAAAAGCGGAAACACTTAATCCCTTCTGCCACCGTCCCACCACCAGCCCAAAAATCGAGGCAGGAGCCTCTGCAAATGCAGAAACAACAACAGCCACCGCAGCCAATGCCGCGGAAACAACTGCAGCAGCAACTACTGCAACAGCAAAATCAGCAAGTGCAGCAGAAGCAGCAGCAGCAACGACACCAGCGAGAGCAGCAACAACAAAAACAGCTGCAGCAGCAAATAGAGGAGCAGACACAACCAACGGTCCCCACACCAATCGAGACGGGGATCAAGCGGAGAAAAGACTGCTCCTCTGAGGATGAATCCGCAAGTGAGAGGGAGAGGAACTCAACCTCACCTCTCCCCGGTTCATCTGAAAGAATGAAAAAGAAAAACAAAAGAAGAAAAGAGGAAGAAAAGGTGGCCCCCACTCCCTGTGAACATACACCACCCCTAACAACAAAATCCACTTCCACCCCCAAACCACACACTGCAACAACACCAGACACCGCACCAACACCAGACACCGCACTAACACCAGACACCGCACCAACACGAGACACCACACCAACACCAGACACCGCACCAACACCAACACCAGACACCGCACCAACACCAAACACTGCACCAACACCAACACCAACACCAGGCACCACACAAACACCCGTCCCCACACCAAGGCAAACTGAGCCACTACCCCAAAAAGAAAATGAAAAGAATGAACCGAGGGAGAGGAGAGACTCCTCTGCCTCTTGCAGACCAAAGGTCCTTGCCCCTGAGGAACTATGTTATGTAGACCCTCTATCTGTGGCCACAGACATTTCCCATCGGCAGAGGAAAAACTTAAAACCTCTGCTCGATTACAAACAGATAGAGGGGAAAGATGTAAATATCCCCTCAAATTTCCCGGACGCCCCACTCCTAATAACCTTTGTCAGAACTCCAGAGGCCTGCAAGACCAACTTGTGGACAAGGCTGCAGGCCGCTGAAGGGGCGTTTCCGGGAATTGAACTGGTTAAAAAAAATGACCCTTCTCTTGATGAACTGTCAAAACAATGCAAGGGAAGGGTCCCAGTGTTGGTCCATCCGTCACTCTATAGGGCCCTTAAATTGACCTACCCTTTGGATGTCGGCGGCATTGTGAGAGAAGGTCAGGACATGAAAAACCTGACCACCTTGAGCATTGCACACAACGTCGGTGTCCTTTCCCCGGCTGACTTCGGAGCTGAGTGTAACACACCTTAAGGTAGGTACCATGGCTTTGAATTTGGCTAGTCTGAATGCGAGGGGCTTGAGATCATCGGGCCGGGCGGCTCGCCTCCGGCACGACCTCTTGTCCCTGGGAGTGGATGTCGCTGCGATTCAGGAGACGCATTTCGTTTCCTCTGTGGACTGTCAGGTGCTGGCCCGAGACTTTGAGGTTTTCTCAGCATATGGCAGCCCGCGGGGGAAGGGAGTTTCCGTGCTGGTTAAACGTACCCTGTCGGCGACGGTCGACGTTGTCCATAGAGATGCAGTGGGTAGGCTGGTTGTGGCCGATGTTGCCGTAAAAGATTCTGTGTTTCGGGTGATTGCGGTTCATGCGCCCAGCACCGCTCGTGAGAGGGTCTCATTCTTCAGTCAGCTTGACGCGTTTGTAGATTGTCGGAAGCGGGTAGTGCTAATGGGGGATTGGAATTCCATCTTAGACCCCGACATAGATAAGGTAGGAGGCGGAGCTAGAGGATCGGAGAGGTGCGAGTCCAGCCTGGCTGATCTGATGGCTAGATGCGGTCTGGTCGACAGGTTTCGGGTCGAGCATCCAGGGCGGGAGATGTGGACGTGGACCAATAGTGTTTCCTCCTATCCAAATACTTATTTGGACAGGATGTTAGTTAGGAGAGGCGAAGTAGACTTCTTATCTTGTCCCACGTTCACTTGGCTAGGCCAGACGGACCATAAATTAGTTATGGCCCGGCTGAAGCTAGGAAATAGGCCTAAGTTAGCGGGGTACTGGAAGTTAAACACCTCCCTTCTGGAGAGACAAGACTTCCAAGATCAGTTAAGAGAATTGATTAAAAAGGCACTAGTGGGGGCGGTTACCGGGAGTAAGTGGTGGTTAGGTCTCAAAGCCAAGATCAGAAGCTTCTCCGTCAAGTATGCCCAGCGCCTCGCACTAGATAAGGCCAAGACGAAGAAGAAGCTAGAGCAGAAACTAGCCCAGGCTACCGGGGAGGGTGATAGGGTTAGTCAGGAACTAGCTAAGCAGGACCTTCTACGCGAGACTAGTGAGCGTTACGAAGGCCAAGTAGTTAGAGCTAGGCTTAGAAAGATAGGCAACGAAGCAGTCAATTCTGATGCAGACGTGCGCCGTGAGGTTTCTAGGCGTGGCTCGGACAAATATATTGCAAAAATCAAACATCCGAATGGACGCACCCTGGAATCGACTCGGGAGATCTGCGAGGGGTTTCGAGAACATTTCGAGGAGCGTTTTACGCAGCAGCCCGATCTTCCGGTCCTTGAGTTTAGCGACTATTTGGCCGACTCTCCCCGCCTCGAGGCGGCTAGAGCGGCTGGTTGCGAGGGCCGGGTGACGGAGCAGGAGGTCTTTACTGCGCTGAAGCAGGTCAGCTGTGACAGATCGCCAGGACTTGATGGTCTGCCATACGAACTGTACTTGAGGCTGTCGCCCATGTTTCTGCCTCTTCTGACGGATATGTTCAACCATTGGTTTGCTCAGGGATCCATCCCAGGGCAGGTGACCAAGGGAGTGATCACATTGCTGAAGAAAGGTGACGGGCATGGAGGGGAAGAGTTAGATGACTACAGGCCCATAACTCTGCTAAACACAGAGTTGAAGATTTTGGCCAAGGTCCTGTCGAATCGGCTGCAGGTTGTTATCGACGAGTTGGTTGAACCAGAACAGAACTACGCTGTGAAGGGGAGATCGATTCAGAACAACTTGCACCTGATCCGCATGATCCTAGAGGGGGGAATAGATGACGACACAGAAGCCGCGCTGATAAACTTAGATCAGTCCAAAGCTTTCGATAGGGTCGACCATCGTTTCCTGGCATCTGTCTTAGAGGCCGCCGGTTTTAAACCGGACTTTTGCAAGTGGATCTCCATAATGTATCGGCAGCCCATGGCTGTCGTGCAAGTGAACGGAAAGCGCTCGAAACCCTTTGTTATCTCTCGGTCGGTTCGTCAGGGTTGTCCGCTGTCGCCCCTGCTTTATGTCCTGGCTTTGGAGCCTCTTCTCCGCAAGCTGAGACATGGGGAGGCAAATTCGGCCCTGCGCGGAATGGCTCTGCCTGGCGGCTCAGCTGCCAAGGTATCCGCGTTCGCCGATGATGTCACGATCTTCGTGTCGGGCTCCAGAGACATTGAGGTCGTGTCGGAGGCACTCACACAGTACGAAAGAATTACAGGGGCCAAGATAAACCGTAACAAGTCGGTAGGACTGCGGTTGGGCGCATGGAGTGGCAACGCAAACCTCCCTGCGCCCTTCAGCTGGACAGATGGCCCGGTCCGGATCCTCGGCGTGTGGTTCGGACCGGGTCTCCAGCTTGACAAGAATTGGTTGGAGGTACGGTCAAAGGTGGAGGCTGCAGTCAGTTCGTGGCTTCCTAGGAAACTTTCCTTAAAGGGTAGAGCTGAGGCGTGCGCCACTTACGTCTTTCCTCTCATCCTTTACCGACTGGCCGTACTTCCCCTGCCTGCACAACACCTAAAAGCTCTCGTCGAACTCTTGTCCTCGCTCCTTTGGGACAGAGGAAGACACTGGGTGAGCAGACAGGTCTGTATTCAACGTCCGTGTGAGGGAGGCTTGGGAATGCCGGACTTGAAGTGTCATCGAGATGCTGAGAGACTGGCCTTCCTGAGCAACTATATGCAGGAGGACCAACCGTGGCACCCCGTGGTTACTGCCGCCTTCCCCGACCTCGTTCTCGACCCTTCCATCGAGAGCCGTCGCAGGCCGCGGGGAGAATCTGCCTACATGAAAGAGTGCCGAGCCGCGCTAAAACGACTACCAAGGTCCAGTGACCTTGTGACTGCTACCCGTAGGGAACTCCACAGGGATCTAGTGAGGGAGGCCGCTGACGACCCGCTATGCGCGCGTTTGGGGTGGCAGCAGAGTGAGATCCGCTCCGCGTGGAGCTGGGCGCCAGGTTCGAGTCATCTGAACAATTCGGAGTTCTCTCTGACCTGGCGATTGGCCCGAAATGCACTTCCACTCAACAACATACAATGCAGTTCTGGGTTTCTGGAGTCGCCCGATTGTCCCCGTTGTGGGACAACGGCTGTGGAAACTACGGATCACGCTTTCTTTGATTGCCGCGAACTCCGCCAGTACTGGTCGTATGTCAGTGGGGTGACGGCTCGCATCGATCCTGAGCATCCTCGCCCAATTACTGTATCCAATGTTGTGGACAACGTGAGGCCGCCGTGGGACCGGGAAAGACAAATGGTCTACGTTACGATTCTGGCCGTGGCGAGAATGGTGATTTGGACGTCGCGTCTGCAAGGTTGCCGGGGGGTGTTGTCTTTTTCTGATCAAGATCTGATCGCGTTCTTTAAACACCAACTACGGGTGAAGATCAGATGTGATAGAAGAAGGCTGCATCGCGCGGCATTTGACAGAAGATGGATACATGTGGCAAGTCTGTGTGTACGAAGAGGAGCCAAATTCGAATACGTGTTCCCCGCCTAGGTGTGGAACGCGCAGTTCTGTAAAGTTAAATTAAACAAGTAGTCTCTCAGCTAGCTGAGTGTGTGTTCCATCCCTCCCCGATTAGGAAGCCTCCAAGATCCCCATCCCCCCTTACCTGCAATTTTTGTTTTTCACCCCTTCCTCTAAATTTTACCCATCTTGGAGAAAAAGAAATACAAACTAACCTCCATCCCTTACCCACAAAATTTTCTTTTCTCCATTCACCCCCATCTAGAGGGCATCCCCACCTAGAGACTGACCCGCAGAAGCGAGGTTCCTTTTACAAACCTAGTGGAACGGGCAGTCTATCAACTAGACGGGGTTGGGAGGGTCCTACTAATCACCTTTTGTTTTTTCTTCCCCCTCCCTCGACACAAATGAATTATTGTTACCATTTTATTGTTATCTTTTTTGTTTTTACACGTCAATAAAAAATGTTTTAAAAATTGGGAGTTACTAGGACGTCCCCCAAGATGAAAGGGTGAATGCGGTATTATGGTGAAAGAAGATACTAGCTGGGAGAAACTTTTGACTTTGTTTAGTTCTGGAGCGACAAGGATGACCAACGACCCCCAAAATCCCCCCTTTTGAGTTGGCCATGTGCCTAAGTTTTTTGTTCACCGTTAATTTTACTGTACTTTTTTAACATGAATAAAAGATTTAATATCTCAAAGTGTAGTATCTGTTCCGGCAGATGCTGCAGCTGCACTTCTATTTCTTGTTCTCTTTCGGTGGAGGAGAAGTCCTTCACGACTGAGACAATTTTTATTTTTGTACCTTTTCTCCACGTTAAAAAACGACCCTGGTGTCTAACTCTGTCCCGTGGGGAGGCATAATAAATAGGTACTTATATAGTTCTAGTAGAATATGCAATTACTTATATAGTTCTAGTAGAATATGCAATTACTTATATAGTTTTAGTAGAATATGCAACTACTTATATAGTTCTAGTAGAATATGCAACTACTTATATAGTTCTAGTAGAATATGCAATTACTGATATAGTTCTAGTAGAATATATAATTATTTAAATAGTTCTAGTAGAATATACAATTACTTATATAGTTCTAGTAGAATATATAATTACTTAAATAGTTCTAGTAGAATATATAATTATTTAAATAGTTCTAGTAGAATATATAATTATTTAAATAGTTCTAGTAGAATATATAATTACTGATATAGTTCTAGTAGAATATATAATTACTTAAATAGTTCTAGTAGAATATATAATTATTTAAATAGTTCTAGTAGAATATATAATTATTTAAATAGTTCTAGTAGAATATATAATTATTTAAATAGTTCTAGTAGAATATATAATTACTGATATAGTTCTAGTAGAATATATAATTACTTAAATAGTTCTAGTAGAATATATAATTATTTAAATAGTTCTAGTAGAATATATAATTATTTAAATAGTTCTAGTAGAATATATAATTACTGATATAGTTCTAGTAGAATATGCAATTACTTAAATAGTTCTAGTAGAATATATAATTATTTAAATAGTTCTAGTAGAATATATAATTATTTAAATAGTTCTAGTAGAATATATAATTATTTAAATAGTTCTAGTAGAATATATAATTACTTAAATAGTTCTAGTAGAATATATAATTATTTAAATAGTTCTAGTAGAATATATAATTACTTAAATAGTTCTAGTAGAATATATAATTATTTAAATAGTTCTAGTAGAATATATAATTACTGATATAGTTCTAGTAGAATATATAATTACTTAAATAGTTCTAGTAGAATATATAATTACTTAAATAGTTCTAGTAGAATATATAATTACTTATATAGTTCTAGTAGAATATATAATTACTTAAATGGTTCTAGTAGAATATATAATTATTTAAATAGTTCTAGTAGAATATATAATTATTTAAATAGTTCTAGTAGAATATACAATTACTTATATAGTTCTAGTAGAATATATAATTACTTAAATGGTTCTAGTAGAATATATAATTATTTAAATAGTTCTAGTAGAATATTCAATTGCTTATATAGTTCTAGTAGAATATATAATTACTTAGCAGTTGGCACAATATTTAATTACTTCTATAACTCTAGCAGAATACTCATTCCAGGATGAGTATAAGTGTTTCAGCCCACTAGAGAATTGGCCCCATCCCAAACAAATGCTAACCAGGTACAACAGTCTACCGCAATAGCAGATATGAGTATTAGCCAATCATGCTTCCAGTGGCAAACCTCCATAGAGGCAAGGATCTAGGATCCTTGTTTCAATATGCTGAGCTAGGTTTTCAGCTGGTCTTCATATCATTTTTCGAATCCTGAGGAGGGCTAGTTCAATGGCTTTGTAGATGAAGTCATCTAGATGATGAGAAACAGTATGACGAGGACAGCGAGGTCGATCATAGAATGTAGGAATGATCTAAGCTGACAATTACCTCGAGATTTTTTCCCTTGTATCATCAGTTATTTAAAAGTTTGTAAACTAATATACATTGTCCTTTCTCTCTCCATAAGTTAATTCTCTCCAATAAAACCTTGAAAAACTCAGCAAAGTCTCCTTGTGTCATTCATGAAAGTTAAGTTTATTTCACCTAAGTTAAAAAGACGAGACAATCAACAACCCTTAGACAATCACAGTCACTCATGAAATGCAGTGACGCTGAAAGAAGTAGTGAATAAAAGAGCAGCACGTAAACATCCTGCGCACATGTGCAAAAAAAGACTTGATTTGGTTTCTTGATCAGTTGTGAGGGAGAACATAATATTTGCAATTTCTCATTGCTGGAAATGTAACAAGTTCAGAAAATGTTTTTGTGCAGGATTTTGTCACATATTTCCATTCTATAGATATTACATGAATTGTACCATTTTTGAAAAGAGCAGATATTACACTTTGATCTTAGTCCAAAGGCCAAGAAAGTATATTTTAGTTCAAGTTTTATGTTTCACACAACAGCATCATCAGATGAAATTTTGAAAATTACTATTTTTGCATTGCATCTTTAGTGATTTGGTGACCTCATCTTTTAAAATAGGACTAATGGGGGTACCCAGCATTGCTTGGGTGTGGTGAAGTGTAGGAGGGGGTAATTCCAAACAATAAAGGGAAAATAAAGAATAAGCAAACGAAATAACTCTGTTTAAATGTTAAAACTTCTTGAAAAAATCAGAAAAACAAACATAAAAAAGCATCGAATTTGATGAAAAAATAAAAAAAAAGAAATAAATGAACAAAAAAAATGGCATAAATAACCCTGTTTAAAATTTAAAAATTGAAAAAAAATTAAAATATCTGATATGTCAGCACGAACGTACAACCTTAAGACAACCATGCTGTCACTATAACCACTACTGTACGATTGCATGAGTGAAGTAAAATCATTTATTTTCTATTTAAACTAATTCAAGAAAGAACGTTTTTCGTGCATGCATGTTTGGTTAAATTGTCATAAAGGAACGATTTTTTTGCTACCCTCCCTCATTGCAAACGACTATTTCTATAGGAAATAATTGACCGTTTTTTCTAATTTTCACTTATTATTCGACTGAGACATCACCCTTTCAGACGATACCGGTTTCAACCCAGTTCGAAGCCGCTGAGAAAAGGTTTAGGCAGATATACATACATACATTTAAACAGACAGGTAAGATTTATACAATAAATGTGCCCGGGTGTTTGGAGGTGTGTGTTGAGCAAAAGAAAAAAAGTGGTAGTAGGCAGGCAGCTCGAACCCGTAATGCAGAAGGAGGAAAAGAATGTGAAAAAAAAAAAGTGACGTCTGTCGTTGCATCCATCACCAAACCGGAAGTGGCGAAGGTTTTGATTAATCAATCGAAAAGAGGGAATGACTTTCAAAAATATTGGCAAAAAAAAAAAGCAACCCTTCCTTGTAGAAAAGTGCCCAGTTCAGGGTGAAGGAATTAATGCTTTTAGCCGATTTTTTTATATTTGTCGTCCAAAGGGTAAAGTTTCAAAACAATACCAATCTTGTGAAAATCCGTCATCTCTGTCGAAATTTTTAGGCATACATACATACATTTAAACAGACAAGTGAGATTATAGATGATGGATAATAATAATAAACATGAAATTACCTTAGCATATTATTTTTATAGAGATGCAACAAGTTGGGATAAAATTTTCTACAACTCATTTCTACAGTATTTCAAAAGATAATTCCAACAGACATAAAACAAAATTGAAAGCTTTAGGAAATCAAAAATAGTTATTTTTAAAAAAAACGATTGCTTTCATGCCTCAATGATAAGACAAAAACAATTATCAGCTTTTGTGGCTGTACAAATAAAAAAACGATTGCTTTCATGCCACAATGATAAGACAAAAACACTTATCAGCTTTTGTGGCTGTACAAATAAAAAAAACGATTGCTTTCATTCCACTCCTCAATGATAAGACAAAAACACTTATCAGCTTTTGTGGCTGTACAAATAAAAAAACGATTGCTTTCATGCCTCAATGATAAGACAAAAACACTTATCAGCTTTTGTGGCTGTACAAATAAAAAAAACGATTGCTTTCATTCCACTCCTCAATGATAAGACAAAAACACTTATCAGCTTTTGTGGCTGTACAAATAAAAAAACGATTGCTTTCATGCCTCAATGATAAGACAAAAACACTTATCAGCTTTTGTGGCTGTACAAATAAAAAAACGATTGCTTTCATGCCTCAATGATAAGACAAAAACACTTATCAGCTTTTGTGGCTGTACAAATAAAAAAACGATTGCTTTCATGCCTCAATGATAAGACAAAAACACTTATCAGCTTTTGTGGCTGTACAAATAAAAAAACGATTGCTTTCATGCCTCAATGATAAGACAAAAACACTTATCAGCTTTTGTGGCTGTACAAATAAAAAAAACGATTGCTTTCATGCCTCAATGATAAGACAAAAACACTTATCAGCTTTTGTGGCTGTACAAATAAAAAAAACGATTGCTTTCATGCCTCAATGATAAGACAAAAACACTTATCAGCTTTTGTGGCTGTACAAATAAAAAAAACGATTGCTTTCATGCCTCAATGATAAGACAAAAACACTTATCAGCTTTTGTGGCTGTACAAATAAAAAAAACGATTGCTTTCATGCCTCAATGATAAGACAAAAACACTTATCAGCTTTTGTGGCTGTACAAATAAAAAAACGATTGCTTTCATGCCTCAATGATAAGACAAAAACACTTATCAGCTTTTGTGGCTGTACAAATAAAAAAACGATTGCTTTCATGCCTCAATGATAAGACAAAAACACTTATCAGCTTTTGTGGCTGTACAAATAAAAAAAACGATTGCTTTCATGCCTCAATGATAAGACAAAAACACTTATCAGCTTTTGTGGCTGTACAAATAAAAAAAACGATTGCTTTCATGCCTCAATGATAAGACAAAAACACTTATCAGCTTTTGTGGCTGTACAAATAAAAAAAACGATTGCTTTCATGCCTCAATGATAAGACAAAAACACTTATCAGCTTTTGTGGCTGTACAAATAAAAAAACGATTGCTTTCATGCCTCAATGATAAGACAAAAACACTTATCAGCTTTTGTGGCTGTACAAATAAAAAAACGATTGCTTTCATGCCTCAATGATAAGACAAAAACACTTATCAGCTTTTGTGGCTGTACAAATAAAAAAAACGATTGCTTTCATGCCTCAATGATAAGACAAAAACACTTATCAGCTTTTGTGGCTGTACAAATAAAAAAACGATTGCTTTCATGCCTCAATGATAAGACAAAAACAATTATCAGCTTTTGTGGCTGTACAAATAAAAAAACGATTGCTTTCATGCCTCAATGATAAGACAAAAACAATTATCAGCTTTTGTGGCTGTACAAATAAAAAAACGATTGCTTTCATGCCTCAATGATAAGACAAAAACACTTATCAGCTTTTGTGGCTGTACAAATAAAAAAATTACATTGTTCAAGTGGATGTTAGGAGCATACAAAGATTCATATATCACCAATTTCTACATCAACAATATTCCCACTTGGAAAATTCTCATTTGGATAAGTATCATTAAATTCTAATTACATAAATAAATATTAGACAAAATGAAATGGAAAGTCATCTTGACGAATTTTCCATGTCAGACCTACATAGCAATGCATCTTATGTTTCTGAATTTTGGGGATTGAGAATTTGTAGTCTCTGAATTATTCCAACCAAATTATTATTAGTCCAAATAATACACATCAACTCAAAAATTTAGGAACAGAATATCAAATCGGTACAAATATGAATTAATATGAAAATGGAAAAGTTTGGAATAACTACACTAAAAACTAGCAAGAATGGCTAATCACCTTACATTCATATGCTGTGATCTTAATTTAGTTCAACCAGGTTTAACGTTGAAACTATGAGTCCAAAGGAAACAAAGGAAAAAAAAGAAAGTCATGATCTTCTCCAATATAAAATCCACAATTGGTAGAAGAAATATTCATTACGAACCAAAATCTCAAGCAACTTCACCCTCTACCTGGAAAGTATATCCTGACTGATAACAAAGCCCTCATCCAAGAATACCTACATATTTCATAAGAATTTAAGGTCAAATCCCACCAAATAAAGAAATGAGAAAAAACATAAAAACTCACTAGCAGAACAAAAAGAGGTAAGCATGTGAATTTGATGAATTTATCAGATTCCAAACATCATTATCAGTGTTTATTTTTTTTTTTAGAATATTTATGAGTGGGTTTGTTCAGTTTTCATGTGAAAAAATGTATGCTTGATTTATGCTGAATACAAAATATTTCTTCATCAGTAATTTTTCGCAGCAGTTGTTGCTGTTATGTAACTTATTGAAAATGTTTTGGTACTTAGCTAGAATTACACATAATTTTTTTAAAAATATAGACAGATCTTTATGATGCACAGAACGAAGATGTCATATTCCAAAAATTATGTAAATTGATGAAGTAGTTTTTTAATTAATATAAAATTTTACAATTTTTAGCAATTAATGAGTTTTGACAGCCATAGCATAGTCTGTAAATCTTGGTAGTAAAATTTTGCTGTTGCCCTTGAATTTTTGAAAAACTTGTGAGCTGACAGTTCTACAATCTTGCATCATAAAATTTTCTTATTTAAAAAAAGAAAAATACTTGATCAATTTATGATTTTTGAAATATGACAGTTGTTCTGTGACAGATACGGACATCAAGATTTTTATTTAAGTGTAATTGTAGACAAGCATCAAAGTTTTTACACTAACATTGCTTGCTAGAATTCTTATCGACAGACATGAGCAAGAAGAGAAAAGGGAGAGAGGGTGGATGGATAATCAACTGACGAGCAAACTGTCTCGCTCTTTATTCTTTTTTCCTGTCCATTTCTATTTATATAAAAAAAAAATTTCCATTTCTATATAAATAAAAGTTTTAATCTTACATTTACAAGAAATTTATGAATGAAATGTTTAAAATTTTGTTTTCAAGTATTACAAGAAACAAATGTGAGCTGGTGAAGTGAACTTGTTCATAAAGATTGTTGTATTTTTGAATTTTCAAGTGAGGATTGATAAGTCATACTATTTGGATTATTCAAACTACTGTTTTCATCTCGAGTGTTTTTTGCACAACATTTCGGTCAATGTAACTTCACATCTTTTCAAATGTATCTTAGTGAACTCGGCAATCTTCCTGTTAAAAGTTGGTATTTGCATGGAATTTCTAACAGAACCCTTCATTTAATTTATACTCTTGCTCCGTTAGTCTTAAATAATTTGCAATTGTATTTTGAGTGCTGTCTGTATTGAGGATTGAGTGTTAATGCTCCCAAAATTTATACTAGAATTGTCCACAATGGTAAAGAATTTTGTAAAATTGAGTTCTATATTACACTCTTTTTTACATAATAACATCCCTTCCTGAGAAACCAGTTGATCCTCGAAGAAATAATTTCTTTTAAATTTTAGATATTATTTATCCAGGGCAACACTAATCAGGAAAATACCCACTTTGTGGTTGTTTCTTTTGTAGTTAATTTTGTTGCCCTTTATATAGTAGATATCTTCAAAAAAGGTTAATGGCTCCATGACACAATCATTAGAAATAACATTACACAAATATTTATGACGAAAATCTATTGAAGGGACAATACATTACATAAGGACTACTTTTATTACTAAACATTCTTGGTGTCTTTAATCTTCGTTTAACAAGAAAAAAACAGAAAAAAAAACTTACTTGTCGATCCAACTTCTGAATAATGATCCTCTTGGAAAACAACTTCTGTGTTAAAAGGGTTGAACCGTTGCCCTTCAAACCATTCACGGTCACTTATTGTTGACATATGTTTCATCTTTTCATGAGATGATGTGCTGCTGGCACTACTGTGGCTTCGATTCTTGGACGGCACCATCACTTCCATTTTATCATTATCTAAGCGCACAGTTTTAAGTGGAGGCAAACTTTGGCGTTCCTGGTTAAAGTCTGAGGAGAGAGGTGGCGGTGAAGATGATTCACTCCAAGAATTGTCATTATCGTAAATGTTGGAACATTGGCTGCCATTAAAATTTTGATCTTTTTTATTAGCAGTTTTTAACTCATTCGAATTCAATTCTGTTGTTGGTTTTGTTTTTTCTAAGGAAAAAATAAAAAAGTAAATTTAAAAAAAAAAAAAAAAGATATAGAAATGCACAACAATTTAAAACCAATACAGGCAACCTATCTTATCTGAACTACTATTCTTATCTTGGTTGTTATTCTCAAAACGTTTCAACCAATATAACCTCTAATCTTTCTTATGTGCATCTTTTCAAATATGAAAATCTTTGTTAAATTCAGAAATTTATATGGAGTTTTGAATATGGTACAATGGTTAAAAATATTGGTTAGCAATCAGTTCTAAACGACAATATAAAAATGATAACTAAGAATTGCATAATAATTAACACTTCTACCCAATTATGGCTGGAGGAACAAGGGGAATCTACTCCTGTGGATTAAATAAAAGGTTAAGTCCATATAGGTTTTCGAGTTCAAAAAGAATGCATCTGAAAAAGGTTAGTGGTTATATTGGTCAAGCGTTGTGAAAACAAAAATCAAGATGTAAATGGTTGAAGAAGTCAACTAATCAAAATTATCAATCCTCATCTCAAAAATTCCGAAAGAAATTTACATCATAACTAGCAAGGCTACCAAATATTGCCTCCCCCCCCCCAATTTCTTCCCTCCCTTCCCTCTCTTGCTTTTCCACCCCACAGTGGGTCAAGAAATATTGGAAAAAATATGACTATATTAGGTTAGAATAATCTCCTGGTCATGGTTGAGGGCTCATTGAATGCGTATTACTGAGGTGATTTCAGTCCTAAAATAATTTTCAAAATTTTCCTATTTCAGATGTCTGGGTCCAAATAACCATATTTGGGCATACGGGCCCAAAAACACATTTTTTGGTATATCTTGGCTTAAAATGATCTCCTGCTCATGGTTGAGGGCTCATTGGAAGCATATTACTAAGTTGATTACAGTCCAGAAAATATTTTTTTTAAATTTAAGGTTTTGTGGTGTCTGGGTCCAAAAGACCTCACTTTGTATAGACAGCCGAAGCTTTAACTTGGCTTTACATGATCCCCTGATAACCAGGACCAAAACAAAACAGAGGTTTTAGACCAAAAATGATTGAAAAAGTTAATGCTTTACTATGCCAATGAATACTTGATTGTTGGTCAGTTCATCTTCCTCTCACACTTAACATAATTTAACTCGCTTAACAACAATTTTCAAGAAGCCAAATTTAACAAAGAAGAAACAACTAAGGACAGTTCAACAACAAAGCCTCTCAAACAAAGCATCATCATTGCTCAGCGACCCAAAGACAGGGTGAGCTTTCTTACAGTATCTTGTTGAGTGACAATGCTCATTACAATGTTTGCAAAAAGACTGAGCTTTAAGACGGACATGGTCGACTTTCAGATCCGAACCTAACCACAATCAATTTATAACATCTTCTTAGTTGTCAGCTTGCGATGTTTTACATGCCAATTTGAGGCAGATTGAACGAAAGATTTTGCTGTTTGCCTACAAACTGGATTCATCAAAACATTTCAAACCATGACCATCATTTATATCGATTAGTTCCCATGAGTGCGCAAGAAGTTTGTGAAGGGTTCCCACCCTTCACAAACACTAATGCTTGCGTTGACCTGAGATGGCACCAGGGTGGAAGAATATTGTGTCCAGCTTGCTTTAGGGTTTTCCTAAGCATAGAGTAGGTATCTCTTCCCAATTGACAATCAGTCATGATGGAGAATGCTGTGTCAACAGAAACTGTGGATGACTGCTCATGTGAAGAAGCTGTAGCAGCTGGCTGTTGCCATACGTTGTCTCTAAATTCCCGAGCTCTCTTTTCCTTGCACTTCTCGAGGAGCAATGCGAGAATTCTCAGAGGGGATTTGTCATTTTCTGCTGCATACTCCTCCACTTGAATCCATAGTTCCTCAGTCCACTGGGTTGTCTTCAATTGTCTCTCACCCAACTGATCCAATGACTTCTTGGGTTTTTTTCCTGGACACTTCTGGTGCAATAATGGTTAGAGGTTGATAATCATCACTGTCGAACACAACATTCGTGGATGGGGCATCCCTCTGAGAACTTTACTTACTCTTTTGAGCAGCTATGTATTTGGAATACCGTGACTTCATTTCGATCAACTTTGCATGCAGCAATTCACATGACTATACTTAAAGCTTCGCCACCAACTCTTCTTCAACAGCGTCCCAATTTGGACGTACGAAATTGTTAAGTTTGTATGCTTGGCACATTTTGTAGAAGTCATCCCATGTCAATTTCATTGTTAAATTTATTGTTGTTCTGTAAAATTAAAAGTAAATCATTAAATATAGACAATGATAGGTAAATATGGTAGTTTCTATCACTCATTAATACATCCTTAATATAATCTGAACATGGTATTTGATTAATCTGAACATGAAAGGGGTTGATTTTGGGTTAAATCTGACTGCATTTTTAGATTTCTGAGGTCCAACACCTTTCCCATGTGAAATTTCAGCATCAGATATTCATTTGATCCCCCCCCCCCCCAAAAAAAACACGAAAATGTTATCTGACAGCGGACCCTCCAGAAACAGCTGTATCGGATATCAAAGAATTAGCTTCTAATGAAAATTCCATTTTTTTGTTTTTAATTGCTACAAGTGAGATTCCTCAATATAAGGATTAATTAAGAGGTATATGTCTATATTTTCAGAAAATGTAGTCTAGAGGAAATCTGGCTAGTGGCATTTGGAGATTTTTACCATCTTGTGCCGAATTTTGGTGTAAAAAATGGTAATTTTTTTTAGATTTTCAACAAAAATCGGCTGAAATTTTGATGAAAAAAGTTTATTTTTATGGAATTGAGGATATAACAATAAAATATTTGTTTGAATTCAGTAAACTTGGGGATTTTCTTGATTACTGTGAAAAAAAATCAGCACTCATGGACAGGTTTTCAACATTTTTTAAGCATCCTTAAAAATTTGGTGGTTTAATGCAGTCTTCATCAAAGTAACAATTTTAACTTATCGCAAAATTGAAACATTGCCGATCTTCAAACATTCACCATCTTTCAAGGAATTGAGCGTTTTAGTTAATTTTTTTTCCTAGTTGAATTGGATTTTTTCTCTACTTTTAAGAAAACTTCAGCCTTAAGTTGTCTGAGAAGATCTCATTTTTGGTGATTTCCTTGCTCCAGCCCACTGTGTACCCAGCCCATTCCTCTCTCTGGGCACATACAAATAGACAATTCTCCCTTATGTAGATTCCTCAAGGAATGATTTTTGCTTAGTACATGAAAATAGTTGGAACACACACACATTGAAGAAATCTGCATCAGTTTAGGGTCATAGAATGAATAATTTTTTCTAAATTTTAGATATTATTCATTTGGGCAATTCCAATTGTCATTTTTAGTCAGACATACAAACATACACACATCACAAACACAAACAACTGCCTTTTATATTGTCGTTTTGTTGTCTCTTTTGTTCTCTTCTCACCTCAATCAACAAAAATTTCACATTCATCATATTTGGTTTAATGTCGATTTTATATGCTGCTACGTATTGATTGAATTGCTTAGAAATGAACTTCCAAACTAACCTATCTCTGACCAAGTCTTTATCACTAAATCTGTCAAATGACTGCTAATTAACCTGTTCTACACCTAACCCAAAGATACTTATCCATTCTTTCAACCCAAATCAGCAGTCTCTCTATACTGTTCAGATTTAATCTTTCTATAAAGCCACCAAATTTTAAAATATCTTTAAGACTTGCACTATGCATCCATTGTATCACTCTTGTCAATGCAACAGCTACCCTCAACCCTTACTGGCTGCTTTTCACTTCTATACATCACAATACAAAGAGGTCCGATAGACTGTTCCCTTGGTCAACAGCATTCGTCGAAAGAAACTGTTTATGGAATTTCATCTGATGTTAGACACACTAAGGAAGAAAGCAAACGTATTTGGAATTATGGCAGCAGTTGAGGAGGTGAGGATGAATAACGAGATGGGAAAGACTAATTAGCAGAACATAAAAGCTGCTCAGCAATGAGAGCTGAAATATATAACAAATGACAGTAATAGACAAATGCTCATTTATCGTTCATCTCCTCCTGCCAACAACAACAAGACGTGCATCTTAACAGCTGGGCCAGATATGGCAGGGAATGGAGCCTCATTGTTAAATGCACTTGATGCAAACTATTCTTTTAGATACTGCTCCAAATTTGGTATATCGTAAGTAGCGAGGAATTGTAGACATGAAGATCTCTCAGAAAAATCGCATTGAAATGGGCGAACAGTGTTGATCTGCTTTTGTTCCACAAAAGGCATTTGATGAGGTTAACAAGTGGATAAAATGTTCACATCAACACAACTCTGTTTACTAACATATAGCCTGTCCACTTTATCACAGATATACAGGTCTTGCTTAGTTGATAGTAGTGGTGGGACGATTAATCGGAATCGGAATCGTTAATCGTAAGAATCGTGTATTTTGGGAGGTATCGGAATCGGAATCGCATCGTTAAAAAATACCTTAATTTTCCGATTCCTTCATTACGATTCTTTAGTCTGATGTTGAAAAAAAGAAAAAAATTTCCTGATATTTCTAACCGCAAGAGAGAAATAAAAAGAAACCAAAGAAATTCATTATTAACAGGGCAATGCTTAGTGCCCCTCCCTTACAAGGTTCATTGATTCAGATCTATTGTAATCAAAACTACAAAAGAGTTAACTTGAAAAGAAGTATGCAGGGTTCTACATTGCGAGTAAAAATAAAAAAAACGCTTATCCTTTTGGCAATTGTTTTTTTTTTTACTGACAAATCTTCTAATAGTGAATGAAAATGCTTTTTCAACTTATATTTTCTTAAAATAAATCGAGCAAAGTCAAATTATTTAAACAGTAAAAGGTTTAATAGAACAATATACTTTTTTTTTCTTTTTTTAAAAGAAGGCTTTTGAAAGAAATATCTCTAAAATGAAATTGATCACGTTGTATTATTTCGCAAAGTTTTGACAGTAGTCGGTTTCTTTTGAAGTTTCAAAAAAATCGACCCCATACCTATCTCTTCCAAACCTAAAGTTATTAAATAACCCCTTCGTTAATTTAAGGGTAATTAATTCAATTCAGTCAAGTTTTTTTTTTTTTTTAATTTCATTGAAATAAAATCCATTATTTTTTTTTTCTCCAGAAAGATAAAACCCTGAATTTGATTATATTAAAAGCAGAATAATATAATCTTTTTTTCTAGAATTTTAAATTGAAAATTAGAAGTGCTTTGCGCAGTTTTTTGCCGAACGAAAAAGAAATTAATATATATATTTTTTAAAGGTTTTGTAATCAATTAATTTTTATGTCTAAATAATATTTACGATTAATTAAATAATTTCATTTTAAAAAGTATTTATAAATAGAATTTTACAAAGGACTTATAGTTTAGCAATATTGAACCGCATCAACCATGTGTGAATTGAACACAGTCAACCAAAAAAAAAAAATTCAAAAGAAAATGCGGGTTTGTATTACTGTACACATAGATTCGAAAAAGTTGTCAAAAAACAAATATATAACAAATAAATGTTATCAAAGGCAAGATAAGTTATTTTTCTACCTAACTGGATGTATTTTTTGGGTTTTTATTCAATGTAACATGTTTATTCAGCTCGAAAAGCATACAATGTTTACCGATGTATTGGAAAATTCAAAATGGCGCCCGACACTCTCTTTAACACGGTAAGTTCAGGAAAAGATGTTATAAATAATAAACTATACAAAGTACTGCTAGAAGCTCGCTCAATATATGTTACCGTGATATATTTTGACATATATTCGGTGATTTTTAATAGTATTTTGTCTAGTTTATTATTTATAACACATTTTCCCGAACTTACCATGTTAAAGAGAGTGTCGGGCGCCATTTTGAATTTTCCAATACATCGGTAAACACTGCATGTTTTTCGAGCTGAATAAACATGTTAGATTGAATAAAAACAAAATAAATTACCCAGTTTGGTAGAAAAGTAACTTATCTTGCCTTTGATAATATTTGTTTGTTATATATTTGTTTTTTGACAACTTTTTCGAATCTATGTGTACAGTAATACAAACCCCAAAATTTAATAGTAAATTATTTGTTTACAGATAAACTGAATTTTCTAATATGGCCCAAAGTCCCAAAAAAAGTCTTTTTGAAGATGATGAGTTGAAAGCCATTTGCAAAGTTTGTCAAATTAAAATATCGCGAGGAATAAAACCATCTAACATGACCACAACCAACATGTTAAAACATTTAACTATGAAGCATCCAAATAAATTGGAGGAGCAAAATAAAAAAGAAAAGGAACAAAAAATTACCAACTAGTCACTCAGAGCAGTTTTATTAGTGAGGGTCGAAATCGCAGTGTCTTTTTTTTTTTTTTTTTTTGCCTACGTTACCATCTAGGTGTCACCATTTTTTTTTAACCCTCCTTAACTTCAAAGAGTAAATACAATATATACAACTAAAAAAATAATTTTTAAAAATGCTGATTCCATTCATGAAAAATTCTTTTAACTAGAAATTAAAACTTAGGTAAAGATAGCTGACTGACAGCAACAGGAGCACTGGTTAACTACTGAACCACGTGGAAAGGTGTGGGGGGGGAGGAAAAAAAGGAAATTAAATGATGATAATAAATTATGATAACCGTCTTTGAAAGGCACTAAACTCCTAAAATTTACTTCTTTAAAATTTTAGACGGCACTCCCCAGCGATTTTAAAGCTCTCTCTCTCTCTCTCTCTCTCAAAAAAAAAAAAAAAAAAAAAAAAAATTTAATTTTTAAGTTTGGGAAAGATATATTTATTATAACCGAATTCCTGTATGAAGACTGGATCTACTTTATTGGACGTTAATTTGTGAGATAAGTAATTTTTCAATGTTTAATATGTTTTTAAAGTTTCAATTATCAATTAAATTTTTTTAATTGCATTTATTTTTCAATTTTTTAAAAAAAAACAGGGTTTTAAATGTATTTTTCAAGGTAACAAGCTTCGAAAGAAGTCTAATAAAAAAAATCACTTAATTTTTAATTTCGACAACCCTGAGAATTTAATTATTAAAAAAATATTGAAATGTGACATTTTTTTATTTAACATTTCTATTAGTTCAATTAATTTTCTTTCAATAATTCATTTCACTCAACAAACTTCACCATTTTTTTTTTTTTATCTTTTTCTGTAATTTTGGTAATTATGTTTGCTCAATTTTATCTAGTATTTCATTTGTTTTTTATAGTGGTATCATTTTTATATGTGTTCCTTTGATATACCCTATTTCAAAATTAGTTTGGCTAAACTTATTCTTCACGTTAGAAACAACGTGTAAAAGCAATGAAAAAGTAAGAAAAAATAATAGGTGTTAACTACTCCTTGTGAATTATGGAGGTCTGAAGAACTGCCGTCACAAATACAACTATCAATAGCTAAACAAAAAATCGTTTTTGAAATTCTTTTAATTGTAACTTTTCGCTATACCTACCTTTTGGTATAAAACACAAAAACTTTCGATTAATGGTATTTCTCATATATGGTCGTTAACTTTGGAAAGGTTATTTTGTATCTACGGCGCCATGTCACATGGTATATTGTTTTTTTTTTTTCATCACGCACGTTCATTTATAAATTATTAAATCAAATATTTAACTTTTTTATATTTAATTAGTATATATTTTCTTTCTCTTCCGCTATATTTTTTTTTATTTAATTCATTAAATCTGTTAATTATGAGGACCAAAATAATGAATCGTGTGTATTTATTCTCTAATTTTCTTGTTTTTGTTCTGTTATATAAATTCTATTTTATTTGTTTTTTCTCTGAAGGATAAATTCTATTTTCTTTGAGTTTTTTTCTGTATTCCAATTAAGTAAAATAAATTTTCTCTAAAATAAATTTTGTTAATTTTTCCGTTTAGTTTACTATATAATAATTTTATTTAAACCAAAACACGACGGTGTAGACATAAAATATCTCTTCCAAAGTTAGGGAACATATTTGGGAACTACCGACCATAAGTATAAAACTACCTGGTATATTTCAAAACAATAAATTCCCTAGGAATCGGAATCGTACTTGGTATCGGAATCGTTAATCAATATTTTCCTGGAATCGGAATCGGAATCGTATAAAAATTAGGAATCGTCCCAACACTAGTTGATAGGCTCTCAACAACGACTGTCACTGGAATCCAATCCTTACAAACAAGAATTGTACCATCAACCGCTTTAACTCACTTCTGGCAAGAATTCAACTGAGAATCTGCAACATGCAACACTCATAAGGCAAAGATATTGAAGACCACCAAAACAAATGTTCATTTCACTGTAAGGGAACATACTCATTGTCACTGGTTTACAGGTCATGATGCACTTCCGCCTCAATTTCTTGGATAACATTACAAGCGGTAAAAACGTCCGATTCGATTCTGTAATGCACATGAGCAATAAGTGCATTGCCCTCCGATACTGAATCATACATTTAACTATGGGCATGACCAGCTGAACAACTTGGCTTTTTGCAGATGGACAAATATTGATTTAACATGTTTGAGCAAGTTTGCGCCAAGCAAGATAATGCGAATATCTGGCGAGCTTGCCAAAAATACAGTACGAATTGCTACCACAAACTTGACATGACTTTGACAACTGAAGGATTCTGAGGATGGTTCTGCTAAGGACGCTGCTGTGAAAAGACTTCAATTCCGAGATTAGTCCTATAACCGGAGTACAGTTCCGAGATTGGCCATATAACCGGAGTACAGTTCAGAGATTGGCCATATAACCGGAGTACAGTTCAGAGATTGGCCATATAACCGGAGTACAGTTCAGAGATTGGCCATATAACCGGAGTACAGTTCAGAGATTGGCCATATAACCGGAGTACAGTTCAGAGATTGGCCATATAACCGGAGTACAGTTCAGAGATTGGCCATATAACCGGAGTACAGTTCAGAGATTGCCCATATAACCGGAGTACAGTTCAGAGATTGCCCATATAATCGACCACAGTTCAGAGATTGCCCATATAATCGACCACAGTTCAGAGATTGCCCATATAATCGACCATAGTTCAGAGATTGCCCATATAATCGACCACAGTTCCGAGATTGCCCATATAATCGACCACAGTTCCGAGATTGCCCATATAATCGACCACAGTTCCGAGATTGCCCATATAATCGACCACAGTTCCGAGATTGCCCATATAATCGACCACAGTTCCGAGATTGCCCATATAATCGACCACAGTTCCGAGATTGCCCATATAATCGACCACAGTTCCGAGATTGCCCATATAATCGACCACAGTTCCGAGATTGCCCATATAATCGACCACAGTTCCGAGATTGGCCATATAATCGACCACAGTTCCGAGATGTGCCATATAATCGAGCACAGTTCCGAGATGTGCCATATAATCGAGCACAGTTCCGAGATTGGCCATATGTTACATGATAAGGGCTGTCCCCTGTTCATGTAAGTATAAAAATAGAGAGATTAGTTAAAATGAAAATAAGAGAAAGCACAAATCGAACCCTGGACATAAGTTTTAAAGAACAATAGGTTTAAATGGAATGTCCAGTAAATTGTTAATTCGGATGAAATAAATAATAAATAAACTATTCAATTGTTTAAAGAATGTGGATAATAAAATATGGGTTAAATAAATTAGATATGTAGGTTGAATTCCTTTGTGGAAAGAACAGAAGAAAAAATAGGTTATTGGGAAATCAATGTCGGAAACGTGCAAAGTCGCGCATGTTGAAACACGTGAATTTTGCTCACGTGGCCGGATGCATGGATTTCTCAATATAGGAAGTGAGAGTTAGTTGGTCGGGGAGACAGTCGGCGAGAGAACTCAGAGACAGGCGGACGTCTGAAGCGAGACATCACTTCAGAAACTAAAATGTGAAACTTTGAATTCTTAATGAGGAAATCACGACAGGTCGTAAAGAAATAAATTCGTCATGCGTTTTGTGATAAAGCTCATCTTTGTTTTTGTGATTTCTACAAAAAGGTAAATTGTATTGTTATTATATGTCTGTGTTATAAAATGTCATTACAACAACATCTCTCTCTCTAAGATACAACATCATATGTAATAAGACAAGAACTCTCACTAAGACTCATATCTTTACTAATAAGAACTCACGTAACATACGCGCACAAGTGGTATCGTCTAATACTAATAATAATAATAACAATATAACACATAATCCAGCACAGTTCCGGGATTGGCTATATAGGCGAGCACAGTGCCGGGAGTGGCCATATAGGCGAGCACAATGCCGGGAGTGGCCATATAGGCGAGCACAATGCCGGGAGTGGCCATATAGGCGAGCACAATGCCGGGATTGGCCATATAGGCGAGCACAATGCCGGGATTGGCCATATAGGCGAGCACAATGCCGGGAGTGGCCATGTAGGCGAGCACAATGCCGGGATTGGCCATATAATCGAGTACAGTTCAGAGATTGGCCATATAATCGAGTATAGTTCAGAGATTGGCCATATAATCGAGTACAGTACAGAGATTGGCCATATAATCGAGTACAGTTCAGAGATTGGCCATATAATCGAGTATAGTTCAGAGATTGGCCATATAATCGAGTACAGTTCAGAGATTGGCCATATAATCGAGTATAGTTCAGAGATTGGCCATATAATCGAGTACAGTACAGAGATTGGCCATATAATCGAGTACAGTTCAGAGATTGGCCATATAATCGAGCACAGTTTAAAGATTGGCCATATAATCGAGCACAGTTCAGAGATTGGATTGTGTAGTGGACTTTCGGTCAGCATTCAAGTTGTGGATAACTTGACAAAGACTAAAGTTACTTCTCATGAAAGAGGAGAACTATTTATGGCACAATGGGAGATTCCATTGTGCACACATGGGCCAGTCTATTCCTTGGATTGTGATTGGCTGAATCACCTGATTAGATATGCTTGTACATAAATACAAGCCCTCAGTCCAGCTCAATCTGATGTCTGTCTTGTGCATTGGTAAGTGTTGCTGCTATTATTATTATTGTTGTTGTTGTTGTGTTATTGACTAACACAGTTCTTTTGATTATTCTACATCTCCCCTCTTCCCCCCCCCCACAAGTAGGCTGGGTTGTGTGAGAGGTGTATCTCTCTTTCAGGCCTAGTTTGTTGTGTGGTAGTAACCTAGAAAGAGCTCGGGGAATCCTTGATCGAAAGCGTGGAGATATATGTGTGGTTTGTTGTTCGGGTTTGGTTGCTGTGTATGTGCTATTACAGGGAGATAGTGGGACATGCAAGAATGTAGTATCGCTTGAGGGAATTGTTGGTCCTAGTGCTGCACTTGGTATTGGGGTTGGTGTAGGCTTAAGTTCGCATTTTCTGAGGAAACGGCGGTTCCTAAGTGTGATTCTTCCGGATCCGTTAACCCTGATTCGGTATTGTCGATCTGGTAGGGAACTGATGATTTTGCCCGTTGTGTTCCATCTGCAATTGACTGGATTTTGGATGGCTACAGTGTCACCAGCTTGTAATGGTGGAAGGTTGTGGGTATATTTATTGTATCTTTCTACTATTTTTGCATTGCGGTGGTGGAGCATTTCCTCGTGATGTTGTGCCACTGACACCCATTCAGGATGAGGCTTGTAGAGGATTGGCTGTGATGGGATGGAGTCACGTAGTCGACGGTGAAGTAATAATTGGGCCGGTGATAGGCCAATGCTTTGGATTGGGGTATTCCGATACTGCAAGATGGCCCGGGCAACACTGTCATTGTCCAAGGAACCGTGGGGGCCTGTGTTTCCTTTCACAATCCTCTTTGCAGTTTTTACTGCGAGCTCTGCCCTGCCATTGGATTGGGGATACGCAACAGAAGATAATCTGTGCCTAACACACCATGTTTTCAGAAATTCTTGGAACGTGCTGGAAGTGAAAGGTGGGCCGCCATCGGTGCTGAGTTCTTCTGGGGCACCATATGTTTGGAACAGTTGTCGGCATATGGACATCAATTTGGTTGTAGTAGTGTGACCTGATTCTAGGCGGTATAAAATTAGCCAACCAGTTAGCCTATCTGCGCAGGCAAGGTATGTGTGCTCTCCAATATAAAAAATATCCATGACGATTTGTTGGAATGGCCACTCTGGGGATCGTGTTAGAATGATAGGCTCCCTTGGTTGACTAGGTGCGATGGTTGAGCATACCATGCAATTCACCCTAATACTGCAGATTGATGCATCCATCCCTGGCCAGTACACCGATTCGTTGGCACGTGCTTTCATGCCGATTACTCCTTGGTGTGCAGAATGCAGGCAGTGTAGGACCTTTTTTCGTTGTGTTTTGGGGATGACAATCCTTCGATCCAACAATACTAGACCATTGTCAGTGCTAAGGCGGTGCCTCACCTCCCAATACTCACGGATTTCGGGCGCAGTGAGATTACGTGTTTTTGGGAAGCCTTGCTGTATTGTGTCTATTAATTTGTTATATTGTTGATCGCCACGACCTGCTGAACGAATTAGATCTGGTGATATCATGGCTATATTACTGCTGTCTGCAAATGTTGCTATTAAGGCTGTTGACTCTGTTATGTTGCATATGTTGTTCGACTCCAGTATATCCATTTGAGAGGGTTTTGTTGGAAATACATTGAGGAGGGCTTGCACCATCGCCACTGGGTGGCAGGAAACTGCATCAGGGCCTCTGTGCCACTTCCCGGGGCAATGCTGTATGGTAAATCTGTATCTCAGGGTCTTTTCCTTTAGTCTAAAGAGCCGGGGGTTTTGGATCTTGCTCAGATCACGATCGCCAAATATCCCCTTCAGCGGTTCATGGTCTGTGACCACTATGATGTTTGGAGAACCCATGACGAACATACGGCATTTCTCCAATGCCCATGCTATTGCTGCTGCCTCACCCTCTATTGGTGCGTATCTGCGCTCAGTATCCGTGCAAAATCTGCTGCCGGCATATATCAGATGCCAACCTTCGGAACAGCAGATTGGGGCTTTTTCCATGGTACATTGGCAATGTTTTTGTAGGAGTAGGAAGCCCATTCCTTCTTTGCTCCAATCTGGAGCAAGGCAAGTTGCTCTGTCTTTGTCAAATGTTGCTACCCCCTTCTGGACTAGGTTAATTATAACTCACTTGGAATCTTTGAATGCGTCTTCAAGGTTTTGATTCCAAGCAAATTTGGAGTTTTGTTTGACGAGGTCCCGAAAAGGCACCATAACTGGACCCAGTGAATATGCCCAGGCTACTTGGTTGACAAGCCCAAACCATGATCTGGCATCAGTAATTGTTCTTGGGACTGGAAAATCCTGTATCGCTTGTATCATGGACTCAGAAGGGGTCACTCCTGAAGAAGTTATCTGGAGGCCTCCAAATTGTACGACATCCTGACAGAATTGGAATTTGTCGGTGTTGAGCACAATTCCATTCTTAGCACATTGGAGCAGAAAATCGAAGGTATGATAAAAGGCTCCCTCAATGCTAGAGTCATATAGCAGGGTATCGTCTACTATCTTCACCTTGCGTGGGATATCTTTTATTATCTCATCGTATCTGCGAGTGTAAGCATCCCCAGATGCGACATATCCTTGAGGCATCCTAAGATACATGTATCTTCCCCACTCAGTTATGAAGGTGGTTAATGGTTGAGATTCTTTGTCTAAGAGAATCGAGTGGTATCCATCAACAGCGTCTAGGACCGTTTTCTTTGTTCTAGGTGGCACTTGGAGTGCCAACTGGAATGGCGACCCAGTATGGTGGGTTTCTCGCTTGCATTGAGAGTTAAGGTGTTGGTAATCTATTGTTCTCCTTGGATTACCATTCTTTTTGGCAGTTATTACCATAGTACTGCACCAATCAGTAGGCATACCCACGGGTACTGGAGCTATGATACCTTTTTCTACATCCTTCCAAAGGGCTTGTCTTACTGGTTCCTTGAAGTGGAAGGGTACAGGAATTGAGTTATGCCTGGCTTTAGGGATTGCTCCCTCTTTGAGGTGAATGTGGGCAGCTGGGCCGGACATGGCTGGAAATATCCCATCTTTGTTGAATGTCGTTTTGGCAAACTTTTCTAGGGGCCAGCTCTTAAGTTTGCCTATGTTATCTTCTGTTGCGGGAAAAGGGAGGTTTTTGGGGCGATTTGGCAATTGATCTACACACTTTATAGACTCGGTGTCTACCTCTTCATGTATGTCTGCTAAAGGGTTTGGAAAATGTTTGTGCAATATTCCCACATCGATGCAGGCTGCTCTGCTGAGATAAAGCCGTTGTATGCCCTTGCATATGTAGAGGGCTTGTTTAGTTGTTTTCCCTCTGACCACAAACTCAACTGGTAGCCAACCCTGACACATGAGTGTGAAACCTCCAACTGTTCGTATGATCTTTCTTGATTGGATAAGACTAATCTCTGTGAGGCCCATTTTGATTAAATGCTTTGGTCCCCCAAGACAAATGGCGGCACCACTGTCGGGAAAAACCTTTAGCGTTGTACTACAACTCCTAGGGATATTGACAGCTCGTCTGGGATCTGGTTTTGGTGAGAATGGGATTACTGATGCATTTATTTCAGTTAACAGATCACCTTCTGTAGTCATAATGGTGCCCCTCATTTGATCGAATGTGATATGGGCCATGAGTGTATTCATGGGAGCTTCTTGGTCTTCAAAACTCTTTATCATTGCCAGGCGATATTTCTTTGTCCGGCACACTGCTGAGAAATGGTTAAGTTTCTCACAAGTGTTGCACATTTGATTCCATGCCGGACATGTTAAATGGCGGGCACTTGTCCCTAGAGTACCGTGTTGGTGACTACCGCAACCTATGCAGGTTTGACCGGGTTCTTTATCAGCAATGTTATCGTTGTGAGTAGCAGTAGAGCTAGTGCGAATATTGCCTCTGCTAGTCCGTACAGCACTTTGTTTTTTGTTTTTTTGCAATACATTGACATCCGGACTGTAGCTATGTCTGAGGTATCAGTCATTGCGGTTTGGTCCCGTAGTGCAAACTCAAATGCCTCAGCATGACAAATATTTTGGTTGAGAGTTTTTAGCAACCCGGCTTTTGCCAGTAGATCAGTCTGGAGCGTATCATTCGATATCCCTTTGATAAATTGGTCCTTGATGTAAATGTCGGACAGGTCGTGATCGCAGTTGGGGCATGAAAAATTACAGTCTATGGCCGTGGACCTAAGACGAACAAGGTATTGTTGGATGGGTTCATCTTGATATAGCTGCAAATGTCATCCGATGGACCATGGGATTTGATTTTTGAGTTACCAATGCTTCTGTCATCTCTAGCAGCTTGTCTGGGTTGGTGGTGAAGAACTTAGGGTACGTATTTATGATTGCGTTTTGAACGGATTCATCAGCGCAACTGTATAACTGGGTATTGGCCTGAGAAGTTGGCATGTCCGTTATTCTGGTGAATACTTCCCAGTCAATCCGAAATTTTCTGAATTGTTGAGGGGTCATTTCGAGATGAAGTTGGGGAGGCCTGGCAGCTGGTGCCTTAGCATAGGTGGTCTGGGTAGCGGGCTCTTTGGCTTGTCGAAGGATAGACAGAGCTTCTCCCATTGTTGTGATTCCCAATTCTCTTAGCATGGCTCGATCCATTACTTGAAGGTTTTCTTTCCTCAGTTTTTCCTTCACAAAAGTTGCAGCGTAGCTCTTGGCGGAATCGGCAGCAATGCTTGCTTTGAGGAAATAGTCTTCCCAATCTTCTGTCTCGAATCCTGTTCGTAGCGCCATGTTGGATTGTGTAGTGGACTTTCGGTCAGCGTTCAAGTTGTGGATAACTTGACAAAGACTAAAGTTACTTCTCATGAAAGAGGAGAACTATTTATGGCACAATGGGAGATTCCATTGTGCACAAATGGGTCAGTCTATTCCTTGGATTGTGATTGGCTGAATCACCTGATTGGATATGCTTGTACATAAATACAAGCCCTCAGTCCAGCTCAATCTGATGTCTGTCTTGTGCATGAGCTGAACCCTTGGTAAGTGTTGCTGCTATTATTATTATTGTTGTTGTGTGTTATTGACTAACACAGTTCTTTTGATTATTCTACAGCCATACAATCGAGCACAGTTCCGAGATTGGCCATATAATCGGGCGCACTTCCGAGATTGCCCATATAATCGGGCGCACTTCCGAGATTGCCCATATAATCGGGCGCACTTCCGAGATTGCCCATATAATCGGGCGCACTTCCGAGATTGCCCATATAATCGGGCGCACTTCCGAGATTGCCCATATAATCGGGCGCACTTCCGAGATTGCCCATATAATCGGGCGCACTTCCGAGATTGCCCATATAATCGGGCGCACTTCCGAGATTGCCCATATAATCGGGCGCACTTCCGAGATTGCCCATATAATCGGGCGCACTTCCGAGATTGCCCATATAATCGGGCGCACTTCCGAGATTGCCCATATAATCGGGCGCACTTCCGAGATTGCCCATATAATCGGGCGCACTTCCGAGATTGCCCATATAATCGGGCGCACTTCCGAGATTGCCCATATAATCGGGCGCACTTCCGAGATTGCCCATATAATCGGGCGCACTTCCGAGATTGCCCATATAATCGAGCGCACTTCTGAATTTTGCTCACGTGGCCGGGATGCATGAATTTCTCAATATAGGAAGTGAGAGTTAGTTGGTCGGGGAGACGGTCAGTGAGAAAACTCAGAGACAGGCGGACGGCTGAAGCGAGACGTCACTTCAGAAACTAAAATGTGAAACTTTGAATTCTTAATGAGGAAATCACGACCGGTCATAAAGAAATAAATTCATCATGTGTTTTGTGATAAAGCTCATCTTTGTGTTTGTGATTTCTACAAAAAGGTAAATTGTATTGTTATTATATGTCTGTGTTATAAAATGTAATTACATACACATCTCTCTCTCTCTAAGATACAACATCATATGTAATAAGACAAGAACTCTCACTAAGACTCATATCTTTACTAATAAGAACTCACGTAACATACGCGCACAAGTGGTATCGTCTAATACTAATAATAATAACAATATAACAACACTCAATTTGATGCTGTAAATGACCAGACCACCCAGCAAGGGTGGGTTTAAAGAAAAAAAAAAACGAACCTGGGGTCGATACCACGGAAAAGAAAAAAAAAACTTAAAAACACAACGTTTTAAAAGGGTCCAACATAATTTTTAAAAAATAAATAAATAAATAAATAATACCACGGAAAAAAAGAATTACACGATCAAAGAAATGCGAAGAAAAAAAAGAACAAAAAAAAAAAATTTAACACACACGCACACAGAGAACAAACGATACAAGAAATAATAAAACGAAAAAGAAGAAAAGGCCGATATGCCGTAAAAAAATTCGTAGTAATGGAAAAAATAGTAAACAAGTCACCATGAGTTAATTCATTGATAAATAAATTGGGTTGTTAAAAAAACACACACACACACACATACACGCAAATGCAGAGATTGTGTAACCCATTATTGTTTTGAAATTTGTAGAAGTGTCATTAGAAAATCTGTGTCAATATGAAATCGTTTGGACGAATTGTTTAATTTAATCGATCAATCAAAACAGGAATTTTTCAAAGGTCGCATGTACTCTCTGAAACAGCGTGTAAATTGTTTGGAAATGCATTTTGTGTTAATAGTTGAACTTTTCGGCTTTTGTGTGTTCATTTATTTTTTTTTTTTTGAAAAAAAAAAGGGACAATTGTTTTGGACAGACTGTTGAATTGTTGTTTGTTACAGATGATTTTTTTTTGTTGTAAAAAAAAAAAAAGTTATAACTGTTGCAAAATGTTTAAATGTATTAAGGTATTTTTTTTTTGAAAATGTTTTATGATGTTGAACAAATATTGTAAATTGTCTTATGTATGAAATGTTATTGATTTTCACAGCAAGAATTCAAAGTCAGCAGTAAATATAAATTAAATTAAAATGATCTAGTAGAAAATAAGTTAAGACGTATTACAGATTCAGTTAGAATTTTAGAAGGGGGACAAGAATTAAAATTACGTAAACGGGTATCTAGAGAGTTTTTAGATGTGATAGGGCCTAAGAAAGATGTTTTGTTTTAGCATTTGGTTTTGTTGTTTTTTTTAGAGATCCTAAAAATTTTTCTCCAAGAAAAGTGACTTGGTAGGGATTAATAAGCACAAGATGTGCCCCTATACGAAAAATTTGGGAACCTGGTTAATTAAGTGCTTAAAATAAGCTGGTTGCACGTACCGACTCCAAGCAAGTAGTAAGTCTTGGCTTAATTAATAAACAGGCGTTGGAAAGAATACGAAAATTCTTAAGGGGACCAGTAAACCGAGGATAGGTAGTACCGAGGCAATCACATATAGCATAATGAAGTAAGAGACAAGCAAAAATATGCCGTAGATTACATAAGAAAGATATAACCTTGTATTTTTTTAGAGAAGCATGAATGTGGGATATATCTGCTGGATCTTGGAAGCTCTGGTGAGAGAAAAGAAAAATCACAAAAAAATCGGGCAATTAGATAGAATTTAGGCGCAATTAAGTTGTTGGGTGCAGGAAAGGTGTTAGTTAGTTAGGGGTGATATTTCTAAATCCTCGTCGAAGTTTCAAGAATCCAAGCAAGGAAATCCGAGTGAATCCGTATGAGAGAAAAAAAGGTATATCTTGAACTTCTGAAGCCAACCACAAAGATTTAAGTATATGAGCTTTGGTATGTCCCATATGAGATAGTTATAGAATAAAAAACAAAGCCATACTTGATAAGACTAACCATGCGGAAAGAGAGATCAGAACACTTTTGAGACGAAGGAAGTCGTCCATTTCGAGAAAGGTGAAAACCTCTAGTCTGCGGCATATGGGTGGCTGGAAAATAGCTGATGTGAATCATAGGTAAATACCCTACACCCAAAAAGTAAATGCCACAAAGATCAGAAAGGTTCTGATCTTATAAAAAATAAATAATTGTGAAGTCGGCCATGAAGGGCTGACTGAAAGAGATTTTTTTTTGTGTTTTTTTAGTCTGATCTTTCTAGCCGTGTGGTTGTGTAGATATAAAAATAAAAAAATGTACTAAAGTTAAAAATGCATACATTTTTTTTTGTGAAATATGGAAAGGAGGGATGTCACATGATAAGGGCTGTCCCCAGTTCATGTAAGTATGAAAATAGAGAGATTAGTTAAAATGAAAATAAGAGAAAGCACAAATCGAACCCTGGACATAAGTTTTAAAGAACAATAGGTTTAAATGGAATGTCCAGTAAATTGTTAATTAGGATGAAATAAATAATAAATAAACTATTCAATTGTTAAAAGAATGTGGATAATAAAATATGGGTTAAATAAATTAGATATGTAGGTTGAATTCCTTTGTGGAAACAACACAAGAAAAAATAGGTTATTGGGAAATCAATGTCCGAAACGTGCAAAGTCGCGCATGTTGAAACACGTGAATTTTGCTCACGTGGCCGGGATGCATGAATTTCTCAATATAGGAAGTGAGAGTTAGTTGGTCGGGGAGACGGTCAGTGAGAAAACTCAGAGACAGGCGGACGGCTGAAGCGAGACGTCACTTCAGAAACTAAAATGTGAAACTTTGAATTCTTAATGAGGAAATCACGACCGGTCATAAAGAAATAAATTCATCATGTGTTTTGTGATAAAGCTAATCTTTGTGTTTGTGATTTCTACAAAAAGGTAAATTGTATTATTATTATATGTCTGTTTTATAAAATGTCATTACAACAACATCTCTCTCTCTAAGATACAACATCATATGTAATAAGACAAGAACTCTCACTAAGACTCATATCTTTACTAATAAGAACTCGCGTAACATACGCGCACAAGTGGTATCGTCTAATACTAATAATAATAACAATATAACACATATAGGCGAGCACAGTGCCGGGGTCGGCCATACAGTCGAGAACAGTTCCGGGGTCGGCCATACAGTCGAGCACAGTTCCGAGATCGGCCATACAGTCGAGCACAGTTCCGAGATCGGCCAGATAAGCGAGCACAGTTCCGAGATCGGCCAGACAAGCGAGCACAGTTCCGAGATCGGCCAGACAAGCGAGCACAGTTCCGAGATCGGCCAGACAAGCGAGCACAGTTCCGAGATCGGCCAGACAAGCGAGCACAGTTCCGAGATCGGCCAGACAAGCGAGCACAGTTCCGAGATCGGCCAGACAAGCGAGCACAGTTCCGAGATCGGCCAGACAAGCGAGCACAGTTCCGAGATCGGCCAGACAAGCGAGCACAAGGCCCAGACTGGCCAGACAAGCGAGCACAAGGCCCAGACTGGCCAGACAATCGAGCACAAGGCCCAGACTGGCCAGACAATCGAGCACAAGGCCCAGACTGGCCAGACAATCGAGCACAAGGCCCAGACTGGCCAGACAATCGAGCACAAGGCCCAGACTGGCCAGACAATCGAGCACAAGGCCCAGACTGGCCAGACAATCGAGCACAAGGCCCAGACTGGCCAGACAATCGAGCACAAGGCCCAGACTGGCCAGACAATCGAGCACAAGGCCCAGACTGGCCAGACAATCGAGCACAAGGCCCAGACTGGCCAGACAATCGAGCACAAGGCCCAGACTGGCCAGACAATCGAGCACAAGGCCCAGACTGGCCAGACAATCGAGCACAAGGCCCAGACTGGCCAGACAATCGAGCACAAGGCCCAGACTGGCCAGACAATCGAGCACAAGGCCCAGACTGGCCAGACAATCGAGCACAAGGCCCAGACTGGCCAGACAATCGAGCACAAGGCCCAGACTGGCCAGACAATCGAGCACAAGGCCCAGACTGGCCAGACAATCGAGCACAAGGCCCAGACTGGCCAGACAATCGAGCACAAGGCCCAGACTGGCCAGACAATCGAGCACAAGGCCCAGACTGGCCAGACAATCGAGCACAAGGCCCAGACTGGCCAGACAATCGAGCACAAGGCCCAGACTGGCCAGACAATCGAGCACAAGGCCCAGACTGGCCAGACAATCGAGCACAAGGCCCAGACTGGCCAGACAATCGAGCACAAGGCCCAGACTGGCCAGACAATCGAGCACAAGGCCCAGACTGGCCAGACAATCGAGCACAATGCCCAGACTGGCCAGACAATCGAGCACAATGCCCAGACTGGCCAGACAATCGAGCACAATGCCCAGACTGGCCAGACAATCGAGCACAATGCCCAGACTGGCCAGACAATCGAGCACAATGCCCAGACTGGCCAGACAATCGAGCACAATGCCCAGACTGGCCAGACAATCGAGCACAATGCCCAGACTGGCCAGACAATCGAGCACAATGCCCAGACTGGCTAGACAATCGAGCACAATGCCCAGACTGGCTAGACAATCGAGCACAATGCCCAGACTGGCTAGACAATCGAGTACAATGCCCAGACTGGCTATATAATCGAGTACAATTCCGAGACTGGCTATATAATCGAGTACAATTCCGAGACTGGCTATATAATCGAGTACAATTCCGAGACTGGCTATATAATCGAGTACAATTCCGAGACTGGCTATATAATCGAGTACAATTCCGAGACTGGCTATATAATCGAGTACAATTCCGAGACTGGCTATATAATCGAGTACAATTCCGAGACTGGCTATATAATCGAGTACAATTCCGAGACTGGCTATATAATCGAGTACAATTCCGAGACTGGCTATATAATCGAGTACAATTCCGAGACTGGCTATATAATCGAGTACAATTCCGAGACTGGCTATATAATCGAGTACAATTCCGAGACTGGCTATATAATTGAGTACAATTCCGAGATTGGCTATATAATTGAGTACAATTCCGAGATTGGCTATATAATTGAGTACAATTCCGAGATTGGCTATATAATTGAGTACAATTCCGAGATTGGCTATATAATTGAGTACAATTCCGAGATTGGCTATATAATTGAGTACAATTCCGAGATTAGATCTAATTTAGTTCAATTCCGAGATTAGATCTAATTGAGTTCAATTCCGAGATTAGATCTAATTGAGTTCAAATCAGAGATTGGCTCCAATTGAGGCACTATCATTGATGTGTATTATGCATCTCTGGTGCATATTGGATAGATTGAATTGTGGAAGATGATTGAAATTGTGATTGGTCACATAAGGCAAAGATGTTGAAGACCACCAAAACAAATGTTCGCTTCACTGTCAGTGAAAATATTCATTGTTTCAAAAACTTCTGCACGCTGAATAACGTCCTGCAGAGTCTTGAGCTGAGCAGCCTTTGTCAATATGTCTGTTTGCAATGATTCATTTGTAAATCCTCAAATAAACTGGTCTTTCAGATTCATGTCAGATAAATTATACTGGCAGGAAAGACAAGCAAACAGACAACAAGAGATCTGAGGCGAACTATGTACTCTTTAATACTTTCCCCTGTATGCTGCGTAAGGTTACCGAAATTCATTTGGTGCACAGCAGGATTGATCTTGTCGTTAGCAATGGTCTCAACACATTATGGCATGAAAGGCTTATCTCTCTTTGCTTTCTGTGTTTCTCTCAACCCTCTCATCATGTAGATTCAACCACTCATATTTTTTAAATATTCTGTGAGCATTTAGAAAAAGTGTCATTTGAGCGTGGTCATTTAATTTGCATATATAGACCTGTACAACAATGAATACCTATGTAAATAAAATGGCAAAATAAGTCTCTTTACTTCTATATAAAAAATAATAATACTTCTAAAAAATGATAACGAATAATAAAAAAAGTAATACTTCTATATAAGAATAAAGAATAATAATACTGGCCTGCGTTTTTGGTGTACCAAATCCAAAAATGCCATCCTTTTCCTTGGATCACGTCTAATTTTTGAGATATGAGAAGTGTGATTTTTTGGGCCTTGTATAGTACTAAATATAAAGAAAACGGTATAGCCTATTTTTTTTTTTTTTTTTTTTTTGCATAAAAATTATACTATAGCACCTCAAAACTGGTACTGAAACTGTGGAGAAATGCGTGACTTACCTGGATAGACCGCGTGCGGGTCGGTCACCAAAAATAAATAAAAAGAAAGAAAAGAAATGGTCAAGACTCTTATTTATAGAGTAGTGATCACGTGAGTTAGAAGAATATGCAAATAGAGGTGAACGATTTTGCGATATAAAAAGCCTGTGTTGTTAAGAGGAGGGGCAGACTGTTGGCAGAAGTCAGTGCTGTCAGACGTGCTTTAGAGTTTTGTTATTATATGCTGTGTTCGATTGTTGGGAGAGAGAAAAGAGAAGAGGAGGAACCAAGAAGACATTCTGCAGATACTTGACTTTGTGTTGGTTTTAAGCTATTTCGGCGCTTGGTGTGCGGTTACTAACAATGGACAGATTCGACATTCGCTTAATACCCGAGTTCGACGGATCTACCACTGGACCGGCTGTCGTTGAATGGATTGAAAAGGCAGAGAAAATCTGTAAACTGGGCAAAATTAAAGAACCAGCCACAGTTATCCCTTTGAGGCTAACCGGAGGGGCCTATGCAGTCTACCAACAACTCGGGGATGAACCAGACTGGGATGAAATCAAGCAGAGCCTGTATACAGCGTTTGGTACAGATCCATTTGTTGCGTGGCAACAGTTCACGAGCCGGACACTTCAACCCAAGGAAACAGTCGACGTGTACCTAGCCGACCTGCGAAAATTATCTGTACCGTTTGGTGGGGTCAACGATAAAATATTAAGCTGTGCTTTTTTGGTAGGCCTACCCGAGGAGGTCAGTAAACTGTTGCGGGCATCATCAAGAATCGATGAATTGTCAACTGATGAGTTATTGGCCCGAGCTCGAAACATCTGTAAGGAACAGGAACCAATTGCAGCAGCAGCTCGTTTTCGACATGGAGGCAATGTGGACTCTCTTCCAGATAGTAATAAGCATGCCACCCCAGTGTGCTATAAATGTGGGGAGGCCAATCATTTTGCTAAAGAGTGCCGGAGTGATAGGAGAGGTGTATATCCACAATCAAAGAGACCAGTGCAATGCTATCGCTGCAATAAGTTTGGGCACATATCTCGCAACTGTTCGGGAAACGAAGTTGGGGGCAAGGTACTATCGCTACCCTTGCCCCCTGCCAACCAATAAACACAGGATTGCCTGTCATTAGCGTTAAACTTGATGATGTGCAGTGTTCAGCACTTATAGACACGGGGTGTTCCCGGTCTATAGTTAGTGCCCATTGCTGTCCGGTGTGGCGGAGGAACCCAGTTGGCGTTATGACCATCAATGGCTTATCACGGGTATGTTGTGGTGAAGGGACAGTCACAATCTGCACTGAGAAGGGTGACACAGCTAAAGTTGACGTTCTGGTGATGCAGGAGAAACCCCTTGGCTACGACATGTTGCTTGGAATTGATGCAATACAAGCACTAGGAGGCGTTACAATCACAGCAGCTAGAGGTATCAGGCTTGGAGAAGGGAAAGACGTCTGTGCAGCCATGTCGATTGAAGAAAAGGACTTCTGTGCTACATTTGATGACAACGAAAGGGTGTGGACTGCAAAGTGGAAATGGGCCATGGGCCAGGAACCAGATCGGCTGTGCAACACGATTCCAGAGTATGCAGTTTCTACCAAGAATAGGGCCGCATATGAAGAAGAACTTCAGATGTGGATTGACAACGGTTGGTTAATACCATACCCACAGGAACGTCTGGGACCACCCAAGGGATTAATTCCGCTCATGGCTGTTGAACAACCTACCAAAGAAAAAATTCGTCCCGTAATGGATTACCGAGAGTGTAATCGGCATGTTGATGCGTTTACCGGAAACGCAGATGTGTGCGCTGCTAAACTGAGAGAGTGGCGTCAAAAAGGGAGCAATGTAGCACTTCTGGATCTAAAGAGGGCCTACCTGCAGATACGTGTCCATGAGTCATTATGGCCGTTTCAGACAGTACTACTCAAGGGAAAACTATATTGTTTGACACGTTTGGGTTTTGGCCTAAACGTAGCACCCTTGATTATGACAACCATTATTAAAACTGTTTTGATGCAGGATGAGACCACAGCAAAAGCTGCTTCAGCCTACATAGATGACATCTATGTTAATGAGGACATAATGTCTGCGGATGCAGTTCGAATAAAACTGAAAGCGTTTGGGTTAATAAGCAAAGACCCTAAGCGCCTAAAGGATGGAGTGCCCGTGCTAGGCCTCGAGGTCTGGGAGGAGGGCAATACGTTGCGATGGAAACGAGGGAGCCCACTTCCAAAGTTACCCAATGTATTAACAAGACGTACTGTGTTTTCTATCTGTGGTAAATTGGTAGGACATCTACCTGTCTGTGGATGGCTCCGATCGGCAACAGGAGTGGTGAAAAGACGAGTGACTACAGTAACAAAAGGATGGGACGATGTTGCGGATGATGATTCTCTCCAACAAATGATGGCTGAAATGTTGTCCAGAGTGCATAGGAATGACCCTGCCCGGGGTGAGTGGCAAGTGTCTGGAAACGAACTAAATGCATGGGTTGACGCAAGTTCGTTGGCTACAGGTGTCGTGTTGGAGCAACTAGGTGTTGTTGTGGAAGATGCATGCTGGCTTCGTCCGAAAAATGATGCCCAACATATAAATTTGGCAGAACTTGATGCCACGTTAAAAGGTCTTAATCTCGCATTGCAATGGCAGACTAATGTTGTGCATCTCCACACTGACTCATTGTGTGTTTACCATTGGTTAACCGACACCTTGACTGGAAAGGCTCGAGTTAAGACTAGAGCTGCAAGTGAAATGCTAGTACGAAGGAGACTAGCAATAATTAAGCGTCTAGTTGACGAATACAGCTTGCAGGTAGACATTACGTTAGTCTCGTCGATGCAGAATTTGGCTGATAGCTTGACTCGAGTACCAAAGAGGTGGATCGATGCAATGAGGCAGGGATCCGATCTTCAACAACAAACATGCGCGACTGTAACGGATCAATTAACACCTGACCAGATCCATATGATACACCAGCAGATTGGACATCCTGGAATTCAGAGGACTGCATATTTTGTCCGAAGAGTATGCCCTGCAACTACAAAAGCATCAGTGAAAGCAGCCATACGTTCGTGTGAAGAGTGTCAGAGAATTGATCCGGCACCATCCCAATGGCAAAAAGGGAAGCTCGAGGTGGAGGGCAACTGGCAGCGAGTAGGGATGGACATAACACATTATGGGGGCAAACATTTTTTGACCATGACGGATTGTGGCCCGACGCGTTTCACAATATGGCGCCTGTTGACACGACAGGATGCAGCCAGCATTATACAACAGTTGAGAGCCGTCTTTTTTGAACGTGGTGCCCCGATTGAAATTCTGACTGATAATGCCGCCACATTTCGATGTCAAGAATTTCAGAAATTCGTGCACGAATGGGGGATTAAAATGCATTATCGGTGTGCATATTATCCCGAGGGTAATGGTATAGCAGAACGGTGTCACCGCACCATCAAAAGAATTGCAGCCAGGACGCAGTGCTCTATTCCAGAAGCTGTGTACTGGTATAATATAACACCCAAGGACAATGCAACACCAGCAACTGCACCAGCCAATGGGATTTACCAATATGAACAGCGTGTGAAAGGAGTTGATGCCATACCATCAGTGGTGAGTGTTGTCAATACACCATATCAGGTGGGAGACCTTGTTTGGATAAAACCCCCAAATGCTGGGTGCACTACGAAATTTTTCCGGGGAAAAATAGATGAAATCATAAGTCCTCAGACCATGTTGATTGGTGGCATACCACGTCACGTAAAAGATATCCGCCCTTGTTATACCTCTTCTGATTCTGAGGACGATGAGGAGGATCACACACCGTTCAGAGATGATCCTGATCACTTACTGCCCCTTCAGGTGAGCATAGAAACACCACCAACAGAACCAGATGAGGGAATGATGGGACATACTGATGACGATAGTGAGGAGAGCGATGGACACAAGGAAGTAATGCCTCATCGAAATACTCGACAGAGACGAATACTGCCCACCCCCCGTGATTGCGAAACCCAGCGAGAAGGGATGATGGAGCATACCGAGGAGATGACGCCTCCGATTCTTTGGAGAAGTACCCGACAAAGACGGATACTGCCCCCCTGCCCTGATTGTGAGACACCGCCTATGGAACCACGAGACGGGATAATGGAACAGACTGGTAGTAATGATGGTGGTAATGAAGAAAACAGCAATGAGGAAGTGCTTCTTCGAAGGAGTACCCGCCAACGACGATTGCCCGCATGTCCTGTTTGTGATCATGAGATCAGGGGGGAGTGTGGAGAAATGCGTGACTTACCTGGATAGACCACGTGCGGGTCGGTCACCAAAAATAAATAAAAAGAAAGAAAAGAAATGGTCAAGACTCTTATTTATAGAGTAGTGATCACGTGAGTTAGAAGAATATGCAAATAGAGGTGAACGATTTTGCGATATAAAAAGCCTGTGTTGTTAAGAGGAGGGGCAGACTGTTGGCAGAAGTCAGTGCTGTCAGACGTGCTTTAGAGTTTTGTTATTATATGCTGTGTTCGATTGTTGGGAGAGAGAAAAGAGAAGAGGAGGAACCAAGAAGACATTCTGCAGATACTTGACTTTGTGTTGGTTTTAGAAACCTAATGATGTTTTTGTTTTTACTTTCAGGAAGCTGAAATCGAAACTGAAAACGGTTTATAAAAGTCTGATCTCCAATCAATGCGACAAACTTTTACAAGAATCTGTGTTTCTTGTGTTTCTATTTTGGATACGTATCTTAGATTGACAGAAAATGGAACGTAAATGCACAAATCATCCTGATAGATTGTGCTACATATGTGGTAATGTGATTCTTCCTCGTCGACTAGAAAATATAATTGATTTTGTGAAGAATGCATATCATGCTTACTTTGGAGTTAAGCTTGGGGACGAGGACAAGTCATTTGCACCCCATGTTAGCTGCAAAACATGTTGAAAACTTGCGTGATTGGAGAAATAAAAAAAAAAAGGATGAATATAGCATTCGCTATTCCAATGGTTTGGAGAGAGAGTAAAGATCATGTGTCAGACTGCTATTTCTGCATGACTAATCTTAAAGGAGTCAACTGCAAGAACAAGCATTGTATTCAGTATCCTAATGATCTGTTTGCTATACGACCAGTCCCTGATGGTCCAGACCTGCCCATTCCTGAGCCAGATGTTGCAATGGAATCTAGCTCTGAATCAGAATCTGATAATGCACTAGACAAGGCAGCAGGTGGAGAATACATGCCAGAAGAGAACGACCGGCCAGTGCTTCTAACACAAGCAGATCTCAATGACCTGACACAGGATCTAAACCTATCAAAGGTATCAGCACAGCTTCTGGGTTCTCGTCTTCATGAGAAAAATCTGCTAGCACCTGAGACAACATTCTTTTGGTAGCGAGAGCGTTAAAGAGAATTTAGACAATTCTTCACAACCCAGAAGGACTCGTCATTAGTTTCCAGTAACAACATTGCTGGTTTGATTCAATCAATGGCGCTGGACTGCTACTGAATGGAGATTGTTGTTCATCAATTCTTCCAGCAGAAGTCTCAAGGCAGTCCTCCTTCACAACGGAAATAAATAATCTTCAATTCCAATCAGTCATTCGGTACAAATGAAAGAAACTCATGACAACATGGATCAGCTACTGTCTTCTTTGAACTACAATGACATGGTTAGTTGATCTGCAGAGATCTTAAGGTAGTTGAATTAGTTTTGGGACTACAGGGTGGGTATACAATGTATCCATGCTTTTTTTGTTTGTGGGATAGTCGGGCTGATGATTAACATTTTTTCAGACAAGAATGGCCACCATGATAACATTTGGAACATGGTTCATACAATGTTCAGATTCATTCTCTTGTTGAACCAAACAAGGTCTTACTCTCACCTTTACATATCAAACTGGGATTGATGAAGAACTTTGTGAAGGCAATGACAAGGACGGCATGGCATGAGGTTTACTTTTCTTCAGAAGTTTCCTCAGATCAGTCTGGAAAAGCTTAAGGCTGGCATCTTTGATGGGATTCAGATAAGGGAACTTATGAAGGACTCAATGTTTGATGATGTACTGAATGCAGCTGAGCTGTCCGTTTGGTGGTCGCTTACGTCAGTGATAAGAAACTTTCTAGGAAATAACCGAAGTACAGAATACAAGAAAGAAGTTGATGAGTTCTTGAACAGTTTTCAAAAATTAGGGTTTTGCATGTCAGTCAAAATGCACTCTCTACGGTCCTACCTTAGACTATTTCCTTCAGAACTGTGGTGACTTTAGTGAGGAACAGAGAGAACGTTTCTACCAGGATATCCATGTCATGGAAGAATGCTACCAATGCTGGTGGGATGTGAACTTTCTTGCGAACTACTGTTGGTGTTTGAAACAAGATGTGGTGGCTGCCCAACACAGAAGAATAAAGTCACTGAAAAGGCCCTTCATCCATGATTAGATTTTCTGTAATATATCCTCTTTATCTTCTGAACTATGCAAGAAAAATTTATTTCTTTTCTCAAGAATTTTTTCCAAAATTAAAGGAGATAAATAGCACTAAATCGTGTTTTTAATTATTTTTACTGCCTCATATCTCAAAAACGTGACCTGATTGAACAAAATTAGTGTGATTTTCAGATTCTGCAAATTACCCTAAAATCACTTATCAGATGCTTTACCTTTGAAACTTCGCAGACCAATGTAATAAATCTATATAATTATAATAAAGAATAATAAATCTATATAATTATAATAAAGAATAATAAATCTATATAATTATAATAAAGAATAATAAATCTATATAATAATAATAAAGAATAATAAATCTATATAATAATAATAAAGAATAATAAATCTATATAATTATAATAAAGAATAATAAATCTATATAATTATAATAAAGAATAATAAATCTATATAATTATAATAAAGAATAATAAATCTATATAATTATAATAAAGAATAATAAATCTATATAATAATAATAAAGAATAATAAATCTATATAATTATAATAAAGAATAATAAATCTATATAATTATAATAAAGAATAATAAATCTATATAATTATAATAAAGAATAATAAATCTATATAATTATAATAAAGAATAATAAATCTATATAATTATAATAAAGAATAATAAATCTATATAATTATAATAAAGAATAATAAATCTATATAATTATAATAAAGAATAATAAATCTATATAATTATAATAAAGAATAATAAATCTATATAATTATAATAAAGAATAATAAATCTATATAATTATAATAAAGAATAATAAATCTATATAATAATAATAAAGAATAATAAATCTATATAATTATAATAAAGAATAATAAATCTATATAATTATAATAAAGAATAATAAATCTATATAATTATAATAAAGAATAATAAATCTATATAATTATAATAAAGAATAATAAATCTATATAATTATAATAAAGAATAATAAATCTATATAATTATAATAAAGAATAATAAATCTATATAATAATAATAAAGAATAATAAATCTATATAATTATAATAATAATAATAATAAAGAATATTTCAGTATAAAAAAAAAAATATCTTTTTACTGGGATTAAAGCATGATATATTTTATCATAAGAGGAGGAGAAATCCTGGACTTGAACAATTTTTAATTTTATTTCCTCCAGAGTGCCTCAGAGTTGGATATCCATCACATAATCAACTAACCTTTTCTAGTTTTGGAATTTCTGAACAAAATCAAAATAAAATTAATAGTAGTAGTAGCCGTGATTAACGAACTACAGGTACATCTCGTGTGCACATATATATATATATATATATATATATATATATATATATCATATACACATACACGTGTGTGTGTGTGTGTGTTTCACCAAACATATTAATTTACTAGACCTTTATAAAAAACGGGCAAAAGTTATAACCCATGGGTTTAGAATGGCTGCTTTATACCAAATTAATAATTGAATATTTGTGCTCATTCTTGCATTAAATACTAATCCCTATTAATCCCTAAATGAAATGTAATAAGTCCCCAGACGTACCTCTTCATCGTACAGTATATCGATACACTAAGGCTGACTGGGATAGCTTCCGTACATTTATATCTGATCTACCTCTGCATTCCATGTTTAAAAAGGATGTGTCCTCTATAGTATTAGACCTAACTGAATGGTTAATTGTAGGTATTGACCATTTCATACCCTCTAAAAAGTTTCAGCAAAAACCTAACAGCCAGCCATGGTTCTCTCCAGAATGTGCTGCTGCCATTGCGCACAGAAATCACTTTTTCCACTGCTTCAAACGTAATAGATGTATGGAAACTAAAGCCGTTTTCAGGACTGCCAGCAACCATTGTAAGAAAGTAATAAGGAACGCAAGAGTGTTGTATGCTCAATCTGTTAAGTCCAAAGTAGCTGAGCAGCGGCTTGGTTCCCACCAGTTTTGGCAAATAGCAAACAGAATCCTGAACAGAAGCGTGTGCTCCATCCCAACTATTATCAATGGACCTGAGGTAATCTCGTCAGCATCAGACAAAGCCAAACTCTTTGTCAAGAACTTTGCAGCTAATTCTACCCTTTGCGACCAAGACCGCCAACCCCCAATATTTCCTCCTGTATCAGAAAACACGCTATGTGATATACGTATATCTGTACGTGATGTTGCCAAGCTAATCAAAAACCTTGATTCGAGTAAAGCAACTGGCCCTGATGGTATTCACATTATAGTACTCAAAAAACTTCAACCTGAATTAGCGCCCATACTTACAAAACTGTTTAAACGTTGTCTTAAGGAGAATAGTTTCCCATCTCCCTGGAAAATCTCATCAGTATGCCCTGTATTTAAGAATTCAGGTGATCGCTCATCCCCCTCTCAGTACAGGCCAATAAGTCTCCTGTGCGTCATGAGTAAGTTGCTAGAATCTGTGTTAAATACAGAAGTAATCAAACATCTCAACAAAAATAACCTTCTTAGTGACACTCAATATGGTTTCCGTTCTGCTAGATCTACGGCAGATGTCCTTACAGTTATATCGCATAGGATTAGCAAATCTCTCGACGGTGGCAATCTTTCTAGGGCAATTGCTCTTGACATATCTAAAGCCTTTGATAGGGTATGGCATAAAGGTTTACTTCATAAGATCGCTAGCTATGGTATAGCTGGAAAAGTCTTCTCAATTATTAAATCATTTCTTTCTGATAGGTTCATAAGAGTAGTAGTTGAGGGGCAAAAATCAGAAGCTCACAGTATTAATGCCGGTGTTCCTCAGGGATCCATCCTGGGCCCAACTCTTTTCCTGATCTACATTAATGATCTTCCAAATCATATCCTTACATCATTTGTAGACATTTATGCTGACGACACTACCATTTATGGTACCACATCTAAGACAGTAAACGACCAAGTTCTCTCCAATTCTCTCTCCTCTGATCTTGAGCACGTAGTACAATGGGGAAAGAAGTGGCTGGTTACTTTTAATGCATCTAAAACCAAGCTTCTCTCTTTACATCATCAACATTCTAATCCACATTTGTCATCAATTGAAATGAATGGCTCTCGTCTTCAGGAGGCCTCAAGTTTTGACAAGCTTCTGGGCTTGACCATTACTCCTGATCTTAAATGGAACACGTATATCAAATCTGTTGCCAAGGCCGCTGGAAAAATGGTGGGATCTTTCTATCGATCCAGTAGATATCTCACTGCTGATGCTATTCTCTACCTATATAAGAGCCAGGTACGTCCAAGGATGGAATACTGTTGCCACATCTGGGCAGGAGCTGCTAGAAAGGACTTGTCCTGCCTTGATAGAGTTCAAAATAGACTTCGTAGCCTCGTAGGAGATGTCCTTTTCTCCTCCTTGCAACCTCTATCTCACAGAAGAGATGTTGCGAGTTTGTCTCTGATGTATCGTTATTTTCATGGAAAGTGTTCAACTGAGCTTCAATCTATGGTCCCCCCTCGCCAAACTTTCACAAGAAACACTCGTCTAGCTGTAAACACTATCAATAATTTCCCCCACTCTTTATCTGTGCCTAAACCTAAACGTAGATTCCATGAACAAAGCTTCTTTCTTAGAACTGCACGCCTGTGGAATTGTCTTCCGTTTTCCTGCTTTCCGGCTGACTACAATATGGTTGTGTTCAAGTCTAAAGTAAATAAGTTCTTGATGAGCCGTTCCATATAAGTTATTAAATTTACCAAATTTTCATTACTAATGATTACTATATTGACCAATTTCTACTGTACACTCTTTAACCCTTATCCTTGAGTGGCCTCTGGGCCTTGATAATGTGGTGATGCCTTTGTAAAAAAAAAAAAAAAAAAAAAAAAAAAAAAACTGTGCATCAAATGAATAACATAATACTTAGTTTACTGCACCTTATTATAACAAAATCCATACAGAATTTTAGCCATATTGGCCCATAGGTGTCTGAGAAAAAGTAGAATGGACAGAGATTAAAAGAAATATTATATATCATCTTCATGCAATCTTGATATTTACGGTGTTGCAAGTATCTCTTTAGTGCCTATAATATCTAAACATTTGACGTTAAATTTGAACTCAACTCCAACTCCAAAATCCAACTGTTCTCTTCTCACTGCACTTTCCACACTGACCGCACGATGCATGAGGTAAAGTTCTTTACTTTTAACCACACGCCCCCTTGATCTCTAAGATCAATAATTAGTATCATAGTCCACCATCCACGCTGGGCGTCTTCGTTCACGGTGCGATCGTCGAAGAGTCTCTTCTTCAGACACTTCAACATCAGCATCAACCTCCTCTTCCTCTGATGGCAAGGAGACTCTCCGTATATCTAAAATGTGACGAGGCATTCCGTCAATCGCTACCTTGTTTTTGGAGAGTACTTCAGTCACTGTACCTTTTCCCCAGCGAGTCGTGCAACGACAATTGGGTGGTTTCACCCACACCTCTTCACCAACTGCGATGTCCACGCAGGCCTGTTCTTCTCTCTGTGTTACACCCAATGGATGTCACCATTCATAAGAGAAAATAGACCCGTGCGGCACTGAATTTTCGTCTTGACCAGCCTTCGGCGTCATATTGTACCAAAAAACTGCTTCTCGGGGCGAAATCTAGCTTCTTGATACCACAGCTTTTATAGTGCGATGGTGCCTTTCTATAATTCTATTTCCACTTGGACGGTATGCAGCTCTAAAATATAGCCCCACATTCCACTTCACACATAAGTCTCTAAAAACTTCAGAGCGGAAAGACGTACCATTATCCACCAACAACTCTTCTACTGGCCCCCTTTCCATAAAAACCTCCTTGACAACTCTCTACCTCTTCTGACATTTCATTCTTGATTTTCCGCCATATCGCTACTCTCCCAGGCCCACAATCTATCATAGTTACATGCGGTTCATGTTGATAATGTGTAATGTCAATGGCCAATCTCCGTCAATTCTCTTCAATGTGCAGTTCCACTTTTTCATGTCTAGCCGGTGCAGGGTCGATTGATTGGCATTCCCTACATTGTTCCACCACCTTTTGGATGTCTTGCATTGTGATGTGCGAGTTTACTTTTCTTGCCAGGTAAAGGGTCCATTCCTTTCCAAAATGATGCAGGTTATGCAGGTCTTTTAAATTCTCTACTGCACAACATGCTGGAGCCCCGTCTCTTTCCTTGTGTAGCCAGGCTTTCTTGACTCTTGTCAGCCCATCTGCTTTATTTTTTTGTGGCGGAACTAAGGTAATAGTTACCTTTAGTTCAAATTCTCGAACCAAGTCTCCCAACGCTCCAAGTCTACGCTTGATAAGCATCTCCGCTGCTCCTTTTGTTTTGATCCGCTTATCACTAGACAGCTCCGATTTAATCCACGACACCACTGTTGCAGAGTCTGTTTTAACGTTCACTATCTTTAGCCCCCACCCATTTTAGAGCCAGATTGATGCCTTTCATCACAGCATCAAGTTCTGCAACATTGATATGGGCGCTATCATCCTTTTTGCATAGCCAAGCAGCATCTTCAACAGCCACTTCTCCTATTTCCAATAATACCCCTAATGCTACACTGCTAGCATCAGTCCACATCACCCCTTCATGTCCCTCCTTTACATGCCATTCTCCTCTTACAGTGTCCATTTTTTTCACTTCAGCAATGACTTCTTGTATCATGAGAACCACTTTTTGATCAACTGCATCTGCCCAACTGTCTGTCCCAATCTGCCTTTTAATAAAACTGCACGCAGTTCACAGCCATCCAGTTATTGGGTGGTGGCCAACCAGCTTTCCACATATAGAGAAAAGCTCTCTCTTGGCTAGGTCAACCTTGGCTTCAGGGATCTCATTTCCTCGCCCAAACATCAATTTTCCTGCCTTATTGTTCTGTAGTCGAAATCCCAAAGCCATTCCGTTTTCCAGTGACTCAGGCGGTTTTGTCGTCAGTCCATATGCTTTGATATGCTCTCTCACCCTTTCCGCAGTCACATCTGTTTCATCCACTAGTACATCGTCGATGTAAGAGCAGGTGCCTCTCTTCACTGCATCGTTTTTGGCCAACACTGTCTTAAGAACTGCCATCATTATCTTTGGTGCAGAGTTCAGACTAAATCCTAATCTGGTCAGACAATAAACTTGACCTTTGTACTCTACCAATTGATACTTCCACAATTTCTCATCCACATTAAGTTGGAGGTAAGCGGACTTCAGGTCCACAATTTTAGTTGCCTGCTTCATCCTCCTCCATTTCCTTACGACTTCTTCACACACGTCAATTCCGTCCTTTGTGTGACAAGCGACAAACTTGTTCAGCTCACGGAAATCCAACACTGGCCTAACTTTCCTCTTAATAGGTTGGACCACAGCCATGAGTGGCAAAATTCCTTCAACTTTCCTTGACCACGGCATTAATATTCCTTCATCTATCCATCTCTCAACTTCTTTTTCAAACTGCGGCTCCGCAGCTCCTTTCAGTGTGCTTTTGTAGCAGCTGACCCAATTCATCAATACAGGTGGCTCTGCAGTCTATCGCCATTCTACCATCCATTTTTCGCCATCGAAGCAGGCTCGAAAGTCATCATCCTCAATCAGGCACGGTCGGGGTTTCGATGGTTGGTTGGTATCACCCCTGGTTACACTTCCTGTTATTCCCGGTGCACTCTGATTGCTAAACTTCACCTGGCCTTTAGCAATAGTAGCTCCTCCCAGTCGGTCTATCGCGTCCAGGCCCAGCACCACATCAATTCCTGCAATCAGTCTATCCAGCACGATCACTCTTAGCCACAACAGCATATTCCTTACTACAATCTCAGCATTGGCCTCTCCACAGCATTCCACTTCTCTGCCATCCACCGCTCTAACATTGCTGGTTCCATTCCAAGAGTTGGCGACACTTGTAGTAATAAGTGTTGTTGTACATCCAGTATCAACAAGAGCTCTAGCCCTCTTTCCATTGATTGTGATCACTAACTGTGGCAACAAACTCTCATACGCCTGTTCAGTATAAAAGGGGTGACTACTGTCGCAATAGCACCCCTTTACTCGTTTCCAGGAAGCGAAGGGCAATTCCTGCTAATGTGCCCTACTTGGCCACACCGAAAACAGATAATGTCTGGCTGTGGCTCCCCACAGTCTCTCATCAGGTGTGGTCCTTGACATCGAAAGCATTTACCGGTAAATCCATGGCCTTGTTTCATCACTGGTCGCTCCTTTCCGCTTGCCACAGCAGCCGCGACCACCCCCGAGCTCACCGGACTGTTTCGCCAAAACTCTAGCATGCCTTAGAATCTCCTCCACCTCCATGGTTTCAATATCAGTAAGTCGTTGCAGTTTCATGGAGATACGATCAGGGAAACCAGTTACAAGCGCCAACTTTACAGTCTTCTCAAGGCTGCGTCCCCCATATTCAGCCAATCCTGCTAGTCGCCTTATCTCTGCCATGTACACGTCCACAGACTCCCCAGTCCAGGTGACTCTTTTTAGCTTGTTGTAAGCCTCAAACGCGCTCTCGGAAAATGCGGTCTTTAACCGGTTCTCGATGCTCTCAGCAATGGCCTGATCCGTCTCTCCCATTTCTAGATAAACCGCTAGAGCACTTCCTTCCAAATACATAGGTATTAACGTGACTACATCCTCGATCTTCTGCAGCCTTGCCACCAACTTCAGCTTGTTAAGCCACGCAACCACGTCACCTTCTCCAGTAAATGGCCTCAGGATATCACTGCTCAATCTTACTTGGTCACCCATTTTTGTCACTGCGCTGAAATAGCTGGACGTTAAATTTGAACTCAACTCCAAAATCCAACTTTTCTCTTCTCACTGCACTTTCCACACTGACCGCATGATGCATGAGGTAAGGTTCTTTACTTTTAAGCACAACGTTTTATAGAGTTGATGCAAGAGATGTTATGACCGAATCAAAGAAATTGTTTTATTAAATTATTTAGATTTTTTCCTTTTTTTTTTTTTATTTTATGGTTTGCTTAGCATTAGTCAAGTGTAAAAATAAAATGATTTGTTTACAAAGTTAAATTTTTGTAATTTTAATTTCATAATGAAATCCTTTTGTTAAATAGAAAGGTTTTAAAAAATTTCTTTATGAGTTGAGATTAATCCAGCACAATAAAAATGTGCAATGTGAAAATTTGTTTTTAACGCTTAAAATTTAAAGTGTTCTTTAGATTTTGTTTTTGCTCCAACTCCAAAATCCAACTGTTCAAAGGAAATAACTCATTAAGGATTACTTCCCTTTTGTATATATCCGGTGAGTAAATAAAAATGTATTCATTTTAAAAGTTTTCTTTGTTGGAATAATTCTTTTTTTTAATTTTAAGACACAAAATCAAATATATTTGTGCTAATAACACAGTGAAAAGAAAAAAAAGAAAAAATAATCTTGTCCGAATCAAGTATCGATATGTCAGACTAATTGCTACTTAAATCTAACTTTGAAAACTTGACAAGATAACTTTATATATCAAAATGTCATTTAATTTCTGAAGATGCTTTTTCAAAAAGGAAATATATTTTGAGCTAAAATAATTGCTGTGTATTTAAGCTGACATATTGATTTGGAAGCTATGACCAGCCCTCGCATATTCGGTGTGCGATGATGGAATCGCGAATGACTGAGACATGCTGAAAGGTCGGCAGTGGACAGACCTGGATGAACTGCTTTGATTTTTGAAATGGTAAATTCACTTGGAGCCGACTCAACCAATTCTGGGTGAATGCCATCACAAGTAAGCTGACACATCATAATTTGATTCTGACTAGCTAATTTCATTTGTTATTGTTATGCTATGTTCTTTCATGACCTCTGTTGAAAAAGAGATAATAGGGTGGCCACACATGTAATTTTGAAGCAAGAGTTGCACAATCTCTGACCACACTTCTGAGTAAACACCGTAGATTCCAGTCATAATGAGAAATCGAGGACGATTGGAAACAATGCCAAGATAAGCAGAGGATAGATGCAGCACCTGATATTCTCAAATGGTCACCATTTTTGTATTAAACAAGCTCAATGTCATTTAATTTTGGTGATCTAAAAGGAACCTATGTATCAATGTGATTATACCGCACTATATTCTGTTATTGGCAATATAAAAACATTTTGCTACAATTTCATTTTGGATATGCAGTCTTGTCCAAATAACTGAAAATATATATGCAAACATTTTTCAATAATGACCAACAAGTCAAAATGAACAAGTGTCATTGAAGAATATAAAATATATGAGTTGTCTCCCTTACAAGTAAACTTTTTGTTTTTCTGTATCCGTGTGTAAACAAATAAAACAAACTAAAAGGAGTGCCGGGCAATGCTAGGTAGTGAATAAATAAAATACAAAATAAGGAAGCCATATTGATTGTTTTATTCGACATCTGCTTTGTTATAAATCATTATTTTTCTGACAATATGTTTGGACATTAATTTCAAAGTTTAACAAAGTATTGTTAAGCCACACGTTTATATGAAATTTGGAACAATAGAAAGAAAGCTTAAACCGACATCAGCTGACCACGAGTTTTACCTCTAATTACTTCAATTGTGTTGCAGTTGTTAGCTATACAAATGAAACAAAATGTCAGTCTACCCCCCCCCCCCCGTTTTAGGAGTTATCACAAACAAGCTTCGAGTTTAGAGTGCAAAAATGGTAAATATAATAAAATTCCATCCAATTTCAACTTTGGGGGGGGGCTTCATAAAATTTGAATGAAAATGAAAAAGTTACCTTTTTCTTGTTGTAAATGTACGATTCTTTCACTTGTGTTATTTTTTTTTACATTATTTTTTAATGTGGATATTTTTTTTACATTATTTTTTTAATGTGGATATTTTTTTTTTACATTATTTTTTTAATGTGGATATTTTTTTACATTTTTTTTTTTTAATGTGGATATTTTTTACATTATTTTTTTTTAATGTGGATATTTTTTTACATTATTTTTTTTTAATGTGGATATTTTTTTACATTATTTTTTTTTAATGTGGATATTTTTTTTACATTATTTTTTTATGTTGATATTTTTTTTACATTATTTTTTAATGTGGATATTTTTTTTACATTATTTTTTTTATGTTGATATTTTTTTTACATTATTTTTTAATGTTGATATTTTTTTTACATTATTTTTTTTATGTTGATATTTTTTTTACATTATTTTTTAATGTTGATATTTTTTTTACATTATTTTTTAATGTTGATATTTTTTTTTTACATTATTTTTTTAATGTGGATATTTTTTTACATTTTTTTTTTAATGTGGATATTTTTTTACATTATTTTTTTTTAATGTGGATATTTTTTTACATTATTTTTTTTTAATGTGGATATTTTTTTACATTATTTTTTTTTAATGTGGATATTTTTTTACATTATTTTTTTTTAATGTGGATATTTTTTTACATTTTTTTTTTTAATGTGGATATTTTTTTACATTATTTTTTTTTAATGTGGATATTTTTTTTACATTATTTTTTTTATGTTGATATTTTTTTTACATTATTTTTTTTAATGTTGATAAAAAAAAATATCAACATTAAAAAAAATAATGTAAAAAAAATTACATTATTTTTTTTAATGTTGATATTTTTTTTTACATTTTTTTTTAACGTTGATATTTTTTTTTTACATTTTTTTTAATGTTGATATTTTTTTTTACATTATTTTTTAATGTTGATATCTTTTTTACATTATTTTTTAATGTTGATATTTTTTTTACATTTCTTTTTAATGTTGATATTTTTTTTTACATTATTTTTTAATGTTGATATTTTTTTTTTACATTATTTTTTAATGTTGATATTTTTTTTTTACATTATTTTTTAATGTTGATATTTTTTTTTACATTATTTTTTTTTTTTTTACACAGTGATCACCACTTATCAAGGCCCGGAAGCCACTCAGGGATAAGGGTTATTGCAAGTACATTACGTTAGTGTGGAGATTTGATGAAGTGTTTACTTAAGGGGGCGGTTCATTAGGAATTTGTTAACATTGGACTTGAAGACATCCAAGTTGTAGTCCAGAGGGAAGCAGGCGGACAGAACAGAGTTCCACAGGCGTGCAGTTCTAAGAAAGAAGCTTTGTTCATAGAATCCGCGTTTTGATTTAGGCACAGATATAGAGTGGGGGAAATTTTTCACAGTAGATTCAGCTAGACGGGTGTTTTTCGTGAAAGATTGGTGAGGGGGGACCAGAAATTGGAGTTCAGATGAGCACCTGCCATGGAAATAACGATAAAACAAGGATAGGCTCACAACGTCTCTTCTGTGGGAGAGAGGTTGCAGGGTAGAGAAAAGGGCATCCCCACTAAGCCACAAAGTCTATTTTTTACTCTGTCAAGGCAGGATAGGCTGTTTTTAGCAGCTCCTGCCCAGATATGGCAACAGTATTCCATCCTTGGACGTACTTGGCTTTTATATAGATTGAGAATTGCATCAGTAGTGAGATATCTTCTGGAGCGGTAGAAGGATCCCACCATCTTTCCAGCGACCTTGGCAACAGACTTCATGTACGTGTTCCATTTCAGATCAGGAGTAAAGGTCAAGCCCAGAAGCTTGTCAAAACACGGGGCCTCACCCAGACGAGAGCCATCCATCACAATTGATGCCAGCTGGGGATCAGAGCGTTGATGATGTAAGGATAGGAGTTTGGTTTTGGATGCATTAAAGGTAACCAGCCACATCTTCCTCCACTGAACCACGCGCTAGAGATCAGAGGAGAGAGAATCAGAGAGAACTTTGTCATTTACAGCCTTTGATGTGTTGCCGTAGATGGTCGTGTCATCAGCATAGATGTCAACGAATGATTTAAGTATGTGTTTAGGGAGATCATTGATGTAGATCAGGAAGAGAGTTGGGCCCAGGATGGACCCCTGAGGGGCTCCAGCATTTATATTGCAGGCCTCCGATTTTCGTCCATCTACCACTACTCTTATGAGCCTATCGGAGAGAAATGATTTAATGATTGAGAAAACATTTCCAGTTATACCGTAGCTGGAAATCTTGTGAAGTAGACCCTTATGCCATACCTTGTCGAAGACCTTTGATATGTCAAGAGCAATTGCCCTAGAAAGGAAACCTTTGTCAAGAGATTCACTAATCCTGTGAGATATAACCGTCAGCACATCTGCGGTAGATCTTGCAGAGCGGAAACCATATTGTGTGTCACTAAGAAGGTTATTCCTGCTGAGGTGGTTGACTATTTCTCTATTTAATATGGATTCCAGCAACTTACTCATAACACACAGGAGACTTATAGGTCTGTACTGAGAGGGAGATAACTTATCACCTGAATTTTTAAATACAGGGCAAACTGATGAGGTCTTCCAGGGAGTCGGAAAGCACTTCTCCTTAAGGCATTATTTTTTTTAATGTTGATATTTTTTTTTACATTATTTTTTAATGTTGATATATTTTTTACATTATTTTTTAATGTTGATATTTTTTTTACATTATTTTTTAATGTTGATATTTTTTTTACATTATTTTTTAATGTTGATATTTTTTTTTACATTATTTTTTAATGTTGATATTTTTTTTTACATTATTTTTTAATGTTGATATTTTTTTTTACATTATTTTTTAATGTTGATATTTTTTTTTACATTATTTTTTAATGTTGATATTTTTTTTTACATTATTTTTTAATGTTGATATTTTTTTTTACATTATTTTTTAATGTTGATATTTTTTTTTACATTATTTTTTAATGTTGATATTTTTTTTACATTATTTTTTAATGTTGATATTTTTTTTTACATTATTTTTTAATGTTGATATTTTTTTTTACATTATTTTTTAATGTTGATATTTTTTTTTACATTATTTTTTAATGTTGATATTTTTTTTTACATTATTTTTTAATGTTGATATTTTTTTTTACATTATTTTTTAATGTTGATATTTTTTTTTACATTATTTTTTAATGTTGATATTTTTTTTTACATTATTTTTTAATGTTGATATTTTTTTTTACATTATTTTTTAATGTTGATATTTTTTTTTACATTATTTTTTAATGTTGATATTTTTTTTACATTTTTTAATGTTGATATTTTTTTTACATTATTTTTTAATGTTGATATTTTTTTTACATTATTTTTTAATGTTGATATTTTTTTTACATTATTTTTTAATGTTGATATTTTTTTTTACATTATTTTTTAATGTTGATATTTTTTTTTACATTATTTTTTAATGTTGATATTTTTTTTTACATTATTTTTTAATGTTGATATTTTTTTTTACATTATTTTTTAATGTTGATATTTTTTTTACATTTTTTAATGTTGATATTTTTTTTACATTATTTTTTAATGTTGATATTTTTTTTACATTATTTTTTAATGTTGATATTTTTTTTACATTATTTTTTAATGTTGATATTTTTTTTTACATTATTTTTTAATGTTGATATTTTTTTTACATTATTTTTTAATGTTGATATTTTTTTTTACATTATTTTTTAATGTTGATATTTTTTTTTACATTATTTTTTAATGTTGATATTTTTTTTTACATTATTTTTTAATGTTGATATTCTTTTTACATAATTTTTTAATGTTGATATTTTTTTTACATTATTTTTTAATGTTGATATTTTTTTTTACATTATTTTTTAATGTTGATATTTTTTTTACATTATTTTTTAATGTTGATATTTTTTTTTACATTATTTTTTAATGTTGATATTTTTTTTTACATTATTTTTTAATGTTGATATTTTTTTTTACATTATTTTTTAATGTTGATATTCTTTTTACATAATTTTTTAATGTTGATATTCTTTTTACATTATTTTTTAATGTTGCATGCAATATTATGCATTTTATGTATTTGAAAATAGATTAATCTTAAAGAAAAAAGAGCTACTCATTTATTTGCCTTCTCTCTTTGAGAAGAGGTTAATTTGTTGCTGGTCACCTGAGGTGCCCCTGTCGAGGAATGCCTACAGGGCTCCACAAGCATTTTTTTTTTTTTGCATTTTGAACCTTAATTTTTTTATTGATGAAAATAAAAATCTAGCCTGATTTTAACTATGAATCATTATGAAGATTCAATGTGTTAGCTGTGAAAATTATTTTTATATGAACAATCGAAGTGATACTTCTGTATTATGTTTGCATATTTTATTTTAGATGTAATAAGATTTTGCATAATGTTTAGGTCGGTTTGACCTAATAATTATTGTTTTTAATTATGATTTATTTCAACTTACAAGATGACATTATATTGTTAAGAATCTTTCACTTTTTCAAATTCTGCATTGAAAATGTAAAAATCTTAGTTATACACTGAAAATTTTTTGGTTATACATTGAAAACTTTTCATCGCACACTGTGAAAATTGGCTTCTGCACCAATAGGACACAAGACAATTGAACTGCCAAAATAAATTTGAGATCATTGTTTATGTTTCACAAAGATCTAACAATAAAAATTTGTGAATATAACTCTTCTCCATTACTCAGTGGAAGTGGTTGGGCAGTGATTCACTAGGTGTATCAGAATTTTGAGGGAATTTTTGACACCCCTAAAACGAAACTGCGAAAAAAATATAAAAAACTTGTAATTTCTCTTTTAAAAGTGGGTTGCTTATTTTCTTCATGGAATTATTTAAGTTGTTTAAAAAATAACAGAAATATTTTTTATTTTTTAAAAAACAGTGTTTACAAAATGTTTACAAAGTGCCGGCGGGCCTCCATGCAACCATGTTTTTTATGTAATGAAATCAATTGAATTTTACAAGTTAATTTGTTTACAATTTTTAAACTTTAAAAATCTATCCAAACTTTTCTATTGGTTAAATTTTTACGATATTTTCAGGGTCAATGTGAAATTTTATGCTCTTTCCAATGAACCAAATATAATATATATCAGGGTCGAAAGTCCGGTTTGTGAATTTTTTTTTCTTTTTCTTCATTTTGGTGTTAAGGCGAAGAGAAGAGAATTTATGTGTTGTTCCGGTGGTTACAAGTGTATAGTGCTCCAGTTTCGAGCGAGATTTAAAGTAAAAGATGGTCATACACTTTTTGAAGACACTTAACCAAACTTTCAACCGTGATGAGGCTATGTATTAACAAAATATCGGACTTACAAAAAATAATCCGTAAATAAAAATGATTTTATTATTATATTCGACACTTCTAAGTTTTCAAATTCCCATTTTAATTTTACTTTAAAAATAACTAAAGTAAAAGATGGTTATACACTTTTTGAAGACACTTATTTTTAAAGTAAAGAAAAAAAAAAAAAAAAAAATCACAAACCGGACTTTCAACCCTGATGAGGCTATGTATTAGCGAAATATCGGACTCATAAAAAAAAAAATCAGTAAATAAAAATGATTTTATTATATTCGACACTTAAAAGTTTCCAAATCCCATTTTAATTTTACTTTTTAAAAAAAATGTGTTTTTTGGAAATTTACCTGTAAAGTCCAAAGTGCAAAACCGTTTTTTTAAAAAAAACACATTGATTTTTTTTTTTTTTTATTGGAGCCTATGTTCTGCTTATATTATCCAGTAAGTAATTTTTAGATATTTAAAAAAAAAAAAATTTCACTCAATAAAGAAGAATGAAATATAAATCAAAAATTTATGTATTTCTTTGAGAAAAGAAAAAAAAAAATCCTTGAGTGTTTTTTTTTTTTAAAGGCAAAATCTTATAAGTAAAATTTGACTATTTTTAAACTATGGGAACACATATTTCTTCATGCACAAGGCTAGACGGCTAACGTGAACGTGCGGCTTTTACTGCCATCTGTAGTTCTAAACAAGGACAAACGGTGACTTCCGGTTTTTCAATAAAGACGTAAAAATGCTTGCGCAATCACGCTTTTTTCAAATAGTGGTTTAAAAAATTCTTTTATTTAAAAAATAAATGGAATTTAAAATATAAATATGGATAAATTCTGAACAAGAATGGAACTAAACATTCAATAGTATTTTTTATAGGTAAGTGATTTTTTTGAATTTATATCTATTTTTTATAACCGAAGTAAGTAAAATTTTGTTGATTTTCTTCAAATCTTTTTTAAAGAAAACCGATTTAAAAAAAAAACAAATGTTGCATAATTTGCTATTAAACCTGTTATTTATTTAAAATCTGATCTTTGCTGCTTTAATTGCTCCTTTAGGGTTTGAATTACATTTTTCAAGTAGTTATAAGCTCGAATTATTCAATTTTTTTTCACACATTCTTAAGATCGGTTTCTGACACTGCTAGTGATTCACAAGAGAAAATAGATAATTATGATTGCTAACCCTTGTTTAGGTGGAAAGCCAACATAAAAATGTAGTTGTGAAAAACAAATATTAAGTACATACGTCAATTCAGTTTACAGACAAATTGTTTTATGAAAAAATGTTATTCTTCAGTGAAGAATTGTGCTCTTGGATGATGAAGAAATGTTCTTATGTTTTCAGTAACAACATTAGGGAACAAGCCCTGTGTGCGTGGTCCCTCTCTGGTGCTGCATGTGAAATAAAGCCACAAAAAATAGTGAAGAAATGATGAATGTGAGAAGTGTGAAGGGTCAATGTTGCGTTCACATTTTCGCCAAGTTTCAGAAAAATGGATGGGGCAAAAGTTATGGAGTAAATAGTGCCATTTTTTTTTGCAATTTTGGGGCATTTGTAAACCCTTTTCAGCTCTTGGGAATGCCAAATCCCAGTGAAAATGGACAAACGGTGCAGTTTCATGCCTGAAGACATGTATATTTGAATTCAGCACTATGGAAATCCACTATATAGACATACATATCAAGTTTTTGAGTAATATGAAAAAAGAGCTCCAAAAAGGCATGTTTTTTTTTAGCCCTAAAAGTTCCAGAGGGATGTGAACCAGAATTTTGCCAGGGTCACCCATACTGAATTTATATTAAGAACAATGGCCTCCACATTTTGACCAAGTTTCAGGAAAATCTAATGGATGGATCAAATGCTATGAGGCAAAAAGTGTAATTTTTGGCCATTTGGGGGCATTTTTTTACTTTTTTTGAGCTCCTGGAGATGCCGAATTCCAGTGTAAATGGATAACAGTGTAGTTTCAGACCTTAACACATGTATATTTGAGTTGATACCATGAAAAACCACTATATAGTCAAACATATCAAGTTTTTGTTGAGAGATATGAAAAAAGAACCACAAAAAGGGGCGTTTTTAGCACTGAAAGTTCCTGGGGATGCGAACCAGAATTTTGCCAGGGTCATCCATACTGGATTTATGTTGAGAACAATGGGCTTCACATTTTGACCAAGTTTAAAAAAAAATCTAATGGATGGATTAAAAGTTATGGAGCAAAACATGTAATTTTTTGGCCATTTTGGGGCATTTTTGACCTCTTGAGCCCTGGGGATGCAACAAGAATTTTTGCAAAAAAAAAAATATTTTACTGTGCACATCTATTTAATGAAATACAATTTGTGGCAAAATTTCAGGAAAACTAATAGACAGTTATCTCCAACCAGAGATATTTTCAATTCTTTGTGCCCCCAACCATTTTTCTTTTGGCTGAGTATTACCTGTGACATCTGCCGTTCATATGCACCACTTAAACATGCAACCTAGTCTATGTTTACAGAACAAAATGAAGCTTCCATGAACAGTTTCTTCCCAAAACCTTTCCCAACTATGGAATATCAACATGTAAGTAATCAAATTCCACCAATTGTTTCTGATTTTCTCATAGTTCTGTTCTACATCCAATTGAAAAACATTTATCCTCAAATCATTTTTGGCCTTGATAATCATTGACTCATTAGTTTAAAATGAAGAAGTTACTTACCAGGATGTAAACTAAAATTTGTGTCTGGATAATTCAAGCAGTTTTTTAATATTGCAATATCCTCCGGCATGTAAGGAAGACCACTGCCTTCAAGATCTGCTGGATCCATCTTCATGACTCAGCAATCTGCAAATTAAAAACACAAAATAAAAAAAAAACATTCATTCATAATTTTATTACTAAATCAAACTAACAGAAGTCCCTAATATTGACTGGGTGGTTGACTCCTGATCTTTAATTATGCAGTGTTATATCTAGTAAGTGGTATACAATCGGTAACCTAAAGTGCTCAATATCCTGGATAGAGTAGATACGCATAAAGGACTTCATTGCCTGGGAAAAAAAACCCATCAATATGGTTTGTTATACTATTTTCCACAACAAAATCTACTTGGCATGGACAAGGGTTGTCATAATAATTGTCATATCTGGTGAGTGGTAATAGAAGAGTGCTCAATATCCTAGATAGAGCAGGTGCATTTAAACGCAGTGTTTCTTGAGAGATATAATTTGTCTTTTGTTATTATGACAAAGTGCACAACGTTGCCCAGGAACAATATGTGTAATAATTTAATATCATATCAGGTTAGTGGTATACATTAGTCAATCCAATGTGCTCAGTATTATGGATAGAGCAGGTATGTTTAATAACTGCATTGCCCTCCAGAAAAAAAAAAAAAAAAAAAAAGTACATCAATGTGCTAAACTATTTTGTACAAGAAAATCTGCTTGGTATTAGCCAAGATTTATGATAGTAATAATGCACTATCATATCTGCTAATTGGTACATAGTAAGGAAAGAGTGCCCAATTTCGTAGATAGAGCAAGTGCACTTAAACACAACATTGCACAGGAGAAATACTTTCTTTGTTTTGTATATAACATAATCAAAAATGACAAAGTACATGGTGTGGCCTGCAAACTAAAAAAGTAATACCTCAGTATCATATACAATAAGGAATAAAAGATAATCAATCTAAAATGCTTAATATCCTGAATAGAACAGGCACGGTAACAACGATGTCACTTGGATTTGGATTCACTATTTTAATTTTATATGGCCTTGGGCAATGCTGGGTAACCCTGCAAGTCTGTCAATAATAACATTACCTGAAGATTAATTAATGTGTACCCTTGCTCCAAACAAGGGTACACATTAATATGATAACTATATCACCATTTTGATCCTATTTTCTAATTATCTTATACACAAAGTTATCCTGTTGGTTTGTACTATTTGATATATCTGCATACATATATAGTGATAAGTAATAAGATTGTACATCTAAAATTAAAAATTGGTTTAAGCCTCCCAAACTTCATACTAGAATATATAGCACAACGGATAAAGTACTAGGTAAAATTAAGTTGTGACACTCTTCTAGAAGTTGGAGGTTCAATTCTCAGTGTGGACAATACTCAGAATACAATTGCGAATTATATGAGAGTTCTACCTTGTCATGGCTGATAGAATGAGAGCATGTTACAGTCATGGAATAAATAAAAAGTTCTAATCACAATTTTGTGCAAATTCCCAAATTCTATGATACACCTGAAGAAGATTGGAGGTTACATAGCTGAAATGTCGTACAAATAAAACTCAAGATAAGAACAGTTGTCTGAATATACAAATTATCAATATTTATTTAAAAACATTCAGAAAAATTATGTTGGACTTTAGAATTTAGACCTAATAGCAATGGATTTGACACAACATCTTTTATTAGTTATTACCTTTTTTCATCTTCCCAGAATGTTCTTTAGAATGACAAAATGTTTTTCAGTTCACTTTGTTTAGGAAAAATTCTTTTGGTTAGAAAGATTGTTTTACTGGTAGCAATTAAAAGAATAACAATCGTTTTTGTCTATGTTTTTAACATATATATATATATATATATATATACACACACTAGCATGGGTGTCCGGCGTTGGCCGAGTGTTTGAAGGTGTATGTTGAGCCCCCCCCCCAAAAAAAAAGTGGTAGCAGAAAGGCAGGCTCGAACCCGTACCGCAAAGGAGGAAAAGAACGGGGAAAAAAACATGACATCTTTGCTGTTATGACTACCGCCAAACCGGAAGTGACATAGGTTTAAATTAAGGCTAGACAACTGAAAAGAGGGTATGACTTTCAAAAATATCAGTGAAAAAAGCGGCCCACTCCCTGTAGAAAAGTGCCCAGTTGAGGGTGAAGAAAATGTTTTTAGCCAATTTTTCGATATTTGCCGTCTGAAGGGTCGAGCTTAAAAACAATATTGATTTTGTGAAAATCCGTCGCCTTTGTCGAAAGTTTTAGGCAGACATGCAAACCTACATACATACATTTATATATTGGTAGCTCAAATTTTCGACCCAAACCGATTAAAAGCTTGCCCTATCTCTGAATACCCTTTATGTAAAATTTCAAATGTTTAGACCAGAAATTGTCTGAGTAATTTGGTAGAGACTGCAAAGGTCAAATTTTTTGTTAACTTTGACTCCTATTATGACCCCTTAATATTTGTTTTGGGCTCAAATCAAGTTATTAAGTTAGATCCATGTCTAAAGAACCTATATCTAAAATTTCAATTGTTTATACCCAAAATTGGCGGAGGAGTTTGGTAGAGTTCTCAAAAGGTAAAATCGTTGAACTTTTACCCCTTAACAGCCAAATTTCTTTCCAAAAACATATTACAAAGATTTTCCCAAATCTCAGTACCCTGTATATCAAATTTCGAGTCTGTAGACCGAGAATTGACAGAGTTATTGCATAGGGAAATGTACACAGACACACACTTTCATTTTTATAGATATATATATATTGCCTTTGTTTTTTTTCCTTTATTTTACTTTCAATCTAACTTCTTTTAAGATAATTACAAATGCCCTCCATTCTGTTTCGAGAGACAATGGATAGTTCCTGTAAGAGTGTCTGCACATGTAATTGGGAAGCAATTACCAACCTCACCTTTCCAGAGTCAGCACTGCCTGATTCCAGTGACAAGAAGTCCAGGACAACTGAAAACAATGCCAAGGTATCTTCCAGTTGGCCATAAGGACTCAAACATATACACGGACTTTGAGTCTATATTCGAAACACCCCCTCCCCTTGAGTAGAGAATCAAAACTAGAATCAGACGTTAGCTACTTATATTTTCTCTACCACTCTCCCTCGATCCAGGACTGTACTCTAATCAACCAAGTCTCTGACAGCATAGATACAGTACTCAAACTTGATACTATTACATGAATTTGGTGACTTTAATGTCCACCATTTATTAGCTTGGTTTCTCTACTTACACAGATGCAACTGGTAGTATAACACACAGCTTATCCATATCTCATTCCCTATCACAGGCAGTTACATTTCAGACACGTTTCCCAGACCAGCAAGATCCACACGCCTCAATTCTAGACCTATTTCTGACCACAGTTTCCGATGATTGCGTAACAAATGCCCATAGCCCACTCGGGAATGCTGATCACACTGTGATAATGGTAGAAATTGCTCTGAATTCTTAACCCAAAGCTGAAGAGCCATTGTTGAAAACAAGGTATTATTAGAATGCTGACTGGAAAGACACCAGGAATCTCATCAGAGATGCCCAATGGGGAAATATCTTTTCTCTTCCTGCAGAATAGTGAGCAAATGATACCACAATGGCAATTGAAGATCATGTTCCCACGTGGAAGTTCTATAGTAAACTCCACTCTCCCAATGGTTTACTTCTACTTGTGCAGCTGCCATTGTTCACAGGTAGCATGCATACCACAGATTTTTCTGGCATAAGTCTAGTACAAACAGACTAAAGTTCATAGAAGCTAGAAGTAATTGTAAGAAAGAAATAGCGACAGCTAAGAGAGAATATACCAAACCACCAGAAACCACATCAAAGCGCCAAACTCATAATTTCTGGAAAATCTACAACAGTGTAGTAAATAATCAGCAATCAACAATCCCCCCACTATCGCACAATCATGAGGTTATTTGCACGGCAACCAAGAAGGCTTGCCAGTCGGTTTGCTTCAAACTCTACATTTGACCCAGCACACCACATCCTGCCTGATTTTCCTTTGCAGACAGACATCACACTAGATGATCTGAAATCACCTCTTCTAAAGTGCAGGATACCATAAAAAAAACCTAGACACCTCAAAAGCATGTGGACCCAATCTCATCCCGGCTGTACTATTAAAAAAATGCTTTGCTGAAGTTGCTCCAGTCCTCTCCAAACTTTACAACAAATGCCTCAACGAATCTTGCTTTCCTGACTGCTGGAAATCTGCTTCTGTGGTACCAGTTTACAAGAATTCTGGCGAAAGAACTGACCCATTAAATTATCACTCAATTAGCCGCCTCCCTCTTTTCACCAAAATATTTGAGTCCATAATCAATCTCTAGTCCATCACCTTACAGTTGCTAAACTTCTGACAGACCAGCAATATGGATTTAGGCAAACCTGTTCTACAGCAGATATCCTAACTAATCTCTGAACATATGTATCATATGTTGGACAAAGCAGAAGAGAGTATGGCATGATCATACAGTATTACTGGACGAATACGAATACTTAACATAATTAAATCCTTCTTAAACAAGAGAAGAATCCAGATTGTTCTCAACGTTCGTACATCTAAACAATATGATATAAATGCGGGTGTACCTCAGGGGTCGATCCTTGGGCCTTTATTATTCCTGATATTCATAAATAACCTCCCTGATAAAATTGTCTCTGAGATGGGTATATTTGCTGATGAGACCATGCTCTATAACAGGCACGAAGGGAAAACGAATGAACACACATCTAAGGTGATGGCAGAAATACTAGAGGAAGACCTCCAATGTGTAGTGGAATGGGGACAAAAATGGATGGTCGCATTCAATACTGCTGAGACTAAGCTTGTTTCCTTCAATAATTACAAGAAACCTTAACCACCGATAGATATGGCTAAAGATACATTACTTGAAAGTCTTTCATTCAAACTCCTTGGCTTAACGTTCACAGGGAAGAGGAGTTGGAATAGATACATTGAGAGCATTGCCAAGGCTGCTGCAAAAAAGGTGAGCTCTCTCTACCGTGCTAGAAAGTTACTTATGCTTGAAAGTATCCTGTACCTCTACAAAGCTACCATTTTCCCATGTATGGAGTACTGTTATCACATTTGGGCTGGTGCATCTGCTACTAGTCTCACTCCTGGACAGGTTCAAAAGAGAGTCGCCAACCTGATAGGTCTTAAACTATCATCTAAGCTTCAACCTCTGTCCCATCGATGAAATGTGGCATCCCTCTGCTTGTTTTACAAGTATTTTAATGGTAGATGTTCCAACAAACTACAAGCCCTTGTACCCCCTTTATGTAAATACCCCCAACAAACCAGACAAGCAGCAAAATCCCACCCCTACAGTAGAAATCCCTAGATGTAAGAAAGCCTTCTACTGCAGACTCTAGAATTCCCTCCCGGGTTCTTGCTTCCCCAACTATACTGACATGCAGAAGTTCAAGTGTAATGTAAACCGACATCTTGCTGCTCAACTCCCTGCATAGTATTCCTGCAACTTATGTCCCTGATAGTAGCCCCCTACATCAGTGATATTGTCCCTTGTTTGGGATGAAAATGTAATAAAAACATTTAAAAGTTTAAAAAAAAAGATAAACAAAGAGCACATACAATACCTAGATTTCCTAGATGGTCACCCATTTTTGACTGACCAAGCTCAACAATGCTTAAGATAATTACTGAAATAAAACGGAAACTTTTTTTCCGACAAAAAAATTACACTAAAATGACATTGATGAATCTCAAACACCAGGTAAGTATAAATAGTAAATATTGCTTTTGCTGTTCATGAATGTTTGAACACAAACTCACAAGATTATTGTAAAAATTTTTAAAAACAAGTGATAGTACAGCTTTTGAACCAAAAAAGCTGAAAAAGACGAAGGAAGTAAATGATGTGCACTAGTAATAATAGGATTTGTAAAATAGGAAGATGCAGGATGAAAAGACAGTCTCAGTCTCTCTTGTCTCAATGGCAACAATGTATCATCTAATTTATAAAATTATGTTGACCAGATTTTAAAAGTTGGATCTAAATTTGATTCTGACTAGCCAACTTTTGAGATCAGGATTGATAATTCATATTATCTGTTCTCATCTTGAACGTTATCCTTACTCGGAATACAATTGTGAATTACTTGCAATTTTTGCTTAAATGTAGCTGGTAGAATGGAGGCATACTGCCCCTATGGATTAAATGTAGGTATATGTTTGATATGCAGATTCCCAAATTTTACAGAAAGATACCAGAATTCAACAAGATACACTTGAAGAATGTCAGATTTTGCATTGGTCTAAACATGTTGAAAATAACACTCAAGATGAGAACAATAATCCAAATATTACGAATAACAAATCTTCATTTGGTATTTTTTTTTTTTTTTTTTACAAAGGCATCACTATTTATCAAGACCCAGAGGCCACTCGAGGATAAGGGTTAAAGAGTCTACAGTAGTCAATTGGACAATATAGAAATCATTAGTAATGGAAATTTGATAAATTTGTTAACGGCTCATCAAGAATTTGTTTACAGCAGGTTATTTGCAATAGCCTAACATACTTTGCTACAATTTATTTTTTAACTATATTTAATCTGGTTCATTCTGAAGTCATGTAGATATTTTCAAATAATCACCTTAAAAGAAAAATTAACTATAGTGAATTACTTTTAATAACAGTAAGAGTTATTTCCCTTCACTGATTTTAACATTTTTATTTTTTTTTACTTGCTTTTATTTTTCATCCAAGATTTACTTACAATTAATTTTACTCTTGTTTTGTTATTAAACCAAAACTAGGTTCAGTTTTAAATACAGAAAATAATAAAAAAGGTATTATGAAAAATATTTATGAAATAAATTTGACTATAATTGATCCCAAGCAATAGCGAGTCAGTATAACGAGTTAGCTATAATAAAGTTACATTTTTAATCATTAACAATGATGACAATTTAATTGCAAAAGAGTGTGTAAAAAGATTTCTGTTGCAATATCTTATGTATATTGGGGTATGATTAAAGAAAGTTGAACATGGCTTGAAAAAGTTTCCATCAAATAAGAAATGCCGACCAATTAGGACGAGTAACAAAGAAGTTAGCCACGAAAACATCATCATGCCAATACTTAATATCAAAAGATTCAAGAAATAAAAAAAAAAATGAAATCGTTTTATCAGTTTTTATCAATAAGTTTCAAGAGTTTATGAGGTGACACGTGCTTTAAATCGAATAAGTTGAGTCAACAACTTGTCAAGTATTGACCACGAAACAAAAGATAACAAAAAGAAAATTAAAATAGTAACAAAACTGTCAGACACAATGCTATTTAGGTTTAGCTTCTTAAATATGGACGATTTAACTGACTTAATGGAATAAGGCTTGACTCAAAATGTTGGCCTATAAAATACTTCCTGGTTCTTTCAGTTTTATTATTAAAAATAAGTATGCAAATAGTTTATATGATTTTTTTATTATTTGGAAAAATTATTTAAAATATATTTATTTTTAAATGTTTTTCTTTTAATTATTAAAATATTTAACGAAAATGATCGTAATTAAAAAAATATTTAATACTTAAAGTTCAAATGACTGGTGATGAAAATTTCAATAGTAACAAGGGTTTCTCTGGCGTTGAAGAGAAAAATTACTTTGGACATATGTGTGCGATATGCACATATTATAATTTAAAGAAATTATTTTATTAAATATTTTTATAATTAAAACAGAAAGTTTAAAATTTTCTAAATTTCATTAATTTTTTAAAACGCCAATTCTGAAAATAAAAAAAAAAATCGTAGAAAATATTTGAATAGTTTTCTTTTGTATTGTAACTTTTTTTTTTTTTTTTTTAAATCAAAACCGGAAGTAACAGGAAGTATTTGAAATCTGGAAACTATTTTGGTCTAACACCGTTTTCAAGTCAAGACTTATTTAGTTATGCAACTTAATTTTATATAAGCACAAGTTGTAGCTTTATTTTGAACAAACAGAAAACCTATGATGGATATAAACAATACATTTAGCATTACTTTTGAATTTTTGTTCAAAGCGCCAATGAGTATCAACTAAACTTTAAAAAGTTGATTAAGGATATTCAGGTTTGTTGTGAACGAATATCACATTTAGAATTGTTACAAATAGTTTTTATAATATTAAGATCCTTCATATCCAATGTAAACATGAACATTTAAGTGGAAAAAACATGGCAACCACTAAAAACTATTATAGAATATATAGGATTCTAAAGGTTTTAATATCATAAACACTACTTATCAGCAACAATTTTAAATGTGATATTCATTTAAAACAGACCCAAATATCTCTAAAAATCTATTTTTCAAAGATATGTCTTTAGTTGGTAATTCTCGGCAATTAATTTTTTTTTAATTTTTTTAGGAGATGGAGCACTTAAATGGTGAAGTTTACAAAAAATAAATAAAAATAATGTGAACAATGTTATTTACTATGTTGCCAATGATGCATATTCATTAGTTTAACAGTTTACTCAACATAGATATTATTGACGTATACATCATTCTGTTTAAAATTTTATCACATAAGTCAAAATTTGATGTGGAGCAATTCTTATTGTTACTAAAGTTTTTAAAGGTTTCAGAAATACAGATATAAAAGATGGCAGCAAGCAGAAAAAAAGGCAGAACATCAGGCTGGAAAACCGAGATTAAACCAAGAGAAAAAAAAAGACAGCCAGATTGACATAACACATAATAACTGCTGAAATAGCTTGAAAATTATATTCAGATGCTTAATTCCTATTTTAGTCACGTAAATTATTTAATTGAAAAAAGCATACTCATGCAGGACTATTCTCATCTTAGTCTAAACTAGCTTCAGATATGTCTGCCTACTTTCAAATATCATTTTTTTTTCATCCTTGGGTATATATCTGCAGGCAAAATAGTATCAAATACATATGCATGCCATCCTTTCATCCTCAATCAAATGGACAGGTTGAACATCTTCTGGATGTTTTTAAGAGAGTACTTTTAAAACTCAAAGAGAAGAGAGAAAAATGCTAGAAATCCAACAGATATTCCTTAAGTATCTATAAAGAGATACCAAACCCAAATGACCCTTATGATAGTGTAATGGCTCTGTATTAGCCACAATAAAAACAGAACAACAGTGTAACTCAAGACGTGTATGGATAAAAGACAAAGGGTTACAGAATGAAAAGAGTGTTTTACGTTCCACCGAGCAAGCGAGGTTAACTCCAGAACTAGAGCCCTACCCGGGATCATTAAGAGTTCCGGTATATATGAACAGTGGTTGAGTCCATTAAGAGGGTGGTTCCCCTACAACAGATAGTTCTTTGGCTGAAGCTCTATTGAACCCGAAAGTCTGATTCACCAATGGACGTCATTCACCTAACTTTACAAACTTCTCACAAAAGAAATATACAAATGGAACAGTAATTCAACCATCATGGTGAAGTTGCATTTTTAAACAAAGACAAAAAGCCTTAACAAAAGATTACAGAAATGGCGAAAGCAGTTAACACACGATTACACAAAACGGGAATATTATTTGAGATATGTAGTCTTCCGAGTTGATATGCAAATCATATATGAATCTCATGCAGAAAGCAACATGCTAAATTATGTTTCCTCATTGAAGATATTATTGGTCACGAGTAAATTACAAAACACAAAAAACTCCAGTTATGAAGAAATTATCATTGTTATGGTCTTGGTATTTTTGAGGTTTGAGTGTCATTTCTTTGAAAAATCTTAAATTTTTAGGATTTTTACATAACTAGAGCATTTTGATTGTTTTGGAATTTAATTTTTGCCCTTATGTTCGAAAAAAATGTAAAAAAAATGGTTGAGTTTATTCTAGAAAGAGTCATCAATGTTTGAGAATCAATATTTAACTGCATTTTCCACCAAAAATTTTTTTTAATTATAATTTCCGAATGTATTATTCAATTGATTAGCAAAACACCAAAACAAGTGAGTGCACAGTGAACGAGGGGGGTTGCCCCCTTCCCCCATTCAACCCCAAAAGTCTCCAGCGGGCATCAAATCCTGGTGAAAATGAACAAACGGTGCAGTTTTAGGCCTTAACATATATAAATTTGAGTTCTGCACGATGCAAAAAAAGAAATGGCTAAGTCCATCATTTACCCTCCTACCACCACCTCATTTAGCCCCCAAAAGTCCACAAGGCCTTAACATATTTAAATTTGAGTCAACACTATGCAAAACTGCTAAATAGACATACACAGAAAATTCTGGACAAATATGGTAAAATAATCCCAAAAATGGAGTGTTTTTATAGCTCTGAAAGAGCCCCTGGGGCACACCCAAGAGTTATCGCGAAGTATAGACAAACAAAATTATATAGAAATCAGTTAGTTACAACTTTTCAGAAAGTTTTATATAAATCCAAGTCATCAATTTTTTTTTAATAAGCACAAAAGTGTCAATTCTAACCCGAAAGGCATCCATACAGGGGGCAGCCAGAGTTTTCCCAGAAAATCAGTTCTGTTACTTTTTTACTCATATTATGTTTAATGTTTGTGCAAAAATTTTTTAAATTCTAAGGCATAGTTATTGAGAAAAGTGCAAACAGACAAACGGACTAACAGACAAAGATGAATTTACAGGTCCACCCTCCTTTTGTCAGGGTACCAAAAATATGAAAGGATTGTGTGTCCAAAAAGTTTGTAAAGATTTTTCTAAATAAAACATTTAATTTCAAAATGTTAAAAATGTTTAACAATAATATTGCTTGTTCTAGAAAAAGTCATCAATACAGTATTTAACTGTATTTTCCTGGCAGTAAATTTCCCCTAAAAATTTTATTTGTATCCAGAAAGTGTGTAAAGATCCTTTGAAGTAAGAAAAACAAAACATTACTCAATTTTAAACAGTCTTAAATCCTTAAAAAGGAAGCTTTAGACCCTCTTTCCGCTATCATTTATTTTTTTTTTTTTGCTTCAGTTAATCTAAACTAGCTTTAGATATGTCTACTTACCTTCAAAATTCTTTTTTACACCATTGCGCATACTGCAATAGTCTCTCTTCTCCAATTGAACTGAAAAGCCGGTCAAAATTGGGTCAATGCATAATTTTACAATGTCTCTCTCCATGTGTCATAGTTATTTATTATGTCTGTTGAATTTTATTAGAAATTAAAGTTCTTTTACAAATAAACCTATTTTATGTCTGAGTGGTTTTACTGACACTCAACCAGTTAAAACTAAAAACGGTCAACTGGTAAAACTGATATATTTTTTAAAATAATCACCAGCACAAAAATGAACAATTACATGTCTTTAATATATTGGGTTTGTTTTAATAATGAGAAAGAAATATAAATAAAACTGGCTGAAGTACCTGTTAACATCAGGTTTCTCAAACCTTTCTCTTCTGCACTTTATTTCAAATGAAACAAAACTTGTTTTTGTTTTAAAATTTTTAAAGTAAAAACTTTAAATTGCATTAATTTTTTAAATATATCTTTTATCCATTATATTAAAATGATTAGAAATAAATATTAGACTTTGTCAGATTCGAACATCCTTGTCTGTTCATTCGTTCGTATGTCCGTCCATTCATAAAAATTCTCTATATCTACTCATTACAGTTTTCTGAAATTTTGCATGAAGTTACAACTAGGCAAGAAAGGAAATGTAACATTCTCGGATTTCTTATACAAATTTTGGTTGCATTCCTAGGGGGTCAAAAAGGGGTAAAAAAAATATCACTTTTTGGGACATAAAATATTTTCTAACCATTAGATTTTGCTAAAAATTACCCAAAAGCAAGATCATGTGAATATACATCTGAAAATAGAATATTTGACCCTGGGAAAATTCTGGTTGCATCCCCAGGGAGTCAAAAGGGGTCAAAATGGCCAAAAATAGCATTTTTCCGGACACAGAATCATTTAAACTATTAGATCTTGCTGAAAATTACCTAAAAGCAAGACCACATGATATACATCTGAAAACGTAATATTTGAGACTGGGAAAATTCTGGTTGCTTCTCCAGGTGGTCAAAAGCAGTCAAAAATGTTTTTGTTTTTTTTCTTTAGACCAAAGAAATAATACTTTTCGGTACATAAAATATTTTCTGACCATTAGATTTTACTGACTATTACCCAAAAGCAAGACCACATGGATATTCATCTGGAAATGTAATATTTGATCCTGGAAAAATTCTAGTTTCGTCCCCAGGGGGTAAAAAGGGGTAAAAAAAAACAAAAAAAAAAAAAAAAAGTGGATTTTTTTTAAATCAAAATGAAAAATTCTGGTTTCTCTGCCTCAGATAAAATTTATAGGTTATTTTTCTTTGATTCTTAAGTTTGCTTTTTTTTTAATATTGTTTCTATTTACTTGCCTCTCCATGAGGGCAGAGTTAGACACAAGGTCAGTTATTAATGTGGGGAAAATCTAGCTTTATAAAAAGGAGCACTCTGGATAGGAACAAAAATAAAAATTGCCTCAGTCTAGAAGGATATTTTTCTATGTTGAATTCGAACAAAAATTGTTTTTTGGCACTTATGCATTATATGGACGGTGACATCGTTAAAGGCAATAACTTCAATTTCTTCTTGGAATAGTTACACGATACGCACCTCATATGTTAAATAATAGATAGCTTAACCCTTACATTTACCAAAAAAAGTCATTGAATTGTTTTCTCATCTAAATTTAATTTCTTCTTGGTCAAATAACACACAAAATAAATTTAAAAAATAATACCAAAATACTTGAAAACCAAAAGTTATTGTATAAAAATGCATTAAAATTTTTAAAAACATTTATTGAAAAAATACATTTAAAGCAACATTACTTGGTTTTTGGCTAAGAGAAAATGTAGCATCTGTTCTGATGCTACACATTCTCTTTTCTGTCCTCAGTCAGTGGAGGAGAAATCCTTCTAGACTGAAGCAGTTTTTATTTTTGTTCCTTTCCCCACATTAAAAACCGACCTTACGCCTAACTCTGACCTCGAGGAACATTGGATATTTTTTCAAACAATTTAACAGAAACTCATCGTAAGAAAATAGTATTTTAATAAAAACTAAAGCAACATTGGATTTTTTTTTTTCAAACAATTTACGGAAAGAAGTCACCGTAGGAGAAAAATAGAATTTTAATAAAAAGATTATTTGAATTAAAAGTAAAACTATGACAAAATATAGTTTTAATTATTGTCAGGTTGAAAAGTTGCGCTCCCTATTAATCATTCAATGGCCCCCACCCATATAATGCATAAGTGCCTTATATTTTGATACAATAAATATGTTTACTTTTATTTTGATAAAATAAATGTTATTTGGTGCTTTGCATTTAACGACCCACGCTATTTGTTAAATAGTATTTACAAGTTAATTTCAAGTTTTAAGATATCTTATTAAATTGTTTTCGTAAACATTTGGTCTTGAAAAATAATCAGTCTGGCTACATAGGCCCGTGTCATACATAAGCACCAAACCCACTATAACTTACTCTTTTTAAGTTATCATTTTTATTACAAACATAGTTTATGTAGAGATAATTTGTTTGGAAGAAAGCCAAAATCATTTCACTCTAAAGAATTTATGTGACTGAAATAATGTGGAAATCCGGCAAATTATTCATTTTTTTTTTTTCATTTAATAACAAAAATTATCAGCATTACTCAGTTTTCTAAAGTCTTCAAATTTATTTTGCATTTGAACAAAATTTCTATAAATCTAATGCATTCCGGTTAGATTAATTATTTGAAATTTTTTTTAGATGAGGCTTGGTATTAATTTGGATTGTTTGGACTATCATTCTCATCTTCTCACAATAGAATCTTTTCCGACCATAAGATTTTGCTGAAAATTACCCAAAATCAAGACCGTATGAATATACATCTGGAAACGTAATATTTTACCCTGGGAAAATTGTGGGGGTTGAGTCCCAGGGTGTTTTAAGGGGTAAAAAACGCCCTTTTGGGGCTCATTTTTATTTTTCTCCAAATATTTATACTTGTGTCTAAATAGGGGTTTTGAATGATACCGAATTCAAACTAATGCATCGTTTGTCATGAAACAGTGTCATTTGGTTGTTTTACATCAGGCCAGGGGGGGGGGGCAGTTAAATGGGGAAAATAGCCAAAATCAGTCGGAGGACCAGCTTTTTCATGATGATTGATATTGGATAGAAAGTAACTGAACAAAAATAACAGAAAAAAAAAACACATACAAAATTGTCTAGTGTGAGATTTGAACACTAAAAGATGGAACTAAAGGTGAATAATTTATCAATACAGTCACCAATCAAACGAAAATATTTTGTTTTATTTTTATTCTGCTTAAACTGTTTATTGAGAGTGAACGTTACCAAAACTAAGAATCAGTGGCTGTGTTGTGCAGCAGGGGCATATTCAGAGGCGTTGAATAGTCGGGGTACATACTGGAACAACTTCTAACAGGTTAGGCTTAGAACAAAGATGATAATGACATTTATATTCTGAGAGAGGCATTTATAACAGAGCTGAGAGAGATGCAAATTCATTATTGAAACAATGTGTAATACAATTCTTTTACATCAGAGGGGGAGATACTTCACTTATGATGGAGGAGTGGATACATTATTTGGGGGTGAGGGGGGTTATACAAAGCTTGTTTACAAGATGATGATAATACAAACAGGGTTGCGGAGTCGGATGGTGAAAGTCCGATTCCGACTCCTTTGATATCTAAGACTCCGATTCCAGACTCCTTGATCCCTATGTGGAAATCTAATCTGCAGATCCATACACCAGCCTCCCACACCTATTCAGCATTTTATAATTACTTTTCATGTATATCATTTTTTATGTTTAACATTCACTTGCATGATAAATATACTCACATATAAACTCTACCAGCTTTATTTATTTATTTATTTAACGTTAACTCCTAACAAGGCATATCACCACTTGGACAAAAAAGGCTACTTTTTGAGACCATGTCTAGGAAAGATTAGCAGAATGTCAGTTTATGTTACATTTAATCTTCTGCATATCAGTACGACCAGAAAAGCAGGTAGCAGGAAGGGGATTCCAAAGTCTAGCTGTTCAAAGGAAGAGATTATTAGAATAGAAAACTTTTTGGCATCTAGGGACCTAAACAGTAAAGTGGTGAGACTTGTTTTTTTTTGTTGTTTTTTGGGGGTTTTTTTTACACAGGCATCACCACTTATCAAGGCCAAGAGACCACTCGGGGATGAGGGTTAAAGAGTGTACAGTAGACATTGGACAATATAGTAATCATTAGTAATGAAAATTCGGTAAATTTGATAACTTATATGTAACGGCTCATCAAGAACTTATTTACGTTAGCCTTGAAGACAACCATATTGTAGTCAGCCAGAAAGCAGGAAAACGGAAGACAATTCCACAGGCGTGCAGTTCTAAGAAAGAAGCTTTGTTCATGGAATCTACGTTTAGGTTTAGGCACAGATAAAGAGTGGAGGGAATTATTGATAGTTTTCAGCTAGACGAGTGTTTCTTGTGAAAGTTTGGCGAGGAGGGACCATAGACTGAAGCTCAGTCAAACACTTTCCATGAAAATAACGATACAGCAGAGACACACTTGCAACATCTCTTCTGTAAGATAGAGGTTGCAGGGAAGAGAAAAGGACATCTCCTATGAGACTATGAAGTCTATTTTGAACTCTATCAAGGCAGGACAAGTCCTTTCTAGCAGCTCCTGCCCAGATGTGGCAACAGAATTCCATCCTTGGACGTACCTAGATAGAGAATTGCATCAGCAGTTAGATATCTACTGGATCGATAGAAGGATCCGACCATTTTTCCAGTGGCCTTAGCAACAGATTTGATGTATGTGTTCCATTTAAGATCAAGAGTAAAGGTCAAGCCCAGAACTTGTCAAAACTTGAGGCCTTATCAAGATGAGAGCCATTCATTTCAATTGATGCCAGATGTGGTCAGAACGTTGATGATGTAAAGAGAGAAGCTTGGTTTTAGATGCATTAAAAGTAACCAGCCACTCCTTTCCCCATTGTACCATGTGTTCAAGATCAGAGGAGAGAGAATTGGAGAGAACTTGGTCGTTTACTGTCTTAGATGTGCTACCATAAATGTAGATAAGGAAAAGAGTTGGGCCCAGGATGGACCCCTGAGGGACTCCAGTATTAATAGTGTGAGCTTCTGATTTTTGCCCATCAACTACTACTCTTCTGAATCTATCATAGCTAGAGATCTTGTGAAGTAAACCTTTATGCCATACTCTATCAAAGGCCTTAGATATGTCAAGAGCAATTGCCCTAGAAAGGTTGCCTCCGTCGAAAGATTCGCTAATCCTACGAGATATAACTGTAAGCACATCTGCTGTAGATCTAGCAGAACGGAAACCATATTGTGTGTCACTAGGAAGGTTATTGTTGCTGAGATGGTTGATTACTTCTCTATTTAACACAGATTCCAGCAACTTACTCATGACGCACAGGAAACTTATTGGCCTGTACTGAGAGGGGGATGAGCGATCACCTGAATTCTTAAATACAGGGCATACTGATAAGATTTTCCAGGGTGATGGGAAACAATTCTCCTTGAGACAAAGTTTAAACAGTTTTGTAAGTATGGGCGTTAGTTCTGGTTGAAGTTTTTTGAGTACTATAATTGGAATACCGTCAGAGCCGGTTGCTTTACTGGAATCAAGGTTTTTGATTAGCTTGGCAACATCATGTACAAATATATGTATATAAGTTTTCTGATACAGGAGGAAATATTGGGGGTTGGCGGTCTTGGTTGCAAAGGGTAAAATTAGCTGCAAAGTTCTTGGCAAAGAGTTTGGCTTTGTCTGATGCTGACGAGATTACCTCAGGTCCATTGATGATAGTTGGGATAGAGCACACGATTCTGTTCAGGATTCTGTTTGCTATTTGCCAAAAATGGTGGGAACCAAGCCGCTGCTCAGCTACTTTGGACTTAACGGACTGAGCATACAACTCTCTTGCATTCTTTATTACTTTCTTACAATGATTGCTGGAAGTCCTGAAAGCGGCTTTAGTTTCCATACATCTATTACGTTGGAAGCGGTGGAAAAAGTGATTTCTGTGCGCAATGGCAGCAGCACATTCAGAAGAGAACCATGGCTGGCTGTTAGGTTTTTGCTGGAACTTTTTCGAGTGTATGAAACGGTCTATACCTACAATTAACCATTCCGTCAGATCTGATACTATAGAGGACAAACCTTCTTAAACATGGAATGCAGAGATAGATCCAATATAAATGTATGGAAGCTATCCCAGTCAGCCTTAGTGTATAAATATACTGTACGATGGAGTATTTGTTCCAGTTCATATTGCCGCCAAAGTAAAATATGGTAAAATAGTCCCAAAAAAAGGAGTTTGAAGGTAGAATTCTCAGGTAGGGTGTTATTTTTCATCGATATAGGCTGTTCGAGAGGTTGTAATTGTTCAAGGAGAGCAGCTTAGTTTTACTAGCATTAAATGTTACCATCTATTTACGGCCCCACTCGATTATAGTCTGGAAGTCATTTTCTAACAATTCTGCCATTGTCTTAGATTTATGTACATCTGTTCTTCCTTAATGCATGTTATAGAGGATTGTATCATCAGCAAATATACCCATCTCATACACAATATTATCAGGGAGGTCGTTTTTACATATCAGAGATAATAATGGTCCAAGGATCGACCTGAGATACTCCGGCATTTATGTTATGTTGCTTGGATGTATGTCCATCAATGACAACCTGTATGCTTCTATTGTCTAAGATGGATCTAATTATATTTAGTATACGTCCACTTATAACGTACGATTTAATTCTCATTAGCAGTCCTTTGTGCCAGACTTTGTCAAAGGACTTGGATGTATCAAGGGCTACAGCTCCACAATACATGGTAAATGCATTCACAGATAAATGTTAAAATATATGCAGTAGAACGACATTGCCTGAATCCATACTGTTTGTCAGAGAAGATTTGCTTTTGCGAGGTGATGAACTCGTGTTTGATTATTAAGGTCTCAAAGATTATAGTGAAGAGGGGGAAGAGATTAATGGGGCGATAAATAAGAGGGTCTGTTCTTTAATCAGAATTCCTGTATATTGAAACCACAGAGGCCATTTTCCAGCTGTTAAGGAAGCAAGATTCAACAAGGCATTTTGTTAAGTTTTGAGACATTGTGTTGTACAAAGATGGCAACGTAGTTCAGATCAGTAACCAAGATGGCGACCAAGAATCAAATGCAGTCCGTGGCGTAGTTAACCTCTTAAGTTCTGAGATATTGTCTTGAACAAAGATAGCGGCATAGTTCAGATCAGTAACCAAGATGGCGACAAAGAATTAAATGCGGTCCGTGACGTAGTAAACGGAGAACTGATTGAATCCAAAATTCAACAATTTTTATAATAATTTTGGGACGTTTTCATTGGTTGTTTAGCACAGCCATTGGTTATAAAAATGATTGGCGAATCCATTCGTCTCATACCCCCCATCAGAAGTCAAAAACATTTTACACACACCCTTTTTGATATAATGGAAAAATCCTTTCGGATTCAATTTTGGTTTCACTTGAGAAAAGGAAAGAAAAATAAATAAATAAAAATAAATGAAAAAAGAAAAATAAACCAATAAAATAATTGTTTTTTTTTGTTTTGTTTTTTTCTTCTAGTTTTGGGGGAATTTTTCTTTATTCTCATTGGTCAAAAAGAATTATTAATATATTGGTATAATGTGTACAAAAAGAAGCCATTTTTTTTTTTTTGAATACATATAAAAATAAACACTTCAAATATATATAAACATACAAATAGAATACTTTTCAAATACATGTAAACATATTCACAAAAATTCACAAATATACATTTTTTGTTTTGTTTTAACAAATGTTTGCCAAAAAAAAAAAAAAAAAAAAGATACAAAAAGAACTATTTGACGAATAGGAAGTTTACAAAAGGGTTTTAACAAGGGGCTTTTTTTTTTTTGTAACAAAAACTGGAAACATTAGGTATTGTTTAATTTGGTTAGTAAGGTAGAAATGGTCGCAGTTTAACGTCATGCCCGGGACAATTTACAATTTTTTTTTTTTTTGGTGTGATTTTAACTGTTCATGCTTCTCCTTTTGGGTTTCTTGAAAGAGATTTATTCATAATTAGATTCCAAAAAGTTCGGTTATAAAATGTCTTAATTTTATTCTTTTTATAGGTTTAATGAAAATGCCGGCTATATTATTCTCAGACGTCACATAAGTAAGAGTAATAGATTTTTTTCTTATTTCATCCCTTATAAAATGAAATCTGATATCAATATGCTTCGACCTTTGATGAATCATAGAATTATTTTCTAATAAGATACTGCTCTGATTATCACAATAAATTACTATAGGTTTTTTTACTTAGATATGGTTTTAAAATAGATTTTAGAAGGGTGTTCAGAAAAATTGCCTCCTGCGCGGAATGATTAAGAGCCACATATTCTGCTTCACAAGTAGAAAGTGCAACAATTTGTTTCTTCTTAGTTTTCCAAGAGATCATAGGTCCAGTCTTTGACAGTCTAAAACAATACCCCGCTATACTCTTTCTATCCTCAGAGTTAACCCAATCTGAATCTGAAAATCCTTCTAAATTTAAAGGATATTTAGACTTTTTAAATCTTAAAGATTGTTCCTTGGTTCCTTTTAGGTAATGAAGGATTTGTTTTGCACGATTAAGGTCTTTAATTGTCGGTTTCGGTAAGTTTTGAGATAGCTTTGTTACAGTGTAACATATGTCAGGCATTGTTGCGGTCATCAAGTAGATGAGGCTCCCTACCATTTTCCTGTATATTCGGTTATCTAATCTTTTGTTTCGGTCCCTATATTTTTATTTATGCCCATTTCGCCGGGAGTTTAACGCGGCTTACAATCTTGCATTCCGAACTTGAGCAGAATGTTTTTCAATGTATTGTGATTGGTTCATAGTTATAGTTTCATTTTCACAGGTAAATTTTATACCAAGGAACCATGACAGTCGTCCAAGATCAGCCATTTTAAATTTTTTATTTAATTCATTTTTAACATCTCTTAAAGTGTTGTCACAGTTTGAGGCGAGTAATATATCGTCAACCGAAAAAAACAAAATTAACAATTTATTACCTACATTTTTGGTATACATGCATGCGTCTACGGGACATTGTTTGAATTCCTGTTCTATTAAATAATTATGGAGTGTTAAATTCCAATTGTGTGCACTTTGTTTTAGTCCATATAATGATTTATTTAATTTCCACACCCAATTTTTATTTTTCATTTTAAATCCCTCTGGAGGGTAAATGTAGATTTCACAGTCAATCGAAACATTTAAATAAGCATTTTTTACATCCATTTGATGTATTTTTAAATTGTATTGAGTGGCAAGTTGTAATAAAATTCTAATTGTCGTTAAATTTGTCATTGGTGAAAATGTTGCACAATATTCCACTCCAGGAATTTATGAGAAACCTTTCGCCACAAATCTTGCTTTAAAAGTTTCACTGTCAGAAGCTGTGATTTTTTTGGAAAAAAACCCAGCATGAAGAAATTATATTTTTATCTGTTGGTTTTGCCACTATTTCGTATGTGTTATTTTCAGATAAAGCTTTCAATTTGGATATCATAGCTTGTTCCAATTCTTGATGATTTTGTGAATTAATCGCCTCATTATAACTTTCCAGTGTGCTGTTCAACGAAAAACAGTAATCCATGGCGTAATCTTGTATCTTTTCAATTCGTAAGAAGTCTGGCCTTTTTCGCTCTCTTATTGGGTATCGACGTGTCTGGTTACCGTTTTCGTTAGAAGTACTGTAATTGTCGTCGTTATTAATATTTTCATTGTGATCGATTAAGATGCTAGGCAATATTTCACGTTTTTCATTCACTGGATCGCCATTTTTTAAATTTAATGTATTATTGAATTTTACACATCTAACCCTTTTTATGGCATTTTGAGCTGCAAAGTAGATTAAGTATGCCGGGCTATTTTTATCGTAATCTCCTAAAGTACCTTTTGTGTAATACCGGGATAATTGCAGTGCCATATCACGCATGGAAAGGCCCCTTGCACTCATCTCTGGTGGGCATTCCTGAGGCCACATTCCTGTGGATGAGGAGCCGGCTGATGATCTACTCGTGTTGCATGATGATGGCTATGCACATCCGTTTTGCCTAGCACCTCAATCTAGATCTGAAACTATAAAACAGAATGAAATGACAGCTCAATCTAAAAAAAAATGTTCAAACCAGACACACACTCAGACCTCCTCCCTTAAGACTTGCATTTACACATATTCGAGAACTAACTTAGATGATGTAGAATCATTTCTTCCAGCAAACTCCCCGGATATCTTAGCACTTAGTGAAACTAACTTGCACTCCTCCATCCCCTCTAAAATCTTTAACATGTCTGATTATCTTCCACTTTGTTGTAAGGACTTTAACAGGAATGGACTTGGAGTCTTTGTAACACCCTCCCCATGTCTAGGGAATCTAAACTAGAATCAGGTAACCAGGCCTTCATGTGCTTTAAACTAAATTTACAAAATAGTGTTAGCTACCTGTATTTTTTTATTGGTCTCCATCAACCCAGGACTGTACTATAATCAGTCATGTGTCTGACAGCATAGATGTAGCACTCTCCCTTGACACTAGCATCCACATACATGTATTTAGTGACTTACAGCCACCACAGAAATATGCTTTGCTCTAACTACACAGACACATCTAGTAGAATCATCCATAACTTTTCTATATCTCATTCCTTGACACAGACAGTAACATTCCCGACCCGTCTCTCAGATCGTCAGGACCAGCAAACCTGAATAAAGAAGTAGTCAACCACAGAAACAACCTTCTTAGTGACATGCAATATGGTTTCCGCTCCGCAAGATCTACAGCAGATGTGCTAACGGTTATATCTGATAGGATTAGTGAATCTCTTGACAAAGGCTTCCTTTCCAGGGCAATTGCTCTTGACATATCAAAGGCCTTCGATAAGGTATGGCATAAGGGCCTACTTCAGAAGATTTCCAGTTACGGAACCACTAGAAATGTTTTCTCAATTATTAAATCATTTCTCTCCGATAGGTTCATAAAAGTAGTGGTTGCTGGGCAGAAATCAGAGTCCCTCAGGGGTCAATCCTGGGCCCAACTCTCTTCCTGATCTACATCAATGATCTCCCTAAACATATACTCAAATCATTCGTTGGCATCTATGCTGATGACACGACCATCTATGGCAACACATCAAAGGCCGTAACTGACAAAGTTCTCTCTGATTCTCTCTCCTCTGATCTTGAGCACAGTGGGGGAAGAGGTGGCTGGTTACTTTTAATGCATCTAAAACCAAGCTTCTATCTTTACATCATCAACACTGATCCCCATCAATTAAAATGGATGGCTCTCGTCTTGGGGAGGCTCCATCTTCTGACAAGCTTCTGGGATTGACCTTTACTCCTGATCTGAAATGGAACATGTACATCAGGTCTGTTGCCAAGGACGCTGGGAAAATGGTGGAATCCTTCTACCGCTCCAGAAGATATCTCACTACTGATGCAATTCTCTATCTGTATAAAAGCCAAGTATGTCCAAGAATGGAGTACTGTTGCCACATTTGGGCAGGAGCTGCTAAAAGCAGCCTATCCTTCCTTGACAGAGTACAAAATAGACTTTGTGGCTTAGTGGGGGATGCCCTTTTCTCTTTCCTGCAGCCTCTCTCCCACAGAAGAGACGTTGCAAGCCTTTCTTTGTTTTATTGTTATTTTCATGGCAAATGCTAGTCTGAGCTCCAATCTCTGGTCCCCTCGCCAATCTTTCACGAAAAACACCCATCTAGCTGAAACTACTGTCATTAATTTTCCCCACTCTTTATCTGTGCCTAAATCCAAACGTAGATTCCATGAGCAGAGCTTCTTTCTTAGAACTGCACGACTGTGGAACTCTGTTCCGTTTGCCTGTTTCCCACCTGACTACAACTTGGATGTCTTCAAGTCCAACATAAACAAATTCCTGACAAACCACTCTCTTAAATAAGACACCTTATCAAATATCCAATACTAATTATTACTACAATACTATCTCATTGATTACTGTACACGCAATAACCCTTATCCCCGAGTGGCCTCCAGGCCTTGTTAAGTGGTGACCTCCATGTAAAAAAAAAAAGAAGAAAAACTCACTTCTGGATTTATTTCTGACGAGATCCTGAGGATTATGTAACAAATACTCATTGCCCACTTAGGAATGTTGATCATGCTGTGATAATGATAGAATCACTCTAAACTCTTGACCCAAGTTGAAGAGCCATTGCTCAAAACGACAACGTATTAAAATAAGGCTGACTGGGATACCATTAGATCACATCAGAGATGCACCATGGGGAAATATCTTTTCTCTTCCTGCAGAATAGTGCGCAAATGAGACTACTGAATGGTTCAAAGTAGCGATTGAAGCACATGTTCCTACACGGAAGTTCTATAGCAAACCCCATTCTCGCCAATGGTTTACTTCTACTTGCGCAGGTGCCATCGCTCAGAGGCAACATGCATACCGTAGATTTATCCAGCATAAGTCCTGTGCAAACAGACAAAGTATATAGAAACTAGAAGTAATCGTAAGAAAGAAGTAGCAACAGCTAAGAGTGAATATACTGAAACCACCAGGAAACGCACTGAAGTGCAGAAATTAGGTACTCATGATTTCTGGAACATCTACAATAGTGTAGTAAATAATGGGCAATCAATAATTCCTCCACTATCCAACAATCATGAGGTTGTTTGCACAGCAACTGAGAAAGCTAACATGTTTATCTGTTATTTTCCTTCAAACTCTAGCTTGGACCAGCAAACCTCCCAGATTTTCCTCTGTGGACAGAAACTACACTAGATGTCTGAAAATCACCCCTTCTCAAGTACATGATATAAAAAAACCTAGACACCTCAAAAGCATGTGGACCCGATCTCATCCCAGCTATGCTATTAAAAAAATGCTCTGCTGAGGTTGCTCCGTTTCTCTCTAAACTCTTTAACAAATGTCGTTACAAATCTTGCTTTCCTGACAGCTAAAATAGTGCTTCTGTGGTACCAGTTTACAAAAACTCTGGTGAATGAACTGACCCATTCAATCATTGCCCAATTAACCTCCTCCCGCTTTTCGCCAAAATATTTGAGTTAGTGTTGGGACGATTCCTAATTTTTATACGATTCCGATTCCAGGAAAATATTGATTAACGATTCCAATACCAAGTACGATTCCGATTCCTAGGGAATTATTGTTTTGAAATATACCAGGTAGTTTTATACTTATGGTCGGTAGTTCCCAAATATGTTCCCTAACTTTGGAAGAGATATTTTATGTCTACACCGTCGTGTTTTGGTTTAAATAAAATTATTATATAGTAAACTAAACGGAAAATTTAGTAAAATTTATTTTAGAGAAAATTTATTTTACTTAATTGGAATACAGAAAAAAAAACTCAAAGAAAATAGAATTTATCCTTCAGAGAAAAAACAAATAAAATAGAATTTATATAACAGAACAAAAACAAGAAAATTAGAGAATACATACACACGATTCATTATTTTGGTCCTCATAATTAACAGATTTAATTAATTAAATAAAAAAAAATATAGCGGAAGAGAAAGAAAATATATACTAATTAAATATAAAAAAGATAAATATTTGATTTAATAATGTATAAATGAACGTGCGTAATGAAAAAAAAAAACAATATACCATGTGACATGGCGCCGTAGATACAAAATAACCTTTCCAAAGTTAACGACCATATATGAGAAATACCATTAATCGAAAGTTTTTGTGTTTTATACCAAAAGGTAGGTATAGCGAAAAGTTACAATTAAAGGAATTTCAAAAACGATTTTTTGTTTAGCTATTGATAGTTGTATTTGTGACGGCAGTTCTTCAGACCTCCATAATTCACAAGGAGTAGTTAACACCTATTATTTTTTCTTACTTTTTCATTGCTTTTACACGTTGTTTCTAATGTGAAGAATAAGTTTAGTCAAACTAATTTTGAAATAGGGTATATCGAAGGAACACATATAAAAATGATACCACTATAAAAAACAAATGAAATACTAGATAAAATTGAGCAAACATAATTACCAAAATTACAGAAAAAGATTAAAAAAAAAAAAAAATGGTGAAGTTTGTTGAGTGAAATGAATTATTGAAAGAAAATTAATTGAACTAATAGAAATGCTAAATAAAAAAATGTCACATTTCAATATTTTTTTAATAATTAAATTCTCAGGGTTGTCGAAATTAAAAATTATGTGATTTTTTTTTTTATTAGACTTCTTTCGAAGCTTGTTACCTTGAAAAATACATTTAAAACCCTGGGTTTTTTTTTTAAATTGAAAAATAAATGCAATTAAAAAAATTTAATTGATAATTGAAACTTTAAAAACATATTAAACATTGAAAAATTACTTATCTCACAAATTAACGTCCAATAAAGTAGATCCAGTCTTCATACAGGAATTTGGTTATAATAAATATATCTTTCCCAAACTTAAAAATTAAATCATTTTTTTTTTTTTTGAGAGAGAGAGAGAGAGAGAGAGTGCTTTAAAATCGCCGGGGAGTGCCGCCTAAAATTTTAAAGAAGTAAATTTTAGGAGTTTACTGCCTTTCAAAGACGGTTATCATAATTTATTATCATTTAATTTCCTTTTTTTCCTCCCCCCCCACACCTTTCCACGTGGTTCAGTAGTTAACCAGTGCTCCTGTTGCTGTCAGTCAGCTATCTTTACCTAAGTTTTAATTTCTAGTTAAAAGAATTTTTCATGAATGGAATCAGCATTTTTAAAATTATTTTTTTAGTTGTATATATTGTATTTACTCTTTGAAGTTAAGGAGGGTTAAAAAAATTGGTGACACCTAGATGGTGACGTAGGCAAAAAAAAAAAAGACACTGCGATTTCGACCCTCACTAATAAAACTGCTCTGAGTGACTAGTTGGTAATTTTTTGTTCCTTTTCTTTTTTATTTTGCTCCTCCAATTTATTTGGATGCTTCATAGTTAAATGTTTTAACATGTTGGTTATGGTCATGTTAGATGGTTTTATTCCTCGCGATATTTTAATTTGACAGACTTTGCAAATGGCTTTCAACTCATCATCTTCAAAAAGACTTTTTTTTAGACTTTGGGCCATATTAGAAAATTCAGTTTATCTGTAAACAAATAATTTACTATTAAATTTTGTTTTAAAGCTAGTCACTTATTTGGATAATTAATTGAAAATAATCCGCTAAAAAAGACAAAAAGAAAAAAATATAAAAGGATGGGGTGGTAAATTGTACCAACCGATAGTTAACAAAAAAAAACTTGGAATTTAATTTTTGAAACCAATGTATAAAAGTTTACATAATGAAATGCAAATATGCATTTTCTTTTGAATTTTTTTTTTTTGGTTGACTTTGTTCAATTCACACATGGTTGATGCGGTTCAACATTGCTAAACTATAAGTCTTAAGTAAAATTCTATTTATAAATACTTTTTAAAATGAAATTATTTAATTAATCGTAAATATTATTTAGACATAAAAATTAATTGATTACAAAACCTTTTAAAAATATATATATTAATTTCTTTTTCGTTGGGCAAAAAACTGCGCAAAACACTTAATTTTCAATTTAAAATTCTAGAAAAAAGATTATATTATTCTGCTTTTAATATAATCAAATTCAGGGTTTTATCTTTCTGGAGAAAAAAATAAAAAAAAATAATGGATTTTATTTCAATGAAATTAAAAAAAAACAAAAAAAAACTTGACTGAATTGAATTAATTACCCTTAAATTGACGAAGGGGTTATTTAATAACTTTAGGTTTGGAAGAGATAGGTATGGGGTCGATTATTTTGAAACTTCAAAAGAAGCCGACTACTGTCAAAACTTTGCGAAATAATACGTGATCAATTTCATTTTAGAGATATTTCTTTCAAAAGCCTTCTTTGAAAAAAAGAAAAAAAAGTATATTGTTCTATTAAACCTTTTACTGTTTAAATAATTTGACTTTGCTCGATTTATTTTAAGAAAATATAAGTTGAAAAAGCATTTTCATTCACTATTAAAAGATTTGTCAGTAAAAATAAAAAAAACAATCGCCAAAAAGATAAGCGTTTTTTTATTTTTACTCGCAATGTAGAGCCCTGCATACTTCTTTTCAAGTTAACTCTTTTGTAGTTTTGATTACAATAGATCTGAATGAACCTTGTAAGGGAGGGGCACTAAGCATTGCCCTGTTAATAATGAATTTCTTTAGTTTCTTTTTATAACATGCTACATTTCTCTCTTGCGGTTAGAAATATCAGGAATTTTTTTTCTTTTTTTCAACATCAGACTAAAAGAATCATAATGAAGGAATCGGAAAATTAAGGTATTTTTTAACGATGCGATTCCGATTCCGATTAATCGTCCCACCACTAATTTGAGTCTTTAATTAATCAAGCTCTAGTCCACCATCTTACAGCTGCTAAACTTCTGTTTCGCCATCAATATGGATTTAGGCAAGCCCGTTCTACTGCAGATATTCTAACTGTAATCTCTGACCATATATACCAAGCATTGGATAAGGCAGGGGAGAGGAGGGTAGTAGCCCTATATGTATCTAAGACTTTTGTAAGGGTATGGCACGATGGTCTTCTCATGAAAATAAAATCTATGAGATTACTGGACGAATGCTTAACATAATGAAATCCTTAAATGAGAGAAGAATTCAGGTTGTCTTCAATAGATTGATTAATTAACCATTAATCTCAACCCCAAAATTATTTGCTAGTAATTTACTATTATTCTTAAATCCAAACTTATTTACTATTAATTCACTATTAATCTCAAACCCAAAATTATTTGCTACTAGTTTACTATTTTCTCAACTCCACACTTAATTACTATTAATTCACTATTAATCTCAAACCCAAAATTATTTGCTACTAGTTTACTATTTTCTCAACTCCACACTTAATTACTATTAATTCACTATTAATCTCAAACCCAAAATTATTTGCTACTAGTTTACTATTTTCTCAACTCCACACTTAATTACTATTAATTCACTATTAATCTCAAACCCAAAATTATTTGCTACTAGTTTACTATTTTCTCAACTCCACACTTAATTACTATTAATTCACTATTAATCTCAAACCCAAAATTATTTGCTACTAGTTTACTATTTTCTCAACTCCACACTTAATCACTATTAATTCACTATTAATCTCAAGCCAAAAAATTTGCTATTAATTTACTGTTGTTCTCAACTCCAAATTTATTTTCGAATAATTCACTGTTAATCTCAAACCCAAAATTATTTGATACAAATTTACCATTATTCTTAAATCCAAACTTATTTACTATTAATTCACTATTAATCTCAAACCCAAAATTATTTGCTATTAACTTAAAATAATAAAGCTTATTTACTACTTGCATTTCTGCCCGGCTTTGCTCGGGCCCTTTGTACTGTTCATAACTTGCATTACTACGTGTGAATATACTTTTATGTAAGATTTCAAATGTTTAGACCAAAACTTGCCTGAGTAATTTTGTAGAGACTGCAGAGGTTAATTTTTTGTAATTTCATAGAGACCGCAGAGGTCAAATTTTTTGTAATTTCATAGAGACCGCAGAGGTCAATTTTTTAAAAGTTTGACCCCAATTTTGACCACTTAACAAGTAGCCCTGAAACTAAGGTTCCTGATAGTAGTCCCCTACATCAAAGTGGTAATGTGGCTTGTTTCATTAGAAAATGTAAGTAAGAAAAAACTGGTAAAACCAAACAGGAAAACAATGTAAAAAAATAAATTAATTGGACTTAAGGAGTCGGATAAAAAATTCTGACTTCGACTCCTTGTACTCTTAGAAATCCGACTCCAGCTAAAATCTCTGACCCCTTCCGACTCCACAACCCTGAATACAAAACCCATTTACTTTTCGGTTGTAAAGACGACATGAAGACAAACAGTTACAAAAAATAGATGGTGATTCTTTATTCATCAGCCAGCCAATTAATGATGTCAGGAATTCAACCTTGTATAGCTACATGGTCTACTCTTCTCCTCCTTCGGTCCTGGATATGACCTTAAACTATATCCGATGGTGAGGCCCCAGCTTGCAGGCTTTGGGGAGTGTGGAGCCACCCTATAATTGCCATTGCTCCCAGGTCCACTCTGACCCGGACTGGTAGTACCTGTTAGGGAGGGTCCCAACTATGGGTTAAATAGAAACGGACTTAAAAAAAAAAAAAAAAAAAAAAAAAAATATATATATATATATATATATATACTCTATTAAAAAATTGTTCTTCAAAATCACTGGATTCGGCATTAAATAATCTGAAAATGGTCGATATGCTTTAAAAGAAAAAGCAACAAACAAAAACAAAAACTTCTCCCCCTTCACCTCTAAGGGGATCAGCTCCACTAAGTCGCTGTCTGACTCTTGTCTGTGACTGTAACTGTCTGATCTCTCTCATTCTGGCTGTGAGTGTGACTCTCTATCTAACTTCGAACCCTTGTCACAATATATTGAGAATCTCCTTTGTTTATAACGTCAGAGGCCTGCTGTCAACCAACGTGACTTTATCACGTTTCAATTTCCCGTGCCCTTGCACATGTATTTACAAACCTCTGATAAACAAAAGAAATCCGTAAATTAAATTTAACCTATTTGTTACATTACATTTTCTACTTTGTTATTGTCCATTCGTTTAACTGACGTATTTAATGTCCAGTTATGGAAAATTTTTAATATCCAGTTATGGACAATTTTTAATTTCCAGTTCTGGACAATCACTCTATCTCTGACATAAATAATATTTAGTTATTTCTAAAAAGAATTAAAAATTCCTAGGATTTCAATTATCTAGTATCCTTTAACACTTGCCTACGGGGTTCGATTCTAGCCTTTTCTAATATCATTTTCACTTATCTAGTCTGTCTTCTTACATGGGAAAGGGACAGCCCTTCTCATGTAACAGTTGTAGTATTGGATATCACAATTGATGCTATATTTGTGTAATATCAAGCAATATCTGACGAAAATATTGTCCGTAAAGATAAACAGAAAAGAAAACACAAACTCATCCTGAAAAGTAATCAAACCATGATTGTTGTTATAGAAAAGTTAAAATTGATTTTATATAGTATCTATTAATCTGTATCTTGCCTTTGTGGATCTGAAGAAAACAAAAGAGTGCCAGGAGAAGTTGTCTGGTGAGCTTTGCATAAACGAGTAATTGGTGAAGGTTATTCGAGCAATGACATTAGTTAGAATTAAATGCATATTTAGTTTTTTTTTACTCATTCATCTCCAACAAGGCACAGTGCTACTTTGACGTAAGTGGTTACTATTTGTGTCCATATCTACAGGAACACTATGTAGGGAGTTGAGCAGCGAAATGTCTGTTTAGTCTACATTACAGTCAGGGAAGCAGTAAACTAAATTCCGAGAATTATAAAGTCTAGCAGTTTGAGGGAAAAAACTATAATAGTAGAAGGCCTTCCGGCATCTAGGGATCTCTACAGTGGGATTTTGCTGCGCTGAGGAGTTAGTTGGGTGTATTTACGTTGTGGGGGCACAAGTGTTAAGAGTTCGTCTTAGGACATTGCATTAGAATATTTGTAAAATAAGCACAAGAGCATTGATGAGACAGGGTTTGGAGTTTGGTTCATAGTACGGGACCTATTAGGTTGCAGACTCTTTTCTGGAACATGTCTAAGAGGGAGAGATTAGTGGACGAAGTACAGATGTGTCAGAATTTTTGGGGAATTTTTGACACCCTTAACACAAAACTGCGAATAAAATATACAAAACTCGTAATTTCTTTTTTTAAAGTGGGCTGTTTAATTTCTTTATGGAATATACTTCCAAAATAAAGTTTTTTAAAAAATAGAAATATTTTTTTTATTTTTTAAAAAAGGTGTTTACAAAGTGCATGCGTATGCTCATGCAGCCATTTTTTCTATATAATGAAATGAATTGAATTTTACGAGTTAAATTTTTTTCAATTTTTTCAATTTAAAAATCTATCAAAATTTTTCTATTGGTTCAATTTTTAAGATATTTTCAGGTTTAATGTGAAATGCTTTGCTCTTTCTAATAAACCGAATATAATCTATATATCTATAAAAGTGAACGCGTCTATGCATCTGTGTGTCTGTGTACATTTCCCTACGCAATAACTCTGTCAATTTTTAGTCTACAGACTCGAAATTTGATATACAGGTTACTGAGATTTGGGAAAATCGATGTGATCGGTTTTTGGTCAGAAATTTGGTGATTAAGGGATCAAAGTTCAACGATTTGACCTTTGAGAACTCTACCAAACTCCTCCGACAATTTTGGGTCTACGCACTTGAAATTTTAGATATAGGTTCCTTGGACATGGATCTAACTTAATAACTTGATTTGAGCCCAAAACAATCAATTTTAAGGGGTCATAATAGGGGTCAAAGTTAAAATAAAATTGACCTCTGCGGTCTCTTCCAAATTACTCAGACAATTTCTGATCTAAATATTTGAAATTTTACATAAAGGGTATTCAGAGATAGGGCAAGCTTTTTCATCAGTTTGGGTCGAAAATTTTTAGTTACCAATATATAAATGTATGTATGTATGTTTGCATGTCTGCCTTAAACTTTCAATAGAGGCGACGGATTTTACCAAGATCAGTATTGTTTTAAAGTTCGATCTTTCATACGACAAATATCGAAAAATTGGCTAAAAACATTAATATCTTCCCCTTCAACTAGGCACTTTTCTACAGAGGGGGGTCACTTTTTTCGCCGATATTTTTGAAAGTTATCCTCTCCTTTAGACTGTCTAGCCTTAATTTTTAAAAATGTCACTTCCGGTTTGGCAGTGGTCGTAACAGCATAAACATTAGGTTTTACCCCGTTCTTTTCCTCCTTTGCGGTACGGGTTCAAGCCTGCCTTCCTACTACCACTTTTTTTTTTTTTTTTTTGCTCAACATACACATCCAAACACCCGGGCAATGCCGGGCGCCCATGCTAGTAGATAATAATTTTGGGTTTGAGAATTATAGTGAATTAATAGTAAATGTGTTTGGAGTTGGAAAAATAGTAAATAAATAGCAAATAATATTGGGTTTGAGATTAATAGTGAATTATTAGTAAATAAGTTTGGAGTTGAGAAAATAGTAAATAAATATCAAATAATATTGGGTTTGAGATTAATCTATTTATAAAAGTGAAAATGTATGTGTGTGTGTGTGTACATTTCCCTACCAAATCACTGTCAATTTTCGGTCTAGAGAGTCAATATTTGTCATAAGGGATATTGAGATTTGCGAAGGTCTTTCTAATCGGTTTTCAGCCAGAAATTTGGCTGTTGAGAGGTCAAAGTTGAACGATTTGACCTTTGAAAACTCTACCAAACTCCTCCGACAATTTTAGGTCTAAACACTTGAAATCTAAAATGTAGGTTACTTGGACATGGATCAAACATTTTAATTTGATTTGAGCCCAAAAAAATAAATGTTAAGCAGTCCAAAGTGGGGTCAAAATTAAAAGAAATTTGTTAATGTAGACATTGGTTACCTCCCTTGCTCCAGTTACATGGTTACCTCCCTTGCTTGTGGTGATATAAATAGGAGTCGGCCATCTTGGTTTAGTCAGTTCGTTCGTACAGTTTAGACAGACTACAAGTGTCTCAACAAATGGTAGCAGAGATATCCCTCTGTGTGCGACAAAACGAAAAAAAAAGAAAATTTTTTTTTTTGTACAGCTTGTCTGTAGCACTAGACAGATCGGATATCGGATATGGCAACTTCGAACAAACAACCTCCATTGTTGGAGGGGGAGGATGTTTACGAGAACTGGAAACAAGACGTTGAAATGTGGTCGTTGTTCACGGATCTTTCTGAGGAAAAAAAAGGGCTAGCAGTGTTTTTGACGCTACCACCGAATATTAGAGAATGTGTCCGTGAATTGCCAACAAGTGACATCGGCGGACGAGATGGCTTGAAGATCTTAATAAAGAAACTGGATGACATATATTTAAAGGATGAACACACGCGCGCTTACATGACTTTTAAGGAATTTTACACTTATAAAAGATCGTCAGGTACCAGTATAAATGACTTTCTTGTTCGTTATGAGTTTTTGTACCAAAGATTAAAAAAATTCTACATTATTCTACCGGAAGGAGTGCAAGCTTTTCTTGTTTTGAACGCGGTTAACATATCGGAAGAGAACGAAAAATTAGCGCGGACAACGTGTTCTGTTTTGACGTATCAAAACATGAAGGAATCGATAAAGAAAGTATTTGGTGACATTTATCGTGATGAAAATGTACCGGCAGTGAAATCAGAGCCCGAAATCGTCAACTATAATTATTCTAAACCGGGTAACAACAAAAGGCGTTTTCGTCGAGGACAATCTAATCCATGTGACCGAAGTGGAAACGTGTTGTTGTGTTACAAATGTCAGTCTCCGAACCATCTAATTAGAGAGTGTCCTAGAAATACGCCCAGGTTTACGGAAGCGACAGAACAAATACACATTACGTTGTTCATTCAAGAAAATATTTATTTGAACAGTACAAATGAAAAAATCTCAAATCTTGTAAAGGAAACATTTGGAATGGCAGTCTTGGATTCTGCTTGTACTCGCACACTGGCTGGCGAAGTGTGGCTTGATGTTTATTTAGATACTTTAAATAAAAGTGACCTGCAACTAGTGAAGTATACGAACTCAGACCGGAGTTTTTGTTTTGGTGATGGAGTGGCTGTCACAGCAATTAAAGTTGCTAAATTTCCGGTTACACTCGGAGGTATAAGAGTTTATATCGAAGCAGATATTGTGAAAAACGACTTGCCTCTTCTATTAAGTCACAAATCAATGAAGACAGCAGGAATAGTGCTAGATTTCCGGAAAGATATGTGCTGGATTTTTGATAAATGTATTGAACTAAAGACCACAACTTCAGGGCACTATTGTCTCCCCTTAACAAATAAGTTGTTGGATCATAGTGGTACTAAGAACATTGTATTACATGTTCAGAATTTTGGTCAGTGTTCTTTCACAGAAAAAAAAAAAAAAGCAGAAAAACTTCATCGACAGTTTGCTCATGCCTCGAAGGAAAAACTTGTTTCCTTGGTTAAAAAAAGTGGCAAATTCAATGACAAGGAATTTATAAAGGCGATTGAGGAGGTTTGTGAAAACTGTCAAATTTGCCTTAGATTTAAAAAAGCTCCACTGCGACCGGTTGTGGGATTGCCTCTTGGCAATAGATTTAATCACACAGTTTGCATGGATTTGAAAGAGTTCATCCACAATGAGGTGTGGATACTACATCTCATTGATGCCGCTACCAGGTATTCAGCGGCAACATTGATCAAAACAAAGAAGAAGGAGGAGATCATCAAAAACATCTTTATGATGTGGATTACCTATTTCGGATCTCCTGTTCGTTTTCTGAGTGATAATGGGGGTGAATTCAACAACGAACACTATAGACAGATGAATGAAAAACTCAACATAGAGACCTGTACTACTGCCGCAGAAAGTCCATTCAGCAACGGTACTGTAGAACGTCATAATTTGATAGTTGCTGAGGCAATGAAAAAAACAATTGACGATGAGAAGTGTGAACCTGAAATTGCCTTGGCATGGGCTATTTGTGCAAAAAATGCCCTCCTCAATCACTCTGGACACAGTCCAAATGAACTTGTATTCGGTTTCAATGTAAATACACCCTCAATTCTGACAGACCAGTTACCTGCTATGGAGTCCTCTACTACAAGTGACATGGTGAGAAAAAATTTAAATGCTCTCCATAGTGCAAGGAGAAACTTTTTGGAAGCTGAGTCCAGTGAGAGAATTAGGAGAGCTCTCAGGTCTAATGTCAGAACTTATGCTGATGAAGATTATGCTACCGGAGACCAAATCTATTATCGGAGGCAGGGTTTTAAAGGATGGCGTGGTCCAGCAAAAGTGTTAGGCAGAGAAGGCCAGTTTGTCTTAATCAGACATGGCGGAGCATTTTATAGGATGCATCTGTGCCAATTGATGAAAGTGAATAAAAACAACGAAAAAAGAACAAAAAAAGCTGAAATGCTGGGAAACACTACAGAAGGGAAGAATGAATACCTTTCAGTTGAGGAGGAGGAGTTGCAGAATCAAGTGGTAGAAAGTGAAGATATAGACAGAGAAGAAGTTGTTGATAGTTCTACCAGTTTAAGAGATAAGACTGAAAAACCTGGCCGAAATAAGACCATAACTTATAAAATAAATGGAAGTGAGGAGTGGAAGAAAGGAAAGGTTATGTCAGTACAGCCTAAATCAACTGGCAAATATAGTCATTGGATCAATATAGAACCTGAGGATGAAAACGAGGATCAAGTTTGTATCAACTGGAATCATATTGATCATTGGAGAGAAGTGCCCCAATATACTGAACAGGAAAATGTAGTCCTGCTCACCGCTGAACAAGAGCAGTCGAAAGCTGTAATGGATGCCAAGCATAAAGAAATAAAAAACATGAACACCTATGAAGTATTTGAATGTGTGCCATACACAGGTCAAAAAACAATATCCACAAGATGGGTGATTACTGAAAAATTCAAGGATAATCAGAAAACAATGAAAGCTCGCCTTGTAGCACGAGGCTATGAAGAAAATAGTAATCTGAAAACGGACTCCCCAACATGTAGCCGTGAAGCTATGCGAATGGTCATGCTAACCGCATCAATAAAGAATTGGATGCTGCAGACCATAGATTTTACCTCAGCCTTTTTGCAAGGTGGTATTTTAGAGAGAGATGTGTACCTGAGGCCACCATCTGATGTTTGTCCTAAATCTCAAGTGTGGAAATTAAAAAGATGCATCTATGGATTGAATGATGCTCCACGGGCATGGTACAAGAGAGTTACTCAGGCTTTGATTGAATTAAAAGGAGTAGCAAGTGCTTATGATAATGCATTGTTTTTGTGGCATGATATTAAAGGAAATTTGACTGGAATTCTTGCTATGCATGTGGATGATTTTGTTTTCTGTGGAAACACAGAGTTTGAAAGGGATGTGATTGCAACATTGAAAGAAAAATTTAAGGTGGGATCTCATGAAAGTGGAACATTCAAATATGTTGGACTGAATGTTAATCAACAGGAAAATGGGATCACTGTAGAACAAGATCTATATGTATCTTCCATATCTCCAACAGAAATAAGCAAAGGGAGGATACTGAGGAAAAATGATGAACTGAATGAAGAAGAAAAGCATGAGTTGAAGAGACTTGCAGGTCAGATGATGTGGGTTTCAACTCAAACACGCCCTGATATAGCTTTTGATGTGTGTAAAATGAGCAACACTGGAAAGCATCCCAAAGTAAAAGCCTTATTTGAGGCGAATAAAGCCTTATCAAAATTGAAATCCAAGAAGGGTTCTATAATTTTTCCAAAATTGGGAAAGCCCTCAGATTTACACATTTTGTGTTATACTGATGCCTCTTATGCCAGTCTGGAAGATGGATCTTCACAGGGTGGTTTTGTTGTCTTTATTGGAGGAAGTACTGACAAAATGGCCCCCATGTGTTGGGCGTCAAAGAAATTGGACAGAGTGACAAAAAGCCCATTGGCCTCAGAGACTCTTGCTCTGAATGAGGGAGCTGATGCTGGTGTTTTGACTGCGGTTATGATACAAGAGGTATTTCAGTTATCTAAATTGCCAGACGTTCTCTGCAAGACAGATAATGCATCACTTGTGGAGACATTGAATTCCAACAATCTGGTAAGCAATCGACGATTGAGAATAGATGTAGCAAGGCTGAAGGAAATGAAGAGTAGAGGAGAGATACAGATAGAATGGATCAAGGGTTGTGATCAGGTCTCTGATTGTTTGACCAAGGCAGGAGCTTCGTCTGAGCTTCTAAGGGACTTGTTAAATCAGAAATAAATTATTCACTTGAGGACAGCAGCAATGTTAATGTAGACATTGGTTACCTCCCTTGCTTCAGTTACATGGTTACCTCCCTTGCTTGTGGTGATATAAATAGGAGTCGGCCATCTTGGTTTAGTCAGTTCGTTCGTACAGTTTAGACAGACTACAAGTGTCTCAACAAAATTTACCTCTGGTGTCTCTACTAAATTACTCAGCAAATTTCTGGTCTAAACATTTGAAATTTTACATAAAGGGAATTCAGAGATAGGGCAATCTTTTTAAGTGGTTTAGGTCGAATATTTGAGCTGCCAAGGAGTCAAAGATTTAAAGATATTACATTTTTGATGTCTAGCAAACTACTCAGCCAATTTTAGGTCTAAACATTTGAAATTTATACAAAACGAGTATTCAGACATGCTGCAAGCAGTTTAATCAGTTTTGGGGTGAAAATTTGGCTGCCAAAAGGTCAAAGTTGGAAGAGTTGACCTTTGAAGATTCTATCAAATACTTCCGCCAATTTTTGGTCTAAAGACTTGAAATTTTAGATGTAGGTAACCTGGATACGGCTAAAACTTTCTATTTTGATTTGAGGCCAAAATAATACATGTTCAGTGGTCAAAATTGGGGTCAAACTTTTAAAAAATTGACCTCTGCGGTCTCTATGAAATTACGAAAAATTAACCTCTGCAGTCTCTACAAAATTACTCAGGCAAATTTTGGTCTAAACATTTGAAATCTTACATAAAAGTATATTCACACGTAGTAATGCAAGTTATGAACAGTACAAAGGGCCCGAGCAAAGCCGGGCAGAAATGCAAGTAGTAAATAAGCTTTATTATTTTAAGTTAATAGCAAATAATTTTGGGTTTGAGATTAATAGTGAATTAATAGTAAATAAGTTTGGATTTAAGAATAATAGTAAATTACTAGCAAATAATTTTGGGGTTGAGATTAATGGTTAATTAATCAATCTATTAAGGTAATATTGTCTATTCGTGTGTGCACATTTCCCTAGCAAACTACTCTGTCAATTTTTATCTACAGGTTCGAAATTTGACAAAAGGGTTATTGAGATATAGGAAAAATTTTTAACCGGTTTTTGGCCAGAAATTTGGCTGTCAAGGGATCAAAGTTCAACGATTTGAGCCTTGAAAACTTTACCAAACTCCTCTGGCAGTTTTTGGTCTAAACAATAAAAATTTTAAATGTAGGTTACCTGTACACGAGTACAAACTCATAATATATATATAAAGTTATTAACTTATTAATTAATATATATATATATATATATATATATATATGCATATAAAGTTATTAACATAGGGCCTGATCAACGCCAGGCTAAACTGCTAGTATTCTAGACAAACGTTTTTTTATTCACCCCCCCCCCCATTTTGAAATGTCTATTAAAAAGAAATTAATTTTCTCACCTAAGTTTTATATCTCGCAAATTGAAGATAAAAGATCAATAAATAAAATAATCTAATTTAAAACAAAAACAAAAGAATAGTTATGTGCAAATTTACCTGTAAAGTCAAAAGTTTAAAACCTTTTTAAAAAGAACACGTTGATTTTTTTTTTTTTTAAGTGAAACCTCATATTTTGAAAATATTGTCCTGTAAAAATTGGACACAATTTTTTTCCATTTCATTCAATGTTGCTTTTTTTTTTAGATTTTTGAAACAAAAAAATCATTGCATAAAGAAGTAATAAAATATTTTAAATAAAAAACTCATGTAATTTTTTTAAGAGAATAAAAAAAATGGAAAATTTGTCGGGTTTTTTTTAAAGTAAACTTTGACAAGTGAAATGTGATCATTTTTCAAAAAACGGTGACCCATAATTGACTAATTTGATTGTTGACAGCAAACATGTCAGAAATTCAAAGGAGAGATGAGACACATATCAGCACTTAAATGTTTGTTTCTTTATATAGTTACTACCGGGAAATATTTGGTCTAATGTGTTCTTTTTACGTTTTTGAAATAATTAATTATGGTGGTTTTCAGCCTCTATATTTCTCAACTGGAAAAAGAGACAACTCCGTTTGTGAACCTCTCATATGACAATTTCAAATCGTGGTATTTTAGAATCCTTGCTTTAAAAAATTATATTATTTAAAAAGTACAAGGAATATAAAATATAAATATGTAAATTCTTAATGAAGAATGGAAGCACCCATTGATTATTATTTTTTATAGGTAAATGATTTTTGGGAATTTATATATATTTTTATATTCGAAGTAAGTTAAAATTCATTGATTTTCTTGAAATCTTTTTTAAAGAAGACCGATTAATAGAAAAATATTGCATATTATTGGAAAAAAATAGGGTTTAAATTACATTTTTCAAGTAGCTATAAGCTTCAAAAGACAGCGAGTCTAATTATTCAAATTTTTATCACTCATTTTTAATGGCGACATCTGACACTGCTACAGATGCACCAACACAGATGTGGCAACAATACTCCATGCATAGGTGAATGGTGGTTTTTTAGGGATATAGGATACTCTCAGGAGTTTTTAGCATGGTAGAGAGAGCTCACTCTTTTGCAGCAACCTTGGCAATATCTTCAATGTATTTGTTCCAATTCATGTTGCCTATGAATGTTAAGCTAAGGAGTTTTAACAAAGATCTTCCCCTGCATTATTTGTTGTGGAGAAGGTTTCTTTGTAATTGTTTAAGGAAAGAAGCTTGGCAGCATTGCATATTACTATCCATTTATGGACCCATTCCACCACAGACTAGAGGTCTTCCTCTAAGGTTTCAGCCATTGGCTTAGATATGTATTCATTCATTTTCCCCTTGTGTCTGTTATATATTGCATGGTGTCATCAGCAACTACACCCATCTCTGGGAAAATTTTATCAAGGAGATCGTTTATGAGAAATAATAAAAGTTCAAGGATTGATCCCTGTGACAAACCTCCATTTATATCATGTTGTTTTGACATGCGACGATAAAGAAGACCCTGGATTTTCATCTTGTCTGAGAAAGATCTAATTATATATATTCTTTTTTTTTTTTTTTTACAAGGTGGTCACCACTTACCAAGGCCCAGAAGCCACTCAGGGATAAGGGTTATTGCAAATACAGTACGTTAGTGTGGGGATTTAATAAAGTGTCTACTTAAGGGGGCAGTTCATCAGGAATTTGTTTACATTGGACTTGAAGATATCCAGGTTGTAGTCAGGTGGGAAGCAGGCAGACAGAACAGAGTTCCACAGGCGTGTACTTCTAAGAAAGAGGCTTTGTTCATGGAATCTACGTTTTGATTTTGGCACAGATAAAGAGTGGGGAAAATTTTTGACAGTGGATTCAGCTAGATGGGTGTTTTTCGTAAAAGATTGGTGAGGGGAGGACCAGAGATTGGAGTTCAGACGAGCACCTGCCATGGAAATAACGATAAAACAAAGATAGGCTTGCAACGTCTCTTCTGTGGGAGAGAAGTTTCAGGGAAGAGAAAACGGCATCCTCCACTAAGCCACAAAGTCTATTTTGTACTCTGTCAAGGCAGGATAGGCTGTTTTTAGCAGCTCCTACCCAGATATGGCAGCAGTATTCCATTCTTGGATGTACTTGGCTTTTATATAGATAGAGAATCGCATCAGTAGTGAGATATCTTCTGGAGCGGTAGAAGGATCTCATCTTTCCAGCGACTTCGGCAACAGACATGATGTACGTGTTCCATTTCAGATCAGGAGTAAAGGTCAATCCCAGAAGCTTGTCAAAACATGGGGCTTCTCCTAGACAAGAGCCATCCATTTCAATTGATGCCAGATGGGGATCAGAGCGTTGATGATGTAAAGATAGGAGTTTGGTTTTAGATGCATTAAAAGTAACCAGCCACCTCTTCCTCCACTGAACCACGCGCTCGAGATCAGGAAAGAGAATCAGAGAGAACTTTGTCATTTACAGGCTTTGATGTGTTGCCATAGATGATCATGTCATCAGCATAGATGTCAACGAATGATTTAAGTATGGGTTTAGGGAGATCATTGATGTAGATCAGGGAGAGAGTTGGGCCCAGGATGGACCCCTGAGGGACTCCAGCATTAATACTGCAGGCCTCTGATTTTCGTCCATCGACCACTACTCTTATGAGCCTATCAGAAAGAAATGATTTAATGATAGAGAAAACATTTCCAGTTATACCGTAGCCTGAAATCTTGTGAAGTAGGCCTTTATGCCATACCTTGTCGAAGGCCTTTGATATGTCAAGAGCAATTGTCCTAGAAAGGAAGCCTTTGTTAAGAGATTCACTAATCCTATGAGATATAACCGTTAGCACATCTGCGGTGGATCTTGCAGAACGGAAACCATATTGCGGGTCACTAAGAAGGTTATTTCTGCTGAGGTGGTTGACTACTTCTCTATTTAATATGGATTCCAGCAACTTACTCATGACACACAGCAGACTTATTGGTCTGTACTGAGAGGGAGATGACTTATCACCTGAATTCTTAAATACAGAGTATACTGATGAGGTTTTCCAGGGTGTTGGAAAGCACTTCTCCTTAAGGCAACGCTTAAAGAGTTTCGTAAGTATGGGAGCAAGTTCTGGTTGAAGCTTTTTTAACACTATAATTGGGATGCCGTCAGGGCCAGTTGCTTTACTGGAATCAAGGTTATTTGTATGTTACCTAGCGTGTTCTGTGTTGTAGGAGGAAATACGGGGAGTTGATGACCTTCGTCGCATAGGGTAGAATTAGCTGCAAAGTTCTTGGCAAATAGTTTGCCCTTCTCTGATGCTGACGAGATGACCTCTGGTCCATTGATAATGGTTGGGACAGAATGCACACTTCTGTTCAGGATCCTATCTGTTATTTGTCAAAACTGGTGGGAACCAAGCCGCTGATCAGCTACTTTGGATTTAACAGACTGGGCATATAGCTCTCTTGCATTTTTTATTACTCTTTTGGTTGCTGGCGTTTTTTTTTTATTACTCTTTTGGTTGCTGGCGTTCCTGAAAGCAGCTTTAGTCTCAGTGCATCTATTACGTTGGTAGCTATGGAAAAAGTGATTTCTGTTCGTGATGGCAGCAGCACATTCTGGGGAGAACCATGGCTAGCTGTTAGGTTTTTGTTGAAATTTTTTTAGATGGTATGAATCAATTTATGCCTACAATTAACCATTCAGTCAGGTCTGATACTATAGAGGACACATCCTTTTTAAACATGGAATGCAGAGGTAGATCAGATATGAATGTACAGAAGCTATCCCAGTCAGCCATGGAGTATCGGTATACAGTACGGTGAAGAGGTACATCTGGGGACTTATTACACTTCATTTTTATCTTAACTGATACGACGTAGTGGTCGGAGGTTTCTAGACGAGAATGAACGGAACATGAACATAGCTCAGGGGAAGTTGAGAGAAAAAGATCTAGAAAGCTCGCATATTGACCTGTAGTATCGGGCACACGGGTGGGCTCGCGAACAATCTGAGTGAGGTCATAAGCAATGGCAAAATCATGACAGAACCTCCCCTCATCGTCTGTCATATTTAAGTGGGTCAGTCATTCCATGTTATGGATGTTGAAGTCACCACAGATGTGGATGTTAGCCGAGGGATGTGCAGACAGGATGTGGTCTATTTTCTCAGATATACTCTTAAAGATGTTATGGGGCCGATAGAGGGCAAATATAAATGCAGTGGTGTAAGCAAGTGCAACCTGGAAGCACATATAGGATAAATTAGGATCTTCTCTAGAGATATCCCTGCCACACGGGAAGCTATCTTTAATGTAGGCACATATTCCATGCCCATAGCGATCTTGGGGGTCAGATTTAGATGTTAAGTTAGAGTATCCATTAATTATGAACTCATCTAGGGAAGTGGTCGGCCCTACTCCAGTTTCGCTTAGAAAGAATATGTCCGGTTTTATCTCCTGTAATTGGGTTTCAACCTCTGGAAGGTTGGAACATAGACCCCTGATGTTGGAGAAGGAGACATGGTAGTAGAGGTCTACGTTGGAAGATGGGGTTCTAGGTTTATTCAAGTTTTTTTTCTGAAGATATTTCATGTTGAGGCTTTGAGATTTGTGGAACAGGTCGGCATACTTGGTTAGAGCAGGATAGAGAGGGAAAGTAAGAGAGAAAAGGACAGGAAATTTTTTTTTTTTTTTTATGCAGCACATAAGATAAAGCTGTAACAATTACCCACTAGTATGGCATCGAGAGGCCCCACCAGAGACTACTGCATGGTCCAGAATCCATTCACCAAATGGCAATACAGCAGCCCCAGTACTTTGCGCCTGCTGATAGGACAGCCTCCTTAGTGGTTAATCCAAGGTTCAGGTCACTGACTATCAGGCAGATAACGTCAGCCCAGACGAAACATTTACCTCCAGCACCCTTACTGGTGACATGGCCACAAGGATAGACATAGAGACAGAAAAATTTCCGACATCTCAGACTACTGTTCACGAAGTACTACCGACCTGGAAAGCAGCTTTTTCGTCACCCTTTGTCAGAAAAATCACTCATTTGAATGAGGACTGAGGGACAAAAAAGGAGAAGCGAGAGTTACTGGAGCTGCCGATAACACATCTACTGTATTATCTACTCTCCATAAAAAAAAGGGGGGGGGAATAGGTACAAGGGACTTATTAATATCTACTTAAAGTCCGGTGCTAAATTATCAATTCAGGACGTTTTGAAGATAATCTCCTCTCCCATATAAATGTGGGGATGTTTTCGGCATTATCTATCTCGAGTTTGAATCATTCGAGCTTCACCTTATGATTAAAATCCAATAATGAACTTTTATCAATTTGTGAAGTCGGCTTGATTTACATTTGAGTTTAGATAATTATTCAAGGTTTTAATTTGGGAGGTTCTCGTTTTCATATATTGAGTATTCATCTAACAATACTGCATGATTTAATTTTCATGAGAAGATCTTCATGTCAAAGGGTTAGCCTTCCCTGCCTTGTTCAGGGCATGGTTCTTAGATTACAGTTAGGATATCGGCAGCAGAATGAGGTTGCCTAAATCCATACTGTTAGTTGAGAAGTTTAGTATGTATAAGGTGGTGGACTAATGCTTGATTAAGGACTCAAAGATTTTAGCAGAGTAGAAGGAGAGTAATGGAGCAATAATTGAGTGGGTCAGTTCTTTCACCAAAATTCTTGACTACTTGCACTACAGAAACCATTTTCCAGCAGTTAGGGAAGCCATATTTGGTAAAGTATTTATTGCAGATTTTAGAGAGAACTGTGGCAATCTCAGTGGAGCATTCTTTTTAATAGTATAACAGGGATGAGATCAGGTCCACATGCCTTCAAGGTGTCTAGATTTTTTTTATAATATCATGAATATGAGAAGAGGTGATTTTGAATATGGCTTCTGTTTACAAAGGGAAATTCGGGAGGGAGTTGTTTGTTGAATCGAATGTGAGGTTGGAGGTGAACCACCAGGTAAGCAGATTAGCTTTCTCAGTGGTGCAAACATCATGATTGTTAGATTGTGGAAGAATTTACCACATTGTCATAAATTTTCCAAATATTGTAAAGTTCCTAATTTTTGTGGCTCAATGTGCATTCTGGTGATTTCGGTGTTCCTGCTCTTGGTTGCAGCTATTTGATTTGTTGTGTGGTTTGGTTGTTTTTGTTTTACGGCATATCAACCCATTTAGGGTTATTTAATGCTGAATCCAAAGATTTTGAAGAAAAAATTTTTAATAGAATATATTCGTTGTTTTTAAGTTGGTTTCTATTTAACCGATAGTTGGGACCCTAACAGGTGCTACCAATCCAGGTCAGAGTGGACCTGGGAGCAATGGTAATTAAAGGGTGGCTCCACACTCCCCAAAGCCCGCAAGCTGGGGCCTCACCACTGGATATAGTTTAAGGTCATATCCAGGACCAGCTATTTCTGACAATTATTTCTAGCTTCTACAATTTGAATTTAACTTATAACAGATGGATGTGTAGAATGCATTCTTCCTTTGAGCAATGCCAGCTGCACAGGTAGAAATGAACCATTGGCGAGAGTGGGGTTTGCTATAAAACTTCCATGTCGGAACATGTGCTTTAATTGCAGTTTTGAACCATTGAGTAGCCTCATTTACTCCTAGATCAAAGCTACTTCCTACTTTTAAATTAAGGGATTACTCGCATAAATGTAAAATGATCACTCTCTTCACTTCACACACAGGATTTTTAAGATACATGTGGCCAATTTTTTTTTTTTTTCTTGGCCACTTAATTTTTAGGAAATCAATTTTTTTCTTTTTTTTTGTGATAATTTCTTTTTTCTGCTGAAAATACATTAAAACAAGCTACAAATAAAATACATTTTTGTGTTTTTCATACGAATTATGATTGGGCCAAGTCTCTACTCATTCCACCAGAATTACTGCCCATCCATGACTGATGAGGATGGTATTACACTCACCTTTCTCTACTGCTCTCTACCTGGCTCGGAAGAGGGTGATCATTTTACTTCAAATGTAGATGTATAACTATAAAATATCGTTTTTCTTTTTGGCTTGTTATATTTATGCCAACCTTTTTTCAGCTAAAGAGGCAGAATCTTACTAAGAGGGGGGGTAGAGCATATGGTACAAAGCTTCAGTTTTGCTAACATTTTTTACACGTTCATCTTATCAAAATATAAATAATAGTTTCCTCGCCAACAACCGATGTTAGTAAACAAGAAAAGTAAAGGATTTCAATTTCTATCTCTTTTCGGCTTCCATAGACAGCAAAGGTGGAACATTAAAAAACTGACCGATATTTATGGGCGAAAACAAGATACTTCTTCGACCTCATTAATTTTTTTAAAGTTTCAAAGTTTTTAAACGACAAAATTTAGAATTGATTGACTGACAATAAATTATTAGAAACAGATTTATTCAATAAAAAAAAAACTTTCAAAGTACGAAAATAAACAAAACATGTTTTTAAAAAAATATGGACGATTCACGGTTCAGTCTATAAAATGATCTTTTTTAAAAGTTTTATTTTTAATCTTGATAATTAAGTATCATTTAAAATAACTAAAATAATGGTATTTGTGCATCTAAATTGCCGTGCTGAAATGGTAATTATTTAAAATGCCATTCTTAACATAGGTAGATTGTTTTTGTTTTTTTTTTCAAACAATAAACAAAAATATCGTAAAAATTGAATTTCACTTTTTAAATAATATTTATTTAAAAAAAAAAAAAAATAGCGCGGTAACATAGATGCACAACTGCACAAGTACCAAAATATTTTGTTGTAATTTTAACAACGGTATTAATAAACAAAAACAGAAGAGTTTGGTTTTGCAAATGCGATTTACAGCTGTGGTGGGTGCTCTGTGCTTTATAAAACGTTTATTGCAAAATAAACAATTTTACACCCCCAGTTTTTTGTTTTATTTAAAAAAAATAAAGTGTCCTTTACCGTGCTATTTTTTTTTATTAGTATTTTCAAGTTAAATTCAAGTTTTACGGTATTTTTTTTTTTTTTTTTTTTTTTTTGTCAATGTGCACTGGTTATCCAATCTGTAAAGGGTGTTTATTACCGGTCCGAAAACCGTTCTTAACATGGGGAGGTTGATGAGGTTATTCCGAAAGCCGTTCTTAACATGGGGACGTTGGAGGGTTTATTCCGAAAGACATTTTCTTATTTTCAACCTCCCTATGTTAAGAATGGCTTTCGGAATAAACACCCTTTGCAGGTCGGACAACCAAGTGCACACTGCACATTGACTTTTTTTTTAATTAAATTGTTGGGTGAAAGTAGAGAATAATTACAGGCCACCCTTCCCATGTTAAGAATGGCTTTCTAAACGTTATTATTTCAACACGGTAACAAAAATACATAAGTACTAAATTAGGCTTTTGTTTCATTTTGTTAAAATAAAAAGAATTTATCTTAATTTTTTTTTCCTGTGGATTTTTTTTACGTTAAAGTAAATATTTTGAACGACGAAAACTTTAACAGTAAACTTTTCCACAAAATATTTAGAATAGAAATTGAAATTAATGGTTGGTCGTTCCATTTATAGAATAATAAAGTTTTGGTCCTCATGATGAATACGGACCGTGCTAAAATCATTACATTATTTAGAAAGCCATTCTTAATATGGGGATAAAAATCCTATCGAAAAAAATAACTTGTACTAAATGCGTTTCAGTACTTACGTAATCTGGAAAATCCAGAATCAATTCCGATAATGGCTGAAGCAGTTTACGATTTAAAAACCACGAAAAAAAAAAAGTAGAACGCAGACGATACTAAGCATACGAAGGTGGTGGGGAAAATAAAGGTGACTTTAAAATTGTTAACTGCTTTGACCATTTCTGGGACTAATTTTAGGTTCTCCGGTAATACTCGGCACTGCCATTGCAGCAGCAACTTTTAAAATTAAGTTTTTTTTAGTAAAAATAAATTTTACAAATAACATTTAATTCATGTAAGTTAACTTACATGAGTAGTTTGGAATATTTTATTTTCTAATTTTTATTTAATTATTTCAAAAAATAATAAATTCTCTTTTTGCTGCTTATTATTTGTTTATGTTTTGGTTTTAAGCATAAAATAATTAGTTTTAAGTTTATAACGTTTAAAATTTGTGTATAAGTTGTAGTACCTATAAATAATAAAACAAATATGTTAACGAAATTTATGTATAAATATTTTTGAATTTTCAACCAAACTGTTTTGTTTTTATTTTACTCTAACGACGACCTAAGTTTTAGGTTTGGTTCAGATTCTGTAGAATCACAGTATAAATAAAATATAATATATAGTACATTTTCTTTATTTTAGTTTGTCTTGTTTTAAATTACTTTTATTCATTAATAAAGATTTTTTTAAATTATTAAAAAAAAAATGATATTTTTAGACAAGTTGTTTTTATTAAGTTTATTTTTATATAACAAAAATATTGTTTACAAAACAAAAACTTACCTCACATGTGATGAATGCTGGTCTAAGCCAGGTTTATATCATAATAAGTACGCAGACGTGTATACGTTTGTATATAAATAAATATTTATTTATCTTTTGTGTGTAATTCGTGCCGTCTTCAATTGTTGACATGCGACGCCTCTGCGTCATCGGCCACCATTTTTTGTTTTTGGCTGAACCGGTGTCGCGTGAGTAAAGTCTGCAATGAAATCAAATTCCGAGTTAACAAATGAAACAGGATTCTTTTATTAAAAAAACTAGCAGTACCCGCTAACCGCCGTTGCCCGGTGGAAGCGTGCCCCCACCCCCTCAAAAAAAGTTATAGTACGGTTGTTATTGTTGTTGTTGTTGTTGCTGCTACTGCTGCTCCCCCAACCCCCAACCTCCTCATGTTACGAACGGCTTTCGGAATAGACACCTCCACCTCCTCATGGTAAAAACGGCTATTCGAATGTCAAGAACAGGTGGAGAGAGGTGTTGTAGTAAGGGTATTGAACAACAACCAGCCGTAAAAAAAAAAAAAATCTAAAAATAGCAGCGAAGGGAAAAAGAAAAAAATTAGAGGCAACAGGCATCCCAAGAAAAAAAAAAAAAAAAAGAAACCATCCATTTAGTCATCGAAGCTGTGGTAATGTTGACTGGTTACTTACCGGGCTCCGTGATTAAAAATAGTTTGTCTCAAAGTTTTATAAAGAAGCAGAAATTTATTTACAAATGAAAACATGGACTCCTATCCTAAGGAAATGAAACAAAACTTCTTTTGTGTATTTATCATGTATTATTTATTTATTGCAATACTTAGTTTCAATTATTTCACATGTCACTGCAAAAATGAAAAAATAAAACCTAAATAAAAAATAATAAAGCTAACCCCCCCCCTCCCCACACACACCAAAAAAGAACACAAAAAGAAAACACCTAAAAAACAACAAGGTAGACACTACAGCAAAAAAATATAACAATAGCAAAGAAGAATGACAGTTTAAAGACGATGGAGCTGTTTGTTAAAATAGAATCAACAGATCGATATTTTTTAATATGTGGTTTTAAGCAAAAATAACAGTACTTACTTATTTCCAATGTCGAAAATAGTAATATATTAAAAAATTATGAAAATTCATTGAGTAGAAAATTAAATAAGGAAATTACATTTTCCCTATTGTGAACACTTTGAAGATTGTGAATACAGGGGACATACTTATCTCCCTTTTCGCCATTTTAATTTTAGCCTTATAGCGATAGGCTTTATGTTACTAAAAGCAGAATAGCAGTTGTTCTACTCGATCAATTTTCGTAATTTGTGGATATTTTACTATTTTCGACATACAATTAAGTAAGTACTGTTGGTCTTGATTTCAAAAACCGATCTGTCAATTCTTTCTTAACAAGACAATGCATGTTAAGATAAACTCAACAGATCGATTGATGGATATCATATTACATTTACTGAGAAACAAGATGGTAAATTTAGAGATAATGGAGATTGTATATTCAGAATTAGTCCAAGTGAGATGGGATCAGTTGCTGGAAACTAATAACTGAATGTTAGTGGGACGGGAACATTTTTTTATTATATGGACATGCATTAAATGATATAAAAAAATTATATCATCCATTGTATATCCCCAAACTTTAGCACCAGATTCCACTTCCATACATGATCACACTACATATGCCTGGCAGACTTGGTCAACCACAACAACACTCTGCTGCTTAGTAATGATGTCCCTCAACTGCTCCACCCTTTGCTCCAACTTTATTGGATAATCCTCAAAGGATCTTTGCACATTTTCTAGATAAACAATCCTTCCATTTCCTCTAGTGTTTCAATCTTTCCACTGTCAGAAAAGGAAACTCTACATTGCTGCAGATCTGTTCAGTGCTCTGGAGGCTTACCCCAAAGTCTTTTAACAGAAAAATTCTCCATTGATTGCTTTCAGATCATCTTCTGACAACATGTTCAAATGAATTCATGCTTCTTTTCTTGATAACTTCAATGAAGTAATTTTGAAACCCAAGAGTTTCTTTCATTTGGATTATCTTTTAGTGATCCATGCAGGGCATAGAAATGCTTAAGGGTGCAGCAAAATCAGATATTCCTATCATATAAGGATCTAGAAGAAAAACTGTGATGTAAGTGATATGTCTACTATTCTGCACTTTTCCAAATGGATTGTTAACTATTCTACACTTTCAATCAAAAATTTCCCCGAGTTAAATTTGACACAGTACAGTCAAAGCTCGCAATTCCAAATTTGCCACGTTGCTGTCAAAGCTTGCTACTTCAAAATCCAAATCAACTCAGTCTCTAAAAATTAGGTTTTTTATTCATCTCATTTGCAAATGAGATGACAACATATCTTGTTACTTCACGAGATGGCCAGTATTATATTGATTAGAAGCAGTGGCCAATTTTTTTTTTCATTTCTTTATTGTTTTTTCTTTTCTTTTTGTCTACCACTACAAGCTGCACAAAATCAGGTTTGTACCAATTTTTAAGTAAATTGGTATAAACCTGATCACAGTAAAGTAGTACTTTTCCTAAGGCATCCTTCTATGTCATCCGTGCCAAGTCATCTATGGAAGTGATTCTCAGCACTTGATGCAGTTACATTGTCTAATCAGCCTTTCCATCTTGAATAACTGTTGGTGCACAGTAAACAGCCACATTCGTTATGTTTCTGAATTTTTTAGATGAGGATGCATTATTCGAATTATTTGGATTCTTTGGACTACTGTTCTCATCATGAGTGTCATTTTTACAACATTTCTGTTGATGTAACATTCGACTTTCTTCAGGTGTTTTTGGTTAAACTTGGAATTCGGCACAGAACTTTTTATTTAATCCACAGGGGTAGCATGTTCTCATTTCATCCTTGGGTAGAAGTCCTAAGTAATTTGCAGTTGTATTTTGAGTGTCGACCACATTGAGGATTGAACCTTCAATCTCGAGAAGAGTGTAACTTACAATTGAATTTTACACTACACCATGAGTTCAAGCAGATTCCTGAGTTCGGCACGACACATATGAAGAAGGTCAGAGGTTACATCAAGTAAAATGTTGTGAAAAAAAGACTCAAGATGAAGAATTAAAATAACATAAATTGCAACATTCTTGTCTTTTACATGTGAAAACATTTCAACCCAATTCCGGTTCTTAGATCCAAATTTAGGAAGGATTAGTGTAGTATTAGAAAAAAATTTCATGCTTAAGTTTAAAACAATTTTATTGAGTCTTCGTTGATATGTAAATAAAAAGTAAACGAAATAATAAATGAACATATCCATAAGTAATATGCAATTGCATTTTGTGTATATATGTCGGTGCATCTATGTCTGTGTATATATGTCTGTGTGTATATATACGTGTATATATGACTGTGTATATATGTTTGTGCATATATGTTTGCGCATCTATGTCTGCATATGTATGTCTGTGTATATATGTTTGTGTATATATATCTGTGCATATATGGCTGCGTATATATGTCTGTATATATGTCCGTGCATATATGTACATGTATATATGTCTGTGCATATATATCTGTCCATATATGTGCATATATGTCTGTGCATATATGTCTGTGCATATATGTCTGTGCATATATGTCTGCGTATATATATCTGTGTATATATGTTTTTGCATATATTTTAGTGTATATATGTCTGTGTATATATGTCTGTGTATATATGTCTGTTTATATATGTCTGTGCATATATATATGTGTATATATGTCTGGCATATATGTCTGTGCATATATATATATATGTGTATATATGTCTGTGCATATATGTCTGTGCATATATGTCTGCGTATATATGTCTGTGTATATATGTCTGCGTATATATGTCTGTGTATATATGTCTGTGTATATATGCGCATATATGTCTGTGTATATATGTCTGTGTATATATGTCTGTGCATATATGCCCCTGCATATATTTCAGTGTATATATGTCTGTGCATGTATATATGTTCATATATGTCTGTGCATATATGTCTGTGCATATATGTCTGTGCATATATGTTGTTGCATATATGTTTATGTATATATGCCTGTGTATATATGTTTTTTTATATATGTTTGTGTATATTTGTCTCTCTATATATGTTCGTGTATATATGTCTTTGCATATATGTCCCTGCATATATTTCCTTTTATATATGTCTGTGCATATATGCCTGTTCATATATGTGCATATATGTCTGTTCATATATGTCTGTACATATATGTCTGTGCATATATGTCTGTACATATATGTCTGTGCATATATGTCTGTATATATATTTCAGTGTATATATATTTCAGTGTATATATGTCTGTGCATGCATGTCTGTGCATATATGTCTGTACATATATGTCTGTATATATATATGTCTGTGCATATATGTCTGTCCATATATGTTCATATATGTCTGTGCATATATGTCTCTGCATATATATCTGTGTATATATGTCTGTATATATATGTCTGTGTATATACGTTCGTGCATATGTTTGTGTATATATAGTTATATATATATGTCTGTGCTATATATCTGTGTATATATGTCTGAGAGTATATGACCATGTGTATATGTCTGTGTATATATGTCTGTGTGTATATTTCTGTCTATATATGTCTGTGTATATATGTCCATATATATATGTTTGCATATATACGTCTCTGCATATATTTCTGTGTATGTATGTTTGTGTATATATGTCTGTGCATACATGTTTTTGCTTTTTTTTTACATGTTAGTCACCACTTATCAAGGCCCGGAAGCCACTCGGAGATAAGGGTCATTGCGTGTACAGTAATCAATGGATAATATCGTGGTAATCGTTAGTAATGGAGATTTGATAAAGTGTCTTACTTAAGGAGGCGGTTTATCAGGAATTTGTTTATGTTGGACTTGAAGACATCCAAGTTGTATTTAGGTGGGAAACAGGCAAATGGAAGAAAGTTCCACACGCGTGCACTTCTAAGAAAGAAGTTTTGTTCATGGAATCTACGTTTGGATTTAGGCACAGATAAAGAGCGGGGAAAATTATTGACAGTGGTTTCAGCTAGACGGGTGTTTTTCATGAAAGATTGGCGGAGGGGGGTCAGAGATTGGAGCTCAGATGAGCACTTGCCATGGAAATAATGATAAAACAAAGACAGGCTCGCAACATCTCTTCTGTGGGAGAGAGGTTGCAAAGAAGAGAAAACGGCATCCCCTACTAAGCCTATAAGAATATGTCTATTTTGTACTCTGTCAATGCAGGATAGGCTGTTTTAGCAGCTCCTGCCCAGATGTGGCAGCAGTACTCCATCCTTGGACGTACTTGGCTTTTATATAGATAGAGAATTGCATCAGCAGTGAGATATGTACTGGAGCAGTAGAAGGATTCCACCATTTTTCCAGCGACTTTGGCAACAGACTTGATGTATGTGTTCCATTTCAGATCAGGAGTAAAGGTCAATCCCAGAAGCTTGTCAAAACATGGAGCCTCTCCAAGACGAGAGCCATCCATTTCAATTGATGGGGATCAGAGCATTGATGATATAAAGATAGGAGCTTAGTTTTAGATGCACTAAAAGTAACCAGCCACGTCTTCCTCCACTGTACCACATGCTCAAGATCAGAGGAGAGAGAATCAGAGAGAACTTTGTCATTTACGCCCTTTGATGTGTTGCCATAAATGGTCGTGTCATAAGCATAGATGTCAATGAATGATTTAAGTATGTGTTTTTGGGAGATAATTGATGTAAATCAGAAAGAGAGTTAGGCTCAGGATGGACCCCTGGTGGACTCCAGCATTAATAATGTGGGCCTCTGATTTCTGCCCATCAACCACTATTCTTATCAGCCTATCAAAGAGAAATGATTTAATAATTGAGAAAACATTTCCAGTTATACCGTAGCTGGAAATCTTATGAAGTAGGCCCTTATGCCATACCTTATTGAAGGCCTTTGATATGTCAAGAGCAATTGCCATAGAAAGGAAGCCTTTGTTGAGAGATTCACTAATCCTATGAAATATAACCGTCAGCACATTTGCTGTAGATCTAGCAGAATGGAAACCATATTGCATGTCACTAAGAAGGTGAGGTGATTGACTACTTTTTTATTTAATATGGATTCCAGCAACTTACTCACGACACACAAGAGACTTATTGGTCTATACTGAGAGGGAGATGACTTATCACCTGAGTTCTTAAATACAGGGCATGCTGATGAGGTTTTCCAGGGTGTTGGGAAGCACTTCTTAAGGTAACGCTTAAACATGTTTGTCTATATATGTTTATGCATATCTGTCTGTGTATATATGTCTGTGTATATATGTTTGTCTATATATGTCTGCCTATATATGTCTGTGTAAATACTTTATTAATAATACTAAATAAAATGGGATGCATTTCTCTGAATTTATAAGAACTGCTGTTTTCAGTGTACTCTAAAATGAATAAAATGCCGGATTTTTCTTTAATAAACAGTTGAGCCAAAATCCACAAAAAAAAAAACGACCTTGCCTCACACTCCTTCATTCCTCTGTCAAGCATTGGAATTGATGCTATATCAACTGAAGTATATATAGCCAAGCATTTGAACACAGACATTAACGAACACACATACACACAACTCATTAACTTTCTCTCATTATAATCTACACATCAAAAACCAATATTATGCACTTAATTGTTTTTTAATTACAATTTCACCAATAAACAAGGTACAGTCCACTTTCATGTAGGGGGCTACTATCGAGGACATAAGTTGTAGGGGTACTATGTAGGGAGTTGAGCAGCTAGATATCTGTTCACATTACACTTGAACTTCTGCATGTCAGTACAGTTGGGAAAGCAGGAACCCGGACAGGAGTTCCAAAGTCTAGCAATTCTGGGGAAGAAACTATTAAAGTAAAAGACTTTCTTGCATCTAGGGATCTTTACTGTGTAGGGGTGGGATTTTGTTGCTTCTTGGGTTTGTCGGGGGTATTTACGTTAATGGGGTTACAAAGGCTTGTAGTTCATTGGAACATCCATCATTAAAATACTTGTAGAACAGGCAGAGGGATGCAACATTTTGTCGACGAGGCAGAGGCTGAAGCTTAGAGGACCTCTCAGGTTATTGACTCTCTTTTGACTGGCCTGTCCAGGTGCAAGAGACTAATAGCAGATGCACCAGCCCAAATTTGATAACAATACTCCATACATGGGCAAATGGTGACCTTGTAGAAGTACAGGATACTTTCAGGCGTAAGTTACTTTCTAGCACAGTAAAGAGAGCCCACCTTGTTTGCAGCAGCCTTGGCAATGCTCTCATTGTATCTGTTACAACACATATTCCCTGTGAATGTTAAGCCAAGGAGTTTGAACAAAGTATTTTCAGATAGTGTATCTTTAGCCATAGCTATTTGTGGTTGAGAAGGTTTCTTGTAATTGTTGAAGGAAACAAGCTTAATGTGATCATCCATTTATGTCCCCATTCCACTACAGATTGGAGGTCATCCTCTAGTGTTTCTGCCATTTCCTTGGATATATGTTCATTTGTTTTCCCCTTGTGCCTGTTATAGAGCGTAGTGTCATCAGCAAATATACCCATCTCAAAGACAATTTTATCAGGGAGGTCATTTATGAATATCAGGAATAAAAAATGTCCAAGGATAGACCCTTGAGGTACACCAGCATTTATATCATATTGTTTAGATGTATGTCCGTCAAGAACAACCTGGATTCTTCGCTTATTTAAAAAGGATTTAATTATGTTAAGTATTCGTCCAGTAATACTGTATGATCTGATTTTCTTGAGAAGACCATCATGCCAAACCCTGTCAAAAGCTTTAGATATATCTAGGGCTACCGCACTACTCTTCCTTGCTTTGTCCAGTGTATGATATATACGTTCAGAGATTACAGTTAGTGTTGTATAGCACGGGGTTTCATATCGGGGATCATATATAACGGGACTAACGACGGTGATGAGGGAGAGAAGACATTTGTACATATTACAGTTCTGTGGATTCTTATAACATATATTAGTGAGGAGAGAGATACGTATTCTTTTACATCAGAGGGGAGAATCATTACTTATGATGGAGGAGGGGGACACATTACTTGGAAGGGGGTTATACAAAGTTCATTAAAGATGATTAACACCATTACCTTCAATTGTTGAATGACGACACGAAGACAACAGTTACAAAAATCGATGATTTTCTTAATTTCATTTGACTGGTTGAAATGATGATGACGTCAGGAATTCAAATTCGGGATCTACATAGTTTAATGTTCTCTCCTTCACTTCCAAAGGACCCTGACTCCAACTCTCTCTCTGCCAAGCAGATTCAACTGTTCTGCCTCCTCTTCTTGACTGTCGACTGTTGACTCTTCTAATCTGCTAATCCTAGCTCCTATTATTGAGAATTCCCTTTTTGCTATGACGTCAGATGTGTGGTTCCAAAACATGACCAACTCACATGGCTCAGCACATGTTCTCCAAACACACTTTCGACAACAAAGAATTCTCAACTAACCTTTTAATTCAGTTTTCATAAAAGAACAACAATTCTTTTTACAATACAAACAATATCTAACTTTTTCCAAAACAACAGCTAAATTCTAACATTCCAAATCCTGAATCTATTCTGAACCTTGTATTCAAGGTTCGAGTCTCGGCTAATCCTAATCTCATTTTCCACTCATCTAATGTTCTTCTTATTTACAGGAAAAGGGGGCAGCCCCTTTTCCTGTAACATTAGGATGTCTGCTGTAGAATGGGCTTGCCTAAATCTGTATTGTTATTCGGTCAGAAGTTCAGCAGCTGTAAGGTTATGGACTAGAGCTTGGTTTAATAGGGTCTCAAATATTTTGGCGAAAAGTGGGAGAAGACTAATGGAGCAATAATTTAATGGGTCAGTTCTTTCGCCAGAATTTTTGTAAACTGGTACCACAGAAACAGTTTTCTAGCAGTCAGGAAAGCAAGATTCGTTAAGGCATTTGCTGTAAAGTTTGGAGAGGACTGGAGCAACCTCAGCAGAGCATTTTTTTAATAGCACAGCTGGGATGAGATTGGGTCCACATCCTTTTGAGGTGTTTAGGTTTTTTATGCTTTCTTGCACCTGAGAATGGGTAACTTTTAGATAATCTAGCATGTCTGCAGAAGAAAGTCAGTGATTTTCTGGATCCAATGTAGATTTTAAGGCAGATCTACTAGCAAGCACGTTAGCCTTTTCGGTTGCTGTGCAAACAACTTTATGATTTTTGGATAATGGGGAAATTGTTGATTGTCCATTGTTTACTACACTGTTGTAGATTTTCCAGAAATCACAAGTTCCTAATTTCTGTTTTGATGCGTTTCTGGTGGTTTTGGTATATTCTTTTTAACTGTCGCTATTTCATTCTTACAGCTCATTAGTGCGGCTAGACCAGCACCTTTTCCTAGCCAGGGATTGAACCTTCAACCATCGAGTTGATAGTCAGCAGTTCTAACCTCTAGCCCATGGAATCGGTGCCTGCACACAATCTCCTCAAATGTTCATTTAAATAGACACTCGTCCATGCTTTACAGTATTTGAGCTGCTTATTTATTTACAAATAAACAAACAGCAAGCCTCACATTAATGCCAATTAAGCAGTAGGTGAGATACATTTACAACAGTGCTCTACCCAACGAAAGAGGCTTTATATATATATATCCGATCCCGCATTTTGCTAATTCCTACCCTCTGATGAGAAGGAAAGTATTTCTTCGAAACTCCACGGATTAAGGACTATCTACTTATCAAGTGTTTCCTTTTCAGATTAAATATGTTTTTAACTCTTTTTCAAATTGTTTTTTAACATGTTTTATTAACTGTTTGCTCTTATTATAAGCTCTATCTCCTATTTGGTTTTATCGAGCTTTTACGTCTGGTTGAGATTATTTATAAATATTAATTTTTAATATTTATAATATACTTTAGTTTTACCATCTGGGATCATTTTGGTAAATTTAATTGTAATTTTTATTATATATATATATATATATATATATATATATATATATAAAGAGAGAGAGAGAGAGAGAGAGAGAGAGAGAGAGAGAGAGAGAGAGAGAGAGAGAGAGATGCATAATAAAATGAAATAAAATAATAAAAGAGCCACCAAGTAAACAAAGTTAATTAGAATCCCTAAAAAGAGTATTATTTGGCTTCATCAGACTACTGTTCTCATCTTGAGTGTAATTTTTACAACGTTTCGGTCGATGTAACCATCGACCTTCTTCAGGTGTATCTTGTCGAACTTTGGGAATGTTTCTATTTCTTTGGGAATCTGGACGGATTTTCGAGTGGCACCCTTTGTTTACTTCATGGGGGTAGCGTGCTCTTGTTCCATCAGACATGACTAGATAGAGGTCCTAAGTGATTGCTAATCTCACTTTTGATGTCTTTACATCGAAATTGCACCACATTTGTTTTTTATTCTAACGGTTATATGTCGTTTGAAGAAAAATTAAATCATTTCATGTCAATGACGCATTATAGATTTTGAATTCTATGTTACATGCAAAAAAACAATAAAAACATGATTTTCACATTACAAACATTACAAACATAGCTTCGGAATTTTATTTTTCTTAAACCTTTCAGCCTTTAAATGGTGCCAGTGTGAGGTGGAAGGCCTGCATTTCTTGCCCTGTCCTCTTGGGTGTCATTCTCTTTAACCCTCCCTCCTGTAGTGGATGGTGCTGGGCGATCCTTTGACTCATTATCATCATCATCATTATTTGTCACAATCCTTGCCCCAAAGTTGTTGGTCAGAGGGTATGAGAGAGAGGGTGTTTGAGAAGGGTGGGTTCTTTAGTTCCTGAGATTCTCCTTTTTGGGAGCAGCTCTGTTAATAGTTGCTAAACTTTCAACATATTTTTTTTCATTCCCCATTAATTACCAATGGTGAAATTATTTATTTCAAGAAGACTACCAGGAGAAACGGATTATGATTTGGGGGGAATTTTTTCTGTATGAGATTAAGAAGTTAATAAAAGAAGCAGGTTTTTCGGCTGTCCCCATGCGACTCTAGTGACTGGAAGGAAAAGAAATTCCCTCTTTATTCAAAGAACTTCAAAGAAGAGACAGAGTCTTAGAAAATAATTTAACTCAATGTAATTTGAGAAAGAATCCCCTTTTGAATAAAAGGACTATTTATAAAAGGTTTTTTATATTACCTTTTGTGCAAAGCCAATAATTTATAGCTTTGAAGGTGCTATTTTTAAAAGAAAAAAGAGGATATTTTAAAGGCATATTTTGTATATGTTTTCATATTTCTTGCATTTCACGTTTTTATTTCAAATAAGATTATTTTATTTTAAGCAGGAAAACTTTTTACTTTTTTAACAATATTTTGTCATTTATTATTTTGATGATAAATCTAACTTTGTCACTCTAGCTGATAGAACCAATTCTTGAATCGGCTTTCAGTTAGAGGCCCTTTTTTATATTCGTAATTGTTACTTTAAGGTTTATTTTTTTAATGATTGCTTTGGGAAGTAAAAGCAACAACTTTTTTTATTTCTTGAATAAAATCTGAATGAACGTAATATATTTTTTGGGTCTAATTTTGCTCTTTTTTTATTTCCTCCTTTTGCTTTGCTTTTTCCATTTTCTCTCTCCCAATCATTGTTTCCCAGAAGAGGAAATTTAATGAATGAACAAATCAAATATTTTCTTAAAATTTCAGATATTGTACTTGCAGTCTTATAGACTTCCTCAAAACGATTGTTTTGAGGAAGTCTTGAAATGAAGATGAAATGTTGATGGATATATAGATAATTTTGTTTTTCCTTTTTTCATTTCCATCAAATTAGAATATTATTTCCATTATTTTCATCACACACACACGCACGCACACACACACACACACACACACACACACACACACACACACACATATATATATAATATAAAGCTGAATATCTGTGTGTGTATGTGTGTGTGTCTGGTCACGAATAGACTCCTATATGGTTGACTATTTTAAAAACCTGATTACATATAATGATAGAAGATGTATTGAGACACGGGAATGGGTATGTTTCATCTGGCAGAACAGTGGTTCATTAAAATTGTGGGGTCTGCGTTCACGCCTGGTCCACAAAGTATGGAAATAAAAAATTTTAAAATTAAAAAAAAAAACGTTTACAAGTGTCTTTGATATAGATGTACATAAGAATACTTTGGTAAGTATGTTTTAACTTAAATAGGGATGGTATAATAAAATTGTGGGGTCTGTGTTCGCGCCTGGCCTCCATAGAATGGAAATAGGCACAAACTTTAATAAAGACTTTTCATATTTATCTGTGTAAGTATACTTTGATAATTATGTTTCTGTTTGAAGAAATATGGTATAATAAAATTATGGGGTGTTTGTTCGCACCTGACCTCCATAGAATGGAAATATGTCACAAAGTTTAACAAGGTTTTTTAATATAGATCCACAGAATATTGGGATAAGTGTGTAGTGGATATATTATATATATCCCTCAGTCGTACAAAATAGGAAAAATGAATTGAATTGAGAAAGGAACGAACAACGCGTTTATTGAATTAAACGAACTAGAATTTATTTCGTGAAGAAACACATGAAAGAAAAGGGTACAGCACGTGTTTAGTTTGGCGTGCATCTCTCGCTGTTAACTGGTGAGAGGGAAAGTCTATTGTTGTAGAGAGAAAGTGAGAAAGAGAAAGTCAATCCAGGCCATGGAGATAGAAAGCGTGTAAGGTGTACATACTGTCTGTTGACTCTTGCCCCACACATAGTAGCAGGTGATGTGAGGTGCACGGAAGCGCGCGCCCTGAAAGGAAGCGGATGGTCTGTCGACCGCTCAGCTCGGGAGCTGAGTCGAAAAGGAGGAAACAGCTCAGATCTCTTGCTTTTATAGTTGTTTCCGGTGGGCTTTTGCGCATGTGTGGATTTCCTTCGTGTGTGCCTATGTGTGCGTACATGTATGTACGTTAGCGTGTGTGTGTATGCACGTGAATGTGAATATATCTATGTGTGTGTACGTGCGCACGTATGTTTGTGTGTGCATATGTATATGACAAGAAAAATGGCTTGAGATGTGAACGTGTGTTTTTGTGCGAGACTAGAAAGGGCTCATACAAGTGTTTCAGTGAGAACAGGTATGGTAAAATATCTATTTTACTTTTACTTTCATCATATTTTGCTTTGGTTTTGGTACCCCCAAGTTCAACCCAAATTTACAACCCTTCCTTTTCATAACCTATCATATTTTCATAAATCAGAGTCCATTTCCTGTAGGCTGTTTTTGAACCCAGTCAACAACGGGTACTTTTGCTAATATATATATATATATATATATATATATATATATATATATATATATATATATATATATATATATATACCCAAATCCTCTGCCCTTGATGGAGGGGAGACTAAAACTTGCTGATATGGTTTCAAATGATCTGAAATAACAGCAAGGTGAGACTTGATTCCAAATATTTCTCATATTTTATATCTTCCCTTTTTTTGGGGAAATAGAGTACGATTATGAATATCTCCAGTAACAAATAATATTTATTTACTGTGAAATTTACTTTATGTATGAAAACCAAAGAGGCGAGATATAACATATTTGGAATCAAGTATCCCCTTGTTGTTATCTCAGATTATTTGAAACCATAGCAGCAAGTTTTAGTCTCTCCTCCATCAAGACCAGAAGTTTAAAGGAAATATCAGATATTTTGCAATTCATATGCAAAATTAGGAAAACAAATGACTATGATTGAAACATTTTATGGCTGTAAAAAAAGTGCCAAAAATAGGTTCTGGATGATGGATGAAACCTTTAATGTGTGACCTTAAGGGCAAATGTCACATAGCCTATCACACAATTCAGGTCATTATCTTTCCAACGAGCCTTCCTTTGTTAAATTCTAATCAATAGTCACTGAGATTATAAACTTATAAAATTGCCAAAAGAGTGGTATATTGTAACGGATCCGAGTATAATACCCTGGCTCACCACAAGAAAATAATGAAATGAATGGAATTGAAGGAAACAAAGACTCAATTGATGGATAAGATAAACGTCGTTTATTTGCTGTTGAAAGAATGAACATTTTAGTTATAACATGTGTTCATGTCCGCGCGTGTGTAACCAATGTTCGTTGCGGGGTTGGTGTTGTAGAAAGAATAGGAAATGTGTGTTCATCTCAAGTTCGGGTCACTATCGTTTGTTCGCGCGTGGGAAGAGAAATGAGTGTTGTAGTGGAAATGAGAATGATAGTCCAGCGTGTAGACAAAGAAGAGGATAGAGGTTAAGCTGTGCGCCATGTTAGCAGTCAGGTGTTCTCAGGGACCAGTACTAGCTAGAGAGAAAAAGAGTGTGAATGTGTACATACGGTCTGTTAGCTTGTGCCCCATACATAGTCACAGGGGTGTTGACGTGCGCGAGCGTGCGCCTCCCGAAAGGGAGGCGGCTGGTTAGCCCAACCTCTCTGGTCGAGAGCTGGTCCTAAAAGGAAGAAACCGGTTGTTGCTCTTTGTTTTATACTCGTTTCCGGAGTGTCTTTTGCGCATGTGTATATTTCCTTTGAAAGCGGAAGTGACGTCGTCCATGTGTGCGTTCGTGTGCGTGTGTGCGAGTACATGTGTATACATTAGCGTGTGTGTAAATACACATGAATGTGAGTGTATGTACGCGAACGTGAATATATGTACGTGTGTGGACGTGGGTGCATATGTTTGTGTGCGCGTATGTATATGACATAGCTTGAAATGTGAATGTGTGTTTTTTGTGCGAGACTAGAAAAGGTTCGCACAATATCTATATATAGATATTTCTATACTAGTTGCCAAATTAAATATTCAAACGCTCATATCTTTGGTTCTATGAGACGAAACTACATGAAAAATTGCAGGCTTTTTGAAGATTATAATACTATCATATGGTTAAAAATTTTATGACAATTGATAAAAAGAACCTATAATTTCTAAAAAAAACGTACAACACATGGTAGCATGTAAAACAACTGTCATATTGATGATGATGATGATGATGATGATGATGATGATGACAACGAAGACGACACCTCAAAAAGTGCGTCCTTGAAAATTACCTGGCCAAAATGTCCGTTTACAAAACGTCTGCGATACTATTCACCGATTCCAAGGGCGATAACTTAGTTCAAACTTCCGTTTTCCCTCCCATGTTTTCTGTGAACAGAAAAATGTCACATAAATAATTACTTCTCTCACTTGACTTTGTAAAAAAAAAAGGGGGGCCAAAAAGAATGCTTCTTCTACAATGTCGCCTACTTGACCCACCCTCTTTTTTCATTCTCAAGCTCAACGGCTGGCACGTTTCATCTCTTCGCAGTGAGACGAAATCTACAACAATATTCTACATGTTTCAAATTCATTCATCAACAATGTCTACTGAAATATAAAATGATTATTCAAAATATTTTTGTATCAAATGTTTTCTTACAGTTTTTGTTTATTTCGTGTATTTATTTTAATGCTTTAGTAGTATTAGACCAATTACGCCATGGAAACGGGTTCGGACTTTGTTGTGTTTATTGTAGATCCATTTCCCAGGCGGAAACATGTCTATAAGTTTCTATGTTGCTGACTAAACTATTATGCGTGTAGCAGAATAATCCCGGCGACATTGGTATGTTTGTTTGTTTATTATTTTAGTTTTAAATATTTACTTATCATTTACAATTACAACAACACTAATATGTCTTTGTTTTTGTTGAGTCGGTGCAAATTCAGATTTCAACGTAATTAGAAAAAACAAAATAAAATAAAGACAAATCTGGATGATACCCGTCGCGAAACGAAAATGTCATATTCCAAAAAGAAAAAATACGTTGGATGATCAAGTACCTTTGTTTTCTTTAAACTAAGAAAATCAAATGTTATAATTAAGTCAGAATGTTGTCTTGATCCGCCATATTTAATAAATAATGAGATAACTAAATTTAAACTACCGAAAAAAAAAATCGGTGCTAATGCAGAATTGCAGAGATTTTTTAAATCGTATTTCCACTTTAATTAATTAAAGTTTTATGATATGTTTTGTTTTTTTTATTCAATTGTAAGGTTAAAGTACAGAATAGGTACAAAACGCCCTCCCCCTCCCCATGTTAAGAATGGCTTAAATAATAACGTTATTATTTCAGCACGGATCACCCTCTGCATGAGTACCCAAAAAATCAAATATATAACAAATAAATGTTATCAAAGGCAAGATAAGTTACTTTTCTACGTAACTGGATATATTTTTCGTGTTTTTATTCAATGTAACATGTTTATTCAGCTCGAAAAACATACAGTGTTTACCGATGTATTGGAAAATTCAAGATGGCGCTTCACTCTCTCTTTAACACGGTAAGTTTGGGAAAAGGTGTTATAAATAAAAAACTAGAAAAATACTATTAAAAACCCGCCGAATACATGTCAACCTATGTCACGGTAACATATATTGAGCGAGTTTTTAACAGTATTTTATCCAGTTTTTTATTTATAACACCTTTTCCCAAACTTACCGTGTTAAAGAGGGAGTCAGACGCCATCTTGTATTTTCCAATACATCGGTAAACACTGTATGTTTTTCGAGCTGAATAAACATGTTACATTGAATAAAAACACGAAAATATACATCCAGTTTGGTAGAAAAGTAACTTATCTTGCCTTTGATAACATTTATTTGTTTTTTGACAACTTTTTCGAATCTTTGTGTACAGTAATACAAACCCATATATACTTTATTATTTTATATGACTTTTGGAGTATGCCATCTTTGTTTTGTACAGATTTTTCTGTTTTTGTTTTGGGGGGGGCAATTAGGTTAGACTCTGGGTTTGCATCGTTAAGCTTGAATGTTAACTGTATTCATAAAATGAAAACTTCAGTAATTCTTATTTTAATTAAATTAAAGTGAAACATGTTTCGGAATTTCATTCTAAAAATATTGTATTTAAAATGTTTCCGCATTTTCAACAGAGCGAAAAAAAAAAAGAGGCGAAAACATAAATATGCAACAAATTTTATCAAAGACAAAATTACTTTTCTTAAATTGTATTTTAAAGCGTTTATTTACTTCGAAATACATTATTTCAAATACCAGTAGTATTTTTTTAGTTAAAACAAGAAAGATAGCAGTCTCTGTACAGTCATATCGGCTCTCCGTAATAGCTCAAAATCGAAGATTCAACAAAATACCGGTGAAACATTACATTTTAAAACGATTGGTGAGATTTATTTCATGTTTCTGTCAGTATTTTGTTTAATTTTCGATTTTTGAGCGATGATCGAGGCTCAAACGAGACGACCACTTTGTTTTTCGGGTAAAACTTGTGGAGAACGTTCTATTTTACGGTTGTTTTAAAAATGGAATGGAATTTTCAATTTCGTCCCATTTGAATCTTTTTCTTATTTAATTGCATATGCCCCCCCTCCACCCCGCAAAAATCGAAAGTAATTGATAAAATAATAAAAATTAAGAAAGTGGAAAACACCACCATCGATATTTGCACAAATTGCAAATATAAGAATTTTTATGCAATAGTAAAATTTTGGGAACAAGATTTATATAGGAGGTTTCTCATTGAACATGGAGTATTGCTCAAAACGGTCATATGTTCGAAGTGCCAAATTCTGAAAGCTGTTCTTAATATGGGGAGGTTGGGGGTGTTTATTCATTGTAAGCATACCTGTAAACCTACAAAAGTTGACATTTCCAATGTGAATAGTGAGTTAGACTTATGTAAAAAAGATACCAAAAAGGTTATACGAAATTGACTCTTTACGTTTGAAAATTAAATTTCGTTTCTTTTTTTGTGTAAAACTTTTCTTTTTTATATTTAAAAAGTAGGTAAAACTTGTGAAGAACACTGTTTTATGGTGGTTCTAAAAACAGAACGAAATTTAAATTCTTCAAACTACTGTGCTCATCTCATCTTCACAACATTTTGGCCGATTTAATTTTTTTAGGTGTGCCGTGTTGAACTCGGGGGTGGGGGGACTGCACAGAATTTTGAACAGAACTTTCTATTTAATCCACGTAGATAGTATGTTCTCATTCCATCAGCCATGACCGGCTAGAAGTTCTGAGTAAATTGTATTCTGAGTATCACCTTCAACTTCCAGAAGAGTATCATTTACAACTAAATTTTACTAAGTACTTTATCCATTATGCTACCCCAGTGAATTAAATATAGGGTTCCGTTCAAAATTTTGTGAAGATTCCAAAGTTTGACAGAAATATTCGATAGAGAGATTCCCAAGTTCGACAAGATACACCTGAAGAAGGTTAGAGGTCATATCAACTGAAAATGGCGCTTAAGATGAGAACCGTAGTCAGAATAATACAAATTATCAATCCTCATCTAAAAAATTCAGACATATTTATTAAATCCCGAGCAACATCAAGTTTTCTTGCTAGTCTTTTAAAAAAACGTTAAAAGAAATATTTCCTTTTTCAGATTATCCCGTTGAAATGAGGATTTGTACAAGACCAATCAGTTAGTACAATGGTTAGCAGTATCATCAAAGTTTGCCCCAAGGCCGAAGAGCTCTCTGTTGTCAGAGTCAATATTCCCTGTCCTGTCGATGGCTGTTCAAGTATTCTCCCTCATTCAGGGTCACTTCAGATCCATCTTTCTAAAACCCACCGAATCACGGGGGTAAGTATAACTTACTTTTTGTTTGTTGTTGCTATTCTAAACCAAAATTTTATTTTATTTATGTTTAAAGATTTTAACGTGGGTACATAGATTTTTGCAAAACTTAAATAATGATACCAAATTTATTTTGGTAGTACAATTAGCTGCTGAATTATGACCATTTAAATTTTATTGGAAATTAAAATATTTGTTGTCCTTGGCGCTATTGGTAAAGAAGCCAATTTTCACAATGTTAATCTAAAATTCAGACTTTGAGAAAAAAAAAAAATCTTTAGAAATGTAAAAATTATTAAGTCAAGTCTAAATATTAGGTAAAATAATTAGTGTTCGGACGATTAATCGGAATCGGAAAAATCGAAACGTTTTAGGGAGTATCAGAATCCATATCAGAATTGAAAAATTTTGTGCCTATTTTTCGATGCCAAAACCAATTCCTTTAATTAGCTTCTTTTGATTTTGTTTAAATAATCTTAAACTGCTGGTAGTAATAATAAAATAATCAATATTTATTGATTTAAACTAAAATTTATAGATTTCCCCCCTGACACCCACTTGTTTTTATGTTTGAGAAAATATATGCACATTTAAGATGTGCTTTTATGGTAATCAAGACAAACTATTTTATTGTTACATATTTAAAGATTTCTAAAGAATCAGGAATTAGGTATGGAATCGGTAATTGTATTGGAATCAGAAAAAATATTGGAATCGTTTCATCACTAAAAATATATTTTGAAAAAAAAGATGCAAAGATCAATACAAAAGAAAGTATGTCTCAATCATGTAAGTGCTACAAATGTTTTGCAATCAGTAATTACTTGTTCCATCAGCCATGACAGGTAAGAATTATTAAGCAAGTCATAAATCTGTACCAATAACCCATGACGTAATGGATAAAGTGCTTAGTGATAATTAATTCTAATTGACGATCTTTTGGAGGTTGAAGGTTCAATTTTCAGTGTGTGGGGAAGGGTGGTAATACTAAAACTACAATTACAAATTGCTCAAGACTATTACTCCATCATGGTTGATGGAATGAGAACAAAAATAATCATCAATTCTCAAGTTTAGTAAGACATGAAGAAAGTTGAATGTTACATCGTCCAAAACGTAAGAATTGCATTCAAGATGAGAACATTATTGTGAATAATTCAAATTATCAATCTTCAACTAAAAACTTCTGAAACATAAAAGAAAATACATCTCGTATGCCATAGACGCAATCACTGTGGCATTTCTGTATTAAATGATCCAAAGGTCACATTGATCTGTCATAAGCCAATTAAAACCACATACTAAGTTTAGTTGTAATCTATTCAGTAGTTTCTCGTTTATAACTAGGTTTTTCAACCTTTCATTAATGTATAGAGTGGTTATCTACTAGATCTCCAAGTGGCAAATAGGGGAATAGCCTTGAGATATGGAGGTTAGTAGCTGTGAATATCCAATAAGCAATCCCGGACCAACTTGCAGTCTACCCAGAGGAATATGCTCTTGTCAAATATATTTCTATGAACTGCATACAAACGACAGATTTGAAGTTTAGAGTTAGTGAGTGTCGTTCACCATAAAAGCTGACTGACTGGTTGAGTGTGGGCTGATGACTTTGATTAGTGACGCACTTTGTGTCAATCATAAAACCATGTTGAGCAAGGAAAAGCATCCTTGGAAAACACTTGCTTCAAATAAACCTTTGTGAATATTCCAGTGTGTGCAGCTAACTAGCTGTAAACATGCAGTAGTGTGGTATGTTTAATAGGTTGCATAGTATCTCTTTAAACAGGGGGTTCATGCTGAGAGATATAGCCTAAAAAAAATAATGTTGCTATAGAGACAAGGTTTCTTGTTATGGATATGTTATGATTAGGGTTGTGGCAACAGTATATTCTTTTCATTTTTTCTCGAGTATATATCCGTTAATGTCTTATATGTCCTTATATAGACTGATGTGATTCTCGGTTGATTGACTATGTCTTACTGTATCGGATATATACTTGAGGGTCAAAAGAATGAAAAGAATATTCTGTTGTCACAACCCTAGTTATGACTCGGGGCCTTTCAAATTTGATGACTGTCCAGATATGGGGACCTTCTAGACAGTAGTGTTTTTATGTTCCTAGATTGGCAACAGATTGTGGCCTTTTCAAATGGATGCTGCCTAGCCATTATCTCAAGTGATCTTTCTGGAATGGTCCTGGTGAGATCTACATATATTCCAGCAGATGGGGAGGTCAGTTCGGTTTTCTGATAACTTGTTGCAAGTTAGAAATATTTAACTAATAAAAGAGAAACTACCCAAGTTATGGGAAATAGCTCTGATTTAGAGTTTGGTTACCTAGAATTTGATTTGTTCACTTGAGAAAATAATGTTCCATCAGATATGAGATTCTCTGCTCCGGTTATGACCCACTTAAATGAAATAAATAAATAAATAAATAAATAATGGCCAGCAAGATACAGGAACCACTAGACATGAGTTTTTTTTTATGTCTATAGATAAGGCTGGCCATTATCTCAAATGTCCTTTCTAGGATGGTCCTCTTGATATTTATATATATGTTTTGGCAGAGACAGTTAGTTGGCTCTCTGATCGTCTTGGTTTATTTGGTTGTGAATTCAACATAGATAAAAAAAATACAGCAAAACTTTTGATATATATGTCACAGAATGAAAATTTTATATTTCAAAAATCATGTAAATTCATCAAGTTTTTCTTAGTTAAAAAAACTAAGAAAATCAAATTTTATGAGGAAGAACTGAATGTGTTGTTCAATCATCTTTAATAACTAAAGGGAAACAACTCAATTCAAACTATGCTGCGCTTTGTTTCTGAATAATACAGTAGAATTTCGGAAACACAGGATCATTTTATAAAATTGAAAACGATTTAACAGGCTTTGGCCAAAATTGCATTTTGTTACCACAAGTACAAATTTCAGATGCAGAAAGCAAATTATGCAAATGAAGAAAGTCAAGTTAAGAGTTTGTACTTCACTTATTCTTGATTTCCTTAACAACCTCTACAGAAATAGAGATCAAAATCTGTCTTGTAATGGCTAGGATTTACTATTATTACTAATAGTAGTAAAGAAATGTTTTCTATATTACACCGTTTAGTTTTCTGAGGTTTAACAGTTTTTGGTAGTCCTTTGTGTTCGTTTGGACCTGTATTTTAATTTGGTGTTAGGGTTAAGTATTCTCATTTGCAAGTCTGTTGTTCAGTAGGAGAAAACAAATATCATTGTACCCCCCCCTCCCGAAAAAAAAAACTTTATTTTTGATGTAATTAATATGAATACATTTGGGTATCTCCTCACAAGAATATGATTGTCCAGTAAAGCCGTAAATACCAACTAGGAGAGCAGTTTGGAGAGACATCAAAAGATACAACAAAAGTCTCACTTTTAAGGATATTGCCAACTCTGACCACAACTACCTGTTAATTAAAGCAATCTATTAGATTATTACTCGAATACTGTAGCTAAGACCACTTAACTACTTCAAACAAATACCTTTCGTGAGACATATCAGTTTTTGTTTTAGAGTTAAGATTTTATCTAGAGGAAATATTCTATTGTAATTCTTCTGATGCCCGAATTCTCCTCTCTGAATTGAGGAACGATTTTGAGCTAGCACAATGAATAGATGATCACTGTGAATGCACACAGGAGCACATTTGTACAATGATCTTTGTACAGTCTTAGGTTTGTGACAGTTGAGGACAGGTGCAAATTTGACACAGTGGAAATGATCTAACGGAAACTGATGAACATAGCCATGACAAAACATAGCTGTGAGCATTAGCATGTAGAAGGTCAATAGTGTCACATACACACACAAAGTGCAACTGGTATTGCAGAAAGTGTCAGAGTTTGTGTTTTCTGTTTTGTTCTTTTTTCATATTTGTGAACCACTGCACTCTCGTCGGCGAATGTAAGAAACAATGACATGGGCAGAGAAAAAGATCAAATAAAAGAAATCCATGGCCCTCAACGTTAGGGTTGACAGCAGTTGGCAAGCAGGGTAAGTTTGGTGCAAAAATAATGTTATTTTTTATGTACAGTTGGACATTAAAAACAACATTTTTGCACCAACCTCATATATATATATATATATATATATATATATATATATATATATATACACTATTAGCAATTCCATACCATTTTTTTTCTTTACATTGAATAAGCTCAAATCAGGCATTATGTAAAAGAGCGTAAAAAACAAAGAAATATTATCTTTAGTTTTTTAAAATCGGTTCATTCAAAGTATCAAAAAATGTATGGTTCACTAGACATTTTGTTTGAAGTCAGTTCTATTCAAATGCATATAAGCTTGTGACTGAAAATGGTAGGAAATTTGCACAATTTACAGAGTAATCCATCTTTAAAAAACTGTATCTTAAGATATTATGATGAAATTTTGAACATATGATTATAACACTATGAAGGTTCAGATGATTGTTTATGACCATCTCACTTGGAAACTTACAAATTAGCATATTTCAGTTTTATTTTCATGACTTTAAGTAGAAACATCATAAAAAAGCTAAGAAAAATGTGAAGCATTATTCTGATGGACATTATCATTTTTTATCCTTACACTGTGAAAAATCTAAGATGGCAACCACAACACGATTCAATGAAATTATTAACAAAATGGCTTGTAGCATATCAAATAAAAGGAAAATTTGTACAGATTACATATATCATGTTTTCAAGTACATTAAATTAATTAGTATAATTAAGTTTCATTTTAACGGCTTTAAGTTGCTGTGACAATTATCGGGTGGGTTCCTACCATTATTTTGTATATTTTTTATTTTTAAGTCATTATTGAGACTTCAAAGATTTCAAGAAACATCGCAGCCATTTTTTTGTTCTCATGTAACGTTCGACATTACTTGTTTTTCAAACAGAATAAACATTTACAACACCAAAAATTTATCAAGGTAGGTAAAAGAGTAACTTATCTTGCTTTGGCAATATTTATTTGTTGTTTGTTTTTTGATCATTTTTTCCTACTTCTTTGGATTATAAAACAAACCCAATAAATCTTATCATAGGCAAGCTAAGTTATTCTTTTATTTAACTGAATAAGTGATTTATGTGTTTTAACTCATTTACAAACGTTTTTACTTAAATAAAAAAAGTGGTGTTGAGTGAAGCCGTTTGAATTAAAATTTTAAAAAAAAACAATTTTTGAACAAAATAAAACAAAATTAGAGCACTATTTTTGTAATATTATTTTCAGGTTAAATTCAGGTCTTACGATATCCTTCTTCATTAAATTGTTAGGTGAAAGTACAAAATAGTCACAAAACACCCTCCCCTCTTCATGTTAAGAATAGGTTTCTAAATAATAACATTAGTACAATATAATTATATTTTTTATTAAATAGTTAGGTGAAAGTACAAAATATTTACAAAACATCTTATCCCCATGCTAAGAATGGGTTTCTAAATAAAACATTTTAGAAGTTTGGGGGACTCTGTTTTAGAATTGCAGACCCTTCAATTTAAAAGGTACCAAAATTCAGGAAATCAACCAATTTTAATGAAATTTTCAGTATTTATTAATAGTGATAGAATATAAATATGTATAAAAAGATAACATTTTTGGATGTCTCATTTGTTGTATTCCTATGGCGTTTAAATGTTTTTTCATTTAGTTTTATACAAATAAATTTTCTTCTATTCATTTTGTTTGAATTGGATATTTTTTAAAACATTATGAAAAATATTCTTCTTTCCAAAATCAAAAACTGATGTTTTCTAAAAATTAAAAAAAAAAATGTCTATCTCATTGCTTTAAGCTACTTTGTAAACAGACATTTGTTATGAATTTATATGACTGCATTGCAAATCATATATCAATCAAATATAAGCACTCACTTTCTATCTATCGATACATGAAAAGTTCTTAATTCTTTTCAAATTTTATAGCAAAAGAAATAAATATGTTGGCTATTACATACCATCTGAACAAAGTTTCTATCTTAATTTTTGTACTAGGAAGCCTCAACTTCAAGATGACTGGAAAGTCGCACATGTTTTGTTCAAATTTCGTGGTAAAGAAAATTCTTTTCTCTTATTGTTTTAAAAATATGAAACATTATTGACTCGTACAACTTGCGTGTTGAGTATTTATGTGAACAAATCTTAAACATGTGCATCCGAAAAGTCATCTACCGCTTGTCAGGCATGCCATGACCACATGTTTCGTTGTTAAGAGGCGGAATTACAATTTCTTGGAATATACAAATCACAAAAAATATTAAAATATTATTTTAAAGAAAATTTTTTTTTTTTTTTTAATGCAATCATATAAGTTTTATATTGATTGAAGTAGGAGAAATCTATTAATTATTGATTTAAAAACTATCACTGTCAGATTAAGTAGCAGCACTAAACAGTATGTCATTTGGCATTACTATATATATATAGTTTTTTTTTTTTAATCTGATGAGTCATACATGACAAAACATGTCAGTGGATAATTATATTCTAAAAAAACCATATATGTGCTGCTCCCCATTTGGGGGTACCAAATTGGTCAAAGGGAAAATTATTCCCAACTCGCATTTAGGTAAAAATGCACTTTCATTTAAATAATTGAATTCATTCAAAACGTACTGCAAAACAAAAACAGATAACATAAATATATATATATATATTTATTTCAAATAAACCGCGCCGGAGACTTCTTGAATCTGCGCTTATCGCAATTTCAAGCACTATTAAACAACGTGGAGGTTTCTATAACATAGCGCCATTAATAAGTAAACTGTTATTAAAAGAACATTATTTAACTGTGGTCACAGGTTAACTTTCTCACACCATTCAAACTCCCCCTGTAATAATTAACACATAATCTCAATCAATAAATTACATAAAAAACACTCATTTCATTTCTGTTACAAACTTATATTTAAATTTCAACAGATATATCTTTTTCCCAATAAGAATATAAACTTGCGTTCATAGTTTTAAAATTAAATTAACGACTATATGACGTCACTAAAATTTCCTTCTCTTTAACAGCGCCAGCCCCCCTTCCTTTTTGAATTTCCAACATCAATTTTCCGTTTCTCTGAAATAGAACTGCGTCACACTGTGCACGTGAAACATTTTCAAATATTTTGTACTGGTATATTTTTTGGTTTCTTAATCTCATTCATCCAGAGGAAGTCTCGAAATAAAGACGAAACGTTGGTGAACACATAATACGGTTTGTTCCTTTTTTATTTTCTCTCTCTCTCTCTCTCTCTCTCTCTCTCTCTCTCTCTCTCTCTATATATATATATATATATATATATATATATATATATATATATATATATATACAAATATATCTGTTTAAAGCGTATTGTTTCAGGCTGTTTTTCAATTTTCTATCAGGACTCCAATGGAACTAGCAGTGAGGATTCCAGTGATCAAAATGCTGTCAAACACTACCATTGCCCCGTACAGAAATGTGTGTACAACATCTCGTCAGAAAGACATTTTACGTCAAAGAAGCTCCTCAGGCAGGTTAGTACTGACCCATCGCAAGGACATGGATAAAACATAACCCTTGGTGCAGTTTAAACCCTTATCAAACAATTGTATGCATTTTATTCAGAAGTTTGTTGCTTATTAGTGGAGCATAGTGTGGAGCAGGTGCTATTGTCATTGCAAGTTAAGGTTGAGGATATATGTTGCATGGAGAGAAATGATATGATGAATCTTAAAGACAGGCTTAGATATGATGATCTCAAAGGAAGATTAAATCTTAACAGCATAGGGAAATGTGTACAGAATACGAGACTTTGTTGGTATGGCCACGTTGGAAGAATGAATGAGAGATCATGGATTAGTAGATATAAAACAGTTGAAATAGCAGATTCAGTTCGCAGAAGAAGGCTATCCAGAAAAGCATTGCTATACACATGGACAATAAAACGCTTTGGATAATCACAGATTTCAAGGGTGTTCTGCTAAAATGTCATATTTAAAAAACCAAAACATCTTAAGTTCTCAAAATACCACCGTTTTATTCGAAAATGAATATACTTTCAAATAAATTAATAAATAATAATGTATATTATATATTTTAAGAGTATGAAGCAAATAAAGTGATAAAAATGCTAACATCATAAAACGACGTTTTTAGTAAGATTTTGTAATGACCCCCTCCCCCCCGATTTGTAAATGCCTGTACGGCGCATTGTATTAAGAATTTCGTCATGAAATTTGGAAATAAGTAGGAGAAAATAACAAGGAGAGAGAGAGTATCTAAATACTATCTGTAGTAGTAGTAGTAGCAGCAGCATTATTATCAGCCATAGTATTACAGTAAACAAACATGTTTTTTTTTTAACTACCAGAACGAATTAAATATTAAAAAAATGAAAACATGAAGATAAAAAATGTTCTTACATATTTAGTTGGAGCTATTTTTTTAACAGAATGTAATTAGCTTAATTAGAGCTATTTGGTTATCAGAATATGTAATTAAAGCAATCCCAACCAGTCCAGCGTTATTTCTGGTCAAATTTTAAAAATGTTTATATGGTTGACCATATGTAAGAACACAAGAAAATAAGCTTTGTAAATATGTAACATGCGGTACTTCTACAGTTTATCGCCAAAAATGGAGACGCTATTTTTTTTCGGGCATGTGTTGTTAAAATCGAAGAGAGAAATCAGTATTTTAAACTATGACCGAAGTTGGAAATTAATAACAAAAAAAAATAAAAACACAAAATTATTTTATTAAAATAATATTTTCTTACAGACTTTTCAATTTTGATATATTTTTATACAAAAGTTTTGGTTTTCAAAAGTTTTTATACAAAAGTTTTGGTTTTCAAAAGTTTTTATACAAAAGTTTTGGTTTTCAAAAGTTTTTATACAAAAGTTTTGGTTTTCAAAAGTTTTGGTTTTCAAAAGTTTTTATACAAAAGTTTTGGTTTTCAAAAGTTTTTATACAAAAGTTTTGGTTTTCAAAAGTTTTTATACAAAAGTTTTGGTTTTCAAAAGTTTTTATACAAAAGTTTTGGTTTTCAAAAGTTTTTATACAAAAGTTTTGGTTTTCAAAAGTTTTTATACAAAAGTTTTGGTTTTCAAATAGCGCTCGCCCAGTTTAAATAATTATGAATATGTAATTTTCATTTTTTGTTTTTAATAATAAAAATATATACATTTCATGAAAAGCTTTTCGGTTTTCATTAATTAAATTCAAACATTTCCAATTATAAACAATTACGAGTATGTTTTCTTTCACTTTATTTACTTTTCTTCATAGTTTTTTCAGAAGTATTTAATATCTACTTTAATTTTTTTTTGTCATTTATTTCCTACTTCGGCCATAATTTAAAATACTGATTTCTCTCTCTGATTCTCATGACAGGTGGCCCCAAAAATGGCGTCTCTATTTTCGGAGATAAACTGTAGAAGTACCTAGCATGCATGCACTTTTATCCACTGCATTAGTTTTTAATGGTGATTTAAACAGTGTTTTGTTTTAAAAAAAATGAAAATGTGAAATATGATTTTGCTTCACGTGTGCGACCCCACATCCCAACATTTTTTTTTTGTCTTTTTTACAATTTTTTTCAGCAGATTATAATTGAATAGGCCAATTATTAAATAAATCGAATAGACCAATTATTAAAAAAAATGCAAAATCAATATTTAAATGTTTGTAGGGGGTGCTGTGCTCAGTCTCTAGTGAAGTACCTACTTGCCTCCTCATGAGGGCAGAGTTAGACATAAGGTCAGTTTTTAATGTGGGAAAAATCCAGCTTCTCAAAAAGAGGCAATCTGGAGAGGAACAAAAGTAAAAATGATCTCAGTCCTGAAGGATTTCTTAATCACTGAGAGGACAGAAAAGGCGAAGTGTAGCATAAGAATACTACACTGTGATTTGGACCCGAAGTCCAGGTAGAGAATTAAAACTCATCTTAAACTGGAGAGTTTAAAGAAATAATGTATCACTCAGACAAGAAATGTAATTGAAAACAAAAATTCCTCCAAAATTTGAAAATGATTTGTCAGCTTTAGCAAAAAGTGTTTTTTGATATTTAAATATCTGGGCAAAATATATTAATACTTTTTCAAATGTTACGCTTTCTGTCAGTGACATCACTTGTTTCAAATATTGTCTGTTTGTCGTAATTCTTGTAAAGTTTCACATTCCTCATCTATATAAGTTTACATATTTAAAAGTAATTTGATGTTCAAAATCTAAGGCATAACATTTTCAAAAGCCAATAATTATGAACCACTAACGGTAAATATGGGTGTCAAACACCCTCTTATAAAAAAAACTCCCTTTACCTCTAACCCTAGGTACAAGTGGACAGCCTCCTCCTCCTAAAACCTTTAGCCTTAACAATAATGCTGTCTGAGTGACAAGCTCCCCACCAAACAAAATTACTCGGTAAGCTACATATAAGTGTCTAAAAAAAATGAAATAAAATTTTTTTTTTAAATTAACAAATCCTTTGTTGAAGAAAAGTGCATGATTTATCTTCTATAAAAAATAAATTGGCAGCTGTCCTAAAATGGTAGAATGATCTTGAAATAGTGAATTATTTTACATTAAATTTATGTGAAACTAACCCCAAAACTAAATTCTAAAATTGTTTTGTTTCTATCAAGTCTTTAGAATGATCACACAATTTACCTTAGCTCTATCATTAACCCAAAGTCAAAGTGGCAACCTGCCCACCCTCTCATAATTGCACAATGACCCTCTTAAAACCACACATAATCGTCTTTAGAAAAAAATAATAAAGTACACAGGATTTATCTCCTACAGAAAAAAAAATGGTTAACTGCTCCCTAAAATGGCTCAAAATCATTTTACATTAAATTCTAAAATAATATTTGTTTATTTTTCATTAAAGTTTTTCAAGGTGGTCACACGTAATTGCCTACAATGGTAAAAATTACATATTTGGGAGAGGTGGTCAGATTGGGGGGGGGGAGTAATGGAAGATATTAATCTACCATAATACCAAAGAAATATTGTAATATATTTATTTTTAAACAGTCTTAGATTTCGATTTCAGTTATTTGTACATAAAATTCATTACAATTCAGCTTTGAGTTCTCTAACTTTTCTTTTAATGGATACATGGCAATTTTAAGGAATTGCAGCATATTTATGTGCATTTACATTTTATTTGGAAACCATTAATTTCTGGAGATTTTCAGTAGCATATTTTAATTCCTATCACAAAAATACACTTTATATGGTAAATTTCATTGCTTAATCTATTTTAACAAAGATAGCATTTCTACTTAAAAAGTAGTGTAAAAAATGTGACAAAACGTACATGGTCTTAAAGAGGGAAAAATATCCAAATGTGTGAGGCACAAAAATAGTCATAACTTCCTTAATTTTAATTGGATTTAAAAAAATTTTTAAGATTTTTTTGTAGCTTATCAAGCTTTTCTATATATACTAAAATTGAAATATTTTTTCAAGCCATTTCAGTTTTTTCATGTGTATTGCTACATTGGGAAAGTGATAAGAATGGACTTAAGAGAAAGAGGGATAAATGAAAACTTGGTCAGAAATTGGTTACTTTGAAAGAATTTTTAAGTAATCCAATGCATGCCAAAATCTAAAAAAGATGTCAACTGAATATTTTTTTTACACAAGTTGCTCCAGACAAAGCATGAAGACATTGATGTAGGGAGATAAAAAAAAATGAAATATAATTAAAGCAAACACAGAAAATGTCTATTGACCTTAGTCTTGATAAAAAAACAAAACAAGTTTATAGGTAGAAGGAAACAGTCAGCAGGAAGAGAGTTCCACAAGCTTGCAGTTCATGGAAAGAATCTCCTGGAATAGGAAGCTGTATTATATTGAGCTATGAAAACAACAAATAAATTTGTGAAGACCACTAGACCAATGATATGATGATGTAAAATTATCTGATAAGAATTTCCATGTTGAACCTAAATAGCAATGCAGTTGGAAAATCAATACTGATTCCTTCCTTCTTTCAAGTTCAACAAGATGCATGTGAAGAAGGTCTAAAATTACATCAGCTGAAACATACTAATCACATCAAGACGAGAATAGTAGTTTAAATAATACAAACGATTTCTTGTGTTTAAACTATCCTCAAGACCCAGCTTTCATTACCTTCTTTAATCAACTGAGTTATCTAGAAGGCGAGGAACATACATCTTCTCAATGGTTTTCTTTTTCAGCACCTTTCCACCATACCTTCTAAACATACCTTGCTCACTGCAGCTGTTGATGTAAAACTTAACATTTAACATTTTTTGTGATTTAAAAAAATTTTTTTAACTAGTCTGAGTGCCCGGCATTGCCCGGGTGTTTGTAGATGTGTGTTGAGCAAAACAAAAAAAGTGTTGTAGTAGAAGAAAGTGGAGGTGTGTGTAAGGGTGTTTATTTGAATCCGTACCGCAAAGGAGGAAAAGAATGTGAAAAAAAAAAAAAAAATCGTGACATCTTTGTTGTGTACTCATCGCCAAACCGGAAGGCTAGACAATCGAAAAGAGGGGATGACTTTCGAAAATATCAGCGAAAAAAAACGACCCCTCCCTATAGAAAAGTGGCCAGGTGACGGAATGAAATTAAACGATTAAGAAGTTAAGTGACAGGTGCATGAATTTAATGAGGTCAAACATCACGCCATAGTAGGGGAATGAAATGCACTTAACTTTGGCTGCAAGCCAGTTTCTGCATATGTTGTTTGTTTCCGCGCCAAGATGTTGGGGAAAACCAGCTCGTCATAAAAAGGGGAGTGTCCAAATGAATAGCAATTGTCTGATATGACGGGTTTTGGCTGCATTGATCAAACCTCATTGTTTTCTGGACATCCCAAGCATAAGTGCCAGGGAGGCTGATTTTGCTACGTGTTCAGTTTCGCTTATATACAGAAAGGCCAAATAAACACGCGGGAAATACTGCGAAAATAGCATTTAAAAGTTGCCCAAATAAAAGATAGACACCACCCCCTTTCGTAAATCGTAGATATTATAATCTAGGTAGCATATAAAAGGTTCTAAGAAAGCGTAACTGGCTCAAACGCACCCACCTCCTCCAAAAGCCTTTGCTGGACATACACAAAAAATGCACACACACACACACACACACACACACTAACACATTTTATCTTTTATATATAGACTAGCGGGGGGGGGTACCCGGTGTTGCCTAGGTGTTTGGAGGTGTGTGTGGTTTTAGGTAAATCAAAACACCTGGGTGTTTGTGTCGGGAGGGGGGGTTAAAATAAAAAAAAAGTTTTGGTAGGTAGGTATGAAGGATCAAACCCAAACCCTTGAGTCGAAGTTGGGAATTAAAGTGTGAAAAAAAAACATGCGATGTTAACCACTGGGCTACCCCGAAATAATAACAGAAACATGTTTGAATTTATTTAAGTATTAAAACTTGGCAGGTGCCCATACTTAATGAAGTCAACTTTGACTGCGGGGCAGTATTTTATTTACTGAGGGGGCAGGATTTTTTTTTTTGTTTCCCCAAAATGTTGTGGGGAAAACCAGCTCCCCATAAAAAAGGGATTGTCCAAATTGAATAGAAATTGTCTGATATAAGGAGAAACTCCACATTGATCAAAGCTTTCGGACGTTTCTAGTGATCGCGACCGGAAAAATTCCGCCAGAATTAGTTTCGCTTTTATTATATATCGCACATGCGGCGATCGAAAAATGTTGAATATTTATCTTTTCAAAGTCAAGCAAATTAAATAGACAGGCGACTCCCATTGTTAACTCGTAGATATTATGATTTAGACGTGATATAAAAAGTTTTAAGAAGGAATGAGCCGACGGAGAAGGCCAGCGAAAAAAACCATTCACAGACATACACAAAAAAGTGAACATATATAAATACACACATTTTCGCTTTTATATTTATAGATGAATGTATGTAGTATTTGAATTATTTGAACTACTGTTCTCATCTTGAGTGTTTTTCGCACAATATTTCAGCTGATGTAACCTAAGACCTTCTTCAGATATATCTTGTCAAACTTGAGAATCTTTATGTTGAATTTGGGAATGTATACAGAATTTCAAACGGAACCCCTTATTTAATCCATGAGGGTAGCATGCTCTCATTCTATCAGCCACGATAAGTTAGAAATCTTAAGTAGTCTTCATATTTTCTGCACTGAGATTGAACCTTCAACTTCCAAAGAGTGTCACAACTGAAAATACCAAGTACTTTATCCGCTATGCTTGTAGACAATTCTATAAATGAATTCTTATTTGTAAATATACAATCTTACTATTTGTCACGCTAACACTCAAGATGAAACTAATCGTTTAAATACAGAGGATATCTATGTACATCCTGTTTGACTAGTTTTCATGTGGTTTGTTAACGTCACTTTAACGTCTCATCATTTTATGCTACTTATATATTATTATTATTATATTCTAATTATATAGTTCAATGTTCCACTTCTTTTTTTGTTTTTCTGCCAGCATTACATGAAAATCCATGCTGAGAAGAAGCACAAATGCCCCAAATGTGGACATGGATTTGGATTGGAACGAGACTGCCAGCGCCACCTATTAACATGTGGCATAATATTCCGTTGCAAAACATGTGACTGCCCTTTCAGCAGTGTTGAGGCAACTAAAAATCACTGTAAAATCAAACAACATCAAATACCAGACGAATGCAAAAACATTAGGTAAATGCAATAGATTTACATCTGTACACGTATTACAGAAGTTTATATATTTTATTAAAGACGTTTATAAATTGTATTACAGAAGTTTATATATTTTATTAAAGAAATTTTTAAATTGTATTACAGAAGTTTATATATTTTATTAAAGAAATTTTTAAATTGTATTACAGAAGTTTATATATTTTATTAAAGAAATTTTTAAATTGTATTACAGAAGTTTATATATTTTATTAAAGAAATTTTTAAATTGTATTACAGAAGTTTATATATTTTATTAAAGAAATTTTTAAATTGTATTACAGAAGTTTATATATTTTATTAAAGAAATTTATAAATTGTATTACAAAAGTTTATATATTTTATTAAAGAAATTTATAAATTGTATTACAGAAGTTTATATATTTTATTAAAGAAATTTTTAAATTGTATTACAGAAGTTTATATATTTTATTAAAGAAATTTTTAAATTGTATTACAGAAGTTTATATATTTTATTAAAGAAATTTTTAAATTGTATTACAGAAGTTTATATATTTTATTAAAGAAATTTTTAAATTGTATTACAAATGTTTATATATTTTATTAAAGAAATTTATAAATTGTATTACAGAAGTTTATATATTTTATTAAAGAAATTTTTAAATTGTATTACAAAAGTTTATATATTTTATTAAAGAAATTTTTAAATTGTATTACAGAAGTTTATATATTTAATTAAAGAAATTTATAAATTGTATTACAGAAGTTTATATATTTTATTAAAGAAATTTTTAAATTGTATTACAGAAGTTTATATATTTTTTTAAAGAAATTTTTAAATTGTATTACAGAAGTTTATATATTTTATTAAAGAAATTTTTAAATTGTATTACAAAAGTTTATATATTTTATTAAAGAAATTTTTAAATTGTATTACAGAAGTTTATATATTTTATTAAAGAAATTTTTAAATTGTATTACAGAAGTTTATATATTTTATTAAAGAAATTTATAAATTGTATTACAGAAGTTTATATATTTTATTAAAGAAATTTTTAAATTGTATTACAGAAGTTTATATATTTTATTAAAGAAATTTTTAAATTGTATTACAGAAGTTTATATATTTTATTAAAGAAATTTTTAAATTGTATTACAGAAGTTTATATATTTTATTAAAGAAATTTTTAAATTGTATTACAGAAGTTTATATATTTTATTAAAGAAATTTTTAAATTGTATTACAAAAGTTTATATATTTTATTAAAGAAATTTATAAATTGTATTACAGAAGTTTATATATTTTATTAAAGAAGTTTATAAATTGTATTACAGAAGTTTATATATTTTATTAAAGAAATTTATAAATTGTATTACAAAAGTTTATATATTTTATTAAAGAAATTTTTAAATTGTATTACAGAAGTTTATATGTTTTATTAAAGAAATTTTTAAATTGTATTACAGAAGTTTATATATTTTATTAAAGAAATTTTTAAATTGTATTACAGAAGTTTATATGTTTTATTAAAGAAATTTTTAAATTGTATTACAGAAGTTTATATATTTTATTAAAGAAATTTATAAATTGTATTACAGAAGTTTATATATTTTATTAAAGAAATTTTTAAATTGTATTACAGAAGTTTATATATTTTATTAAAGAAATTTTTAAATTGTATTACAGAAGTTTATATAGTTTATTAAAGAAATTTTTAAATTGTATTACAGAAGTTTATATATTTTATTAAAGAAATTTTTAAATTGTATTACAAAAGTTTATATATTTTATTAAAGAAATTTTTAAATTGTATTACAGAAGTTTATATATTTTATTAAAGAAATTTTTAAATTGTATTACAGAAGTTTATATATTAAAGAAATTTATAAATTGTATTACAAAAGTTTATATATTTTCTTAAAGAAATTTTTTAATTGTATTACAAAAGATTATATATTTTATTAAAGAAATTTTTAAATTGTATTACAAAAGTTTATATATTTTATTAAAGAAGTTTATAAATTGTATTACAAAAGTTTATATATTTTATTAAAGAAATTTTTAAATTGTATTACAAAAGTTTTACAAAAGTTTATATATTTTATTAAAGAAATTTTTAAATTGTATTACAAAAGTTTATATATTTTATTAAAGAAATTTTTAAATTGTATTACAAAAGTTTATATATTTTATTAAAGAAATTTTTAAATTGTATTACAAAAGTTTATATATTTTATTAAAGAAGTTTATAAATTGTATTACAAAAGTTTATATATTTTATTAAAGAAATTTTTAAATTGTATTACAGAAGTTTATATATTTTATTAAAGAAATTTTTAAATTGTATTACAGAAGTTTATATATTAAAGAAATTTTTAAATTGTATTACAGAAGTTTATATATTTTATTAAAGAAATTTATAAATTGTATTACAGAAGTTTATATATTTTATTAAAGAAATTTTTAAATTGTATTACAAAAGTTTATATATTTTATTAAAGAAGTTTATAAATTGTATTACAAAAGTTTATATATTTTATTAAAGAAGTTTATAAATTGTATTACAAAAGTTTATATATTTTATTAAAGAAATTTTTAAATTGTATTACAGAAGTTTATATATTAAAGAAATTTATAAATTGTATTACAGAAGTTTATATATTTTATTAAAGAAATTTTTAAATTGTATTACAAAAGTTTATATATTTTATTAAAGAAATTTTTAAATTTTATTACAGAAGTTTATATATTAAAGAAATTTATAAATTTTATTACCGAAGTTTATATATTTTATTAAAGAAATTTTTAAATTGTATTACAAAAGTTTATATATTTTATTAAAGAAGTTTATAAATTGTATTACAAAAGTTCATATATTTTATTAAAGAAATTTTTAAATTGTATTACAGAAGTTTATATATTTTATTAAAGAAATTTTTTAATTGTATTACAGAAGTTTATATATTTTATTAAAGAAATTTTTAAATTGTATTACAAAAGTTTATATATTTTATTAAAGAAATTTTTAAATTGTATTACAGAAGTTTATATATTAAAGAAATTTATAAATTGTATTACAGAAGTTTATATATTTTATTAAAGAAATTTTTAAATTGTATTACAAAAGTTTATATATTTTATTAAAGAAGTTTATAAATTGTATTACAAAAGTTTATATATTTTATTAAAGAAATTTTTAAATTGTATTACAGAAGTTTATATATCTTATTAAAGAAATTTTTAAATTGTATTACAGAAGTTTATATATTTTATTAAAGAAATTTATAAATTGTATTACAGAAGTTTATATATTTTATTAAAGAAGTTTATAAATTGTATTACAGAAGTTTATATATTTTATTAAAGGAATTTATAAATTGGATTACAGAAGTTTATATATTTTATTAAAGAAATTTATAAATTGTATTACAGAAGTTTATATATTTTATTAAAGAAATTTATAAATTGTATTACAGAAGTTTATATATTTTATTAAAGAAATTCATAAATTGTATTACAGAAGTTTATATATTAAAGAAATTTATAAATTGTATTACAAAAGTTTATATATTTTATTAAAGAAATTTTTTAATTGTATTACAAAAGTTTATATATTTTATTAAAGAAATTTTTAAATTGTATTACAAAAGTTTATATATTTTATTAAAGAAGTTTATAAATTGTATTACAAAAGTTTATATATTTTATTAAAGAAATTTTTAAATTGTATTACAAAAGTTTTACAAAAGTTTATATATTTTATTAAAGAAATTTTTAAATTGTATTACAAAAGTTTATATATTTTATTAAAGAAATTTTTAAATTGTATTACAAAAGTTTATATATTTTATTAAAGAAATTTTTAAATTGTATTACAGAAGTTTATATATTTTATTAAAGAAATTTTTAAATTGTATTACAGAAGTTTATATATTAAAGAAATTTTTAAATTGTATTACAGAAGTTTATATATTTTATTAAAGAAATTTATAAATTGTATTACAGAAGTTTATATATTTTATTAAAGAAATTTTTAAATTGTATTACAAAAGTTTATATATTTTATTAAAGAAGTTTATAAATTGTATTACAAAAGTTTATATATTTTATTAAAGAAATTTTTAAATTGTATTACAAAAGTTTTACAAAAGTTTATATATTTTATTAAAGAAATTTTTAAATTGTATTACAAAAGTTTATATATTTTATTAAAGAAATTTTTAAATTGTATTACAAAAGTTTATATATTTTATTAAAGAAATTTTTAAATTGTATTACAGAAGTTTATATATTTTATTAAAGAAATTTTTAAATTGTATTACAGAAGTTTATATATTAAAGAAATTTTTGAATTGTATTACAGAAGTTTATATATTTTATTAAAGAAATTTATAAATTGTATTACAGAAGTTTATATATTTTATTAAAGAAATTTTTAAATTGTATTACAAAAGTTTATATATTTTATTAAAGAAGTTTATAAATTGTATTACAGAAGTTTATATATTTTATTAAAGAAATTTATAAATTGTATTACAGAAGTTTATATATTTTATTAAAGAAATTTTTAAATTGTATTACAAAAGTTTATATATTTTATTAAAGAAGTTTATAAATTGTATTACAAAAGTTTATATATTTTATTAAAGAAATTTTTAAATTGTATTACAAAAGTTTTACAAAAGTTTATATATTTTATTAAAGAAATTTTTAAATTGTATTACAAAAGTTTATATATTTTATTAAAGAAATTTTTAAATTGTATTACAAAAGTTTATATATTTTATTAAAGAAATTTTTAAATTGTATTACAGAAGTTTATATATTTTATTAAAGAAATTTTTAAATTGTATTACAGAAGTTTATATATTAAAGAAATTTTTAAATTGTATTACAGAAGTTTATATATTTTATTAAAGAAATTTATAAATTGTATTACAGAAGTTTATATATTTTATTAAAGAAATTTTTAAATTGTATTACAAAAGTTTATATATTTTATTAAAGAAGTTTATAAATTGTATTACAAAAGTTTATATATTTTATTAAAGAAGTTTATAAATTGTATTACAAAAGTTTATATATTTTATTAAAGAAATTTTTAAATTGTATTACAGAAGTTTATATATTAAAGAAATTTATAAATTGTATTACAGAAGTTTATATATTTTATTAAAGAAATTTTTAAATTGTATTACAAAAGTTTATATATTTTATTAAAGAAATTTTTAAATTTTATTACAGAAGTTTATATATTAAAGAAATTTATAAATTGTATTACCGAAGTTTATATATTTTATTAAAGAAATTTTTAAATTGTATTACAAAAGTTTATATATTTTATTAAAGAAGTTTATAAATTGTATTACAAAAGTTCATATAGTTTATTAAAGAAATTTTTAAATTGTATTACAGAAGTTTATATATTTTATTAAAGAAATTTTTTAATTGTATTACAAAAGTTTATATATTTTATTAAAGAAATTTTTAAATTGTATTACAAAAGTTTATATATTTTATTAAAGAAGTTTATAAATTGTATTACAAAAGTTTATATATTTTATTAAAGAAATTTTTAAATTGTATTACAGAAGTTTATATATTTTATTAAAGAAATTTTTAAATTGTATTACAGAAGTTTATATATTAAAGAAATTTTTAAATTGTATTACAGAAGTTTATATATTTTATTAAAGAAATTTATAAATTGTATTACAGAAGTTTATATATTTTATTAAAGAAATTTTTAAATTGTATTACAAAAGTTTATATATTTTATTAAAGAAGTTTATAAATTGTATTACAAAAGTTTATATATTTTATTAAAGAAGTTTATAAATTGTATTACAAAAGTTTATATATTTTATTAAAGAAATTTTTAAATTGTATTACAAAAGTTTATATATTTTATTAAAGAAATTTTTAAATTTTATTACAGAAGTTTATATATTAAAGAAATTTATAAATTTTATTACCGAAGTTTATATATTTTATTAAAGAAATTTTTAAATTGTATTACAAAAGTTTATATATTTTATTAAAGAAGTTTATAAATTGTATTACAAAAGTTCATATATTTTATTAAAGAAATTTTTAAATTGTATTACAGAAGTTTATATATTTTATTAAAGAAATTTTTTAATTGTATTACAGAAGTTTATATATTTTATTAAAGAAATTTTTAAATTGTATTACAAAAGTTTATATATTTTATTAAAGAAATTTTTAAATTGTATTACAGAAGTTTATATATTAAAGAAATTTATAAATTGTATTACAGAAGTTTATATATTTTATTAAAGAAATTTTTAAATTGTATTACAAAAGTTTATATATTTTATTAAAGAAGTTTATAAATTGTATTACAAAAGTTTATATATTTTATTAAAGAAATTTTTAAATTGTATTACAGAAGTTTATATATCTTATTAAAGAAATTTTTAAATTGTATTACAGAAGTTTATATATTTTATTAAAGAAATTTATAAATTGTATTACAGAAGTTTATATATTTTATTAAAGAAGTTTATAAATTGTATTACAGAAGTTTATATATTTTATTAAAGGAATTTATAAATTGGATTACAGAAGTTTATATATTTTATTAAAGAAATTTATAAATTGTATTACAGAAGTTTATATATTTTATTAAAGAAATTTATAAATTGTATTACAGAAGTTTATATATTTTATTAAAGAAATTCATAAATTGTATTACAGAAGTTTATATATTAAAGAAATTTATAAATTGTATTACAAAAGTTTATATATTTTATTAAAGAAATTTTTTAATTGTATTACAAAAGTTTATATATTTTATTAAAGAAATTTTTAAATTGTATTACAAAAGTTTATATATTTTATTAAAGAAGTTTATAAATTGTATTACAAAAGTTTATATATTTTATTAAAGAAATTTTTAAATTGTATTACAAAAGTTTTACAAAAGTTTATATATTTTATTAAAGAAATTTTTAAATTGTATTACAGAAGTTTATATATTTTATTAAAGAAATTTTTAAATTGTATTACAGAAGTTTATATATTTTATTAAAGAAATTTATAAATTGTATTACAGAAGTTTATATATTTTATTAAAGAAGTTTATAAATTGTATTACAGAAGTTTATATATTTTATTAAAGGAATTTATAAATTGGATTACAGAAGTTTATATATTTTATTAAAGAAATTTATAAATTGTATTACAGAAGTTTATATATTTTATTAAAGAAATTTATAAATTGTATTACAGAAGTTTATATATTTTATTAAAGAAATTCATAAATTGTATTACAGAAGTTTATATATTAAAGAAATTTATAAATTGTATTACAGAAGTTTATATATTAAAGAAATTTATAAATTGTATTACAGAAGTTATAAAATTTTAATTTTATTAAAGAAATTTATAAATTGTATTACAGAAGTTTAGAACATTGTGAAAACAGAACTCCTAACAATGGCCGATGAATACTGACAAAATGTGATTACATGTTGATTCGAAACCAAAAGTACTATGTTGTTCTAAATTTCTGTAATGCAATTTAAATATGATGCTCTTTTAAAAAATTTCTTTATTACTAGAATATATCCATGTTGCACCTATCTATTTGTGTAGATGTAACGATGTATCTATTTGTGTAGATGTAACGATGTATCTATTTGTGTAGATGTAACGATGTATCTATTTGTGTAGATGTAACGATGTATCTATTTGTGTAGATGTAACTATGTATCTATTTGTGTAGATGTAACGATGTATCTATTTGTGTAGATGTAACGATGTATCTATTTGTGTAGATGTAACGATGTATCTATTTGTGTAGATGTAACGATGTATCTACAGATAAGAACAATTCATTATTTTCTCATTTTACTTAATGATTACATGATTTTCTATTATTTTATTCTTGGAATCCTTTGAGGTGAGTAATTTGTATATTCATTTATTTGCGGACTGCTATTGTCATCTTCAACCACCTGACGAAGGCCAGAAGAATAGTTGACTGAAATGTTGTGAAACAAACAACTATGAAGATGAGGATAACTGTCCATAAATAAATAAATATATATATATATATATATATATATGATTTTCCTTTGTGATTTTCAAAATTATCAACATATTTTCTTTTTTTTTTTTTTACAGGTCAACAAATAAGACCCCTTCATGCACTGCACCTCAAACAATTCTCATACTTCAAACAGTCCCACCCAATACATCACTTTCTCCCATCATCAAAAACCAATCTTCTCAACTTGGAACATCATTACGACCTCTCCTTCCAAAGCCTGTCATAAATCCTGCTATCTTCCCTGCGCCGAAAATCATCAAAACTACAGAAATGACGACCTCTAATCCCTTATTGATTGCTCCCTTCGTAAAATCAGCTTCCGCTGTAGCAGTTGCATCCCAGAGTATCAACATCCAAGCGGACCATGACAAGAATAATATGAATCTCCTGACTCTCGCACCATCGTTGACACCTGTAGATACGACATATCTCCACAAAACCAATCCACCTCAGAGGCCGAAATATTGTCGAAACATTGCACAGACCGACTGTACATTTTCAGCCAATTCAGGACGCAAGGTTGGGAAACGGCCATCTAAAAACTCAGACTACTCTCTCCACAAGTTTACGTCTTCAACCGGCATTCAGACGGCTGTAAGTGTTCCCCCAGTAAAAAAGAAATCTCATTGCAATATGGTTGGTACTCAAACAGTTGGTGATTATATTCTCACAGCAGCCATGACTTCAGCACAAATTCCCATCCATCGGATATCCCAGGGATCACAGGTATACCCCCGTGGCAAACAGCGGATTCAGAAAAGTCATTCAGTAGAATCTAGTCATACCCAGACGATAGAGATGAAGTCAGCTCGATGGAAGAAAAGGCGACGGGCTTCATCAACGCACCAAGACAATTGTGATGAAATAAGTTCTGAAAATGCAACAAGCTTTGTACTTTGTAAGTATGTTTCCTTATCTATCACGAATGGAGATTTGGTATCTGCCTGCCTAATGCTGAAATTATACTATTAGTACCTTATCTTGGGGCCTTTGTAGAGGATGGCATTATTGCAAGGGAAATAACTCTCGTTGACTAAGAAACTTGTCATTTTGTTTCAGAAGAGAATTTAGTACGCTGAAGTGAACACAACCTAGAGGAATTTTTCTTAAATATGATGTACATAATAAACTTTGTTGCATATAAAACAAAAAAGTTGTTGCAAGAAAGTTATTTTTTTTAATGGAGTCACTAATTATCAAAGCCTAAAGGCCACTCAAGGATAAGGATTAATGAGTGTACAGTGGTTATCAAAACAACAGCATAGTATTAGTGGTGGAAATAGGATAGAAATGGATTAATTAGGGGAACAGCTCAACAAGAACTTGTTTACATTGGATTTGAAGTCTACCATATTGTAGTGAGCTGGAAAGGGGAGACCATTGATTGAAGCTTAGATGAGCATTTGCAGCAAAAAATAACAATCGAGCAGTGTGTAATGTTTCTTTTGTGGTAAAGAGGTTGGGGGGAAGAGATAAGGGCATCACCTACTGGGTTTTCAAACCGGTTTTTACATTTGGAGCACCCTATCATGTCTTGACAAACAGCACCCACCGTACAACAGTACTCCATTTCAGGATCTATCTGGCGCTTATATAGATAGAGACTTGCATTGGGAGTTAATTATCTTTCGGAGCAGTAAAATGACGCAACAATTTTTCCAGCGACCTTGGCAAAAGATTTAATATAAGTCTTCCATTTCAGCTCAAAAATGAAGGTCAAAGTTTGAGGAGAGAGACTCAAAGAAATCTTAGTCATTGCCAGCTTTTAAAATATAATGACAGTGTCATCTGCATATATGTCAGCGAATGAACTTGGAATGTGATTTGGGTGATAATTGATGAAGATAAGGAAGAAAGTTGGGCCCAGGATGGATCCTCGAGGCACATCAGCATTGATATTTGACAACTACTGGTCGTAAAAACCTGTCGGAGAGAAAAGATTTGATGGTTGAGAAGACATTTCCAGATATTTCATAGCTGGAAATGTCTTTGATATGACAAAAACTCTTGAGGTGAAACTTCCATCGATAGATTCACTGATCCTATATGAAATTACAGTCAGTACATCAGCTGTAGATCTCGCAGGACAGAAACCATATTGCTTGTCAATGAGTAGATTGTTTTTTTTACCGAGGTGGTTGCTAGTTTCACTATTTAACATGGATTCAAGCAACTCATAACATACAGAAGATTAATTGGTCATTTTTGAGATGTAGAAGATGGATTTTCAGTATTTTTGTTAATGTTGGGCAAACTAAACTAATGAAGTTTTACAAAGGCATCTCTTACGCATCAGTTACACAGCTTTGCAAGAATGAGTGATAGTTCTGGTTGCAGCTTTGAATGGAATATTGTCAGGACTTTGCTGGCATCAATGTTCTAGCTGAAGGTGGCAACATCTCGAACAGATATGTGAATGTAGCGTGAATAATTTTTGGTCAAGAGGAAATTATGATTGCATAGGGTTGATTTTGCTGCAAAGTTTTTTGGTAAGATGTTTGACTTTGTCAGATGCTGACAAAATCACCTTGATGATAGTCGGGATAGAGAACACACATCTATGACATAGTTTAGCGTTCGGCAAAACTCATCGGAAACCAAGCCTCTTTTCTTCTACTTCGAGTTGATGGACTGAGCATATGACACTCTCACGTTTTCTATAATCCTTTTGCAGTGATTGCTGGCAGTTCTAAAGCCGACTTTAGTTTTGAAACATCTTTTACATTTAAAGCAGTTCAAGTAGTGGTTTTTGTGTGCAATGGCAGCAGCACATTCAGAAGTGTACCAAAGCTGTTCTGTTTCTATTGGAATTTTTTGGAAGGTATATAGCTGTCTATGTCGATAGTTAACCAATCAGTTAAATCAGATGCTATATCAGACACATTCTTTTTAAACATAGTGTATAGGCATAGTTCCGATATGAACGTTCAGAAACTGTCCTAGTCAGCCATCAAGTATTGATACACTGTTCGATGGAGAGGAATATTTGGGTTTTTTTATGCTTTGTTTTTATTTTTATTGAGACAATTGAATGATCAGAAGATCTTTACAGAGACAGAAGTGTGGGTAGGCACAGTTCAGGGTATGTTTGTTGTTAGAAAAAGATTTAAAAATCTAGCAAATTGTCCATCATCGGGTATTTGAGTGGGTTTATTAACAATTTGAGTTAGGTCATGTTAAGAAAGGGAGAAATCATGACAAAATCTCATTCGTTTTATTTGAGTGAAATAGCCATTCAACATTGTGAAGATTAAAATTTCCACAGACATGAATGTTGGTTGAGATGAGCAGACAGGGTATGATCAATTTGCTTAGCAATACTTTCTAAGATATTTACTCCATCATTGGGGGATGGTAGAGGGCAAATATAAATGCTACTCTAAATCATGTGTAGGGATGTTCGGGATCTTTGAAGATGTCTTTGATGTAGGCATATATTCCATGTTCATCACAATTTTGAGGGTCAAGTTGGAATGTGGCATTAGAATAGCCTTTGATGGAGAAATTGATTAAGGAAGCTGTTGAATTAATGCCAGTTTCACACAAGAACAACAGGTCAGGTTTTGACTCCCACAATTGGATTTCAGTCTCTGGAAGGTTGGTTTGGCTCCCTGAAGTTGAAGAAGAAGACCTGGTAGTGTGGGCGTCTATGTTGGAAATTGTGAGTTTTCTGGTTTTTCTCTTGATTTGTTTGGAATTTTTCATAATTAGGTTGTGTAGTTTGTGGAAGAGGTCAGCAGAGTTATTAAAAGCAAGGCAGAGGGAAAACGAGAGAAACGAATAGGGATGAAAGAATTAATGAAGAAGGAAGATGTTGTAGATTATTGAAAAGGAAAAGCTGTAGCAATTCCCACTAATATGGCATTGAGAGGCACGACCATAACCTACTGCATGATCCAGACTCCACCAAATAGCAATGCAGCATCCCGTTTATTTTTTGCATCTGTTGATAGGACAGACTCCTCTGGAGTTATTCCAAAGTTCAGGTCTCTGACTATCAGGCAGATAACGTCAGCACAGGACAACGTTTATCTCCAGCACTCTTATGGGTAGCATGGCCACAAGAACAGAATGAAAACTGAATTTAGTAACTCTTAACCCGACTGCTTGAACAGCTTTTTCTTTCCTCTTTGTCAGAAACATTGCTCATTCGTTTGAGATGGGAACTGAGGAACAAAATAGGGGAAGCGGAAGTTTCTGCCAAAAATGCATTTACAAAGCCTTTTCTACTCTTTTTTTAAAGAAATAAAACAAATATAAATACATGAATAAACTAAGTATTAACTCATAGTTTAAATCCATAGCTACTATTTTGAAAATACTTGAAGATAAGTCTCCCTCTCATCATGTCACATGGACTAAGAAAAAAAATAGCTTAGAAATGGAATTAAATTTGAATAGTTTGAGCTGATAACTAAGAAGATTCAGATAACCCTACTTAAATAATTTTTTTTTAAACATGGCAATACTGTAATAATCTAAAATATAAATAAATCAAATAAGGTCTAGGTTGTTTAATCAGTTACATTAAATTTAGCTTAAATTTACAGTTTTTGAAAAAATTACAAGTGCAAACTTTCTTTTGCCACCACTGTATGTTGATCTGAACACACATATACTATAAATGTGTCGATCTGAACACGTACGCCATAAATATGTCGATCTGAACACGTACACCATAAATATGTCGATCTGAACACGTACGCCATAAATATGTCGATCTGAACACGTACGCCATAAATATGTCGATCTGAACACATACACCATAAATATGTTTAAATGTGACATCTTCAAGCTAAATGTTCTATTTTACATTTCCGAATTTTTGATACGAAGATTTATTATTTGTACTATTGCGATTCTAAGAACTGTTGTCCTTATTTTGAGTGTTATTTTCACGTTTCGATCGATGTAACCTCTTTAACTTCTTCAGATGTATTTTGTTGAACTCTGGAATCTTTCAGTTGAACCCTGGATTCTGCACATAATTTCGAAGGGAATTTAATCGATGGGGAGTAATATGCTCTCATTTCATCAGTCATGACTGTGTAGAAGTCTGAAGTAATTTGCAATTGTATTTTGAGTGCCTTCGGGAGATTGATGGTTCAATCCTCAGTGCAGGCAATACTGAAGAAGGCTGAAAGTTACATCAATAAAAACGTTATGAAAATAAGACTCAAGATGAGAACAGAATAATCCAAATAATACGAATGTTCTGTTTTATTAAATGTAAATTCTTTTTGTTTTACTTTCATCATTACCTCAGGTTCACCTGGAGAAGTGATGGACAACCACACGCAAACCCTTGTGACTGACAGTGCACCTGCTATTTCTACCCAGACCCATATGACCTGCCTTGTGAATTCTTCAGCTACTGAAAACGGTTCTGCCTTCAGCACTCAACAGAGCGCTGAAACTCAAACCACCCGTTCTGTCTTACAACATGCAACAATGACGACAACAAAAAATGTAAACGGTCTGTATCGAATGCCCAACACTTACAATCCGTCGGACGATGCACAACCTGTACCTTTATCTGTTGCACATAATTCAAACAACTCCAATGATGGCAACAGTTCTTGTAAGAAAAGCTCGGATGATACTAGGCTTCTTCTCAAAGACAATATGACGTCTACAATGCAAACAGAACCTGACATATCCTTAATTTACTCATCTTTAACAAATGAGCCGGTCTCAACTAATTTAACCAACCATCTAACATCTAGTGCATTCCCTTCATTTGCAGACGATCTCACCGATGACATAGAGGATAGAAATTGTACGAGTTTATTAAATGCTGGTTGTCATACGAGTAATAATTTTGAATGTGAAAATACGACAATGGAACGTCCAATTTCCAATCCAAGCCAGTTGCCTGTTCGAGATCATGATTTGGTCAAAGTGAAAGAGGTCATTTGTGAAACCAATGCTGAGTCACCATTCGGAAACTTTATAAGTCCAAATCTTAATACTGAATGTTCTTTGCCAGGTTTCTCCAATGGAAATTCTTTAAATCAGTTCCAAAGTTTGGAAATCCAGAAACCAGAAGAAGACAAAAGAAAGCATTCTGAGAGTAATTGTGCCACCAACAACAATTTGTTATGTTCACTTGTTGATAAGGACCCGATTTTATGTAGCAACACAGCTTTCACAGATATTGGTGATTCGAACGATGTTCTGATGGGACCATTTGACAATAATCGTAATTTTACATCTACTAGCGCTGCACATCTAGAGATCACAGATTCCTCATTATTAAACTTCCAAAAAGGAATTTGTACGACAGATGATAACGATGATTCAGAGAGTTTCCTACTTGAACCGTCGAAAACGAAGAGTGAAACAAATAATCTCAACGCACCTTTTTTCCACTCGTTGCTTGATAAGCATCCCAACACTCATTCTAAGTCGAACCAAGTAAATGCGAGTTCTTCCATGGATACCGAATCTAGTTTTGCAAGTGATCAGTTATGTCTAAATGACACTCGTACTGGTTCCGACTCTTGCACAACAAAATTGTATTCTCATGAAAAGAATATTGGTACGAACCCTTGTCATAGCTCTTGTCTTGGGATGACCTCTGCATCCAATCTCTACAATGTGTCAAGCAATGTGCTGACGAACAGTCCTGAAAGAAGAAGCATCTCTACACGGATGGATGAGCTAATGGATGAAAGTCAACTATCATTATCACATGACAGCTGTACTTCTTTAATAACAAATTCGTTTGCTCCGCTCATGGCTGATATTGAGGTTCAAACACTTGCTTTAGATACTGACTTTGAAGCACTCTTGAACAATTCTGAACATTCACGTTCCTCGTCGTCAGCAATCGACATGTACACGCAGACAGTTGAAGACATGTTGGACTTGTTCGGAAACAACACAGAGACGCAGACAACAGTTGAAGATACTTTCTTCCAAGGGCTTGAGTTTACAGACATTGAGACACAGACTACATCTGGGGAGCTAGACTGCTTAGAGACCTGCAGTCTCATCACGTCAGGTACCCAGACGACGCTGTCTAATCAGAACTTGAATAAAGATGTGGAATTCTCAGATATGGAAACACAAACCGGTTTCAACGTGTGTGATCTGGACACGTTTCTTACTGATTCTCACACTCAGACAACCTTTGATGAACTTGTAGATTTTCTTAGCGGATTAAATTCATAAGTTTAGGAGAAGAAAACTCCATAAAAAACTCATTATTTATGCTTTTGGGATCATCTACAGCTTTTTTATTATGAAGCAAATAAAGGAAAAATTCTAATGACACGGTACAACTTTTTTATAAGTATGTTGATATTGTGTGTGCTAGATGGTAGTTGACCTTTCAAGTGGGTCCATCCATTTCAATTATAACTTTTTAGAGCCTCTAGACTAATATTGACTAATACTGTCAGATTGAGCCATCTTTAAACCCTTACGCATTTATCTCAAATTTTTCTTTTAATTCTTTTTCACCCCCAAACAAAGCATATTGTCACTTGGACGTAATTGGGATCATGTCTATAAGGACATTATGTAGGGAGTTGAGTAGCAAGATACCTGTTCACATTACATTTACATTAAAACGTTAATACAGCCAATGAAGCAGGACACTGGGAAGGAATTCCAAAGTTTAGCATTTCAAGGAAAGAAACTATTAGAGTAGGTTTTCAAGCATTTAGTGACCTCTATAATGAAAGGGTGGGATTTTGCTGCTTATCAGGAGTATTTATGTTGAGGGGGCACAAGTGCTATGCATTTGTCAGAGCACATCCCTTTAAATTGTTTGTATAATGGGTGGGCACAGGGATGCAACATTGCAGCGATGGGAAGGGGTTGGAGCTTAGTTGATAATACAGGATCGGGTTAGGTTCGTAACTCTTAAAAGACTAGTTTCGATTTACATGATTTTTGGAATACAATATTTTTTTTCTGCCATGGGAACATATATAGATTTCTTTATTTTTTTTTTTTTTTTAATGTACAGGAAATGTACAAGCCTCACCAAATTTTTTCATTCCATGTCAATTTTCAGATGAAGGCTAAGTGGAAATAACAAACATCATCGGTTATAAAGATAAAAAAAAACCCAAAAAAACTATGCGACATGTTTTTTTAATTTTAAAGATAAAGATTTAGATTTTTCTGATTACTTTTCTCATCTTTAGTTTTATTTTTACAAAGTTTTGGCTGATGTAACATCTAACCTTCTTAAGGTGTATTTTGGAATGTTCGGTATGGCTGACCACATATGAAGAGAAAGGTGAAACCATCTATCCTTATGGGATGAAGTAAAAGTTATAGACAAAAAGAATCGGTACATACGCTGGGTGATGATCAATTACTAAGCAGATCTAAGATAGTGTTTAACACAATTGGCAAGTATTAATTACTAGCAGATGTACCCAGCATTGCCTGGTATTAAATTCCTTTAAAAAAAAAAAAAATGAAGTAAAAAAAAAACTGAAAAAAAGCTGAGACATGTGCATGCAAGTATTATGATTTTTCTAAACAGTTTACTTCCTTTAAGTAAAAAAAAAAAATACTCAAAAAAATACTAAAGACAGTGAGTCAAGTATGATAACCATTAGACCAGCTTGCCACAATCTTTAAAAAGTGTTTCCAAACCTACGTATTCTTAACATAAGGTAGCTTTCATGTGAACAATTCGTGCATGCACAATCATTAAACAGTTGACAATTAGATAAAAATCCGATGACCCATTATTTACCAATTTTTTTCAATTTTGATTCCTTAGCAGCCTTTTTTCCAGATGAAAACTGATTAAAAAGCTTTCGACGTGTCTGAATACCCTATATACCAAATTTCAAGTCTGTAGATCAAAAATCTGTTAAGTATATAGGTTGAGAGGTGTCCTCACAAACACACATTCACGCTTTTATAAATATATTAATATAACTTTTATAGATATATCGATATAATTTTTATAGATATATCAGTATAATTTTTAATCGATATAATTTTTATAGATATATCGATATAATTTTTATAGATATAACTTTTATAGAGTTATCTTTCATAGATATATATAACTTTCATAGATATATCTATAGCATTTATAGATATGTCGATATAAATTTTATAGATATTTCGATATGATTTTTATAGATATATAGATATATCTTTCAAAGATATATAGATATATCTTTCAAAGATATATAGATATATCTTTCAAAGATATATAGATATATCTTTCAAAGATATATAGATGTATCTTTCAAAGATATATAGATGAATCTTTCATAGATATATAGATGTATCTTTCAAAGATATATAGATGTATCTTTCAAAGATATATAGATGTATCCTTCAAAGATATATAGATGTATCTTTCAAAGATATATAGATATATCTTTCATAGATATATAGATGTATCTTTCAAAGATATATAGATGTATCTTTCAAAGATATATAGATGTATCTTTCAAAGATATATAGATGTATCTTTCAAAGATATATAGATGAATCTTTCAAAGATATATAGATGTATCTTTCAAAGATATATAGATGTACCTTTCAAAGATATATAGATGTATCTTTCAAAGATATATAGATGTATATTTCAAAGATATATAGATGTATCTTTCAAAGATATATAGATGAATCTTTCAAAGATATATAGATGAATCTTTCAAAGATATATAGATGTATCTTTCAAAGATATATAGATGTATCTTTCAAAGATATATAGATGTATCTTTCATAGATATATAGATGAATCTTTCAAAGATATATAGATGTATCTTTCAAAGATATATAGATGTATCTTTCAAAGATATATAGATGTATCTTTCAAAGATATATAGATGAATCTTTCATAGATATATAGATGTATCTTTCAAAGATATATAGATGAATCTTTCAAAGATATATAGATGAATCTTTCATAGATATATAGATGTATCTTTCAAAGATATATAGATGTATCTTTCATAGATATATAGATGTATCTTTCATAGATATATAGATGAATCTTTCAAAGATATATAGATGTATCTTTCAAAGATATATAGATGTATCTTTCAAAGATATATAGATGTATCTTTCATAGATATATAGATGTATCTTTCAAAGATATATAGATGAATCTTTCATAGATATATAGATGTATCTTTCATAGATATATAGATGTATCTTTCATAGATATATAGATGAATCTTTCAAAGATATATAGATGAATCTTTCAAAGATATATAGATGTATCATTCAAAGATATATAGATGTATCTTTCAAAGATATATAGATGTATCTTTCATAGATATATAGATGTATCTTTCATAGATATATAGATGTATCTTTCAAAGATATATAGATGTATCTTTCAAAGATATATAGATGTATCTTTCAAAGATATATAGATGTATCTTTCATAGATATATAGATGTATCTTTCAAAGATATATAGATGTATCTTTCATAGATATATAGATGTATCTTTCAAAGATATATAGATGTATCTTTCAAAGATATATAGATGTATCTTTCAAAGATATATAGATGTATCTTTCAAAGATATATAGATGTATCTTTCAAAGATATATAGATGTATCTTTCATAGATATATAGATGTATCTTTCAAAGATATATAGATGTATCTTTCATAGATATATAGATGTATCTTTCATAGATATATAGATGTATCTTTCATCGATATATAGATGTATCTTTCATCGATATATAGATGTATCTTTCATCGATATATAGATGTATCTTTCAAAGATATATAGATGTATCTTTCAAAGATATATAGATGTATCTTTCATAGATATATAGATGTATCTTTCAAAGATATATAGATGTATCTTTCAAAGATATATAGATGTATCTTTCAAAGATATATAGATGTATCTTTCATAGATATATAGATGTATCTTTCAAAGATATATAGATGTATCTTTCATAGATATATAGATGTATCTTTCATAGATATATAGATGTATCTTTCATCGATATATAGATGTATCTTTCATCGATATATAGATGTATCTTTCATCGATATATAGATGTATCTTTCAAAGATATATAGATGTATCTTTCATAGATATATAGATGTATCTTTCAAAGATATATAGATGTATCTTTCAAAGATATATAGATGTATCTTTCATAGATATATAGATGTATCTTTCATAGATATATAGATGTATCTTTCAAAGATATATAGATGTATCTTTCAAAGATATATAGATGTATCTTTCAAAGATATATAGATGTATCTTTCAAAGATATATAGATGTATCTTTCAAAGATATATAGATGTATCTTTCATAGATATATAGATGTATCTTTCATAGATATATAGATGTATCTTTCATAGATATATAGATGTATCTTTCAAAGATATATAGATGTATCTTTCAAAGATATATAGATGTATCTTTCAAAGATATATAGATGTATCTTTCATAGATATATAGATGTATCTTTCATAGATATATAGATGTATCTTTCATAGATATATAGATGTATCTTTCATAGATATATAGATGTATCTTTCATTGATATATAGATATCTGTCATAGATATATAGATGTATCTTTCATAGATATATAGATGTATCTTTCAAAGATATATACATGTATCTTTCATAGATATATAGATGTATCTTTCATAGATATATAGATGTATCTTTCATAGATATATAGATGTATCTTTCATAGATATATAGATGTATCTTTCATTGATATATAGATATCTGTCATAGATATATGTATCTTTCATAGATATATAGATGTATCTTTCAAAGATATATAGATGTATCTTTCATAGATATATAGATGTATCTTTCATAGATATATAGATGTATCTTTCAAAGATATATAGATGTATCTTTCAAAGATATATAGATGTATCTTTCATAGATATATAGATGTATCTTTCATAGATATATAGATGTATCTTTCAAAGATATATAGATGTATCTTTCAAAGATATATAGATGTATCTTTCAAAGATATATAGATGTATCTTTCATAGATATATAGATGTATCTTTCATAGATATATAGATGTATCTTTCATAGATATATAGATGTATCTTTCATAGATATATAGATGTATCTTTCATAGATATATAGATGTATCTTTCATAGATATATAGATGTATCTTTCAAAGATATATAGATGTATCTTTCATAGATATATAGATGTATCTTTCATAGATATATAGATGTATCTTTCATAGATATATAGATGTATCTTTCAAAGATATATAGATGTATCTTTCAAAGATATATAGATGTATCTTTCATAGATATATAGATGTATCTGTCATAGATATATAGATGTATCTGTCATAGATATATAGATGTATCTGTCATAGATATATAGATGTATCTGTCATAGATATATAGATGTATCTTTGAAAGATATATAGATGTATCTTTGAAAGATATATAGATGTATCTTTGAAAGATATATAGATGTATCTTTGAAAGATATATAGATGTATCTTTGAAAGATATATAGATGTATCTTTCATAGATATATAGATGTATCTATCATAGATATATAGATGTATCTATCATAGATATATAAACTTTTATAATTATACAGATGTATCTTTCAAAGATATATAAACTTTTATAATTATACAGATATAGCTTTCATAGTTATATTGAGCCTCCCAAAATTCATATTAAAATTATCCCTAAGAACATGCAACGTAACAGGTAGAATTTAGTTGCAAATTACACTCTTCTGGAGGCTGAAGGTTCAATCATTGGTGCATGTGATGCTCAAAATACAATTTTGAATTACTGAGGGCTTCTACAGAATAATAGCATGCTGCCCCGTAGATAAAAAAAAAAAAAGATTCTGTCCGAAATTCTCTGCACATTCCTGAATTTTACAAGATACAACTGAAGAACGTTAAATAACACTTTTAGTGTGAAAAATCCAAATAATATGAACATGACGCGTTTCTGCATATTTCTTGTATTAATGTAAGTTTTATTGATTTTTTTGTTTTTATTTCTTACTTTAATTCAAATTAAATATGCAATTGCATGAAATAAAACAGAATTTAAAAAATCTTGTTTTTAAAAATGATTTAATTATGAAAGCAAATTAATTACAATGCATTTCGGTTTCTTCATAAATAAGTAAACAAATTTAATATTTGAAAAAAAGAGAATCTATTTGTTACACTTCGAAATTTAACGAAAACTTAGAAGCATTTAAACTGTCAAACGAATTGCCATTTACGGCTTTGAAATTGCATATTAAAAAAAAAAATGTTAGGGAAACTATTTGCATCTAACCCCTGTTTAACATGCTAGAATGTGTTGGACAACTTTTAGAAATTGTTGTCGAAATTAACCAATTTCTGGTCAGATCTTTTCTTCATCCGTCTTTCTCTTGAATTCACTTTAACTCTTTCTCTGCTTTTCGTTGGCCTTCCATTATTAAGCTTAGCAAACAAACTTTGCTTGACTCCCATTTATTTGCTGAATATTATTTTTCAGTCGTGTTTCTATCACTTTCTTCCTTTCATATAAGATTCCTTTTAATGAGATTTGGCAAAAAAGCTTTTAGGATCATCTTTAAGAAATTAAAAATATTGAATGAACAGACAAAATACCTTTGAAACCATATTTAAGATAAGAAACGTGATTTCAATGTATTCAATGTATGAGGTGCCTTCAATAAGTTTCCAAATTTTTTGGACTTGTGGGCCGGTGCCAAGTCCTGCTGCCACACTCAGTCTGCCAATGACCGGCTGATTGCGCCATGGGATTGCCACACTCTTCAGCACATCCATGGTACACTTTGGTGTTGGCTTTCAAGTTGACTTCAAAGATGTGAGGTGGCATGATGTGGTCCTCACTTAAAATCACACCAAACACCATAACCAGAAACTTTATTGAGCTGTGCCCTCAAGTGTTGTATCATCCAGATTTGCATTTTGAGGGTGCTGGCAATGGCCCTGTTGTCATAACTTAGATTGGAAGTGAGTATGAGTTGTAAAGCAGTGCATTTCTGATCTCGTTCATGCTTGGGATTTGTACTGGCCAACAAGTAGATGGGCTGCAAAAAAAAAAGAAGAAAACTAGTTTTCATCAAACGGAAATGGAATCATGTTGTCTTTTCTATGGGGACAATTTTATTGTTCCACCCTGTGTATAATAGATATATGTTGCTAATACATAAAGATTCTTTAGTCTGACAAGATGTGTCCAAAGAAGGTTTACATCGGCCGAAACGTTGAGAATAAAAACCAATATGAGAACAGTAGTCCAAATAATAAAAATTTGGCAACTTTTATGTGGTTTCCTTCTATGAAAAAATGACGGAAGCTAATGCTTCTATGAGTAGCTTAATGAAAAAATGATGGAAGCTAATGCTTCTATAAGTAGCTAATGAAAAAATGATGGAAGCTAATGCCAATAAAATATGATTCGGTTAACTGAAGAAGGCATATATTTTACTGAAACATTATATAAATTAAAATCCATTTCATATAAACATATTCTTTTCACATGCATTATCTCATATAATAACAGGTACTTAAACCAGTATCGCATTTAGCGCTACACCTCATGAACTGACAACTAAGTTCAACAGGCATGACAAGTAATTTGTTGAACGCATAATTAGTTGTGTTCATATCAGATCCTATCATTTGCGTAGGCAACAAAATCCATTTCTTACGTCAACCTGTGCCTGCTACTACATTTTTATTTCATACTAGCAGTTCTGCCCAGCTTTGCTCGGACCCTATGTACTGTTCCTAACTTTATATGCATATGTATGTATTAAAAAGTGTGCATATGTGCGGTAATGCCTTTCTATATAATAGGCTTCCTTAACTACCATAGAGAAAAATTGGTAGAGACCGCAGACGTCAATTTTTTTTAAAACTTTAACCCCAATTTTGACCCCCTTAATATTTATTGTTTTGGGCTCAAATTAAATTAAAATGTTTGACTCATGTCCAAGTAACCTACATCTAAAATTTCAAGTGTTTAGACCCAAAATTGGCCGTCTTAACTTTGGTCAAAATCAGACTTCCTTCTTTAATCAGATTTCGCGATTATTGATTTTCGATACTTATCAGATGGATTCTGATGCAAAACCTTTGAAAGAACACTCCTAGATATATCACATATCTTTGTGTGAAATTTCAAAGAAATCAGTCCAGCCATTTCCAAGTCGATAGGAAACGCTCTCTCTCTCACACCCACACCCACACATACACACACATACCCACACACACACACATACACACGCACACATACACACACATACACACACACTCACACCCACACATACACACACATGCACACACACATACACACACACACATACACACATACCCACACACATACACACACTCACACCCACACATACACACACCCACACATACACACACACACATACACACACATACAAATTACCTTTTATACAACAGTAAAGAAGAGAAAATATTGAAAATGATTGAAAAAAAAAAACGCACCCTCTGATGAAACTAGTCCAACTGACACCCAGAGAATTAATAATTAAAATTTTAGATATTAATTATCAAGAATATACCAACCTTGTGGGTGTTTGTTTTGTAGTTTTTTACTTTTAGCTGAACACACAGACAACTGTCCTTTATTTATTAGTGTTCGACATAATAACTATATCACTTGATTCCAACATAATAAATGTAAGTTTAAAAATTTATGCAGCTGCAAAATAGAGACTTCCAAAGATTCACTTAAGTTTTTCTGCAACATAAAACTTGGTGTTTATTAAAAACTCACTTCACTAATCTTCCGTGTACTCGGTGGCATTTTTAGTGCATCATTTCAATGGCTCTTGTGTTCATTCAACGATGCTACAAGGCTTTGTTAAGTAAACTTTATTTTTGAGAACATCTCAAGAGAAAATCAGAATAAATCAAATCTGGTGAACAAGATGAGCACGCCTGATAACTTATATATTTTCTGTGGAGATGTAATAGCCGCACCTAAGAATGCTGTCAAGCCAGGAGATTTTTGTTTCCCTCGACACCAAAGTCAACAGAATCTCGGCCATTTCTAAAATGATCTCTTTTCCTTGTTGACTGCAATATGTTGCTAGTGTTGTGTAGTTCTAGGGGGTCCACCCTCCCAGGCTTTGCCTTCTCTCTTTGAGAAGGGGAAAAGAGGTTAGTTTATTGCTAATCACATGCGACACCTTTACCAGGGAATGCCAACAAGGCTGCCCAGTCAATTTTTGCTCTCCCTCAAGAGCACTGGCTCTTCAATCCCAATTTTTGACCCTTTTATCACATCTTCTTGCTGTGGGAGGGAGATAAATACCAAGAATGCTGTCTATCTATCTCAGCCCTAAACATGGACTTGATTAATGGATTTATCTTGGAGTGATCTGCAGCAAATCAGTGCCAACTGCTTTTAACTGGTTCTTTCTGAAGTAGAGACGCCCAACCCCATCGCAACTTAACACATTTACAGACTAAAAACCCACAAATGTTTTTATCAGTTTTGACGTCATTTTGTGATAAGAAAAAAAAAATATGAATGATAAAAACAAACCACCTCGTCATAACTGGATGGACATCTGAATATAGGACGCTAAAAAATGTCTGATATTATAAATTATTTAACCTCTTATGTGAGTTCAAGGTTGCTCATTGTAAGGTTCTTGTACACCCTAAGCACGTGAAAGAACTTTGGAAATTTTAAAATTAATCTCTCCTTTATTGATAGTTATGTTAAAATGACAGGAAAATGAAATTATGCAGCGCTAGTGTTCACATTCAATATTTATCTAGATATATTACTAAAATAAAAATATTCCTATAAAATCATAGAATTATTCCAGTAACTTAATTTTTCATACAAAAATTATTATTTCTGATGACCTAAAAACGAAAAAACACATTCACTGTAGACTTTTTATGATAGAATGAAGGATTTCTTTCTAAATTCATTTCAATTTGTTGAATAAGTCTGAGGTGGTAGTCTTACTTGTTATTTGCTTTCTAGTCTCACTTGAAATGGTGGTCCTGGATATGACCTTAAACTATATCCGATGGCGAGGCCCCAGCTTGCGGGCTTTGGGGAGTGTGAAGCCACCCTTTAATTGCCATTGCTCCCAGGTCCACTCTGACCCAGAGTGGTAGTACCTGTTAGGGTCCCAATTATGGGTTAAATAGAAACCGACTTGAAAAAAAACAAATATATTCTATTAAAAATGTTTCTTCAAAATCACTGGATTCGGCATTAAATAACCTGAAAAGGGTTGATATGCCGTAAAACTGTGTAAAACGTAAAACTGTGTAAAAACAAAAAAAGACAAAAACAATGAACCAATCACTTGAAATGGTTTCATGTGTGAACATATATTTTACTCACTAACTCTTGCATGATGAGATGAAAGTACAAATGTTTATTTGTATACAAATAAACATATTGATCTCTATTATAAAGTGGTAAGTATTAAATATAACTCAATGAACGTTTGTTTTCATAAAGTTCTTTCTATATACTTTGATAACACAAGGAAGGACGATCAAGGTTGGATTTTTTGATCTTATAAATCCATGTTTATTCATTATCTGATCTTTCCATGGTCAGGTCCGTACCAAATGATATATACGTGGTGAGATGACAACAACTATGGATGGCAGTAATTACTGAGAATGCAGTTAGGAGATTCGGAGTTCCTATCCCGTCGCTGTTACCACCTAACGAAGGCCAGAGGAATAGTTGGCCAAAACCTTGTGAAACAATAACTAAGAAAAATGAGGATAATAGTCCGCAATAAATAAATGAATAAATAATATTCATCTCAATAATGAATTACAATTAAATAAAGAAAGTATCTCTTGGGTAGTCAAACTCTGGCCAGAGTTCTTGGTGCTCCTCCTTTTTCTTTTGGCTAAACATCTGTCACTGCAACATCTGCCACTTATATGCACCATCAAAACATGTGCAATGTTACATGAGAAACAACCAGATCCTCGCTGGAATGGTGCAGAAAATACTGTAATATTTGTGAAGCTTATTGCTTCACAAATATTACAAAAAATATTGTAGAAGAGGGAGATAAATTAATGGCAAGAAATTTTCGAACAAATTTTATCAACTTAATTTCATGTCTTCACTAGACAAATAATAGAAAGGATTTGCCAGCAAATGTTATAATGGCATTCTATGTCAGTGTGAATTGGACGCGGTACACTTCACATCCACTTCTGTTAACATCTTAAGTCTAGTTTATTAGAAGTGGGAAAATATATATAAGTGTTTCAGCAAAATACCTCCCACACAAACTATTTTCATTGCACGCAGGAACATTAGCTTACACGAAAAGAAAATAGTACATCAAACTGTAATTGTTATAGGATCAATGGCTATTGCCAGCAGGAAGCCAATGGTAAGTGGCTGTTATGGTAATGCAAAATGATTGCCAATGGTTTTTGAATAAGGTAGAAAGTGTTTGAAATTGGGGAGGCTTGTTGTCATCCAGAATCCAGGGAACGCTATTGTCAGAGAGTAGTCATTTATAATGACTTGCATGAAAACTTTTAGTGAGTTACCAATAAAAAGGATATAATCTATATATCTATAAAAACAGAGATGTGTGTGCCACAGACGATTTCTGATTGGTTAATCCAATAATCACATCTCCTAAAAAAACTATTGTTCCTATGCTCTTAACTTTACCATAAAATATTATGGCTTTATTTATTGTCCATCTTGGAAGGGTTTAATTTTTTCCTAACTTGTTATTTACAAATTACAAAAATACGAAACTTACACAATCTAACAATCCAACCTCCGACATCACGTCCGCCATTCTGGTGCTAGCCGCACACACGTACACACAACGCGAAAACAATGTTTTAAAAATCTAGCAAAAATTAATTTTCCTGAAATTTTTCAATATTTAAAAATAAATTATGCCAGCTGATAAAATTTTAAAACTTTCTTTTAAAGCTAGAAAGATAAAATTTAAAAATACTTATTTTTATATATATATATATATATATATATATATATATATATATATGAAACTAAACTAAAAAAAAAAAAAAAACGCGCGTTCACTCGTGGTCTTTTCATTTCGGGTTTGTATTACTGTACACATAGATTCGAAAAAGTTGTCAAAAAACAAATATATAACAAATAGATGTTATCAAAGGCAAGATAAGTTACTTTTCTACCAAACTGGATATATTTTTCGTGTTTTTATTCAATGTAACATATTTATTCAGCTCGAAAAACCGGTTTGTATTACTGTACACATAGATTCGAAAAAGTTGATAAGATACGAAACAATATGCATAATATAAACACAGCACGAAAACAAACGTTGTCATCCATTCCCAGCACACGCACACACACATGCACACACGCGCACTCTGGCGTTAGCCGCACACACGTACACACGACACGATAAAAAAACGCTATTAGTACTACTATAATTTCCAGCACACGCGCACACATGCACACACACTCACGTCCACTACCGTCCTTGGCTAAGTCACATTGTTATGGCAACCAAGCCCGCTGACTAACACATGATAAATACACAGTAAATTTGATTTTCTTCATTTCTATGCAAATATTACGCAAATATAAGTCATATAGAATATCTGTATGAATATAATTACACGTAATAGTTAAATAAAGATGATCATCGTATAAGAGAACCGAAAAAAAAAACTAATAGGGAATTAATTAAAAACAATAAAAAATATGCACATTAGCTAGATCTTTTGTAGATGAATGCAATTCCACGACTCATAAATAACAAAGTTGTATTTTCTTTTTAAATAAATAGAAAAAAGGGGTGTTGATAAGACTATCAATACACACAAAAAAATATAGATTTATTTTTGGATAAAGTTCCCCCGGGTTTTCCTTTCACTTCAGTAAATAATGGTCTTTTGTTATATATATGGCGTACTATTATTCTTATATATATGATGTTTATGTTTATATATATATATATATATATATATAAAGTGATAGTGTCTGTGTGTGTCTGTGCGTCTGTGTGCATTTCCCTACGCTAAAACTCTGTCAATTTTAAGCCTACAGATTCGAAATTTGATATACAGGGTACTGAGATTTGGGAAAATCGATGTGATAGGTTTTCGACAGAAATTTGGCGATTAAGTGGTCAATATTCAACGATTTGACCTTTGAGAATTCTACCAAACTCCTCCTACAATTTTGGGTCTAAACACGTGATATTTTAGATATAGATTCCTTGGACATGGATCTAACTTATTAACTTTACTTGATCCCTAAACAATAAATGTTAAGAGGTCATAATAGGGGTCAAAGTTTAAAAAAATTGACCTTTTTTTTTTTTTCTCAGCATACACCTCAAAACACCTGGGCAACGCCGGGCACCGATTGCTAGTATAAAAGTAAAGAGATTTATTTAATTTTCTTTTCAACTTTGGAATTTTTATGTTGGACAAGGGAACCAATATGAAATTTAAAACTGAACACTTTAGAACATGGGGGTAAATCATTAAATCATTCTGCCACGTATGATCTGGAAAAAGTGTTATTTTTTATTCTTAATTTTTATCGCCTGAGGATTAAACTTTCATTCAAAGGAACCAATTGTTAATCAACACCTTTATCCATTAAATCACGTCTCCATATGGACAATTCCAGTATGAACTTTTGGGACTTTAAACCTAATCTTCTTTTACTAATGTTGGGAAGGTTGATTGGAATCAGGAATAAAAAAAGAATCAGAACTTTTGGGGAATCAGAAAAATTTTAGCATAATTTCCAGATTCTAAAAACTTTAAATTTATTTTGTTTAAAACTTAATTTCCAATGGCTGGCACAAATGATTAACTTTGATTGATTTAAACTAAAATCTGGAGATCATAATAATGGATTTAGGTAAAAATGACATGCGAAAAAATAACACTATAAAATATGAGCAGATCAATCAAAAAATAACACTATAAAATATGAGTAGATCAATCAAAAAAATAACACTATAAAATATGAGCAGATCAATAAAAAATAACACTATAAAATATGAGCAGATCAATCAAAAAAATAACACTATAAAATATGAGCAGATCAATCAAAAAAATAACACTATAAAATATGAGTAGATCAATCAAAAAAAAAACACTATAAAATATGAGCAGATCAATAAAAAATAACACTATAAAATATGAGCAGATCAATCAAAAAAATAACACTATAAAATATGAGCAGATCAATCAAAAAAATAACACTATAAAATATGAGCAGATCAATAAAAAATAACACTATAAAATATGAGCAGATCAATCAAAAAAATAACACTATAAAATATGAGCAGATCAATCAAAAAAATAACGCTATAAAATATGAGCAGATCAATCAAAAAAAATAACACTATAAAATATGAGCAGATCAATCAAAAAATAACACTATAAAATATGAGCAGATCAATCAAAAAATAACACTATAAAATATGAGTAGATCAATAAAAAAAATAACACTATAAAATATGAGCAGATCAATAAAAAAAATAACACTATAAAATATGAGCAGATCAATCAAAAAAATAACACTATAAAATATGAGCAGATCAATCAAAAAATAACACTATAAAATATGAGTAGATCAATCAAAAAAATAACACTATAAAATATGAGCAGATCAATAAAAAAATAACACTATAAAATATGAGTAGATCAATCAAAAAAATAACACTATAAAATATAAGCAGATCAATCAAAAAAAATAACGCTATAAAATATGAGCAGATCAATCAAAAAAATAACACTATAAAATATGAGCAGATCAATCAAAAAATAACACTATAAAATATGAGTAGATTAATCAAAAAAATAACACTATAAAATATGAGCAGATCAATAAAAAAAATAACACTATAAAATATGAGCAGATCAATCAAAAAAATAACACTATAAAATATGAGCAGATCAATCAAAAAAATAACACTATAAAATATGAGCAGATCAATCAAAAAATAACACTATAAAATATGAGTAGATCAATAAGAAAATAACACTATAAAATATGAGTAGATCAATAAAAAAAATAACACTATAAAATATGAGTAGATCAATCAAAAAAATAACACTATAAAATATGAGCAGATCAATCAAAAAAATAACACTATAAAATATGAGCAGATCAATCAAAAAATAACACTATAAAATATGAGTAGATCAATAAAAAATAACACTATAAAATATGAGCAGATCAATAAAAAAAATAACACTATAAAATATGAGAAGATCAATCAAAAAAATAACACTATAAAATATGAGCAGATCAATAAAAAATAACACTATAAAGTATGAGCAGATCAATAAAAAAAATAACACTATAAAATATGAGTAGATCAATAAAAAAAAATAACACTATAAAATATGAGCAGATCAATAAAAAATAACACTATAAAATATGAGCAGATCAATAAAAAATAACACTATAAAATATGAGTAGAGCAATCAAAAAAATAACACTATAAAATATGAGCAGATCAATAAAAAATAACACTATAAAATATGAGTAGAGCAATCAAAAAAATAACACTATAAAATATGAGCAGATCAATAAAAAATAACACTAAAATATGAGTAGAGAAATCAAAAAAATAACACTATAAAATATGAGCAGATCAATAAAAAATAACACTATAAAATATGAGTAGATCAATCAAAAAAATAACACTATAAAATATGAGTAGATCAATCAAAAAAATAACACTATAAAATATGAGCAGATCAATAAAAAAAAATAACACTATAAAATATGAGCAGATCAATCAAAAAAATAACACTATAAAATATGAGCAGATCAATCAAAAAAATAACACTATAAAATATGAGCAGATCAATAGAAAAAATAACACTATAAAATATAATCAATCGAAAAAATAACACTATAAAATATAATCAATCGAAAAAATAACACTATAAATATAATCAATCGAAAAAATAACACTATAAAATATAATCAATCGAAAAAATAACACTATAAAATATAATCAATCGAAAAAATAACACTATAAATATAATCAATCGAAAAAATAACACTATAAAATATAATCAATCGAAAAAATAACACTATAAAATATAATCAATCGAAAAAATAACACTATAAAATATGATCAATCGAAAAAATAACACTATAAAATAGGATCAATCGAAAAAATAACACTATAAATATAATCAATCGAAAAAATAACACTATAAATATAATCAATCGAAAAAATAACACTATAAAATATAATAAATCGAAAAAATAACACTATAAATATAATCAATCGAAAAAATAACACTATAAATATAATCAATCGCAAAAATAACACTATAAAATATAATCAATCGAAAAAACACTATAAAATATAATCAATCGAAAAAATAACACTATAAATATAATCAATCGAAAAAATAACACTATAAAATATAATCAATCGAAAAAATAACACTATAAAATATAATCAATCGAAAAAATAACACTATAAAATATGATCAATCGAAAAAATAACACTATAAAATAGGATCAATCGAAAAAATAACACTATAAATATAATCAATCGAAAAAATAACACTATAAATATAATCAATCGAAAAAATAACACTATAAAATATAATAAATCGAAAAAATAACACTATAAATATAATCAATCGAAAAAATAACACTATAAATATAATCAATCGCAAAAATAACACTATAAAATATAATCAATCGAAAAAACACTATAAAATATAATCAATCGAAAAAATAACACTATTAGTATAATCAATCGAAAAAATAACACTATAAAATATAATCAATCGAAAAAATAACACTATAAATATAATCAATCGAAAAAATAACACTATAAAATATAATCAATTGAAAAAATAACACTATAAAATATAATCAATCGAAAAAATAACACTATAAAATATAATCAATCGAAAAAATAACACTATAAATATAATCAATCGAAAAAATAACACTATAAAATATAATCAATTGAAAAAATAACACTATAAATATAATCAATCGAAAAAATAACACTATAAAATATAATCAATCGAAAAAATGGTGCAAAATCTAAATGAAAATCACATAAAGAGTTTATCAAGTCATTATTTTCAATCGCTTCTGACTACAAAATTGAACCCATGATCCAATACCGAGAAACCATGGTCTCAGTTAAACCGTGGCTACTGAGAGTAAAGAAGGCCGATGCACATGACAGCGTGACGTCACTTCTTGATTAACTTGTAGGTATAGACATCTTCCGGTATTCAACCACGTGGTCACGCTAACAGGCAAAAAAATATGGCTACCAATTGTCCATGTCTACCAATATGTGTTACCGATTGTCCATGTATATTCTAAAGAGAAAGAACAATTCTCCATTTGGATAATAATTATTATAATTACACATTGGGATAATTTTAATCTAACAAAGTATAGTAAGTGAACTAGTTTTTGAACCTTTAATTTCCATCAGAGAAAGTCGAATATTTCATTTTATTTTATTTTTTTTTACTGCCAAATAAACAATTTTTATATAATATTTTTCAGTCCCTTCTTTTAATCCCTATATATATAAAATGAACTCATTTTCCCCCGTATGATTTTGACCTTAATAGGATTAAAAATCAAGACATTTCATGCAAATGTAATATTCATAAACTGTAGCACAATATCTGAGGTCTGTTATAGGCATATTACCTCTCCACTTCCTCGATAATCTTAGATTCGTATATCTTTTCTGCTGAGAGTTTCATGCCAAAATCCGTTAAAATCACTGGAAGTAGTAAAATCTTTTCTCTCTAATTAATTCCTCTTTCCCCCACCACCCATTTACACTGTTGCATGATTGTTAACAAGGGACAGTTACGAACGAACGCCGGTTTCGGTTTTCTGTACTTCGTAGTTGCTTAAAAAACTGAAATGGTATTTCACCACGCCTTTCCGTTCTATGCTTCCTATTGGGTGAAACGCACCATGGAATTAACCGATAGCGATATTCGCACAAACATTAATTCTTATCCCACGCTTACTTTTACGTTGCTTAATTACCATTTGTTCCCAACATTTATACACTAAAAAAAAAGGATTCTTTCCATTTTTTTTTTATAAAATAAACATATAATACATCATTTCCATTTTATTTTGTTTTGTAGTTGCTTAAAAAAACTGGAATGGAATTTTAACGTTCCTTTTCATTCTATACTTTCTACTGGGTGAAACGAACCATGGACTTAACCGAAACATAGGGTTATTCATGCCATTTTTCTTTTTTTTCGCTTTTCACTTTGTTTCTTTGTTTTTCTTTTTCCGACCACGTTCATCACTTTTTCCCCTTATTTTTCCTTTTTGTTTTTCCGATTTCTTTTTTAAAGAAGTTTTAAAGAAGAAGTTCGATGTTTTTTTTGTTTTGTTTTCGTTTTTCTTTACTTATTCTTTACTTTACCCCCCCCCCCTTACACACACCTCTACAAACATCTGGCAAACGCTGGGTACCTGTGCTTGTAATAAATAAAACTTTTCACTATTTCCAAATATAGTTAGTATTTTTCACAACAGTTTTTTTTTTTTCAAACGATCAGTGAATTTTCAATATTTTAGCACCGGGTGTAATTTATTTCTTTGAAATATATTTAAAACTTCAAGTTTTTGTTTTTATAACATTTTAACTAAGTAATTTACATGACGGGCTTGTTTTACTATACGCATAGATTCGAAAAAGTTGTCAAAAAACAAATATATAACAAATAAAATATATCGATAAACATTGTATGATTTTCAAAGCGATTACATGTTTTAAAGTGAGTAAAATCACTAAAAACCTTTCCAGATAGGTAGAAGAGTAACTTATCTTGCCTTTGATAACATTTATTTGTTATATATTTGTTTTTTGACAACTTTTTCGAATCTGTGTACAGTAATACAGACCTAAAATTTAATTTAACTTGGAAATAATATTTAAAATACACGTGTGCACACTGCACAAGCACCCTTATTATTATCATAATAATAATAGTAATAATAAAAATAATAATAATAGTAATAATAATAATAAACTGGCGTAGATGACATCGACTGGCACCACTCCAACTAGTTGTGAAGGGTCAGGGAGGATGGAAAGACCGAGCTGAGAGACTACTGACTAAATCTCCACTGTAAGTGTGCAGTTCAAATCTGGTACCTTGGGGAGACATTTTGTCACCCAAACCCCAGGAAACACCAATGGCCGATGCCTACGAGAAATCAGTGACAATGGCTGTTGCGATAACATCTGCACAAGTGGTCAAGAGGTGGAGAACACTGGAAATCTGGGGAGACTTGTTGTCACTTGGTCTCCAGGGAACACCACAGGTTACTGCCAGTGAGCGATCACTAATGATGGCCTGTGAGACAACAAATACACTACACATTTTGATGAAAAACATGGGGAAAAAATGAACATAGAAAAACAGAAAACCAAAACTTTAAATATAATTTCTGTATTTAAAGTAATAGTTATTTAAATATTTCAACATATAACCGTGTGGGCAAAATGCAGCTTCCCAATAAGGGGCATTCTGGATAGGAACAAAAATAATCTCAGTCATGAAAGATTTCTCCTCCACCGACCAAGGATAGAAAAGGTAAAGTGTAGCATCAAAACAGATGGTGTTTATTTGCTCCCCCACTGAGCAAATTAGGCACAAGGCCGTTTTTAATGTGAGGTAAAAACCAGCTCCCCTAAAAGTAGGCAAAAAGGGGGCACTCTGGTTACCAAAAATAATAATTGTCCCAGTATAGAGGGTTTCCCCTCCATTGACTGGTACAAATTATCTTAAGTGCAGTATCTGTCGGAACAGATACTACACTTTGATCTTGTCCCGAAGGCCAAAAAAAATTTGTGTTTAATGTTTCTTTAATTTTTTATTCCCTAAATTCAGTTTTATCAGTATTAAATTGTATATTGCTTTAAAATTACTTAATTTTACATAGATAATATTTATATTTTATATTGAATAAAGTTCAGTTTCAGTATTAATCGAACTGTGTCCTTTTTCTTTTTAAAAATGTTTTATTGCTCTTTTTCAAATGGCCCTCATATAGTACTGACAGTCTGACAAATCTTACCTACATTGTCTGCAGGCCTTTTTCACTTAACAGGCCTTCTTCTTACTCTCGGTGGCTGTGGTTAAACATTGATTATGCCGAACCAATCAGAGGAATGTATTTCATGATGGTAGACATTTTCATGAAATGGCCCAAAATAGTAAGATGCTAAACTTGGATGACAAAGTTTACAATTACAAGTTCAATAATTTTTAATTTATTTTTCCGTCCATTTTTTTTTTTTTTTTTTGACAAATTAGAAAAAAAGATACTTTGCTTTTTCTATAAAATTTGGGCCAAACTAAACAGACATGCCGATGCCGAGCTAAATCTAAAACTTGGCTTAAGTTAGGCTAGAATTTGTTTATTTTTAGATTAAGAATGAGGTGAAAAAAGTTCAGTTTCAGAAAAGAAAGATTTGAAAAATTAAAAAATACAATCTCTAAAGTCAAGTTCATTTTAAAGAGAATAATTTTGAATCAAAAGAAAATGAACGGAGTTGGTTTTTAAAAACATTAAACCTCGTTTTTCTTTTATTGTATTTGTCTGCAGACGTTTGTTTTAGCTGTACAGTTTAATTCTGTATTAATTAAATTGCTGTTAAAACATATCAGAAACAGCAAAACATAAAATCTGGATCTCTGGCTTTTATTTTTTATTAAGATGATAATTTGTGTCGGATATTAACTATTAGGTAGCACTATGGTAAGAGGCGGGTCCGAGGTCTGCCCACCAACCACACCTCACCTGAAGGAATAATAATAATAATATCCTTATTAATGCTAATAAACTGTGATCCTTGCAACCTTGCACTAGGTTATAAAATTATGATTCAGTTTAAACTGCATCTTAACTTAAAACAATGATAATATTTTCTGTCTCTTTAATTCAGATATATTATTTATGCAGGTTCAGTATTGTTACTGTACTGCTTATATCACGTCTCGCCTTCCATACTTATACTTGATGACGTATTTGCACACCTCAACTTGAGAAGACGTAGTGTTTTTTTGCATTGCGCCTCAAGAGGCCGTTTTTTCTACGACCTCTTGAAAAAAAAGTATATAAAGAGAGAGCTCGATATCTTTCAGGTAAGCTTAAACCATTATTTTATTACCTCTTAGTGATTTGTTGATTTTATGTGTTCATTTAAATATTCTGTTGGAAATCCCACTTCTCTATTCCATTTTTCTTCTTTCTTTACAAATATTTAATAAATGTAAATACGTTGGTTAAATATTTGCCATAAATTATCTATATTTCTTGAATATGAAATATATAACACTGAAATATCTTTAAAAAAAAAAAAATCGTGACTTTTTTTTCCTTTCCTCAAAATTAAATAGGAAAAACTTCGGAGCTGCTTTTCTGTTTTGGGTGCTTATACAGATCAGCCCCCATGGCGGTCCGATATTGGCTTCATAGTAAAATAATCCGATAAAGATTTACGACTGAAAGGCGATCACACAAATGGAACGCGGGTTTCTGAAACGGCAAATGAAAACACTTTCCAATGAGATTGACTTTTAATGGCCCATAAAAATTTGGGTAAAGTTAAATGCCTAGTCAAAATTTTTAATAATAAAAAAAGTTATTAACGAAAATAGGTGCTAGTGCAGAGAGTGATCCGCGCTATTTTTTTTTAAATCGTATTTCCAAGTTTAATTAAAGTTTTATTATTCAATTGTACAGTTGAAGTATAGAATAGGTACAAAATACCCTACCCTCCCCATGTTAAGAATGGCTTTTTAAATAATAACGTTATTATTTACGTCCGGATCACTCTCTGCACTAGTACCCGAAAATAGATGCAACAAACGATTACAACCTGCATCGTGTTGATCCCAACATGAATCAATATTCTGAGAATTGTATAAGAATATTGACTTCTGTTAAGGATCAATTTTGCTCATCTTCGGATTTATTTGCGTTTATTTTATTTTTTTTTTTTTAGGTACTCATGCAGAGAGTGATCCGTGCTGAAATAATAACGTTATTATTTAAAAAGCCATTCTTAACATGGGGAGGGGAGGGTGTTTTGTACCTATTCTGTACTTTAACCTTACAATTGAATAAGAAAACATATAAAACTTTACTTAAACTTGGAAATACGATTTAAAAAATATCGCGGATCAGTAAGTGCATTAGCACCTTTTTTTATAACTTATTTCTTTGTATGTTTGTTAAGCAATAGTCAACAAGTCGATTTTTTAATACGTTTTAAAAATCGATCTGTCGACTGTATTAAATGTCATCGTGACATTTCTACTTAGTGGGTTTCTACCAGCATTTCGTTTAATTTTAGATTTTTGAGCAATTATCGAGACCGCCCAAAATGACCATCTGTCAGCCATTTTTTTTTTTTTTTTTTTTTTTTCGTGATCTAACTTTAGATTTGACATTACTTGTGTTTCAAAATAAATAAACGCTTTAAGTTCAAACAAAACTTCTTCAAGTAGGTAGAGGGTAAATTATCTTGTCTTTAGTAAGATTTATTATTTATTGTATATTTGTGGTTTGTATTGCTGTACACATAGATTCGAAAAAGTTGTTAAAAAACAAATATATAACAAACAAATGTTATCAAAGGCAAGATAATTTTCTAGTGTTTTTATTAAATGTAACATGTTTATTCAGTCCGAAAAACTTAGTATTTACCGATGTATAATTAAAAATGGCGCCTGACTCTCTCTTTGACACTGTACGTTTGGGAAAAGTAGTTAAAAATAAAAAACTAGACAAAATACTGGTAGAAATTCGCTCAATATATGTTACCGTGACATAGGCTGACATATATTCGGTGGGTTAACAGTATTTTGTCTAGTTTTTATTTTTAACTCCTTTTCCCAAACTTACCGTGTCTGAGAGAGAGAGAGAGAGAGAGAGAGAGAGAGAGAGAGAGAGTCGGGAGCCATTTGCAATTTTCAAATACATTGGTAAACACTGTATGTTTTCGAGTTGAATAAACATGTTACATTGAATAAAAACACAAAAAACATATCCAGTTGGGTAGAAAAGTAACTTATCCTGCCTTTGATAACATTTATTTGTTCTATATTTGTATTTTTTATTTGTTTTTTGTGACAACTTTTTCGAATCTGTGTACAGTAATACAAACCCGTTTGTTGTTGTTTTTTTACCACCTTTTCGTTTTTGTTGTTTTGACTGCAAAAATGCCCGAATGTGGAGTTCAAGTAAAGTGGATGGGGAAACTACATGATTACCTAAAATGGTTACTCATTTCGGTTCCCAAAATTAACAAAGATATAACAAACAGGTATTTTGTTGGGGGGGGCCACTCGAACTTAGTGTTATTGTAAGGGTTAAAGAGTGTTTTAGGAGGAGACTTGCCACACCTAACTTTAGTAGGTGGGTTGCTAACATGCTCAACATTCCTGTAATAATGACTTGGTCCCTCTTGATTGTGGTGTAATGCTAGTTCTGTGCAGTTCTAGGAGGTTCACCCTCTCCAGTTTTGCCTTGTTTCTTTGAGAAGGGGTTAGTTTATTGTTAATCGCCTCAGGTGCCCTTATCAAGAATGCCGACGGGGCTGGCCAGACATTTTTTGCAGGTCCGAGTGCCTTTCCTCTGACGTGCTGACTTAATCCCAATTTATGACCTTGGTGTCAACAGTTCTTGCAGTGAGAGAGAGAACTAAATTATCACACCTATGCTGGGTGATCATTTCACGCTATATTTATCTAGTAAATTCCAATTTAAGAAAATACTTTCGTCATAAACGATTATTATTCGAACTTTGAAATTAAACAAGCATGTTTGTTTATTTTTTTTAGATTTTCGAATGGTAAGAATGACGAACGACATTTTGATGACAAGAGGAGATAACTCTGCGTTCGATTACAACAAAGATTTTGGTGTCCTGTGTTTATAGGTCAATTCTTTTAGTTTTTGATACAATGATTTCAAAAATGACATTTTACCGGATTAGCTCTAGTTTTTGAGATATATGATGTGCTTGAAAATTAAAAAAAAAAAAAAACCCAAAACATACTTTTGGCCTAGTTAAAGTAAAACGTTTCGTGTTATATGTACTAACAGCTTATTCAATGCAGTTTGAAAAAAAGCAATGATTTCAAAAATTCAAAATGACATCAAAATCTTTTGTTTTAGTAGAGGATTTCTTTACTTAAAAAAATTTTTTTTTGTAGATTTGAAACCACAAAAATCAAATATTGGAGACAATAGTCTTTTTGTTAGCAATACACATGAAAAAATTGAAATAGCTTGAAATATTTCAATATTGGTATACATAGAAAGAGCTTGATGAGCTAAGAAAGAATCTTTTTAAATTTTTAAAATCTGATTAAAATTAAGGAAGTTATGGCTATTTTTGTGCCTCACACGTTTGGATATTTTCCCCTCTTTAAGACCATATGCGTTTCGTCACATTTTTTACACTACTTTTTCAGTAAAAATGTCATATCTTTGTTAAAGCACAAGACTAAAAAATGAAATATATATAAGTGTATTTTTGTACAAGGAATCAGAAAATGCAACTGAAAATCTCCCAAAGTTTATGGTTTCCAAATAATCTGCAGTAAATGTGGATAAATATGCAGCAATTCCTTAAAAATGCCATGTATCCATAAACAGAAAAGAAGTTGGAGAACTCAAAGTTGAATTGTAATGTGCCTTATGTACAAAAAACTTAAATCTAAACATAGAACCATTTAAAAATGAATATATTGCAATATTTCTTTGGTATTATTGTAGATTAACACCTTCTGTTTAACCCCACCCAACCCCTTCTGACCACCCCTCCAAAATGTGATTCTACCTTTTTAGGCAATTATGTATGAAATGCCATGAAAAACTTTAGTGAAAGATAAACAAATTATTTTAGAATTTAATGTAAAATAATTCCCCATTACAAGTCATTCTAGCGTTTTAGGGTAGTTAACTGTTTTTTTGTTTTTTTTTTATGGGAGATAAATCCTGTATGCTTTTTGTTTTATTTTTTTAAGACGATTATGTGTGGTTTTTAAGAGGGTTTCTATGCAAGGAGAATATGGGGAGGGTTGCCATTCGGATTTTGAATTAATTGTAGAGCTAAGGAAAATTATGTGTGAACATACTGAAGACTTGACAGAAACAAAAACAATATTAGAGGGGGGGGCGGTTAGTTTCACAAAAATTTAATATAAAATCATTCACCATTTCCAGCATTTTAGGACAGTTAACCAATTTATTTTTATGTGCATTTTTCTTTAAGGAAGGATCTATTTTTTGTTTGTTTGTTTGTTTTGACGTTTGTATGTGGCTTACAGAGGTATTTTGTTGGGGGGTGCCACTCGAACTTAGTGTTATTGTAAGGGTTAAAGAGTGTTTTACGAGGAGACTTGCCACACATAACTTTAGTAGGTGGGTTGCTAACAGTATTTTGTTTTACTATTTATTTTTAAGTCATTATCAAGACTTCAAATATTTAAGTATCAACTAACTGACATTTGTCTTGTTCTCAGGAAATGCTCAACAGTCAACACTATTTGTGCGTTTGTATTACTTGCCATAGAGGTACGAAAAAGTTGTCCAAAAAATAAAATTATAACAAATGTTATGCAAAGCATGTTTTTATTTAATGTAACATGTTTATTCAGCTCGAAAAACATAAAGTGCTTATCGATGTATTGGAAAGTTAAAAATGGCGACCAACTATCTCTTTCACACAGTAAGTTTAGGAAAATGAGTTAAAAATAAAAAACTAGACATAATACTGTTAAAAACCCGCCGAATATATATCCTCCTATGTCTCGGTAACATATATTGAGCGAGTTTCTAACAGTATTTTGTCTGTTTTTTATTTATAACTCATTTTCCACAAACTTACCGCCTCAAAGAGAGAGTCGACCGCCATTTTGAATTGTCCAATTACATCGGTAAAGACCAAGTTTTTCGAGCTGAATAAACATGTTACATTAAATATAAACACTAAAAACATATCTAGTTAGGTAGAAAAGTAACTTATCTTGCCTTTAATAACATTTATTTGTTATATATTTGTTTTTTGACAAGTTTTTCGAATCTATGTGTATAGTACTACAAACGAGATTTTCATACATTTTTTGATTTTGAAAAAAACATTTGTGGCTGTTCGCAGTAAAACATTGTTTTAATTCGTTGTTCAAAACTAATGCAATGAATAAAAGTGCATGCAAGCTATATATCTACAAAAGTTTACTTTGTTTTTTAACCATGTTTTTAAATGTGAGAAATTATAATGGATTCATAATGCCGAATTGGTTGGGATTGTTGTTATTATACATTCTGAAAACCGAATAGTTCTAAACTAATGTTATTCTGATAACAAATTAAACATATCAGAACATTTATGTTCATATTTTCATGTTTTTCTTAATTCGTTCATGAATAAAAATTAAAGGATGCGTACTGTGCTATGACTAATACTACACCTGCTGCAGTGCTGCTGCTACTAATACTAACTTAATTTGACCAAACTCGAAAAATAAAAATTTTTTCGGGTAGGTCCTTTTAAATTATTATCAATTACCGCGGTCCTACTCAACATAAAATAATACTTTTAATTGATAAAAATAGTAAAAAGAATGATTTACTTACTAGTGGGTGTCCGATGAAATTTTTTTCAAAATGTTCGATACTCGTCATATTAAAAGTCTTATTTTTAACACAACAAAAAAAGAAATGGTCAAAAATATTTCGGACACTTGACAGTATTAAGATTAACACCTCTTCTGATTGGTTTCCAAATTTCATAACGAAATTCTTCATACAATCATGGTACGGGCCTTTAGAAAACAGGGAGGGTCATTATAAAACCTTACCGAAAACGCCATTCTATGACGTTCACATTTTTATAACTTTATTTGCTTAAAACTCTTAAAATATATAATGTACATTCATATTTATTTATTCATTTGAAAGTATATTCATTTCCGAACAAAACAGTAGTAATTTGGAGTCTTAAAGTGCTTTGGTTTGAAAAATATGTCTATTTTAGTAGAACTACCTTGAAATCTGTAAATATCCAAAGCGTTTTTTTCATCGGTGTATTTTTATGTTGAAAATATTGTCCTTTTCAATTTCAGGAAGACAGAAAAAAGATATCTAAAATTTTATATCTTGATTAAACCTGTCTGAGGTTTTATTTAAAAAGTATTAGTTTTTTTCAAACTGAATACATTTTTTGTCACCTGTGTAAGTATGCTATCTCTTTAAAACTTGACGATCATTTTACTTTTTTTTAGCCTATAACTTCTATGCCAATATTGTTGATTACTATTGGAAAGTTCACTTAAATACAGCTATATCTACTTAGTAATAGTTTGAACTTTATAAGTTTTCTCATTGCAGATATAATAACTAAATATCCAAAAATGACATGAAGGATTTGATCCTGCAAGATCCACCCAGATTTATTTTGTTATAATTGTGCAGAGTTTTTAGTAAATGATGAAAAAAAAATAGTGTAGTAGATTTTATCTGAAAAGTTTAGCTGCGTGTGCATCTCAGTGATCAAGACAAGTCTTATATACTTTTGCAAAACATGTATTGATCATTTGAGGCGATAGACTCGATGTTCGCGAAAATCCTTGAGGTTCTGAGTATTAGTGATTTGGAGAGAGCTACAAAATCACTTCAACAACTGTTATTTTCGTGTAATTAATTTAACCGAAATTAATAAGAAGCAAAAATCCTTAGTTTACCCAAATCTTCCCTTGCACTTCAGCCAGTAGTCCATTGTGATGAAATTCCAATACATTTTTAAAGAACTGTTTGATGTACCCAATAAAAATTTAGATACAAGCTTTGAAAAACTAGACAATACAAATGACCCAGATTACCTACCACCATCCGCAGACCCCGTATCTTATCAATTTGATACGAGATTTATACCTCTCGAAAGAATCAGCTGAACTCTTAGCTTCTTGACTCAATGATAGACATTTTTTGCAACCTGGGACAAACATTACTTTTTACTGAACACAGGATGATGAATTTATTTCTTTGAAGAATTGCCCGATTTGGTTTTTCGTGTAGATATTCGTGGTGTTCTCCTAAAGTTATGTGTAAAAGAATATAAACCAGAAAAATGGAAATTGTTTGTAGACAACTTTGAAAGAAGTTTGAAATGTGTGCTCTTACGTAACTTTGATATGTTTGCACCTATACCGATTGGAAATTCAACAACACTAAAGGAAATGATGCTATTAAAACTCTTAACACATCTGAAATATGAAAATCATTAATTCTTGTTGATTTAAAAATGGTAAACATTTTATTCTGACGGCAAAGTGATTATACAAATTGTTGTAGGGTAAGGAAACTTGGTTGTGCAGACCAAGCTTTACTCAACTTAAAACCAACGTACAGCCTGCAATACAAAAGAACATAATGCTCCTGAGACATATTGTAAAGACAATGACATATGAACAATGTACATATACAACAATAAATAGGAGGTAAAGTAAGTAATGAAAGCGAGACACCCATATGTCTGCACCGATGCTAAGCTTGTTTCCCGCCAGTCTCCAAAACATAAAACAAATATGAAAACGCTCGCTAGCGAAGTATGAAAATGTCACAGTAACAACAAAGTTAACCTACAAAACCAATATAACATTCTTCCCTCCTAGAAAAAAAATGATAGCACTGTAGGTATGCGCTGACACAGCAGACCTTAGACAAACTAGAACAGAATTAATAATATACACAAACACATGTACACATCACCCCTCCTCTCAGCCAAAGATATCTATACACCTGATTTAGTCCCAGCCATAGCGTATAGGAGGTTGTCTGATCCTCTACGTTAGGTACCACAGGTGTTAAAGGAGTCTGTCCAGGTTCCTTAAGGTAAGTTCCTTGAATAGTTGAGGTGTCAGGACACCGGGCTAGATCACGGACAGATACTATAGACTCTCGCCCGTCAGAGTACCTGATGGTGGCATAGGTGGGATTGCAGTCAAGAAGTTCAACCCGATCCACAAGAGGGTCATTCTTGCTGCTTCTTACAAACCGTCGCAGCAACACAGTACCAGGTGTCATTAACCAAGAGGGTAGAGAGTTTCCACGAGTCGAACGTCGTTGAAATGTAAAGAACCTTTCATGTGGCGTGGTGTTGGTAGAGGTACATAAGAGTGATCTTAAGGAGTGCAGCACATCTGGAAGAACCAGGTCCCAGTGAATATCAGGCAAGTTACGGGACTTGAGAGCTAATTTGACAGATTTCCAAACTATGCCATTATATCGTTCCACTTGAGAGTTGCCTGTGGGGTGGTACGGGGTCGTGCGACTGGTTGCAACTCCCTTTTGCGAAAGGTAGTCTTTTAGGTCCTTAGACATGAAGGAAGTCCCTTGGTCAGAATGAATGTAGTGTGGCATTCCACAAAGAGTAAAGATTTGTTCCAGACATTTTATCACTGTCAAAGTGTTCATATTAGGACAAGGGAATGCGAAAGGGAAGCGTGAATACTCATCAACCACTGTCAGCATATAAGGATTACGTGAAGCAGTAGGTAAGGGTCTCTTAAAGTCAATGCTGAGCCGCTCCATCGGTTGTGTTGCTTTTATTAGCCTCCCTTCTGCAGGATTGTAAAACCGAGGTTTTAAGTCTGCACAGATCATTCAGGAAGTACAAGTCCTCTTCACTTCCTCTGTGGAAAAGGGGAGATTTTTTTGTTCTCACAAAATGCAGCAGTCTGGTTACCCCTGGATGACAAAGTCCATTATGAAGATCTGTGAGGGTTGATGATGTAAAAGCTGAACAACAAAATGCTCGAGTGAGAGTATCTGGCACCACATTTTCCTTCCCTGGTCGATATCTTATAGTATAACTGAAGGCTGCAAGCTCCAGTCTCCATTCTTGGATCTTGCTATTCTTGATCTTGGTACGTTTTCTACAGTCAAACATGAATGCCACAGAACGTTGATCAGTCACAAGGTTGAAGTGACGATGTGCTAAGAAGTGGCTCCATTTCCTTACTGCTTCAATAATAGCAGTAGCCTCCTTTTCGACTATGTGGTAATGCAGCTCACTCCCTTGTAGTGTCCTGGACATAAAAGCAACAGGTCTACCTCCCTGGTTGAGTACTGCAGAAACAGCAACATCAGATGCATCACACTCAACCTCAAAGGGCAGGTTTTCATCCACAGAGTGAAGAGTGGCCGCCTCTAGTTCACCCTTGAGCTCATTAAATGCTTGTAGTGCTTTTTCATCAAGTGGAAACTTTCTTACTTTAACCAACGGTTGTATTTTCTGCGAGAAGTTTTGAATCCATTTAGCATAGTAGGCAAACATTCCTAGTGTCCTTATTAAAGATCCAGCATTTGATGGTGCTGGAAGCTCCTGTAAAGGATGAAGTCTCTCAGGATCTGGCCTTATGACTCCCTCCCCCACACAGTACCCAAGAACATTGATGGAGTTCACAGATTTTATAGTTTTTGACTCCTTAAGGGTTATCTTCCTCTGACTGACAACCTTCAAAAAGCGTTGCACATTTTGGTCGTGCTCCTCTTGCTTGTGACCAGCAATAGTAATATTATCAAGGTATGGGAAGGTATCTTGCAAGTGTTCATCCTTGATTAACTTGTCCATAGCCCGCTGAAAAATGGCTACACCATTTGTGATTCCAAACGGCACCCTGCAAAACTGGTATTGGCAACCATTGGCTTCAAAGGCAGTGTATTTCCTCTCTGCCTCCTTTAATGGTATCTGATGGTAAGCACTTTTCAGGTCGAAAGTAGAGAATACACTGTATTTTGCCAAGTTGTTGACCATCTCATCAATTCTTGGAAGGGGGTATGCATCCAGTTCTGTGTACTGATTAATTGTCTGTGAGTAGTCAATACACATTCGTTTCTTGTGTCTGTGTGTGGGATCCTTCACCACTACAACTTGAGCTCGCCAAGGGGAGTCTCACTTATGTCTTCTTTGAGTAATCTGTTTACTTCTTCCCCAATAAATTCTTGGTCTTCCTTACAGAAGCGTCTTGACCTGGAAGCAATCGGCTTGCAATTAGGTGATAAATTGGGAAACAGAGAGGGCTCATCTAATGGTGCTGTAGCAAGAGCACAGTATGCATTGTCTCCCTTCAGAGTCAACTCAGGCCTGGGTCTTCCATACTCAAACTTTACACTCAAATGCATCTGCTGGAAATCCTGACCAAGAATCAAGTCTGAACAAAGATCTTTCATTATTCCTAGTCATATACCTGAATAGTATTGGTTATTCGGGTTGAGTTGAAGGTCTGCTATTACAAATCCTGGAGAACTAGTTGTCAGAGATTTCTGGGCCAAAGAGATACCCCTACTGGTTTTGTGCACTTTCAGCCCTAACTCCTGGGCAACCCGCTCATCAATGTAGCTGTCCGTGCTGCAAGAATCCACGAGAGCACTCACCCTCCAACCACCAATGGTTGCCGAAGCAGCAGCCTTCGAGAGACCCTGGGGAACATTAGTGGCCAAAATATGAGAGGTGGAGCCGAAAGTTGTGGCCATTAAGCCTAAGGACACCCTTGACTTGAACTCGCCCAACTTACACACCCGGGCAAAATGCCCCTTTTTGGCACATTTGTTACAAGTAGCCTCACGTGCTGGGCAGCGATTCCGTCCATGGTAAGGACCACCACAAAAGAAGCACTTTTTGGTATTACTACAGGTTGCAGCCACTGCTGATTTCTCAGATGCCAGCACTTCCTGAGCTCCACCCTCCTCAGTAGTAGTCGCTGAAGAACCTTCCGAGGTCCATGAAGCAACTACAGCAGCAGTGTGAGTAGTCCATGGAGTATAGGCATCAGCATTACGCTGAGCCAGGTCTAGTGTGTAGGCTCTGTTGTAATCAACCTGCAGATCAAGAGTGTCACTTTCAAGGAGGCGTTGGCGTATCAGGGGTGAGGCAATGCCATTGATAAAAGCATCGCGAATTGATTCCTCACGGTACTTTTCCGCACTCACAGCCTTAAAGTTACAATCCTTGCTTAACTTACGGAGTTCTCTGAGAAACTCGTCAATGGATTCACCCGGCTTCTGCTGTCTAGTTGCTAAGAGGTGTCTAGCAAAGATTTCATTGGGAGTTTTTACATATAATTTTTGCAGAGTAGAGATAGCAGAATCATAGTCTTCACAGTCTTCAATGTACTTAAATACATTATGGGTCACACAGTTGACCAACGTCCGGAACGTATCTGGAGCCTTGTCCCCGCACTCCTCAATGAAGTTCTTGAAGGTTCTGTACCTTCGCTGCTGATGGAGCACTGGGGTCGATGTCTAAGCGCGTGGGCTGGAGCACTTTCTCCATGGTTGGTCGTAAGTTGAGTAAATTGTCGTAGGGTAAGGAAACTAGGTTGTGCAGACCAAGCTTTACTCAACTTAAACGCAAGGTACAGCCTGCAATACAAAAGAACATAACGCTCCTGAGACATATTGTAAAGACAATGACATATGAACAATGTACATATACAACAATAAATAGTGAGGTAAAGTAAGTAATGAAAGCGAGACACCCATGTGTCTGCACCGATGCTGAGCTTGTTTCCCGCCAGTCTCCAAAACATAAATATGAAAACGCTCGCTAGCGAAGTATGAAAATGTCACAGTAACAACAAAGTTAACCTACAAAACCAATATAACACGAAGTTTCCTTGTTTTCTGTGCTATTTGGATAGCAAGGATAAAACAAATCATTGAAAAAAAAAAATGGCCTGTTTGAGACCAACTTAATGTTGGTGAAAGAAACGTCATTCATGAGCAACTTGTTTCAACTGAAAAAATCATATTCCTGCCTTCTATCTTCTATATATATAAAAGCCAAACGTCTGTGTGTATGTATGTTTGTTTGTAACGCTAAAACTTTTGAAAGACGGAACCAAACTTGACAAATTTGGTATCATATCGAAGCCCCATCACCCGGATGACAAATATCGAAATTTCACGTCAAACGGACCACTAGAAGTTGGTCAACTGATCAGTTATCTTCGAGGGGGGCCCCAAAAAAACCTGTCATTATCTATATATATAAAAGACAAATGTTTGTTTGTAACGCTAAAACTTGAGATAAAAGATTCCTCTCCCCTAAGAATAAAACATATGTTCAATATCTGCTTTTGTTTTTTCATTGTTTATACGGTCCCGAGCAACGCCGGGTAGCCCTGCTAGTCTATATATATAAAAGCGAAAATGTGTGTTTGTATGTCTTGCAAAAACTTTCGACACGGGTCACGGATTTTCGCCAGATTGGTATCATTTTAAACTTCCAACCTTTGCTCGACAAATATTGAAAAATTGGCCAAAAACATTAATTCCTTCACCCTGAAATCAGCACTTTTCTACAGGTGGGGGGGGGGGTCAGCAAAAACTGTCCTCTCATGACGAGTTCGCTTCTACGCATGCGTTATACGACATCATAACCTGATTTAGTTTAAATATTTGAAAAAAGCGAGACAATTTCGTTGATGTCATCTTAGCTCAGTTGCTTAGAGCGCGGCCTCATTATTTAAACGTTTTGGTTTCGAATCGTGGTGTGAGAGGTCTTTCTTTTTTTTTCGATTTTTTTTTTTTTTTTTTTTTTAAATTTTAATACTGAAGCAGGGTTATTTAAGCAATTTTTCACGTTTTTTTTAGGGGGGGGGGTATTTTTCACGTTCGTTTTTGTTTTTTTGTTTTTTTTTTTACTTCGCTTATTCTTAGGTTTTCATTAAAACCCTCCACCCCCGCTTGACCACACACACCCAAAAACACCCGGGCAACGCCGGGTACCCCCCGCTAGTTACATATAAAACTAGAACTCCTAAAACAGTTTGTCAAAGCTCTTGATAAAACTGGACAATGTTTTCGGTAGATTTCATCTGCATTTCCAGGATTAAGTTCTGAGAAACTGAAGGCTGGTATTTTCAATGGTCATCAAATAAGAAAATTGATAAAAGATCCAAATTTTTCACATTCAATGAACGAAATTAGTTAAGTTTTGTTGAAGTAGTTGAAAATTTTCTTGGAAATTACAAAGCCGAAAATTGCAAAGTTATTGTCGAAAAGCTCTTAAATAATTTCCAGGCTCTTAGAATAAAAACATGAGCATAAAAGTGCATTTTCTCCACATTTAGAAAGATTTCTTGACAATCTTGGTAATTTTAGTGATAAGCAGGAGGATAGATTTCACCCAATCACCAAGATGGAATGGAAGAGTGTTATTAACGCTGAGTGGATAATGATGTCGGACTACTGCTGGTATTTAAAACGAGACAAGATATTTGCCACTCCAGAAAGTCTAAAAAATGAAAATTCTTGCCCTAAAAATATCTATTATATTATGTAAAATGGTTTTTATATTCATGAGGAAAAAGCAAAAAACTAATGAATTTATATTAGAAAATCTAATCCGTGAAACCTTTATCTTATTTTTTGCAACTTTACAGAATTTCCTTAAGAGATGATTTTTCTGATGCAACATTTCATGGCTAAGAAACTAGAGCTAAACAGGCAAAATGAATATGGTTTTTGGAATCTGCCAATATTAGTTCTAAAATTTCAGACACCAAGAAAAAAAATTTTTTTGAATCTGCCAATATTAGTTTTAAAATTTCAGACACCAAGAAAAAAATTTTTGAAATCTGCCAATATTAGTTCTAAAATTTCAGACACCAAGAAAAAAATTTTTTTGGAATCTGCCAATATTAGTTCTAAAATTTCAGACACCAAGAAAAAAATTTTTTGGAATCTGCCAATATTAGTTCTAAAATTTCAGACACCAAGAAAAAAAAATTTTGGAATCTGCCAATATTAGTTCTAAAATTTCAGACACCAAGAAAAAAAAATTTTTGGAATCTGCCAATATTAGTTCTAAAATTTCAGACACCAAGAAAAAAAATTTTTTTGAATCTGCCAATATTAGTTCTAAAATTTCAGACACCAAGAAAAAATTTTTTTTTTAATCTGCATATATTAGTTCTAAAATTTCAGACACCAAGAAAAAAATTTTTTGGAATCTGCCAATATTAGTTCTAAAATTTCAGACACCAAAAAAAAAAAATTTTGGAATCTGCCAATATTAGTTCTAAAATTTCAGACACCAAGAAAAAAAAAATTTTGGAATCTGCCAATATTAGTTCTAAAATTTCAGGCACCAAGAAAAAAAATTTTTTGGAATCTGCCAATATTAGTTCTAAAATTTCAGGCACCAAGAAAAAAATTTTTTTGGAATCTGCCAATATTAGTTCTAAAATTTCAGACACCAAGAAAAAAAATTTTTTGGAATCTGCCAATATTAGTTCTAAAATTTCAGACATCAAGAAAAAAATTTTTTTGGAATCTGCCAATATTAGTTCTAAAATTTCAGACACCAAGAAAAAAAATCTTTTTGAATCTGCCAATATTAGTTCTAAAATTTCAGACACCAAGAAAAAAAATCTTTTTGAATCTGCCAATATTAGTTCTAAAATTTCAGACACCAAGAAAAAAATCTTTTTGAATCTGTCAATATTAGTTCTAAAATTTCAGACACCAAGAAAAAAAATTTTTTTTTGGAATCTGCCAATATTAGTTCTAAAATTTCAGACACCAAGAAAAAAAATTTTTTTGAATCTGCCAATATTAGTTCTAAAATTTCAGACACCAAGAAAAAAAATTTTTTTTTGGAATCTGCCAATATTAGTTCTAAAATTTCAGACACCAAGAAAAAAAATTTTTTTTTGGAATCTGCCAATATTAGTTCTAAAATTTCAGACACCAAGAAAAAAATTTTTTTTTTGGAATCTGCCAATATTAGTTCTAAAATTTCAGACACCAAGAAAAAAAAATTTTGGAATCTGCCAATATTAGTTCTAAAATTTCAGACACCAAGAAAAAAAAATTTTTGGAATCTGCCAATATTAGTTCTAAAATTTCAGACACCAAGAAAAAAAATTTTTTTGAATCTGCCAATATTAGTTCTAAAATTTCAGACACCAAGAAAAAAATTTTTTTTTAATCTGCATATATTAGTTCTAAAATTTCAGACACCAAGAAAAAAATTTTTTGGAATCTGCCAATATTAGTTCTAAAATTTCAGACACCAAAAAAAAAAAATTTTGGAATCTGCCAATATTAGTTCTAAAATTTCAGACACCAAGAAAAAAAAAATTTTGGAATCTGCCAATATTAGTTCTAAAATTTCAGGCACCAAGAAAAAAAATTTTTTGGAATCTGCCAATATTAGTTCTAAAATTTCAGGCACCAAGAAAAAAATTTTTTTGGAATCTGCCAATATTAGTTCTAAAATTTCAGACACCAAGAAAAAAAATTTTTTGGAATCTGCCAATATTAGTTCTAAAATTTCAGACATCAAGAAAAAAATTTTTTTGGAATCTGCCAATATTAGTTCTAAAATTTCAGACACCAAGAAAAAAAATCTTTTTGAATCTGCCAATATTAGTTCTAAAATTTCAGACACCAAGAAAAAAAATCTTTTTTAATCTGCCAATATTAGTTCTAAAATTTCAGACACCAAGAAAAAAATCTTTTTGAATCTGTCAATATTAGTTCTAAAATTTCAGACACCAAGAAAAAAAATTTTTTTTTGGAATCTGCCAATATTAGTTCTAAAATTTCAGACACCAAGAAAAAAAATTTTTTTGAATCTGCCAATATTAGTTCTAAAATTTCAGACACCAAGAAAAAAAATTTTTTTTTGGAATCTGCCAATATTAGTTCTAAAATTTCAGACACCAAGAAAAAAAATTTTTTTTTGGAATCTGCCAATATTAGTTCTAAAATTTCAGACACCAAGAAAAAAATTTTTTTTTTGGAATCTGCCAATATTAGTTCTAAAATTTCAGACACCAAGAAAAAAAATTTTTTTTTGGAATCTGCCAATATTAGTTCTAAAATTTCAGACACCAAGAAAAAAAATATTTTTGAATCTGCCAATATTAGTTCTAAAATTTCAGACACCAAGAAAAAAATTTTTTTTGAATCTGCCAATATTAGTTTTAAAATTTCAGACACCAAGAAAAAAATTTTTTTTTGGAATCTTGCCAATATTAGTTCTAAAATTTCAGACACCAAGAAAAAAATTTTTTTTGAATCTGCCAATATTAGTTCTAAAATTTCAGACACCAAGAAAAAAATTTTTTTTGAATCTGCCAATATTAGTTCTAAAATTTCAGACACCAAGAAAAAAATTTTTTTTGAATCTGCCAATATTAGTTCTAAAATTTCAGACACCAAGAAAAAAAATTTTTTTGAATCTGCCAATATTAGTTCTAAAATTTCAGACACCAAGAAAAAAATTTTTTTTGAATCTGCCAATATTAGTTCTAAAATTTCAGACACCAAGAAAAAAAATTTTTTTTTGGAATCTGCCAATATTAGTTCTAAAATTTCAGACACCAAGAAAAAAAATTTTTTTGAATCTGCCAATATTAGTTCTAAAATTTCAGACACCAAGAAAAAAAATTTTTTTTTTGAATCTGCCAATATTAGTTCTAAAATTTCAGACACCAAGAAAAAAAATTTTTTTTTGGAATCTGCCAATATTAGTTCTAAAATTTCAGACACCAAGAAAAAAATTTTTTTTTGGAATCTGCCAATATTAGTTCTAAAATTTCAGACACCAAGAAAAAAAATCTTTTTGAATCTGCCAATATTAGTTCTAAAATTTCAGACACCAAGAAAAAAATTTTTTTGAATCTGCCAATATTAGTTCTAAAATTTCAGACACCAAGAAAAAAAATTTTTTTGAATCTGCCAATATTAGTTCTAAAATTTCAGACACCAAGAAAAAAAATCTTTTTGAATCTGCCAATATTAGTTCTAAAATTTCAGACACCAAGAAAAAAAATCTTTTTGAATCTGCCAATATTAGTTCTAAAATTTCAGACACCAAGAAAAAAATCTTTTTGAATCTGTCAATATTAGTTCTAAAATTTCAGACACCAAGAAAAAAAATTTTTTTTTGGAATCTGCCAATATTAGTTCTAAAATTTCAGACACCAAGAAAAAAATTTTTTTTGAATCTGCCAATATTAGTTCTAAAATTTCAGACACCAAGAAAAAAAATTTTTTTTTGGAATCTGCCAATATTAGTTCTAAAATTTCAGACACCAAGAAAAAAAATTTTTTTTTGGAATCTGCCAATATTAGTTCTAAAATTTCAGACACCAAGAAAAAAATTTTTTTTTTGGAATCTGCCAATATTAGTTCTAAAATTTCAGACACCAAGAAAAAAAATTTTTTTTTGGAATCTGCAATATTAGTTCTAAAATTTCAGACACCAAGAAAAAAAATATTTTTGAATCTGCCAATATTAGTTCTAAAATTTCAGACACCAAGAAAAAAATTTTTTTTGTATCTGCCAATATTAGTTTTAAAATTTCAGACACCAAGAAAAAAATTTTTTTTTGGAATCTTGCCAATATTAGTTCTAAAATTTCAGACACCAAGAAAAAAATTTTTTTTGAATCTGCCAATATTAGTTTTAAAATTTCAGACACCAAGAAAAAAAATTTTTTTGAATCTGCCAATATTAGTTCTAAAATTTTAGACACCAAGAAAAAAAATTTTTTTGAATCTGCCAATATTAGTTCTAAAATTTCAGACACCAAGAAAAAAAATTTTTTTGAATCTGCCAATATTAGTTCTAAAATTTCAGACACCAAGAAAAAAAATTTTTTTTTGGAATCTGCCAATATTAGTTCTAAAATTTCAGACACCAAGAAAAAAAATTTTTTTGAATCTGCCAATATTAGTTCTAAAATTTCAGACACCAAGAAAAAAAATTTTTTTTTTGAATCTGCCAATATTAGTTCTAAAATTTCAGACACCAAGAAAAAAAATTTTTTTGAATCTGCCAATATTAGTTCTAAAATTTCAGACACCAAGAAAAAAATTTTTTGTAGAACTGTGTAACATAAAGATATTAATGCACTGTGGGATCGCTGAGATATGGTTTAAGGTTAGGTTTGATTATGAACTAGCAGGGCTACCTGGTGTTGCCCAAGAGAGTAGTAATTAATTTATCTTTATTAATAACATTCGATTTTCTACTGTTGTCACATGCTACGTAAATTTTATTGTGAAAAATGAAACAATTAAGGTAAAACTTACGACGCCCCCCCCCATATGCAAGTTAAATTTTACTTAAAGAACAAATATACGAGAATAGTAAAAAAAAAAAAAAAAATTGCAAAATAAGTTTTTACTTAAACTAATCCACTCGTACTTTCCGGAATCTCTAAATAAAGCATAAGATTAATATGATGCAGTTTTAACAAAAGGCAACAAAATAAAAAAATATTGCAAAAATAAATACACAACAAATAATTGTTACCAGGGGCAAAATAAGTTGTTATTCTAACTACCTGGATAATTTTCTTTTGACCTTTTGGACTTTTTCTTAAAGGGTATTCTTAATTCAATGCAAAAATAATGTCAACTCTGTCCAGTTAGAATGGGAAAAAATGTCCGACATGAGATAGTCACGTGGAGTTTTGATAATTGCTCAGTAAAAAAACTTCCAAACAAAAATCTGAGGCAACATAGATGCAGTTAGAAAAATACAAAATAACATGGCAACATAATTTCAAATTTTGGTAGGGAAGACAAAAATAAACATTTTAGTTCTGAATTTGTTTATTGCTGATGCCATTTTTAATCTATTTTTTCAAGAAATCTTTGAGGTAATTTGATGCACTGAAATTTTCCCTTTGATTATAATAGCAATGCACACAGACGATAAAACGCTTTGGATAATTACGGATTTCAAGGGTGTTCCGCCAAAATCGTCATATTTTAAAAACCAAAGCACCTTAAATCCTCAAAATACCACAATTTTGTTCGAAAATGAATATACTTTCAAATAAATTATATATTTTAAGAGTTTTAAGCCAATAAAGTGATAAAAATGTTAACATCATAAAACAGCATTTTCGGTAAGATTTTGTAATGATCCCCCCCGCCTCTCTGATTTGTAAATGGGTGTACCGTGTTTCTCTTAAGAATTTTGTCATGAAATTTGGAAATTAACTAGAAAAGATATCACTTTTAATAGATTCAGTTGTCCGAAATTCTTTTGACAACTCATTTTTTCTGCTGTGTTAAAAAAAAAATGGACACCCACTTTTAAATCAATCTTTTTACTACATTTATCCATTAAAAATAAAATTGTAACCTGCTTTCTCTTGTGGTACCGAGTAATTTAAAATCATGATACCTGGAAAAAAAAAATTCTATTTTAAAAAAAGTATCTAAAAACTATCTGTAGCAGCAGCAGCAGCAGCAGCAGCAGCAATGCTATCAGCGATAGTTACTGTAAACAAACATTTTTGTTTTGTTTTTTTTTATTCCAGAACGAATTAAAAATGAAAATATGAATATAAAAAGAATGTTCTTATACATTTAGTTGGAGTTCATATTATCAGAACATAATTAGCTTAATTAGAGCTATTCGGTTATCAGAACATATAATTAAAGCAATCTCAACCAGTCCGGCATTATTTTTGGTCAAATTTTAAAACTATAGTCGAAAACGCAAGGAAATAAGCTTTGTAAATATGTAATCTGTGCACTTTTATCGGTTTACATTAGTTTTTAATGGTGAATTAAACAGTGTTTAGTTTTGAAAAAAAAAAAAAAAAATGAAATGATTTTTTTGCTTCACGTGTGCGAGCAGTAACCCCCCCCCCCCCCAGTATATTTTTTTTGCCTTTTTTACAATTTTTTTCAGTGGATTATTTTTTTTTTTTTTTTTTTTAATTACATTTTCACCCCAAACAAGGCACATTGCCACTTTGGTGTAGGGGGCTACTCTATCAGGGGAAACATCTACTGGGGTACTATGTAGGGATTAGGGCAGCGAGATGTTGGTTCACGTTGCACTTGAACTTATGCATGTCAGTACAGTTGGGGAAGTAGTGACCTGGAATGGAATTCCAAAGTCTAGCAGTTCTGGGGAAGAAACTACTGGAGTAGAAAGATCTTTTACATCTAGGGATCTCTACAGTGTGGGGGTGGGATTTTGCAGCTTGTCGGGTCTGTCGAGGGTGTTCACGTCGTGGGGGCACAAGTGCTTGCAGTTCTTCAGAGCATTCACCATTATAATACTTGTAGAACAGGCAGAGGGATGCAACGTTTCGACGATGGGACAGAGGCTGGAGTTTAGATGCCAGTTTAGGGCCTATCAGATTTGCGACTCTCTTTTGAACCCTGTCAAGGAGCGAGAGACTAGTAGCCGATGCACCGGCCCAAATATGACAGCAATACTCCATACATGGGCGAATAGTGGCCTTATAGAGGTACAGGATACTTTCGGGTGTTAGAAGTTTTCTAGCACGGTAGAGAGAGCCCACCTTCCTTGCAGCAACCCTGGCAATGCCCTCGAATCGAATGGACACTAATCTACCCAATTATATGAAAAAAAAAAATGCAAAATCAATATTTAAATATTTGTAGGAGGTGTTCAGTTTCTAGTTAAATTCCTATTTACTTGCCTCCCCACGAGGACGGTTAGACACAAGGTCAGTTTTTAATGTGACGAAAATCCCCAAAAAGGGTCAATCTGGATAGAAATAAACATAAAAATTGTCTGCTTCACTGACGGAGGAAAGAAAAGGCGAAGTGTAGCATCAGAATTCTACATTGTGATCTTGGCCCGAAGTTCAGGTAGACAAATAAAAAACGTCTTAAACTGGAAAGTTTAACGAAATAATGTGTCACTCTGGCAAGAAATGTAATTGAAAGTAATCAAATTTATCTCAAATTTATCTAAACAAAGTGTTTTTTTGATATTTAAATAAGTGGGCAAAAAATACTTAATAAGTGTTCCAAACATCATGTATCTGTTAGTGACGCCACTTGTTTTAAATGAAATTTATTTTTGTCTGTTTGTCGTAATTCTTGTTAAGTTTCACACCCCTTAAGAATTACGACAAATAAACAAAAATAAATTTCATATTTAAAAATAATTTGATGCCCAAAATCTAAGGCATAACATTTTCAAAAGCCAATAATTATGACCCACTAACCGTAAATATGGGTGTCAAACATCCTCTTAACAAAAAAAAACTCCCTTAATCCTACCTAACCCTAGGTACAAGTGGTAAACCTCCTCTTCTTAAAACCTTCTTTAGCCCTAACAATAACGCTAAGTCCAAGTGGCAAGCTCCTCACCAAATAAAGTTCCTTGGTAAGCTACATGTAAGTGCCTAAAAAAACAGATCCTTCCTTCAAAAAAAGTGCAATGTTTATCACCTATAAAAAAATAAATTGGTTAACTGTCCTAAATTCCATGTTTAAAAAGGATGTGTTCCCCATAGTATCAGACCTGACCGAATGGCTAATTACAGGCATAGACCGATTCATACCATCCAAAAAATTCCAACAAAAACCTAACAGCCAGCCATGGTTCTCCCCAGAATGTGCTGCTGCCATCGCGCACAGAAATCACTTTTTCCATAGCTACCAACGTGATAGATGCACTGAGACTAAAGCTGTATGCCCAGTCTGTTAAATCCAAAGTAGCTGAGCAGCGGCTTGGTTCCCACCAGTTTTAGCAAATAGCAAACAGGATCCTGAACAGAAGCATGCGTTTTATCCCAACCATCATCAATGGACCTGAGGTCATCTTGTCAGAATCAGATAAGGCCAAACTATTTGCCAAGAACTTCGCAGCTAATTCTACCCTATGCGACGAAGGCCATCAACTCCCCGTATTTCCTCCTATAACGGACAACACGCTATGCAACATACAAATATCTGTGCGTAATGTCGCCAAGCTAATCAAGAACCTTGATTCCAGTAAAGCAACTGGCCCTGACGGCATTCCAATCATTGTGCTGAAAAAGATTCAACTAGAACTTGCCCCCATACTTACAAAACTGTTTAAGCATTGCCTTAAAGAGAAGTGCTTCCCAACACCCTGGAAAACCTCATCAGTATGCTCTGTATTTAAGAATTCAGGTGATAAGTCATCTCCCTCTCAGTACAGACCAATAAGTCTCCTGTGTGTCATGAGTAAGCTGCTGGAATTCATCTTAAATAGAGAAGTAGTCAACCACCTCAGCAGAAATAATCTTTTTAGTGACATGCAATATGTTTTCTGTTCTGCCAGATCTACAGCAGATGTGCTAACGGTTATATCTCATAGGTTTAGCGAATCTCTTGACAAAGGCTCCTCTATAGGACAATTGCTCTTGACATATCAAAGGCCTTCGATAAAGTATTGCATACGGGCTTAGTTCACAAGATTTCCAGCTATGATATAACTGGAAACGTTTTCTCGATCATTAAATCATTTCTCTCCGATAGGCTCATAAGAGTAGTGGTTGATGGGCAGAAATCAGAGGCTCTCAATATTAATGCTGGAGTCCCTCAGGGGTCCATCCTAGGCCCAACTCTCTTCCTGATCTACATGAATGATCTCCCAAAACACATACTTAAATCATTCGTTGACATCTATGCTGATGACACTACCATCAAAGGCTGTAAATGACAAAGTTCTCTCAGATTATCTCTCCTCTGATCTTGAGCGCGTGGTACAGTAGGGGAGGAGGTGGCTGGTTACTTTTAATGCATCTAAAACCAAGCTCCTATCTTTACATCATCAACACTCTGATCCCCATCTGGCACCAATTGAAATGGGTGGCTCTCATCTAGGGGAAGCTCCATGTTTTGATAAGCTTCTGGGCTTGACCTTTACGCCTGACCTGAAATGGAACATGTACATCAAGTCGGTTGACAAGATCGCTGTAAAAATGGTAGGATCCTTCTACCGCTCCAGAAGATATCCCACTGCTGATGCAATTCTCTATCTATATAAAAACCAAGTACGTCCAAGGATGGAATACTGCTGCCACATCTGGGCAGGAGCTGCTAAAAACAGCCTATCTTGCCTTGACAGAGTACAAAATAGACTTCGTGGCTTAGTGGGGGATGCCCTTTTCTCTTCCCTGCAACCTCTCTTCCACAGGAGAGACGTTGCGAGCCTGTCTTTGTTTTATTGTTACTACCATGGCAAGTGCTCGTCTGAACTCCAATCTCTGGTTCCCCCCTCGCCAATCTTTCACGATAAACACTCACCTAGCTGAAACCACTGTCAAAAATTTTCCCCACTCCTTATCTGTGCCAAAATCAAAACGTAGATTCCATGAACAAAACTTCTTTCTTAGAAGTGCACGCCTGTGGAACTCTGTTCCGGTTGCCTGTTTCCCACCTGACTACAACCTGGATGTCTTCAAGTCCAATGTAAACTAATTCCTGATGAACCGCCTCGTTAGGTAAGATACTTTATCAAATCTCCAACACTAATGTACTGTACACACAATAACCCTTATCCCCGAGTGACTTCCGGGCCTTGATAAGTGGTGACTACCTTGTAGAAAAAAAAAAATAAAATAAAATAAAACACTAAAATGGTCTCAAAATGGTGAATTATTTTACATTAAATTTATGTGAAACTAACCCCCACTCTAAATTCTAAAATTGTTTTTGTTTCTATCAAGTCTTCAGGGTGTTCACACATAATTTTCCTTAGCTCTATCATTAACCCTAAGTCAGAGTGGGAACCTCTCCACCCTCTCATAAAAGACCCTCTTAAAACCTTAAACCTCTCTACCCTCTCATTAAAGACCCTCTTAAAACCACACATAATCGTCTTTAAAAAAAAAAAATTAAAAAAGTGCACAGGATTTATCTCCTATAGAAAAAAAAATGGTTAACTGCCCTAAAATGCTAGAATGGCTCAAAATGGGGAATCATTTTACATAAACTTCTAAAATAATACTTTATCTTTCATTAAAGTTTTTCAAGGTGTTCACACGTAATCGCATATTTTGGAGAGATGGTCAAATGGGGTGTAGGTTAAGAGAAGGTACAATACCAAAGAAATTTAACATTTTTAAAAACGGTCCTAGATTTCGATTTCAGTTATTTGTACATAAAATTCATTACAATTCAGCGTTGAGTTCTCTAACTTCTTTTCTTTTAATGGATACAGGACATTTTTAAGGAATTGCAGCATATTTATGTGCATTTACTGCAGATTATTTGGAAACCATTAATTTCTGGAGATTTTCAGTTGCATATTCTAATTCCTAGCACAAAAACGCACTTATATGGTAAATTTCATTGCTTAATCTATTTTAACAAAGATAGCATTTTTACTGAAAAAGTAGTGTAAAAAATGCATATGGTCTTAAAGAAGGAAAAATATCCAAACGTGATGAGATACAAAAATATCCAAATGTGATGAGGTACAAAAATATCCAAACGTGATGAGATACAAAAATATCCAAATGTGATGAGGTACAAAAATATCCAAACGTGATGAGGTACAAAAATATCCAAACGTGATGAGGTACAAAAATATCCAAACGTGATGAGGTACAAAAATATCCAAACGTGATGAGGTACAAAAATATCCAAACGTGATGAGGTACAAAAATATCCAAACGTGATGAGGTACAAAAATATCCAAACGTGATGAGGTACAAAAATATCCAAACGTGATGAGGTACAAAAATATCCAAACGTGATGAGGTACAAAAATATCCAAACGTGATGAGGTACAAAAATATCCAAACGTGATGAGGTACAAAAATATCCAAACGTGATGAGGTACAAAAATATCCAAACGTGATGAGGTACAAAAATATCCAAACGTGATGAGGTACAAAAATATCCAAACGTGATGAGGTACAAAAATATCCAAACGTGATGAGGTACAAAAATATCCAAACGTGATGAGGTACAAAAATATCCAAACGTGATGAGGTACAAAAATATCCAAACGTGATGAGGTACAAAAATATCCAAACGTGATGAGGTACAAAAATATCCAAACGTGATGAGGTACAAAAATAGTCATAACTTCCTTAATTTTAATTGGATTTTAAAAAATTTAAAAAGATTCTTTCTTCGTTCATCAAGCTCTTTCTATATATACCAATATTTCAATATTTTAAGCCATTTCAATTTTTTTCATGTGTATTGCTAATAAGGCACTGCTTGTCCCAGTCTTCAAAAACGATGGAAAGTCTGCTCAAATAAGCCTCATTGATGTTGTGGCAATGCCTTTGCGGATCTCCCACTGCGTCAATTCCAAAGTGTCTGGCTCTTGTATACGCCATTCTCAATGCAACTTTCGATCAGGCAGAAGCTGTACCAATCAGATCTTTAACCATTAGCGCACCCTTGAAAATTGGCGTTTCAGCAACTCACAATCCTTTGCTTTGTTGACTTTGCAGCTGCATTTGACTCTGTTTATTGAGTCTCACTCTGGCAAATACTGCAGACTGATGGTATGCCAGTAAAAGTTTTGAGGGTTATTAAAAGCTAGTATTCGTCTGAGGATCCGTGTATGAGTCTACAGTGAGAATCGGATGTTTGATGTAAGTTCAGTCGTTAAAATCCATATGACGTGAATGACTGTCTTTGTAGCATTCTGTGTTGGCGCCGTGGAGATCCGCTTTCTACTCTCTGCTGTAGACATGTGTCCCGACGGTCTATCTTCCAATGATCTCTTCGATGGTTTGGACATGCAGCTTGTCGATTAGAAGGAGAGCTCATTTGCAAGGTCCTCTCTCCTCGGCTGACACAAACATGTTGGTGGGCAACTAAAGACCTGGGTGACAACAATTAAAGACAACCTGGCGGTACTGTCAGCCCACAAGAGTTGGTACTGAAATCAAGAGAGGTTAGCCATTTCCTGTGACCTGGCCCAGGATTGTCGAAACTGGACTGCTATGGTTCGAGATGCAGTTCATGTTCAAAAGATGGAAATGTTTTCTCAATTATTAAATCATTTCTCTCTGATAGGCTCATAAGAGTAGTGGTCGATGGACAAAAATCAGAGACCCTCAGTATTAATGCTAGAGTCCCTCAGGGCCCCATCCTGGGCCCAACTCTCTTCCTGATCTACATCAATGATCTCCCAAAACACATACTTAAATCATTCGTTGACATCTGTGCTGATGACACGACCATCTACGGCAACACATCAAAGGCTGTAAATGAAAAAGTTCTCGCTGATTCTCTCTCCTCTGATCTCGAGCGCGTGGTACAGTGGGAAAGAGGTGGCTGGTTATTTTTAATGCATCTAAAACCAAGCTCCTATCTTTACATCATCAACACTCTGATCCCCATCTGGCACCAATTGAAATGGGTGGCTCTCATCTAAGGGAAGCTCCATGTTTTGATAAGCTTCTGGGCTTGACCTTTACTCCTGACCTGAAATGGAACACGTACATCAAGTCAGTTGCCAAGATCGCTGTAAAAATGGTAGGATCCTTCTACCGCTCCAGAAGATATCTCACTGCTGATGTAATTCTCTATCTATATAAAAGCCAAGTACGTCCAAGGATGGAGTACTGCTGCCACATCTGGGCAGGAGCTGCTAAAAACAGCCTATCCTGCCTTGACAGAGTACAAAATAGGCTTACTGGGTGATACCCTTTTCTCTTCCCTGCAACCTCTCTTCCACAGGAGAGACGTTGCGAGCCTGTCTTTGTTTTATCGTTACACTCCATGGCAAGTGCTCGTCTGAACTCCAATTTCTGGTCCCCCCCCCACCCCCGTCAATCTTTCACAATAAACACCCGTCTAGCTGAAACCACTGTACACGCAATAACCCTTATTCCCGAGTGGCTTCCGGGCCTTGATAAGTGGTGACTACCTTGTAAAAAAAAAATAAAATAAAAATAAGCTGGCTCAATCCAACCAGGATGATAGTCACTACAAGTACATGTAAACTTTATGTCTAGAATCCATATTCTAATTTAGATCAAAATCCATTACATGATTTCAGTTGTAGATATTGCCTAAAATTTAAGGCTTAAGAAGTCTTAAGAAGAAATTCAAGGAATCTTGTTTAATTGGTGTCAAATGATTATGGATCAAATTTAATACAAATCTGAAATATTTCAAATTTCAAACGTCCATTCGTGTCCATAGTAAAAACCCTTTAACATATTCCAAAAAATTGAATTTAAAATATTTCATTAATATCTAATATTAAAATTTCACACAAGTCAAAAGTATTTGAATTTTTTATGAAAGCTTCCATTCTTTTTTTTTTTACCCTTTTGTATAAAACTAAATTATTTTTTACCCTTTTGTATAAAACTAAATTATTTTTTACCCTTTTGTATAAAACTAAATTATTTTTTACCCTTTTGTATAAAACTAAATTATTTTTTACCCTTTTGTATAAAACTAAATTATTTTTTTACCCTTTTGTATAAAACTAAATTATACTAAATGTAGTCCCCTTTACAATCCTGGATTGGTTGGTTTAGGAATGAATTCTATACATAGAAATATATAAACATATTGTTACCTAACTTTATATAAACAAGGTTAGGTGAAAAAAACATTTTTTACCTTTTCTTTGGGATAGTAAATCATCTCTCGTGAAATATTGAAATTTCAATCTCTTTAGTTAATGAACTTTAAGATTAAGTCATAATTGCAAATTGGCGTTTGCTGTAATTGGGTTGGCTAAGCATATTGGCAACTTTTTTGACTGTTTTTGCCAATGAAAAATCATTTTCAGCATGCATCACAAACTGCATAAAAAAAAGCATTAAAATGTAATTGAAGTAAAACCACTTTGTTTCAAGATTAAAAATACTTTCATTCCCAATGTTTTTGTAATGAATATATAGCATATTTTTCTCGTTAATTTTTATATAATTTGACATTCGTTTTGACATTCATATTAAATATATAAACTTTTTAATAAGTAGTTAAAACAAAATTGTTTTATTTTGATATAATTTTTCAACAGTTTTTATGTTTACCAATTAGCAAAGTTGGTAGAATGTTAGAATGAATCAAATTTTCAGTTTTTATTCCAAGTTAGGGCGTCTGCTTTATTTGTTGGGAATTTATTTTTTACTCCAAAAATATAGTCTCTGAGGTTTCGAAATATGACAAATTCAGCAATATATTATGTTAAAAAAAAAAAAAATCGTGACTGATGGACAGATAGGCAAACAAATGGACAAAATCTCTACATAAATACAGGGTGACTAAAAAAAAACGGGCCCCAACTCTAATTAGGCCCTATTTCTTAGTGTTTTGTCTGAATGAAATGAAATTTTGGTCATAACTAGTTTATTATATTCAAAACATCACATCAAAACACTAGGGTGTTTGGCCTTTTTTTTCTCCGTTCTATAGATGGCCACCATTTAGCTTTTGTTTTTTGTTGTCACCCTGTATATGGTGCCCAGAAAAGTGATCTTTTTTTCCTAGATAGAAAAATTAAACAATTGTGGATTAAATATCGAATGAAAATAGATTTTAGGATTGTTCTTGAGGGAGATATAGTTTTAAAAAGAGTCTACTCCTGCCCCAAAAAGTTATATTTAAAAAAAATGAATCATTAATATAATAATACAGGAACATATTGATTGAAAATATATTTTTTGTCTGTTTTTTAGGGAAATATTATAGTTTTAAAATGTAACTACCCCCCCCAAAAAAAAAAACTAATTATATTTAAAAAATAAAATTTACTCTTGTTTTAAAGTATTCATTCTAAGAAAACGATTATTTTGATAAATTTGCAATTATTTTGATAAATTTGCAATTATTTTGATAAATTTGCAATTATTTAAATAAATTTGCAATTATTTTGATAAATAAAAATTAGTAAATTAAAATACTATCACACGATTAAATCTATCATAATGCATGATGTCAAGTTTTTCATAAACTAGCAGGCTGTTTGGCATTGCCCGGTCTTAAAGTATACATAAATATTATATTTTAATTCATTTGTATGTGCATGCAAGTATTATGGTTTTTCTAAACAATTCACTTGTAAAGAAAAAAATACTCGAGCTGATATCGAAACCAAAACATAAAGACAGTTAGTATGATAACTATTAGGCCAGCTTGACACAATCTTTAAGAAATGTTTTCAAGCCTACTTATTCTTAACATAAAGAATCTGTCACGTGATTGATTCACGTCTGCGTATTTGTGAAACAGTTGACAAGCAGATAAAAATTTGATGACCCCTCCCCACGTTACCCTATATACCAAATTTCAAGTTGAATATATAGGTTGAGAGGTGTCCTCACACACACATTCTCAATTTTATAGATAAGCAAACTGTTTTAATTTTTTTTTTTTTTCCATAATTGCCTAATTTTCCTCCTATGGCCTTTTTCCCACCCGAAATTAAAATATATATTTCAAATGATATTGGAAATCATTTTTTATTTTGATGTTTTAAAAACATTAAATTTTTTTCTTTAATTCCATTGATTTTTTTTTCCTCCCTTTTTTTATTCTTTTCTTTTTAGACCTTTTCTAAATGATGGCGACAAATCTGCCGTCTGGAAGTAACACTGGCAAGATGTACAAGAAGCCAATCAAGAAGAATGTTGGCCTCCGGGCTTTCTTTCCGGAAATGCCAAGTAACATGAGCAATCTGGAGAAAGCGAAAATCTGGGTGAAACGTCACAATAATAATTACTTTATGGGATGGACTCAGGAGCAACTTCAAAATTTAGACCCAATCGTCCGACCCTTGACTATTATAACGCCTGAATTGTACAAACGTCACATGAACAGGTTGGTCCAAATATAACAATGTCTGTCAATCTTTTATTTATTTTGTTATATTGAGTTTGGGGGGTTAGGGACTCACAGGTTGGGAAATGTTTTTCTTTGTACTGTAGATAAACCGTTTTTTTTTTGTTTTTTAATTTTATTTATGCTTTTGTTTTTTTTTTATTATTTATAAATGATTTCTTTTTCAACTATAACGAGGTGTAACAAAAGTTTTGTCTGCTTTTTTATTTAATCGTTACTATTATTCTTTTATTTAATCGTTACTATTATTTTTTTATTTAATTGTAACTATTATTTAATCGTTACTATTATTTTTTTATTTAATTGTAACTATTATTTAATCGTTACTATTATTTAATCGTTACTATTATTCTTTTATTTAATCGTTAATGTAGTGTCAGTCCTCTTTCCATCTGTTATCATTTTCTAATGTTAGCTTCAGAAAATTCTATAGATCTTTCTTGTCAGTTCAAAACCTAAAAAGCATTTTCAGCTCCAACTTCTCTTGGGAAGAAAAATGTTTAAAATGTGTCTATAGAAAGGAATTTACTGTTTGAAACACTTGATAATAATTTAACATTTAATCGTTAAAAAGACCAGACGAGTGTGAAATTGTTTTTCATGAATATTGATATTTATCAAAAATAAAATTGAATTTTTTTTTTCTAATTTTTGAATAGTCAAATATTGATCTTCAGAAAATCAGTTTTTTTTTCTTTTTCTTCTTATATGCTATGGTAGTGATAAGTCAGTTCTTTTTTTCTTTTTCTTATATGCTATGGTAGTGATAAGTCAGTTCTTTTTTCTTTTTCTTCTGATATGCTATGGTAGTGATAAGTCAGTTCTTTTTTTCTTTTTCTTCTTATATGCTATGGTAGTGATAAGTCAGTTTTTTCTTTTTCTTCTTATATGCTATGGTAGTGATAAGTCAGTTCTTTTTTCTTTTTCTTCTTATATACTATGGTAGTGATAAGTCAGTTCTTTTTTTCTTTTTCTTATATGCTATGGTAGTGATAAGTCAGTTCTTTTTTCTTTTTCTTCTGATATGCTATGGTAGTGATAAGTCAGTTCTTTTTTTCTTTTTCTTCTTATATGCTATGGTAGTGATAAGTCAGTTCTTTTTTCTTTTTCTTCTTATATGCTATGGTAGTGATAAGTCAGTTCTTTTTTCTTTTTCTTCTTATATGCTATGGTAGTGATAAGTCAGTTCTTTTTTTCTTTTTCTTATATGCTATGGTAGTGATAAGTCAGTTCTTTTTTCTTTTTCTTCCGATATGCTATGGTAGTGATAAGTCAGTTCTTTTTTCTTTTTCTTCTTATATGCTATGGTAGTGATAAGTCAGTTCTTTTTTTCTTTTTCTTATATGCTATGGTAGTGATAAGTCAGTTCTTTTTTTCTTTTTCTTATATGCTATGGTAGTGATAAGTCAGTTCTTTTTTCTTTTTCTTATATGCTATGGTAGTGATAAGTCAGTTCTTTTTTCTTTTTCTTCTGATATGCTATGGTAGTGATAAGTCAGTTCTTTTTTTCTTTTTCTTCTTATATGCTATGGTAGTGATAAGTCAGTTCTTTTTTTCTTTTTCTTCTCATATGCTATGGTAGTGATAAGTCAGTTCTTTTTTTCTTTTTCTTCTTATATGCTATGGTAGTGATAAGTCAGTTCTTTTTTCTTTTTCTTCTTATATGCTATGGTAGTGATAAGTCAGTTCTTTTTTCTTTTTCTTCTGATATGCTATGGTAGTGATAAGTCAGTTCTTTTTTCTTTTTCTTCTGATATGCTATGGTAGTGATAAGTCAGTTCTTTTTTTCTTTTTCTTCTGATATGCTATGGTAGTGATAAGTCAGTTCTTTTTTTCTTTTTCTTATATGCTATGGTAGTGATAGGTCAGTTCTTTTTTTCTTTTTCTTCTGATATGCTATGGTAGTGATAAGTCAGTTCTTTTTTTCTTTTTCTTCTTATATGCTATGGTAGTGATAAGTCAGTTCTTTTTTCTTTTTCTTCTTATATGCTATGGTAGTGATAAGTCAGTTCTTTTTTTCTTTTTCTTATATGCTATGGTAGTGATAAGTCAGTTCTTTTTTTCTTTTTCTTATATGCTATGGTAGTGATAAGTCAGTTCTTTTTTCTTTTTCTTCTGATATGCTATGGTAGTGATAAGTCAGTTCTTTTTTTCTTTTTCTTCTTATATGCTATGGTAGTGATAAGTCAGTTCTTTTTTCTTTTTCTTCTTATATGCTATGGTAGTGATAAGTCAGTTCTTTTTTTCTTTTTCTTATATGCTATGGTAGTGATAACTCAGTTCTTTTTTTCTTTTTCTTATATGCTATGGTAGTGATAAGTCAGTTCTTTTTTCTTTTTCTTCTGATATGCTATGGTAGTGATAAGTCAGTTCTTTTTTTCTTTTTCTTCTTATATGCTATGGTAGTGATAAGTCAGTTCTTTTTTCTTTTTCTTCTGATATGCTATGGTAGTGATAAGTCAGTTCTTTTTTCTTTTTCTTCTGATATGCTATGGTAGTGATAAGTCAGTTCTTTTTTTCTTTTTCTTCTGATATGCTATGGTAGTGATAAGTCAGTTCTTTTTTTCTTTTTCTTCTGATATGCTATGGTAGTGATAAGTCAGTTCTTTTTTTCTTTTTCTTCTTATATGCTATGGTAGTGATAAGTCAGTTCTTTTTTTCTTTTTCTTCTTATATGCTATGGTAGTGATAAGTCAGTTCTTTTTTTCTTTTTCTCATTATATGCTATGGTAGTGATAAGTCAGTTCTTTTTTTCTTTTTCTTATATGCTATGGTAGTGATAAGTCAGTTCTTTTTTCTTTTTCTTCTGATATGCTATGGTAGTGATAAGTCAGTTCTTTTTTTCTTTTTCTTCTTATATGCTATGGTAGTGATAAGTCAGTTCTTTTTTCTTTTTCTTCTGATATGCTATGGTAGTGATAAGTCAGTTCTTTTTTCTTTTTCTTCTGATATGCTATGGTTATGATAAGTCAGTTCTTTTTTTCTTTTTCTTCTTATATGCTATGGTAGTGATAAGTCAGTTCTTTTTTCTTTTTCTTCTTATATGCTATGGTAGTGATAAGTCAGTTCTTTTTTCTATTTCTTCTGATATGCTATGGTAGTGATAAGTCAGTTCTTTTTTCTTTTTCTTCTGATATGCTATGGTAGTGATAAGTCAGTTCTTTTTTTCTTTTTCTTCTGATATGCTATGGTAGTGATAAGTCAGTTCTTTTTTTCTTTTTCTTATATGCTATGGTAGTGATAAGTCAGTTCTTTTTTTCTTTTTCTTCTTATATGCTATGGTAGTGATAAGTCAGTTCTTTTTTTCTTTTTCTTATATGCTATGGTAGTGATAAGTCAGTTCTTTTTTTCTTCTGATATGCTATGGTAGTGATAAGTCGGTTCTTTTTTTCTTTTTCTTATATGCTATGGTAGTGATAAGTCAGTTCTTTTTTCTTTTTCTTCTGATATGCTATGGTAGTGATAAGTCAGTTCTTTTTTTCTTTTTCTTATATGCTATGGTAGTGATAAGTCAGTTTTTTCTTTTTCTTCTTATATGCTATGGTAGTGATAAGTCAGTTCTTTTTTCTTTTTCTTCTTATATGCTATGGTAGTGATAAGTCAGTTCTTTTTTTCTTTTTCTCATTATATGCTATGGTAGTGATAAGTCAGTTCTTTTTTTCTTTTTCTCGTTATATGCTATGGTAGTGATAAGTCAGTTCTTTTTTTCTTTTTCTCATTATATGCTATGGTAGTGATAAGTCAGTTCTTTTTTTCTTTTTCTCATTATATGCTATGGTAGTGATAAGTCAGTTCTTTTTTTCTTTTTCTCATTATATGCTATGGTAGTGATAAGTCAGTTCTTTTTTTCTTTTTCTCATTATATGCTATGGTAGTGATAAGTCAGTTCTTTTTTTCTTTTTCTCATTATATGCTATGGTAGTGATAAGTCAGTCCTTTTTTTCTTTTTCTCGTTATATGCTATGGTAGTGATAAGTCAGTTCTTTTTTTCTTTTTCTTCTGATATGCTATGGTAGTGATAAGTCAGTTCTTTTTTTCTTTTTCTTATATGCTATGGTAGTGATAAGTCAGTTCTTTTTTCTTTTTCTTATATGCTATGGTAGTGATAAGTCAGTTCTTTTTTTCTTTTTCTTATATGCTATGGTAGTGATAAGTCAGTTCTTTTTTTCTTTTTCTTATATGCTATGGTAGTGATAAGTCAGTTCTTTTTTCTTTTTCTTCCGATATGCTATGGTAGTGATAAGTCAGTTCTTTTTTCTTTTTCTTCTTATATGCTATGGTAGTGATAAGTCAGTTCTTTTTTTCTTTTTCTTATATGCTATGGTAGTGATAAGTCAGTTCTTTTTTCTTTTTCTTCTGATATGCTATGGTAGTGATAAGTCAGTTCTTTTTTTCTTTTTCTTCTTATATGCTATGGTAGTGATAAGTCAGTTCTTTTTTCTTTTTCTTCTGATATGCTATGGTAGTGATAAGTCAGTTCTTTTTTCTTTTTCTTCTGATATGCTATGGTAGTGATAAGTCAGTTCTTTTTTTCTTTTTCTTCTGATATGCTATGGTAGTGATAAGTCAGTTCTTTTTTTCTTTTTCTTCTGATATGCTATGGTAGTGATAAGTCAGTTCTTTTTTTCTTTTTCTTATATGCTATGGTAGTGATAAGTCAGTTCTTTTTTTCTTTTTCTTCTGATATGCTATGGTAGTGATAAGTCAGTTCTTTTTTTCTTTTTCTTATATGCTATGGTAGTGATAAGTCAGTTCTTTTTTTCTTTTTCTTCTGATATGCTATGGTAGTGATAAGTCAGTTCTTTTTTCTTTTTCTTCTGATATGCTATGGTAGTGATAAATCAGTTCTTTTTTTCTTTTTCTTCTGATATGCTATGGTAGTGATAAGTCAGTTCTTTTTTTCTTTTTCTCATTATATGCTATGGTAGTGATAAGTCAGTTCTTTTTTTCTTTTTCTCATTATATGCTATGGTAGTGATAAGTCAGTTCTTTTTTTCTTTTTCTCATTATATGCTATGGTAGTGATAAGTCAGTTCTTTTTTTCTTTTTCTCATTATATGCTATGGTAGTGATAAGTCCTTTTTTTCTTTTTCTCATTATATGCTATGGTAGTGATAAGTCAGTTCTTTTTTTCTTTTTCTCATTATATGCTATGGTAGTGATAAGTCAGTTCTTTTTTTCTTTTTCTCATTATATGCTATGGTAGTGATAAGTCAGTTCTTTTTTTCTTTTTCTCATTATATGCTATGGTAGTGATAAGTCAGTTCTTTTTTTCTTTTTCTCATTATATGCTATGGTAGTGATAAGTCCTGGCATGACTTAATTTGTTTCAAACAGGAATTTATTTTTTATTACACATGCATTCAACACACACCAAAAATTTGTAATCAGATAAACATCATTGTTGACTTAACTCCAAACATCTCGAGTCATGCCAGGACTTACCACCACCCTAGCATATAATGAGAAAAAGAAAAAGAAGAAAAATAAACAAAAGAACGAACTGTTCAATTTCCTGAAGATGAGTATTACTATTTGAAAATTTGAAAAAAAAAATTCAGTTTTCTTTTTAATAAATAGCGATACTTATTAAAAACAATTTCACAATCGTCTGATTTTTCTAACCATTGAATCTTAATTTGTGTATATAGATTTAAGAAAGCTAGCATGAAATATATGGGGGGGGGGAACAAAAGAGGGAGATTTAGAGAAATGATAAAAGAAAAAAGGCTAAGGAGCTGGGATCAGAGAAATAGGAAAAAAAATCTTTTCCACTCTTGGGCGCACTACTTTAATCCAGTCGTCTGTTGAAGTCTATTAAAAGCTGGTAAATATTTGACTTTCTGTCAGCCATGTTCCATGATCCATTTTTAGTTACTACAAATAAATCTTCAGAATTCAAATTTCACATATTAGTGTAAACAGTTCAGATGCACACATAAAAAAATTGTAAAAAATTTGGAAAATAAACTACACTCATTTTTTTTTTTTTTTTTTTTTGTGAAGTGTCATTCTTCATGAAAATATTCAAAGATTTCCTAGAAAAATATACCTGTGTAATTCTGCATCACCCACCATATTGTCTAGACTTTGTACCAACAGATTACAATTTTTTAATACACTTGCAAAATCATTTGCATGACTTATACTTTTAGATAATAATTTACAAGTAAAATGTAGGAAATTGAATGCCTCATTCCAAAATCATTAATATACAAAAAAAAAATCATTGAAAAAATAGTGACTACATTAATGAGTAAATAAATCTAATATTATGGTCTTTATCATTTTTTTATCAAGCTTTAGAAAAACAGACAAAACTTTAGTTACATTGTGAATTCTTGAAATATGTTTGATTATAGGATGCAAATAATTTCAGACTGGGTAGTGGCATCCAAATAAAAAATAAAATAAGAAATTCTGGAAAATGATTTTTGTAATGAATGGCTAACATCATAGGCAAGAAATCGGAGTAATCTTTGTTGTTCAGTCAACCTACTTCACATGTCAGTTGCATATTAACTTGTACAATCACAGCAAATGATGCCATGGAGAAGGGTCAACTTAAGACTGCATCTCTCATGGACTCTCCCAAAACGAGTTCCAATCAACCAGTTCTTGTCCACAATTCCCTTTTATATCAAAAAACAAAAATCTGTGATGCACATACCTGTGACAAAACAAAAACAACATATTCTAAAACATGTAAATTGGTTAGTTTTATTTTAATGTAAAAAAAAATCAAATTTTATGATTATCGATAATTGTCATTTTGAAAAATAAATATCAAGAAAAAGCGATAACTCAACAATAATTCATACTAGATTTATGTTATAATAGTTAAAAATTCTCAGTAATTGCTTAAAAATGATTTTCTTTATAAAAATAAAACTACTTGATCAATTTTACATGTTTTTTTGGAATATGATTTTCATTGCGGCATGGGTACATCATACACATTTTTCTTTATTTTTGTATTTTAATATAGTTGGCATTCTGGACATGAACTGATGACAAACTGCATTTAACATTATTTTTTGAAGCAGATATAACATCACCATCTATGTCTGTACCAATTGACCTTGAAATATAATTTGACCTTTCAATGGCAACATTTGTTCGGTTTTTAATTTTTTTTTTTTTTTTGCTGTAACTTTGAAAACTATCCCATCATTTTATGATCTGTAAAAAAAAAAAATTTGACTATACCACGTGAGAAACAGATTTTTTTAACTTTCAAACTGAAGAATAGTTTCTTAAAACTAAACGTTTAATATCAGAAATTCACTTCCAACATCAACAACAGTAAGTCATGTATTTTGGACAGGTAATTTCAAAGAAGCAATTATTTAGTCCACACGACATAAGCAAAGACTATCACAAAGTGAAAAATGAGACATACAAATTTCAAATGTCTCTGAAGAAGGAACGCCTAATGTGTGTGTCATCTGGAATTACTTTATCAATGCGTTCAGAGAAAGCTCTTCAATAACTCTTCTCCCAAATTATTTTCTACATTTTTAGTAGCAATTTAACCATATTTCCTTGGTGCAAGCAATACGATGCATCTATTTATATCTTTAATATTTGAAATTCACATCAGCAATATATTGTGTGATTTAATAAGTGGTTTTGACAAAAATGTGATGAAATCTGTTTTACTTCCTGGAGAAATGTATATTGTCAAAATTTTAAAAGTTTAAAATAATAAAATTTTATTTAAAAAATTGCAATGTTTGGTTTTCTAAACTATCATTTCATCATATTAAATTCAATTATGCTCATGAACAAGAGACATTCGATTTTCTCTCTTCTGACACATGGGTTCAAATCCTGTATGAGTCTCATTTTTTTTTTTTTTTTGTAACATTCTTTGTTTTTTTTCCATCTTTCTACACTAAATCATTTTTTTTAGCAATATCACCCATGCAAACAAATATAATGTATATTATTGCAATAAAAATGTAACAATTTTATTATTTATTTATGTTTTGTCTTAAGTTTTTTTTTTTTTTTTTTGTAAGTTTTTTTTTAGTCATTTACTTTATAATTTTTTGTTGTTGGATTTTCATAAAAACGAAAAAAAGATTAAAACTTATGTTTTAATACGTAACATTCTGGAATAAATTGATCTTGAAGCAATTATAAAAGAATTTATAACCTAAAAATAATTTCTATTTGAAAATATATATACATATTTACTTCATTTTCTATTTAAAAACATAATATATTTTAAACTCTGGTTATTGTAAAAACATCTGAGTTTTTATTTTTTCTTTGAAATTTAAACATGAATTCTCCATTTGAAAATCTTATTTAAAATGTTTTTTCAAACAAATTTTATTTAAGTTGACTGCTGATATAAAACATTTTTAAATAATCACCTGAAAATAAAAATCAGTGAAGGTGGGATAACTCTTGAATTGAATCAAGTGTTTTTTTTTAACTAAGAAAATCAAAGAAGTTTACATTAAATTTAAAAATGTTCAAACAAAAAATAATAACTTCATTACATCCTAAGCAACGTCTCCAGATGTAATGAAGGCAATATCATTTCTCAATGACTGCTTCTGTAAATAATAAAAAATCTATTGCAATTTATTTTGGTTAATTTCTTTTAAAACATAACAATTTATGTTATTCTCACAAAAAAAAAATGTGGTGTATAGAATTGCTCTTCATGTTATGATGGAATATTTTCAATGTTTTTTTTTAACACAATATTTAATTGACTAAAAAATTTTGGGCTTGCTTACAAATACAATTTTTGGATTTTAAGCTAAAAAATAAAAAAATAATAAAAAATTGGTGCAAGTTCAACCTATTTAAAAAAAAAAAAATATAGAAAAATCTTTATAATGTACGGACTCATCATGAAACGAATGTCATATTCCAAAAATCACATAAATTGATCAAGTGTTTTTTTGTTGTTTTTTTTTAACTAAGAAAATCAAATTTTATGAAGAAGCAACAACAGGGTGTTTCACTCCGTCATATTTAAAATTCATCAATGAATTAACCATATTTCCTTATTAAACAACCTTTTCAGAAATAGAGATCAAAATCTGTCTTGTAATGGTTTGCTATTAATGGCTGAAAACCATTAAAAAATGATTTTCTGTATACAGAAATAAAAGTACTTCTTTTGTTAAATTAAAATTTTGTTAAATTAATTTGTTAAATTATGTGAAATCTGGAATCTGGCATTTTGAAATTTGAAATGACATTCTGTGACAGGAATGTACATCATAAGGATTCTTCTGTGTTTTTTTTTGTTTTGTTTTTTTTGTTTTTTTTTAATAATTTTTTTTAATTAGGTTTAATTCTGGACTTGTACTAATTGTCTTTTATTTGAATTACATAGGTAAGCAAAAAAATCAAGTAACAAAAAAGAAAATTGAAATACAGTATCCCCTCTCCCTCCAACATAAGGCACCATTACCCAGTTGTATGTTTTTGGCATGTTTTTTCTTTTTTTCTTTTTTGTAGGTTCACACATACATTATGAATATTATGGTGGGTTTTTTTCATTCTTTTTTTTTATTTTGGGTATTTTTACTTTAGTTTTTATTTATTTTTTATTTAATTACAAATGAGGTCCTAATTTTTTTTATGAATTATTTTGCTATTTTTCAAAAAAAAAAAAAAACGAATTTTATTGTTTTAAATTAATTTTTTTATAAACTTCTGATTGCTCTTTTGCCCCTCTCTAAATTTTTTTCCTGAAAGGGGTCCCCTGACCGAGGTAAGTGCTGGCACCCAATGCACAGTAACAACACGTTTTCCATATTCATCGCTGGCTCAAGAACACTGTTACAAGTTTTGCAATAATGGTAGAATTTATTTTTGTTTATTACAAAAAAATGCTTAATTTATTTCAGTTTGCTAGTTGCTGTATCTATCATCTCTACAAGAAATTATAATCCTGAAAATGATATCCTTAAAAAATATACAGCTTTACTAAAATATCCAATATATACAATTGAGACAGATTTTTGACTTCGGGTCAAAATAACTTCCTTTCTAAAATATTAATATCTCATTCTGAAAAGTAATTTCTCTTTCATTACTTTTGGTTCATGTTGTTAAAAAGAAACATTTTTTAAATTTCTTTGCAAATACAATTATTCTTGCTAGAAATATTTTTGTAGGGAAGAACTTTTTTTCCAGCAACAAATTTAATTATAAAGAATCGTAAGGTGAATAAATTTTTGTTTCTGAATTTTTTTTGAGATGAGGATTGATAATTTGGATTAGTTAGACTACTGTTCTCATCTTGAATATTATTTGCACAATGTTTTGGTCTGTGTAATCTCCAACCTTCTTCAAATGTATCTCCTTGATCTCTGGAATCTGGATAGAATTTCAAACTGAACCCTTTATTCAATCCACGGGGTTAGCATGCTCTTGTCCATCAGCCATAACAATGTAGAAGTCCTAAGTAATTTGCCTGCACTGAGGATTGAACCTTAAATCTCCAGAAGACTATCATGTACAACTGAATTTTACTTAGTACTTTATCATTATGATTTTGGGGTCAACAGAACATGTTTGAGCAGCCTTGTGGACCTTCCTTGGTAAACAGTGCTCTATAGGTGATTAGCAATAAACTAATTCTTTCTTAAGAAGGTAAATCCTGAGAAGGTGAAATTCCTAGGACTGCATAGTTGTCTGAGACTGATAGAAACAAGATCACTAGCTTCAAAAGAGTTCAGATTCTGTTGGATTGCCTATCAGATTCTTCAATCTAAAATATTGATTTTTTTTTTTTCGGTGATTGTTTAGAAACTCTTCATGTTGACAGTTGTTCGAGCTGTATCAAGTAATTTAAAAAAATACTAATAAAGTACACAATTATATTGCCAATAACATGGGAGAACAATAACAACTGATAATTGGCTTGTCATAAGCAAAGTTTATCTGACAAGATGACATTTTAAATGAATAGAAAAATAGGGTGAACCCTTATAAAAATTTATATTTTCTTTTCTTTAGTAAATTTATCAAACTACTTTAAATTGTAGAATATTATAGGAGTTGTCTACCTTACAACTCAATTTTTTCTGTATAAATTTTAAAACGTGCAAATAAATAATCACTAACTAAAAAGACTATTCTGAATGTCTGGTAATTCCAGATCCACCTATTTCGGAATATAATGGCTGTTAATTTGACTGCAAACTAAAAGATGAATTGACCAAATAATCAGTTAAAGTCAAAACAAAAGAAATAATAAAATTTCTGTTCCAGACATGAATATTTTCTTACAGTTAGATCTATCTTTAGTGTTTCTTATAATTTTAAATCCTTTTCCCTCTTGAGTCAACAGAAGCTGTTTAAATCTAGTATCAAGAAGTTCAAAATGACTTCTCATAATACAGAAATGAGCAGAAAAAGACTAGTGTTATTTCATAGCTTTCCTTCTCCTATATTAGTTGTCATTTAAGATAGAATTAAATTGTAGTAGCTTGATCTCAAGCTGCACCACCCTCTCAAATATTACCTGAAAATCAAATCTTTTTACCAAGATGGGATATAAGTTCTTTGAAACCATTCAGTGCTAGTATATGGAATTTTTCCAAATTCATATTTGAAAAAAAATGATTTCTTTAACATTCATTCAATGAATTTTATCAATTTCTAATCTTTTAATATGAATTAGATTTTTCCATATTTTATTTTTCAAGTTTTATCACTTACTGACATATGAAATTATGTTTATCAAAATTACTAATATATCTTCTCCACTAACTTGGACGCCATGTTTCTTTCATGTGTGGGAGTTTTTTCGTTTTTCTTTTCTTTTTATAACGTTATCAAAACTGTAACTAGTGTTCGCGAACCAGCCATGATGTGGACTAAGGCCGTACTGTGATGTCTGTTAATTCGTTGACCATTTCTGTCATTTCAGATGCTGTAGATGTAACCATAATGTATTGTTAAAACCACAAGCACATAAATATTGCAGGCGGAGGTAATTGCAAAGACCTATGTAAGAGGTTATTTGCGCATGTCACACCTGATCATCACTGACAAACTTCTCTTTTATCCCCCCCAAAGCCCCATTCCCCTTCCCAACTTATGGATAGGCGGATGAAATTAAATGCACACACACATACATATATAAACACGTACTCATTACATGTATATGTATACATATACACAAATGTTTTTTTTTCTTTTTTATGTATACATTTGTATGTATATGTATTGATATGAACGTGAACGTTTTAACATTTATTATCAGACTGCAATCTTTTTATAGCTTGGAAACTTTGTTATATATTAGTAAAATTATATAAGCATCAGAAAATGTCCTACACTAATTGATCTATGTTGCAAAGTTAACTGTCTCGTCAGAGATTATTGAACCACTGATGAGATTGTTAACACGGATTTACATTTATAGATAGATTCGCGTAGGGCCTTTTCTGATGTTTTTATAATTTTACTTAGAAAAGCTCAATGTATGTATTGAGCACTTTTTTTGTTTAGTTTTTTTTAGTTCAATACATTTGAATTTCTTTCCTTTATGTTTACATGATGATTATGGAAATAATGTTGAAATGTTGAGAACAAAAAAAAGTCTGAAAATCATCTTGAGTATTATTTGCACAACGTTTCAGTCGATGTAATCTCTGAACTTCTTCGGGTGTATCTTGCCAAACTCAGGAATCTCTGTCAAACTTGGGAATCTCCACAGAATCCTGAAGTGCTGCCTCCATAGGCTGAATGAAGGATTCCTTGCAAATTCCCAAGTTCGACAAGATGCATCTGAAGAAGGCCGGAGGTTACATCGACCGAAACATGAAAATAACATTCAAGATGAGAACATTAGTCCAAAGAACCCAAATTCAGATCCAACTGTTTTATTAATTCATATGAAACTCATTAGTATGTTGCATCTTTTTGTCATAAAAACAGAATTGTTGCTTTTTTTTTTCCTTTTTTTTTCTGCCCTGGTAAGCAATGATAACGTATTTTTATAATCGCATCATTTGAATAATTATTTATTCTAAATTTCTCTATCGATATTTTCTTGTCTCCAGTATCTCTTCTACTACATATGTTAAATCAATGTTTTTTTCAATGTATTTTCCTGTCTTTTTCTTGATAGCAGTTTGATAATAAATGTACAAAATGCAAAGAATCAACTAAACATGATTAGTCTTCTTTTTTTTTTTTTTCATTGGAATGAGAAATTTCTGAGAAATAAAGATTTAAAAAAAATATATAATCAAAGGCATAAAAACAACACACATAAAAATAATTTTAAATTTAATTAACTTTTGTGATGCGTTTGTAGATAATTCCTTTATTTTTATTTATTTATTTTTTTTACTTCATCAAATTTATTTCCATTATCGTAGATGATTCCGATTATTTCAAAGTCTTTCGTTTACTATAAACCAGTGATCTAAGAATTTAAATATTATTAGCTGAACTATTGATAGATGGTGTTAAATTATTAATATAAGATTTAATTAATTTAATAATGTTTAAATAAAATTTAATGTATAAATCTATTAAAAATTGTCACATTATCATCTGTCTGGGGCAATTCAAATATGACTTGTTAAAATTAGCTTTCTTTAAAGTTTATCATTTTAAAGAATATTATTTAATTGAAAAAATGATCCAACTATACCACAACTCATACTTCATAAAAAATCAAGTTTGAAAAACTGGGGGGAAAAGGACCTGCATGAAATGGTTGCTTTTTGTTTTAAATATTTTGCACCATGTTTATTTTGTTGAAAATGATAAAAAACAAAAAAACATTTCTAAACTATTAATGGGATTTAAATTTCAACAGTTTGTTACGCATATCAATTCTGCAGCAAAACTTTTTGTTTTTATTGACATATTTGAAAAATCTAAAAAAAGATATTTTTTGCAATAAATGGAGAGAAAATGTAAAGATGAGAAGCAATGAGCTAAACAAAATTAAAGATAAAGATTTCCAGGTAATGATAAAAGCTAGTAAATTATAAATTTAATTTGTAATATTTAATTTGTAATATTTAATTTGTAATATTTAATTTGTAATATTTAATTTGTAATATTTAATTTGTAATATTTAATTTGTAATATTTAATTCAACAAGTTTTAAAAACATTGTTTTTTGCTTTAAATAATTTAATAAAATTTAATATTTTTCTCTTGAAAATTAAAATTATTCCACAAAATTAAAATTATTCATACTGTCCTAATCTTGGATTTTATTCTTACAACATATCGACGGATATAACATTCGACTTTCTTTAGGTACATCTTGCCGAATGCATGAATCTTGTTAAACTTGGGAATTGTTATGATTAACTAAACTGAATTTCGAATAGAAATCTTGTTTTAATTCACAGGGTTAGATTGTTCTTGTTCTGTCAACCATAACTGGGTAAAAGTGCTAAGTAATTTTGATTTTATATTTTGTTACCATCGCCTGTAGTGAAGATTGAATCTTCAATCTCCATAAAATACTTAGAACTGATTGTACTCAATGCCTTTATCCATTGTGCCATATATCCATGTGCAATCCTGATATAAAATAAATGTTTCTGGATGACACTGGCCTTTCAAAACATATTTTTTTTGTAAGGCTTAAAAACATTGAAAACTTTTTTCATCAATAAAATATTATTAGATTTTAAATCAAAAATAAAAAAGTAATGTTTATTTTTTTAAATTTAATTAATTTATCAGATTATTGTTAATGTATAGTTTATTCTGATAATTTAATGTTTAATTGCATTTTCTTTTACGTATTTGTAAAATTTAATACATTCCAAGTGGGTGTACAAAAAATTAGTGGTCGTTCAAACAAATGATATCTAAAATGAATTAAAATCTATTTTATGACAATTTTCTTTCAGTTATGTTAATAGTATAAAATTTCAAGATTATTAAACTTTAGCTTTGAAAAGCTTAAACAGATATAAATATATTTATATATGTGTTACACAAGATCAGAACAACATTGGTACCGTCGGTTTCAAATCCAAACTAAGGGGACAAATATCTGGTTGCCTATGTCAGACTCTCTTCAACCTCTGTTTGTATCTTAAAACAGAGGTTAAAGAGAGTCCAGCATAGTCAACCAGATATTCGTATCAACTGTTTGGATTTGAAACCGATGGTACCAATGTTTTTCTTATCTTCTGTAACACATATATGAATAAATATTACACTCTTATTTTGATATTTTCTTAATCGAGCAGTCTGTTGGAGTTTTCTCACTAACCTTCTATATATTCATTTTAGCTAGATAATCTTTTCATTTATCCATTTTATAATCACTTTATTAGAAACACATTCTCCTTTTTCACCTAATTTAGAAAACAAAGCAAAATGAGAAATTTCAAATTGAACCCTTTTTCCGTTTTGCCTCTGGTCGTTGGGTGATCTCCCCCAATGTTAGTTACTATATGTAATTAAACAGTTTGCCCGTCCTCAATCCAAGCTTTTTTTATTTTTTGTAGGAGTGAATATTGCCGTATTGTTAAACTCAAGTACTGTTTGGAATCAGATGCTGATTGGGCGAAAGACTTCAGGCGACGACTTGGAACAGACAGCTCAAAAGGTGGTTTCAGAAGTAAGTGCTCACGCATTAGAGTAATTATTTTTTGGAAATGTTCCTTTTTTATTAGAGTTTTAAAGTGACCTTTTTAATAGATTGCACACTATCAACTATGCTTTAACTCCTGGCCCATCACTGCAATGTTGCATCCATGTGCCTATTTCTGACAAACTCCTTGCGTTTGTACTATCTTGATATAGATACCCTCCCCCCAAAAAACATTTAACAGAAAAAACCCATCACTTCACTGTAGAGATCCCTGAATGCCAGAAAGTTTTCTTCTCTGATAGCTTCTTCTCTTGGATTGCTACACTTTGGAACTACCACCCTGCTTCTCTGACTGTACAGACATGCTGAAGTTTAAATGTAATGTAAACCATCATTTCCTTACATACTTCCTTACTTATCAAAAACACAACAAAAGGAATCCCAATAACAAATGCAAATTCGATATCAAAAATCCATCTATATATATAAAAGGCAAAATGTGTGTGACCATTTTATGTATGTCTCACAAAGGCTTCTCTCGCCGACGCTCCCGGGGTCGTTACTATCGCTTAGAACTGTTTATATAGCCCCTATATAATAATATCTACGATTTGGGAACGCGTGTAGCATATAGATTTATTTACGTCGATTTTTACAAAATTCTTGCTATTTCAGCCTTGTGTTCATTCAGCTTTTTTGTATAATGCCGAACCTAATTCAGAGCTAAGGCGTTTTCCCGGCAATCGCAACGGGAAACGTCCAGAAGCAATCAGCTTTGATCAATGTGGGGCCAAGCTTCTTATATCAGACAGTTGCTATTCAATCTGGACAATGGGGAGCTGGTTTCCCCCTCACCAACATCTTGGGGAAAAAAACCAGTCAAAGTTGGGTAAACAAACCCAAACGCTGCCCCGCAGCAAAAGTTAACTGCGTGACTTCTATTTGACCTCATTAATTAATTAGGTGAAATAGAAGCAGCAGAGTTAACTTTTATTGCGGCCATGTGTTAAGTCTGTTTTTAATACTTAAATAAATTCAAACGTGCTTCCTTTACTATTCGCGGTGGCCCAATTGTTAACGTCGCAACTTAGCCACAAGGGTTCGATCCTCATACTTACCTACCAAAACTTTTTTTTATTTACACCCCCCCCCCCAACCCGCGGATTTTTGATTTACCCCAAAACCACACACACTTCCAAACACCCGGGCAACGCCTGGTACCCCCCCCCCCCCCCCCGCTAGTCTATATATAAATTTCACTTGTCTGTTTAAATGTATATATGCATGCATGTTTGTATGTCTGCCTAAAAGTTTCGACAACGGCGACAGATTTTTACGAGATCAGTATCATTTTGAAGCCTGATCCTTCAGACGACAAATATCGAAAAATTGGCCAAAAACATTCATTCCTTCACCCTCAACTGGGCACTTTCTACAGGGAAGGGTCACTTTTTCGCCGATATTTTCGAAACTCATCGCCTCTTTTCGATTGTTTAGCCTTAATTTAAACTTACGTCATTTCCTGCCTGCCAAATGCCGGGCACCCAGGCTAGTTTATTTATAGGAGAAATATATAAGTTTGAAATAAAAAATAAAAAAGCAATTATTTTTCTTTGGCATTTAAGTTTTGTAAAAATTGTCCAATAATTATTGTATTTTCTTCATAACAAAAAAGAATATTGTTTTCATTTTCTCAATATTTTTATTGAATTATCTTTTGTAGTAACAGAAATAGTATGCTTTTCATTGAAAAAAAAATTGGTCAGTGTTTGCGCAAAAAAAAAATTGGTCAGTGTTTGCGCAAAAAAATCACAAAAGTTTTTAGTACCTTCCAACTACCTATAAAATTTTGATGGTCTAAGTACCCATTTTTCTTTTTCAATCACATAAATGATTTTTTGGTATGTCTAAATTTCTAATAAGAGGCTAACGAGAGATGGAGGGGGGGGGTGCTGATTGTGCGACAAATGCAATTATGAGAAGAAAGTAGTATCAGCCGTGTGTGCATCCCAGAAAGTGCTGCACAAAGTCTTCACATAGTATAAAATTGATTTTGAAATCTAGTGAGAGGGAGGTGGAGTAAGCTCTTTTCTCTACAACCTCTTTCTCACAAAAGAAATGGTGTTAGTCTCTCTACTTTATCATTATTTCCATGGAAGATTATCGACTGAGCTCCAATCTTTGGTTCTTTCACAGCAAGAAATCGTCTTCTACCACAACAGATAAAGACTGTTTTCTCTACATGTGCTTAGTATTGGCAGAATTTCTTTGTTTAAATTCTTCATCAGTGGAACACGTTACCATGGGGTCATTCTCTGCTGATTACAACTTTGGTCATTTTCAAATGTCAATAAATTAAGAATGGAGAGTAGAAAGATGGACCTTGGATTTACTATTGGCAGCCTTGTAACTTTTGCTTCCCTTATTTTTTTCCTTTAGTTCTCACATTCCATATGCAATGTTTCTGACATAGATGGAAGAATTGATGATTTCTGTGTCGTAATCTAAATAACATTTATCATTTGCTAGTTTTTGATCTTGAGTTTCTTTTTTTTTTCTTTTTTTTAAAAGCTCTTTATACATCAAGTGGTGTCATGCTTTGTCTAGAGTGATTTCCATAAAAATAAGTCTAGTTCATACCATCATATGCCAATAGTGTTCCTCATCTTTTGGCTAAGAATAATTATTCTCAAATGGTTCTTGGTCTTAGTAAGTAGTGACTCAATTGTAAAAACAATGAAGTATAGAATTAAAAAAATTTAAACTAAAACGATATCGGGCTATGATATTGGGCTATGACAGCATGATGCAGCTAGTATAGGTTATTTTGCAAATATGTTTTCAGGTTGTTTATATTGATGATAATAAAATCTCATTTTTATTTTTATCTGTACTCTCGCAAGTTGAAGACTCCAAAATTATTAATAATAGAACATGGATAATCACATTCAATGCTAACGAGACAAATCTCTTTTCGTATTGTTCTCATCATCAATTGTCCAATCAAAACAAGTAATATAATCAACCGTCATTGTAAAAGTGCAGAACTGTAAAGCTCTTTTGCTTTAACAATTATAAAAAATCACTGACTACCATGACCGAAACATCGTTAAGAGTCCAACGTTTAAACTTCTCAATCTAACATTCCAAGACATTAATTTTGATATACGAAATATACTGCCAAATATGCCAATACGAGATAAACTGCCAAGGTGTTGATCACTAGGGCTATGACAACAGCATATTCTTTTCATTGTTTTGACTCTTGAGTATATATATATATCTGACACAGTTCATCAACTGAGAACCACATCACGCAACCCAAAAACATATCACTAGATATATACCCGAGAATCAAAACAAGGGAAAGAACATACTGTTGTCATCGCCCTTGTGATCGCCCTCGTGATCAGGTTAGAAAACTTCTCACTGCTTTTATTCGGCCATATGTTGAGTTTTATCTATATAAATAAAACACAAGATGTATGTATGTTTGTCTGTGAAAATATATAACTGATACATATAACTCTTAAACTACTGGTTACATAACATTGAAACCGTAATCATACACGAAAGATAGTTTATAACAAGTAAAGTCTTTGTTTGGATGAATAACGCATACAAAAAAGTCAAGTTGAAATGCAGAATGTTCATTTCAACTTGCCAACATTTTTATTAGTTTTTCGCACGCGTAAACTAATCATAGCTAAAATTGGTTTAATTTTATAACTCTTATCTATTTGTCGAGTTAGCCCAAACCATAGTGAACGCAGCTGGAGGGCTAAATGTTTTTGTTTGGATTTTAGTTGATAGCACCCATTGATTTTTTTTTTTTTTTCTTTAATTTTTGAAATCCGTACTTGTATATATGTGTAACATTCAATAGAAAATTGGCTCTGTAATGATAAATACTAAATCTGCATGAATTAAAATATATGTAAACATATTTTATGAGCAACAAGGTTGTGCCCCACCCCTAGCTAGTTTTTAATAAAATATATTATAATAAAAAAATATATTTTTTGCCTTTACTTTTGAAATGTTGCTTTTTTATAGAATAATTTTGTATAATAAAAACTATATTTTACATTTTAGAAGTATAAATAAAAAAATAGTGAAATGTTTTTATTGTTAAAAAATATCTTGTAATAAAAAATATTTTTTGAAATTTTGAAATATCAAAATAATAGTAAACATTAATCAGAGGGGACTTTTTCTTAAAATACATTGGTATGACTTAAACTAATAAAAAGCAAAGTGACATAATTTTAAAAAAAAAAAAAAATTTTAATTTTTATTCAAAAAAATTTTTTTTTTTTAAATTTATTTTTTTTACTTTAACCAGCTACTCACATTCTTGGTTTCTAGATGTCAGAAAACTTTCTATTAATACTTTAATGGTTTGATCAGTGTTTGGAATGTTTGCTTTTGAAATTTCTTCCTTGTTTCTCCGACTGTATTAACATGCAAAACTTTAAATGTATATTGAACAAACATCTTGCTATCCAACTCCCCACTTATCCATCATCATAAATCTGGCCCATATCACAGTATTCCCTTACATCACAGTAGCTATGTGCCTTGTTAGGAGTGAATAAAATAAGAAAAAAAAAAACAAATTTTATAATTTCATTTTGTTCTTTGCAATAGTAATTGTTTTTTTTTTATTTTTCAATTGATTCTTTTTCTATTTCTAGGTCTTGGAGAAGCCAAACTTTATGCAACTCAACTATGGAGACAGTACAGTGAATTGTACGATGTCCACCGGGCTCGTATTGGCAACAGTAACTCTCGGTCCTCCTTGGAGAAGCATCATTCTCTGGATGGTTCTGCAAGGCGTGGCCCAAAACCAATCCGTCTGACAAGTGCTGGAAGCTCTATACCAACTTCGTCTGCTTCCCTCCTCACGATGACTGGCACAGATCTACATTCCCTGGTCTCTCCTTACCGACATGAGGATGAGAAAATCCTCAGCCTTCATCTTCCGTCCAGGGATGATTCCCACCATAGTCAACTAACAGAGTTTCCAAGCTCGTCCAGTTTAAACCGAAGCACTGTTATAAAAGTTGAACGTGAAGATAAATATGAGATGCCCTCGACCGTTAATACCGACGTACAATCTTGGCCCGTTGACAGTAACAAAGTTAGTTCAACTCATGACATGCCAGTCTTTCCATCGGTTGATCAAATGGAACTCAGTATTTTAGAAAGAGTCGATGTTTTGCTTCGTAGACGAAGAAAAGATTTCTTTTTGGGATACACAGAGGATCAACTAAGGAGTTTGAGCCCATACGAGCGACCGTTGACCACTGTGACAGAAAAGGAATACCAAGAGTACTTGTTTAGTGATGAGGGCCAACTGACCTCTGCATTAGCAACAGTATTTGATCTGACTGAACCTTGGGCTTTCCGTTTTAAAAAAATGTTGCATCTGAGTGCCGAAGATGGCGGCTTCAGTACCTGGGCAGATGTGAAACAGGAATTATATATTCTTTTGCAGAATCACCTCAGTGGTGGCAGTCAGTTTCATGATTCCAGCTCCACTACTATGATAGACAATACGCATGGAAATTTGTTGTCACTTGACAGTGATCTTCCAAGTACGTCTGGATTGGTTGAAAAGAATCCTGAAAACTTTGAATACAGCACACCTAATTCTAGTCTAATAGCAGGAAGGGACACCATAAAGGATCAAACGGGGTCAGTGTATTTTAATTCTGGGATTCTTAATATCAAACGACTTAACAGTCATAAAAAATCTCCCGATTCTTCCGATCGAACAGTTACCTCGCAGGCATCCCCCTCTGTGCCCGAGACCACTGAAGATGCCATAACTATTGATGACGACACAAACTCTGAAGACAATTTCACAGGTGCCGTCCATGCTCCTTCAAATCAGAGTCCGTCTAATCCAGGCAAAGTTGGTGATGAACTGTGGGTTGCGACTGGTGCTGGCAGCGCTGACCATCGTTTGGATTCTAGTCGTCTTCCGTTCCACCCACAAATGTCCGATTCAAACATCACCATTACATCATCTCTTGATCGGAATTCCCTCCCGACACTCCCAGGCTTTTCGTCCGCCACTACTGTCATATCGAACCCTGGTAGATTCTCTTCTCCACTCAACAAAGTTGCATCACGTATTCCTTCTTTAGATATGACCATATATGGTCGCAACCAGGTTGGCCTTGACATTACTGACTGTCCCTCTTCCAGTGAGCCACGGAACATGTCTCGCATCATGTCCAGATATTCATCACAGTCTACGGTTCCTGCAGAATCTAGTCCTGGTAGTAGCAGTAGGGGAGCGGGTGAGTCTGTGACATTAAAGTCCTTGAGTCGTCAGAGTAGCGTCTTATCAAACTCTCATCGCTCCACCAGTAAGTCTTTTGTTGCCAAACTTTGGACGTTACGGGATAAACTTGCAGAGCGTTGTCGAGAAGATCCAGCTGTTAGCTTGCATGACAAGTTACGCCCTCATTTGAAGTTGATCCGTAACCAGCTAGGAGAAACGTACACTCTTCCGAATACAGTCGAGGAATGTATGGCCGACCTTTTTCTTGTTACTCTTGAACAGGAACTTGAAAAACCTTCGCAAACTTATTTGGAAAATAATTCGTAGGTTGTGTCTCCGAATCTGATTGGTTTGCACTTTTTCTCACAAATTGTTCACAAGATTAGTCTGCAGCACCAGTTCATGAGATTGATTGTATTTTTGCTGATATAACTGTCTATACAAGATGAGAGATTCCCATTCTAAACAGTTCTTACCTGTACGATACAATCAGGTGTTTCACAGATGTTCAAAAGTATGGAAGATATTAAAACACAATAAATCATCATGTGCGACATAACAAAATAAACTCGCAACCCCACATACACCTGCATTATAACAGAGATAATGTTATGTTTGTCCACAAATACTTCTGTTGTAAAATGTTATTGTAGGAAATAAATAACAGAAAGAAGTTATTTACAGAAAGCTGCAACTCCTTGTTTTGTTTATTAAATCCCTCTAGTCTGATATATATTAGTGGCCTGGCAAGGCCACAGAGGAGACAACCAAGCAAAAAAAGCAAAAAAACTTAGCAAAATTCATCCCAAAGCAGCAAAACTGAAGCTAACCTGCCAGGACACTATATATGCAAATTTAGGCACATTTTTTTGGTTAGAAAATATAGGTTTTTTTGTTTTTGTTTGTAATTTCTTTAACCAATTGTTATAAAATTTTAACTATAGAATAGTATTATAATCTTCAAAAAGCCTTCAAATTTTCATGTAGTTTCATCCCAATAGAACCAAAGATATAAGCATTTCAATATTCAATTTGGCTACGATTATTTTTATATATATATATATATATATATATATATATTATAAATTGCCAAAAACATGGTATGTGTGTGTATATATATATACACCATGTTTTTTGGCAATTTTATGTTCCAAATGTCTGCGACTATTGATCAGAATTAAACAAATGAAGGTTCGTTGGAAAGGTAATGACCTGAATTGTGTAGTGGACTATGTGACATTTGCCCTTAAGGTCGCACATTAAGGTGATCATCCAGAGCCTATTTTTTGGCACCTTTTTACAGCCATAAAAGGTTTCAATTATAGTCATTTGTTTTCCTAGTTTTGCATATGAATTACAAAATATCTGATATTTCCCCCAAAACTCTAGCCTTGATGGAGGGGAGACTAAAACTTGCTACCATGGTTTTAAATGATTTGAAATAACAGTAAGGGGAGACTTAATTCCAAATATTTCTCGTATGCTATATCTACCCTCTTTGGTTTTCATACATAAAGTAAATTTCACAGTGTATAAGGATTATTTGATACTGGAGATATTCTTAATCGTATTCTATTTCCAAAAAAAGAGGGGAGATATAACATATGAGAAATATTTGGAATTAAGTCTCCTCTTGCTGTTATTTCAGATCATTTGAAACCATAGCAGCAAGTTTTTGTCTCCCCAAGGCAAGCGGTTTGGGGGAAATATTATATATATAAAGTTATGAAAATATAGCAATTAGCTACTCAGAATCTTCCACATTTCATCCTTGTAAAAACTTGTTGGGTCAATGCTGACAAAGGATATATAAAAATATATCTTATAAAATTTATATGGATGCAAAAATTGTATGTTTTTCTTTTGTTGCCTTTTCTCAATAATAAAAAAAAAACATTGATATTTAACAATATATATCAATATTATCTTAAAATTGGAACGTATCACGATGATAAAAAAGCTCAATGTACTAGAATAGAGCAATTAAAGAAGGAAAAATTGGTGACGAAAAATAAAATTTGATAAATTACAATATTTATTGATCCATCAAAAATTCGAACAAGGAATTAAAATAAAGAAAAATACTTAATCCATGCATTTTCAAAAATATACTCTTTTCATCAGAGAATAAACATTAATAAAACATGCATTACTGTTTAGCATGAATTTAAAAATAAAAAAAGAGAAACTTTTCGCAAAAATAAAAGGCATTTTCAATAGAATAACAATCAAGTAATTCGTCAATTAATGAAGTTTAGTCATAGCTACAATGAAGAGAATGCCATCCCAGGTGTGAAGTGATTGTCGTAAAATCCAAAACAGTAAGTCCAAAGAAATATATGATCCGAAACTTTAAGTGATTGTGATAAAATAAAATCGAAAAAACTTAAAATGAAATGAACATCATAGAATAAAGTTGCTACCAAAAGAGTTGCAGAAATGCATCATGAAGAAAGCGAATTACACAGAAAGCGTAGAAAGTGAACCACACAGAAGATATTGTTTTGAAAGAAACAGTTTACCTTGTATATATTCATATTTTTCAGCCGTTTTCATTTGAGTATTTAATTTTGACTTCCAGTTAATGTTCCAGGTGACCAGGAGAGAAAACAGCCTTCTTCTTAAATAAAGAAATTGTAGATTAGTATATAATTGTGTTTATTGTTTTTGTTTTTTTATCCTGTGAAGTATTTCATATCATCCCCCAGATAATGTCTGGTCATCAGAAGAGAATACACACTATTTCAGGGCCTTCATTCTCAACAGCTTTTTTGTGTATCACTTCCACCCCTCCCCCACTGATGTGAGGTCTGATTATCTGAATTGCATTTAAATGAACTGCTCAATACAATAAAAATTGAACGTTTAATAATTTAGCATTTCCTGTTATGAGCAATGGCTTTGCGCGTGACATTTAAATGTTCAAAGGTTGCATCTAACATATTCATTAAGACGTACTCATATCGAAAAGAAAAAGAATAAAACAAATTAAAACATACAATGAATTAAATAATAAATAAAATTAAAATATAGATAAGATGAAAATATCAAGAGTATATTGTATTCAAAAGGAATCAATTTAAAATAAACAAATACGGTTAATAGCTATTTTTTTTTTTTAGCTTCCAGGCCAATAAAAATAAAGATTAAAAATTTTGATGGATCAATAAATATTGTAATTTACTTTATTTTTTATTATCAACTTTTCCTATTTCTCTCTCTCTCTCTCTCTCTCTCTGCATATGTGTGTGTATGTGTAAATATAATATGTATACACACACTTTTAAAAAATTTTCCAATCAATAAACACTCATCAAATGTCAAATTTAATAAACAAAATGATGATTTGCTGTGACTTGTTTTTGTTATTCATTTCCTATAATAACATCTATGTATATATGAGATATTTACATGTTGGAATATGTCAGCATCATCATCTGGTATGTCGTATTTCTGATATGTAATTATCTTTTTGTAGAACTAATGAATATATTGTGTGTTATCCTTGTAATTGAGTAGTGTTAAAGAACATTTAAAAAAAAAAAAAAAAGTGTTTGCTTCATTCGGATATGTGTGTGTGTGGTGTCCCCCCCCCCCAAAAAAAAATGTATGCATCCTTTGAATCATCCTAACTCGTTCAATTCATTGGTTTTGACTTGCAAACAAGATTGATGAGCAAAGGAATGAGAAGACATGTCTAAATATAACAGAAAATTAACTTTGGATAAACGTAAAAGTTGATTTTAGATTTTTGTTCATTTTAACACTTACCTGTTTTGCTCTGTACACCTTTCATAAAACAAAGAAATGGATTTGCAACCTTTAACCGTTTTAAATTTTACTCTCAGTAGTTTTAAATTTGTATTCTCATTCTTTTACTCTTGCGACACTCTGTAATCTGTGTGCGTGTGTGTGTGTGTATATATATATATATATATATATATATATATGTTTATTGTTATATAAACATGCTCACATCCTGCTGCTACAAATAGCCACTTGTTTCAATCAAACAACAGATATCATCAGGCAGCGACTTGACTATTCAAAAGTTCATTGAACTTTCGAATAGTCAAGTCGCTGCCTGATGATATCTGTTGTTTGATTGAAACAAGTGGCTATTTGTAGCAGCAGGATGTGAGCATGTTTATATAACAATAAACAAGTATTATCAGCTCTTTTTATTGAGCACTATCTAACAACCTCGTTGAATTCATTAGTCCATTACTTTTGAATATAAAAAAACCCGAGTATATATATATATATATATATATATATATATATATATATATAATGATATTTTAAAAAATATTAACATTTTTATACCTACAGACACTAGTGTTTCAATCTTATGCAACGATCAGTGCATGAAGTGATAATTACTGCTGATTGAGAGATTCAACAAACCCACCTTTTGCTTTCGTCCAATTAAAGGAAATTAAGTATTTATGAAGACATGTCAGCAGGTTGTTGTAATTCATGAAAGTGTATATATATATGTGTGTGTGTGTGTTATAGGAATAATAACGAGTGCTTAAATATATATTTTATTCAATACATTAGTTTGATCTTCCATTGGTTTCACAAAAATGTCAAAATGTAAATTGATGAATCAGTCACATTTGGTATCAGTTAACTTTGCAAGTATTCATGAAAAAAATCAAACTAATGTATAGGGTTCATTAAATATATATGCACATAATTGTTGTAATGATTCTAAATATTGTAGAAATAAATCCAATATAGTGCTCGATTATTAGGACATAATATTTATTTATAAAAGAAATGTTAGAATAATTTGAATCTCCTGGAAGTTGCAAGAAAATGACCCTTTAGCATGCAACTTTGCAGAGTTGATCTAACTTACAGTAGTCACTCAATTCATCTGTTTGATGTGCATTCAGATGAATAACATTGTTAATCGACATTTATAAATGTTGCTGATGAATGGATATACCATGAAACTGCAGTAAAGTGTTTAGATAAGTCAAATTAACTATTATAGTTATTGATTTAATATAGGTATGTATAAATAGCAAATTCTGGTGGTTAGTTTGAATGAACGCATTTCAGGTGAAAACATTACTAATTTTTTGAATTAGTATAAATTCAAAACAATGATTCATTAGAAAAATAATTGCAATTAAAAATAGAATTTATCGAATTATTGAGTTTTATTGTATTTTTTAATGTGGAAGAATTGTGAGAATAATTCAATATGACAGACACTGAAAATAATCCTTGACTTAAATGAAGGGTCCACCATCTTTAAATTCACCATCTGGGAACATAAATGCTTCTAGCACATATACCAGATCATTATTTTTTAGAATTTATATTAATTTCACGATTACGTGTAAGTGCATAATGTTTTCTCCTGAAATGTGTTGGTTTAAAAGATTTCCCATGTAGGCACCTTAATTCTTTCTGTGAATATTAAGGTAATTCAGTTTTCTGACTTGACTGAAACATTGTAAAATAACATTCGAGATGAGAAGAGTAGTCATAGAACACAACTTGTTTCAAATGTGAGTTTTGATTTTGTTTTGGTGGAAATCCTTTTCTTAAAGCCTTAACCAAGACCACATAGTTGATGAAATCAAGCACAGAATTCAGATGAAGACAACAATCGGATGATTGTGGTCTGTGCAGTAAACACAGATGCATGGTTCACACAAGAAGTGCGATGGAATTATAGAAGGGAGTTTGAATAATGATGTGTGAAAAACGTGATATATTTGGATGTCGAGGCTAGAAGTTTTTTTTTTAATCTGGATTATATCATTAGAGCACAGAGAGGAGTTGGTGCTAGTGTGATTGCAAGAGTGGATGGAATAAGATCAGGAAACTTCTTCCATTACTAACCAGCAGAGTGTTGCCACTAGAAACGTCTATCAGTGTGATGATGTATGGAAGTGAAACCTGGTCAGTGAAAGTTGAAGATATATGTTGCATGAGAGAAATGCTACAAAAAATGATGTGAATGTGAGTCTTCAGTACAGGCTTAGATGTGATGATGACACCAGAAGAAGATTAAATCTGAGCAGTGTAGAGAAAGGTGTGCAGAACAGGAGACTTTGATGGTTTGGTCACATTGAAGAAAATGGATGAGAATTCTTGTGTTAGAGGATCAGTTGACACAGGAAAACATGGAAGGAATAAAATGAATTTGAGAAAAAGGAATAAATAAAAATCTGACCAGAGATAGGTTAGTTAGGAAGTCAATTTCTAAAAGCTGTCCAATCCATCTGAGCATGTAAAACAGATGCTAAACCGAAAATCTATAAAGGAAGGAAACTACGAGACATCAGATGCTGTTAACTCAGAGTCCATGAAGAGCGTGTCTTAGGATGATCTAGTCTGCATGAAGATTTTCTCATGGATCATAGCTATTCATTAGACAAACAAGATTGCATTTTTTTTTACTCCTGACACTTTGACAAACAAAGCCATTGCATGTGAAGTCAGACAATAAGAAGAGATTAATTGATTTGACAACTCAACAGATTTTTGTTGACATTTAATTGCAAAACGAACATGTAGTCTGTAGAAAAGCCTTCTACTTAAGAGTTTTGATTTTTTATGTATGTATGCGTGTGTTTTCACCACTCAGCCATCAAGCAGTGTAAAAATCGTGGTGGTGGGGATTCGGCCTGTTACTCATCAGCAGTCATCATTATCTGTCATCATTTTGCTTCTTATAGTAGTTGGGTTATAGTAGTTGGCATAAGGGAGGAAGAGTGAAGGGGGAGTTGGGAATAAAATTCTTTTGCCTTCTTGTTCCCATTTAAAAATCAGTTTCAGAAGATTCTCCTTAGAGAACGGATGCGTTTTTCGGTTCCATTAATAAAATCTTCCAGACTGATGTAATATATTATGACATTATCAAAGATATATGATATATATTGTTTCAACCTGGCAACGTTGAGAGAGAGAAAGAGAGAGAGAGAGAGAAGGGGGGACAGAGAGAGAAAAAGGGAGAAATCTTTTTTTAATTTGTAATTTATATATATATATACATATAAATTACAAATTAAACAATTTTCTCCCCTTTTCTCTCTCTCTCTCTTTCTCTCTCTCTCGACGTTGCCAGGTTGAAACAATACATATCATATATTATATTACGTCATCTGCTAGGACATCATATATGATGTATATACTACACATATATAATATATATATCATCTGCTATGACGTATATAAACAAACACACAGGAATATGGCTTATATATATATATTGTCCGAATAGTCTTTAAACAATTGTAACAAACGATGAAATATACTATTTGTTGCTATCCATCTATTCCTTGATGTCTTGGTTTTTGTTAAAACAATATATATACATATACATATATACATATATATTATGGCAGTAGAGTTTAGTTTCCTAGAAGTACATCCAATGAAACAACATGTGTCTACCAAAAAGTATTCAGAGTAGGTATATTAAATTTTTTCATACAAATATTGATGGCTACATATGTGCATACATGTTTCTGTAATCACCCGTGCTGGGGAGATTACATCTTCAGGCCAAAAATTACCCTCGAAAACAGTTTTTGAGGGTAATTTTTGACCTGAAGATGTAATCTCCCCAGCACGGGTGATTACAGAAACATGTATGCACATATGTAGCCATCAATATTTGTATAAAAAAATTTTATATATATATATATGATTGTTGAGCTGGATTAAATCCGACGATATGAAATAAAATGGAGGTGGAAGGACCTGGATACTCAACGTTTCGCCCGATTTATGCGGGCTTCTTCAAGAGGGATGGTCATTGACGAGAGAGTCGGAGGATTGGGGCTATATATAATGATGGGAGAGAGCAGCGTGTTTTCCTTATGTAAATTAGATGCCATATATACATGTATATACATTTTATGAGAGAAGAACTAATTAGAGTAAACTAGTGTAGTGGATTACGTCTAAAAGATAAAAAAAATTCTTTCATAATCTCGAGTCATTTTATTTATTTAATCTATCACCGCTATATTTCCAAACACAATTTTTAATCTCTACGATATTTTATCTTTTAGACGTAATCCACTACACTAGTTTACTCTAATTAGTTCTTCTCTCATAAAATGTATATACATGTATATATGGCATCTAATTTACATAAGGAAAACACGCTGCTCTCCCCCATCATTATATATAGCCCCAATCCTCCGACTCTCTCGTCAATGACCATCCCTCTTGAAGAAGCCCGCATAAATCGGGCGAAACGTTGAGTATCCAGGTCCTTCCACCTCCATTTTATTTCATATATATATATATATATATATATATATATATATATATATAGTCATCCACATACAGTACTGTTTCGCTGTTTCACAGCTCATCAGTGCGGCTAGACAGGCAGCTACCTCAAACCAGGATTGAAACCCGACCGTCTGTACGACAGTCAAGGCTCCTAACCATTACGCTATTGGTGGCTGCTGAGCGAGTAGTGAGTTTAACGATGTTTTGACATCGTCCGAAATACCGCTGCTCAATTTGTTTACACAAAGAGCATATACATATATATATATATATAATATATATATATATATATAATATATATATATATATATATATATATATATAAATGACAAAAGTCTATATTCCAAATTTCATGATGTTGACCATCTTACAATTTAATCCTTTCATTCCATTGACACTTACAATTCTTGACAGTAACTGTCTCATAGCACACAATAATTCATTTAATTATTATATCAATCAATGAATCTATTTATGCCATGAAAAAATAACATAATGTAACCTAAAAATAAGGTAATTTCAACTTCTCTTCCAATTTTCGGATTTTGTATTTTTGTCCAAATGCATTTTATTTTCTTTTGATGGATTGATGGTTTCTATTTCGTCTGATGAGTTAAGGGCAAAATAGATTTATTGGTTTATATAATAATTAAGTGAATGATTTTGCGCTATGAAACAGTTGCAGTAAAACCCCGGGATACAGCATTAAAAATTAGTAACAAAATACAGTACATAATATATAATACACATGTATATAATCAAATAACATTATAAATAACACTGTAAATAACCAAGGGCCAGAAAAACATTGTATTCCACATCGTAACCTGAAAAAACCCTATCCTAGGGCCACAGTATTCGGGGGTTCTATTGTACTGTCAAGAATTCTAAGTGTCAACGGAATTAAAGGAATGAATTGTAAGATGGTCAACATCATGAACTTTGAAATATAGACTTTTTGTCATTTATTTGCTATATGCTCTTAATCACATTGAGCTTCTTAAATTAAGGATTTGTATATATAAAAAGTGGAATATAATTGAAAAAAAAATCATATTTCCACAGAAAAAAAAAATATATATATACTTTGCAAGGATGCGATATAGGTAAAATATTTGCACTTGTTTTCTTTTCCTTATAAGGAAATGGTTTCCATAATGTTTTATTGTTAAAGTGTTTTTTATTCAATAAGTCTGATGACAGGCTGTTCTTGTGAAAATTTTCAAACGACATAATGTTTGGATTTGTCCGAATAGTCTTGAAACAATTGTAACTAACGATGAAATACACTATTTGTTGCTATCAACCCATTTTTTGAAGTCTTGGTATTTAGTATAGCCTCCATTATTACAAATTACTTCAAAAATTCTCTTCTGCATGCTTGCGACTAAGTTTTTTATCAGTTGCGAAGGAATTTTATCCCATGTAACGAAAACTGAATCAGAAAGTTCCTTTATCGAATCATACTAGATTCCATCCTTGAACACTTCTTTTGCCATCCATCCCCAAAGATTTTCAATGGGATTGAGGTCCATAGAACATGCTGGATGATCTAACAATTCTATATTATTTGAAGAAAACTATTCTCATGCTTGTCGAGAAGTGTGTATCGCAGCGTTGTCTTGCTAGAAAATCCAATTTCTTCCACACAGACGTGGACCTTCAGTCCTGATAGAAGCATTTTCAAGCATTGAAATGTACTTCAATGATGTTTGCCGGCCTTTCACTACTTTCAATTTTAGGGTCCCAGCTGACGAGAAAGCACCTCAGATCATTAAAGACCCTCCTCCACTATGCCGAGTTGAAAAAGTCTCTTTGGCAAATTTTTATCATGCCAATAGTGTTGAAATCCATCCGGACCATCTAGATTAAACTTTTTCTCATTGGAGAAAATTACATTTTCCCACTTCTCTTCATCCCAAGTCTGGTATTTGGCGGCATATTTAAGTCGGTTAGTTTTGTGCTGTTCAAGAAGACGTGGTTTCTGCAGTCGCTTTAAATGATTGAAACCCTTCATTTTCAGATGCCTTCTGATGGTTTTAGGGCTACATTCTGCTGCTGTTTGGCTTTTCAATCGACTTGAGCTGATACTGGAGTTTTTTTTTAACTTCTTCTGATATGGCGATCCAGTGATGGGGTTATTTTTTTTGGTCGACCTGGACTCTTTTTGTGCTCATATTGATCTGGATTTCTTAAATTTGTGATGACCATTTTGCTACGATTCACTTCGTTTGCAATGGATCTATGGGAGAGTCCACCCCTATTAAGCTCAAAGATCCTTCCTCTCTCAAACTCTGATAATGGTTTCCCTTTTGCCATTTATAATTTAGTAAAATGTTTTTTATCCACTAACAAGTTGTTTTTAGTAACATAGAAAGCTTTTTGTATTCATTTTTTCAAAACAAGCCGATTATATTAAAGTGGTCTTATCATTTTGACCTGGTGAAAATGTTTGTTTTTTAAAAAATAATTATTAGATCAAGGTTAAGGTTTCGAATGAAGCAGATTTCATTTTTTTCCATCATATTTTCCCTTTTGGCAATGGTTTCAACCATTTGTTTGATTAAAAATTTTATAATATGCGTAAATGCTTACTTTCTTAAGTGGTCTTATGATTTTGACCAGGACTGTATATATATATATATATATATATATATATATATATATATATATATATATATATATATATATATATAATATTTATGTAGTTGTGAATCCAATACTTTGCCAAAAGGTATAGCCATGCTGATGATGGGTGATACCCAGAAACACGTGTTCATTTTATGTATGTTAAAATATTTGTAAAATATTTAAAACAAAGTAAATATTTGAATATTTAATAAACAACTAAAGATAAACTCAAAACATACCTCTCATTAAAAAATAGGTGACATAAAAACAAAAGCAAAACGTAACCCTTCAATGATTTAGCAGCGAAAAAATTTAAATAAAGCAGCATTACAAAAAACTGCTTATATCACTAAAAAAAATAACACCCACAGATTTTATATATTTTTGTATTATAGGTAGATGCGGTGCCTTCAATAAGTTTCCAGACTTTTTTCGTATGGGCACTTTTATTGATAGTACACTCATGGAACTCTAGTCCCCGTCAAAGTAATCTCCTCTGGCTGCAATGTACCATCCACAGCCTCTTTCATCTCCTCAATTGTCTCATAACGACAGCCTCTAAGGTTTTCCTTGAGTTTCGGGAATAACTGCAAGTCATAGTAAGCAAAATCTGCACTATGGGGGGGGGGATGAGGTTAGGGTTTTGATGTCCATCTTGGTGAAATAGTCTGTGACAAGGATGGAGTTGTGGACTGCACCCTTGGGATTAACTTTGCGCAAATCTTCCACATCTTCAGTTCCTCGCAAATAATTGTATGTACAGTTCCCACACTGACATCAAACTATGCACTTATTGTCTCTATAGATACATGACAGTCCTCATCCATGAAATTCTTTATTTGGCCAATCAACTCTGATGTTCTTACATCTTTAATCCGCCCACACCTCTCATCATCCCTCACAGACTCTTTGCCTTCCTTGAATCTCTTATGCCACTCAAAAACTGATGCACGATGGTCCAAAAGCAGTCTGAAGCATTCCATATGTTTCTGTGGCATTTTTTTCAAGTTTAAAACAGAATTTCATTGCATATCATAACATATATAGCAACAACATACTAAGTTTTCAAGAGTCAACGATAGTTTTAAACTTTAACAAAGTCTGGAAACTTATTGAAGGCACCTCATATCTTGTATATATGTATATATATATTGTAAGTTATGAAAAAGTTATGTCATGTTTATGCACATTCGAGTACAAGTAAAGCCAAAATATGGAGAGCTAGAGCTCCTCAAAAGAGTTCTTTATCATTGTACGACACCTGGAGCATACAAATAAGTCAAGATCTGTGAAAATAAGGACTGCAAATGAAATATTCTTTGAAAATTTATTTCATCTTTTGCAAAAAAATGACTTTTTCGCATTGTGAGATTTTTTGATCGACGGTTCAGATCTTACTTGGAGATCTCCCACAATGCTTTTTCCATTAATATTCTTGTGGCCGGACCACAGGATTCCTTGAGCAAAGATGGAGTTGTTCTAGTCATTTTTGGAAGGTTTCTGTTCACTTTTGATAGAAACCGGACGACGCAGCGGCGGAAGTGGTTCTTTGTGCATCTGAAATAATGCAATCAAACAATTCAGTTACAACAGAAAAAAAAAAAATATCTGATGTTGAATTTTAACATTTCAGATTCTTCTGACTTTTATTTTCATCTTAAGTACTATTTTTACAACGTTTTGGTGGATGTAACATTCGATCTTCTTCAGGTTTATCTTGTTGAACTCGGGAATATTTCTGTTGAATTCTGGAATCTGCACAATAATAATAATGACAACGAAAAAGTACTTCCCAAATAAAAAAAGAGGACAATGTAAATATAAACAAGGGGCAGGTAATTCCTTCAAAAGGTTTAGTCGAGCGTAACACGTAAATACCACAGGATCGTTAATAAAAAAAATAAATTAATCAACAATAGATCTTACATTTTAAAGCGATAAAAATTATGCATAAAATTTGACAAGGTACCGTGGTCTGGTGGTAAAACGTCAGGTAGTTGATCGTGCTATTATGAGTTTGATCCTTGTGAAAAACTTAGCTTAGCCATGCTGAGGACGGGTGAAACACAGAAAACATATATAACTTTTATGCGCGTATATATTTTTAATAGATATTTGAATAAAATATTCAAGTATTTAATAAATAAAATTAATAATAATTACAAAAAATATGTCCCAAATAAAAAAGGAGAATATAAATATAAACAAAAGCCAGATAACTCCTTCAAAACGCTCAAGCGAGCATAACAAATACCACAGAATCGCTAATAATAAAAAAAATAAATAAATATATATATATATATATATATTGATGCCTATGTTCAGTCACAAGAAACAATGGACACCCCTGTAAAGTAGCTGCATATGTAATTGTGAGGCAATAGTTGCACAATCTATAACCACACTTCTCCTGAATCGGTACTGCTTGGGTCCAGTAGTATAGAGAGGACCAAGACTGACTGGAAACAATGCTGAGATAAGCAAAGAGCACATACAGCGCCTGGTATTCCCAAAATGGTCACCCATTTTAGTATTAGAAGACCATTTTGGGAATTCCGTGCTGTATCCAGTGACATATAGTGATAAGTGGCAAGAATGTACATTAAAAAAAAATATATATATATTCCGCAAAGACCTGTGACATCGTGCGTTGGGTTCTTGGTAAAATTCAGTTGTAAGTTACTCTCTTCTGTAGGTTAAAGGTTCAATCTTCAGCGTGGTGTACATGCAGATTACAATTGTGAATTATTTAAGATTTCTACACAGTCATGGCTGATGGAATGAGAAATTCTATTTGAAATTCTGTGCAGATTCCAAAGTTCGATAGAAAGATCCCTAGTTCAATAAGATGCACTTGAAGAATGTTTCAAGATCCTTCAAGTGCCAAAAAATGGGCAAAACATTGTGAAAATAACACTCAATAGGAGAACAATAGTCGAAGAATTAAATGATATGAATAATCATCTCAAAAATATTGTTGTTGCAAGGCATACGAGTGACGTTTATGGTGGCATGTTAAACCTGTTCTTTTCAACTGCTAGCATAAATGAAATACTTCTCTTCATATTTCGATTAATCACGTGTTGACACACCTGTTTCATCAACGTTAAGTGGCAATTACCAGGTGAGTGACCATTTTGAAATACCAAGCACTGTATGTCATCTTCCCAAGCGACTGGGGATGGTTTGTGATTGGCATTACCCAAAACAGGTATTATGGGTTTTGTCTTAGTAGCTTTCTTAATGTTGAGTGCATAACCAAAAACTGTCATTACTCACCCTGAACATTACATTATTTTTTTTTTAATTTTTGTTTCTGTGTCAAAATGTTCAATTAAAAAAAAAAAGAAATAAAAAAAAAATATTTCCTTTACATACAAAACGAGAATTATCTCCCATCCTGTTGTAAATAGTTTCTTTGGCTATCTACAATTAACCTTAGTTGAAACTGAATTAAACAAAATAAAAATTGAGTGAAAAATATAAATATACAACAAATAAATGTTACCCAAGGCAAAATACATTGCTCTTCTACCTACCCTTTTTTTTAAGCTTGAACTTATTTTTGAATGCTTTTTTTTTTTTTTTTTAAATTGAAAGTAGTGTAAATGCTGTCGAATTAGAACAGAAAACAAAATGGTGGTCGTGTTCGAAAACAAAATGGTGGTCGTGTTCGAAAACAAAATGGTGGTCATGTTCGAAAACAAAATAGTGGTCATGTTCAAAAACAAAATGGTGGTCATGTTCAAAAACATAATGGTGGTCATGTTCGAAAACAAAATGGTGGTCATGTTCAAAAACAAAATGGTGGTCATGTTCGACAACAACATGGTGGTCATGTTCAAAAACAAAATGGTGGTCATGTTCGAAAACAAAATGGTGGTCATGTTCGAAAACAAAATGGTGGTCATGTTCAAAAACAAAATGGTGGTCATGTTCGAAAACAAAATGGTGGTCATGTTCGAAAACAAAATGGTGGTCATGTTCAAAAACAAAATGGTGGTCATGTTCGAAAACAAAATGGTGGTCATGTTCAAAAACAAAATAGTGGTCATGTTCAAAAACAAAATGGTGGTCATGTTCAAAAACAAAATGGTGGTCATGTTCAAAAACAAAATGGTGGTCATGTTCAAAAACAAAATGGTGGTCATGTTCGAAAACAAAATGGTGGTCATGTTCAAAAACAAAATAGTGGTCATGTTCAAAAACAAAATGGTGGTCATGTTCGAAAACAAAATGGTGGTCATGTTCAAAAACAAAATGGTGGTCATGTTCAAAAACAAAATGGTGGTCATGTTCGAAAACAAAATGGTGGTCATGTTCAAAAACAAAATAGTGGTCATGTTCAAAAACAAAATGGTGGTCATGTTCAAAAACAAAATGGTGGTCATGTTCGAAAACAAAATGGTGGTCATGTTCGAAAACAAAATGGTGGTCATGTTCAAAAACAAAATGGTGGTCATGTTCGAAAACAAAATGGTGGTCATGTTCAAAAACAAAATAGTGGTCATGTTCAAAAACAAAATGGTGGTCATGTTCAAAAACAAAATGGTGGTCATGTTCAAAAACAAAATGGTGGTCATGTTCAAAAACAAAATGGTGGTCATGTTCGAAAACAAAATGGTGGTCATGTTCAAAAACAAAATAGTGGTCATGTTCAAAAACAAAATGGTGGTCATGTTCAAAAACAAAATGGTGGTCATGTTCGAAAACAAAATGGTGGTCATGTTCAAAAACAAAATGGTGGTCATGTTCGAAAACAAAATGGTGGTCATGTTCAAAAACAACATGGTGGTCATGTTCGAAAACAAAATGGTGGTCATGTTCAAAAACAAAATGGTGGTCATGTTCGAAAACAAAATGGTGGTCATGTTCGAAAACAAAATGGTGATCATGTTCGAAAACAAAATGGTGGTCATGTTCGAAAACAAAATGGTGGTCATGTTCAAAAACAAAATGGTAGTCATGTTCAAAAACAAAATGGTAGTCATGTTCAAAAACGAAATGGTGGTCATGTTCAAACACAAAATGGTGGTCATGTTCGAAAACAAAACGGTGGTCATGTTCAAAAACAAAATGGTGGTCATGTTCAAAAACAAAATGGCGGTCATGTTCAAAAACGAAATGGTGGTCATGTTCGCAAACAAAATGGTGGTCATGTTCGAAAACAATGGTGGTCATGTTCGACAACAAAATGGTGGTTATGTTCAAAAACGAAATGGTAGTCATGTTCGAAAACTAAATGGTGGTCATGTTCGAAAACAAAATGGTGGTCATGTTCGAAAACAAAATGGTGGTCATGTTCGAAAACAAAATGGTGGTCATGTTCAAAAACAAAATGGTGGTCATGTTCGACAACAAAATGGTGGGCATGTTCGAAAACAAAATGGTGGTCATGTTCGAAAACAAAATGGTGGTTATGTTCAAAAACGAAATGGTAGTCATGTTCGAAAACTAAATGGTGGTCATGTTCGAAAACAAAATGGTGGTCATGTTCGAAAACAAAATGGTGGTCATGTTCGAAAACAAAATGGTGGTCATGTTCAAAAACAAAATGGTGGTCATGTTCGACAACAAAATGGTGGGCATGTTCGAAAACAAAATGGTGGTCATGTTCGAAAACAAAATGGTGGTCATGTTCGAAAACAAAATGGTGGTCATGTTCGAAAACAAAATGGTGGTCATGTTCGAAAACAAAATGGTGGTCATGTTCAAAAACAAAATGGTGGTCGTGTTCGAAAACAAAATGGTGGTCATGTTCAAAAACGAAATGGTGGTCATGTTCAAAAACGAAATGGTGGTCATGTTCGAAAACAAAATGGTGGTCATGTTCAAAAACGAAATGGTGGTCATGTTCGAAAACAAGATGGTGGTCATGTTCGAAAACAAAATGGTGGTCATGTTCGAAAACAAAATGGTGGTCATGTTAACAAACGAAATGGTGGTCATGTTCAAAAACGAAATGGTGGTCACGTTCGAAAACAAAATGGTGGGCATGTTCGAAAACAAAATGGTGGTCATGTTCGAAAACAAAATGGTGGTCATGTTCGAAAACAAAATGGTGGTCATGTTCGAAAACAAAATGGTGGTCATATTCGAAAACAAAATGGTGGTTATGTTCAAAAACAAAATGGTGATCATATTCGAAAACAAAATGGTGGTTATGTTCAAAAACAAAATGGTGGTCAGGTTCGAAAACAAAATGGTGGTCATGTTCGAAAACAAAATGGTGGTCATGTTCGAAAACAAAATGGTAGTCATGTTCAAAAACAAAATGCTAGTCATGTTCAAAAACAAAATGGTGGTCATGTTCAAAAACAAAATGGTGGTCAGGTTCGAAAACAAAATGCTAGTCATGTTCAAAAACAAAATGCTAGTCATGTTCAAAAACAAAATGGTGGTCAGGTTCGAAAACAAAATGCTAGTCATGTTCAAAAACAAAATGGTGGTCATGTTCGAAAACAAAATGGTAGTCATGTTCGAAAACAAAATGGTGGTCATGTTCAAAAACAAAATGGTGGTCATGTTCAAAAACAAAATGGTGGTCATGTTCAAAAACAAACTGGTGGTCATGTTCAAAAACAAAATGGTGGTCATGTTCGAAAACAAAATGGTGGTCATGTTCAAAAACAAAATGGTGGTCATGTTCGAAAACAAAATGGTAGTCATGTTCAAAAACAAAATGGTGGTTATGTTCAAAAACAAACTGGTGGTCATGTTCAAAAACAAAATGGTGGTCAGGTTCGAAAACAAAATGGTGGTCATGTTAAAAAACAAAATGGTAGTCATGTTCAAAAACAAAATGGTGGTCATGTTCGAAAACAAAATGGTGGTCATGTTCAAAAACAAAATGCTAGTCATGTTCAAAAACAAAATGGTAGTCATGTTCAAAAACAAAATGGTAGTCATGTTCGAAAACAAAATGGTGGTTATGTTCAAAAACAAAATGGTGGTCATGTTCAAAAACAAAATGGTGGTCATGTTCAAAAACAAAATGGTAGTCATGTTCGAAAACAAAATGGTGGTCATGTTCAAAAACAAAATGGTGGTCATGTTCAAAAACAAAATGGTAGTCATGTTCAAAAACAAAATGGTAGTCATGTTCGAAAACAAAATGGTGGTCATGTTCAAAAACAAAATTGTAGTCATGTTCGAAAACAAAATGGTGGTCATGTTCGAAAACAAAATGGTAGTCATGTTCAAAAACAAAATGGTAGTCATGTTCAAAAACAAAATGGTAGTCATGTTCGAAAACAAAATGGTGGTCATGTTCGAAAACAAAATGGTAGTCATGTTCAAAAACAAAATGGTAGTCATGTTCAAAAACAAAATGGTGGTCATGTTCAAAAACAAAATGGTGGTCATGTTCAAAAACAAAATGGTGGTCATGTTCAAAAACAAAATGGTAGTCATGTTCAAAAACAAAATGGTGGTCATGTTCAAAAACAAAATGGTAGTCATGTTCAAAAACAAAATGGTAGTCATGTTCAAAAACAAAATGGTAGTCATGTTCGAAAACAAAATGGTAGTCATGTTCAAAAACAAAATGGTAGTCATGTTCAAAAACAAAATGGTGGTCATGTTCAAAAACAAAATGGTGGTCATGTTCAAAAACAAAATGCTAGTCATGTTCAAAAACAAAATGGTAGTCATGTTCAAAAACAAAATGGTGGTCATGTTCAAAAACAAAATGGTGGTCATGTTCAAAAACAAAATGGTAGTCATGTTCAAAAACAAAATGGTAGTCATGTTCAAAAACAAAATGGTAGTCATGTTCGAAAACAAAATGGTGGTCATGTTCAAAAACAAAATGCTAGTCATGTTCAAAAACAAAATGGTAGTCATGTTCAAAAACAAAATGGTAGTCATGTTCGAAAACAAAATGGTAGTCATGTTCAAAAACAAAATGGTAGTCATGTTCAAAAACAAAATGGTGGTTATGTTCAAAAACAAAATGGTGGTCATGTTCAAAAACGAAATGGTGGTCATGTTCAAAAACAAAATGGTAGTCATGTTCAAAAACAAAATGGTGGTCATGTTCAAAAACAAAATGGTGGTCATGTTCAAAAACAAAATGGTAGTCATGTTCAAAAACAAAATGGTAGTCATGTTCGAAAACAAAATGGCAGTCATGTTCAAAAACAAAATGGTAGTCATGTTCAAAAACAAAATGGTGGTCATGTTCAAAAACAAAATGGTAGTCATGTTCGAAAACAAAATGGTGGTCATGTTAAAAAACAAAATGGTGGTCATGTTCAAAAACAAAATGGTGGTCATGTTCAAAAACAAAATGGTAGTCATGTTCGAAAACAAAATGGTGGTCATGTTCAAAAACAAAATGGTAGTCATGTTCAAAAACAAAATGGTAGTCATGTTCGAAAACAAAATGGTAGTCATGTTCAAAAACAAAATGGTAGTCATGTTCAAACACAAAATGGTGGTCATGTTCGAAAACAAAATGGTGGTCATGTTCAAAAACAAAATGGTGGTCATGTTCAAAAACAAAATGGTGGTTATGTTCAAAAACAAAATGGTGATCATGTTCAAAAACAAAATGGTAGTCATGTTCGAAAACAAAATGGTAGTCATGTTCAAAAACAAAATGGTGGTCATGTTCAAAAACAAAATGGTGGTCATGTTCGAAAAAAAAATGGTGGTCAGGTTCGAAAACAAAATGGTAGTCATGTTCAAAAACAAAATGGTGGTCATGTTCAAAAACAAAATGGTGGTTATGTTCAAAAACAAAATGGTGATCATGTTCAAAAACAAAATGGTGGTCATGTTCGAAAACAAAATGGTAGTCATGTTCAAAAACAAAATGGTGGTCATGTTCAAAAACAAAATGGTGGTCATGTTCGAAAACAAAATGGTAGTCATGTTCAAAAATAAAATGGTAGTCATGTTGAAAAACAAAATGGTGGTCATGTTCAAAAACAAAATGGTGGTCATGTTCAAAAACAAAATGGTGGTCAGGTTCGAAAACAAAATGGTAGTCATGTTCGAAAACAAAATGGTAGTCATGTTCAAAAACAAAATGGTAGTCATGTTCAAAAACAAAATGGTGGTTATGTTCAAAAACAAAATGGTGGTCATGTTCAAAAACAAAATGGTGGTCATGTTCAAAAACAAACTTGTAGTCATGTTCGAAAACAAAATGGTAGTCATGTTCGAAAACAAAATGGTAGTCATGTTCAAAAACAAAATGGTGGTTATGTTCAAAAACAAAATGGTGGTCATGTTCAAAAACAAAATATTGGTCATGTTCAAAAACAAAATGGTAGTCATGTTCGAAAACAAAATGGTAGTCATGTTCGAAAACAAAATGGTAGTCATGTTCAAAAACAAAATGGTGGTCATGTTCGAAAACAAAATGGTGGTCATGTTCGAAAACAAAATGGTAGTCATGTTCAAAAACAAAATGGTAGTCATGTTCGAAAACAAAATGGTGGTCATGTTCGAAAACAAAATGGTAGTCATGTTCGAAAACAAAATGGTAGTCATGTTCAAAAACAAAATGGTAGTCATGTTCAATAACAAAATGGTGGTTATGTTCAAAAACAAAATGGTGATCATGTTCAAAAACAAAATGGTGGTCATGTTCGAAAACAAAATGGTAGTCATGTTCAAAAACAAAATGGTGGTCATGTTCAAAAACAAAATGGTGGTCATGTTCGAAAACAAAATGGTGGTCATGTTCGAAAACAAAATGGTAGTCATGTTCAAAAACAAAATGGTGGTTATGTTCAAAAACAAACTGGTGGTCATGTTCAAAAACAAAATGGTGGTCATGTTCGAAAACAAAATGGTGGTCATGTTCAAAAACAAAATGGTAGTCATGTTCGAAAACAAAATGGTGGTCATGTTCAAAAACAAAATGGTAGTCATGTTCGAAAACAAAATGGTAGTCATGTTCAAAAACAAAATGCTAGTCATGTTCAAAAACAAAATGGTGGTCATGTTCAAAAACAAAATGGTGGTCAGGTTCGAAAACAAAATGCTAGTCATGTTCAAAAACAAAATGCTAGTCATGTTCAAAAACAAAATGGTGGTCAGGTTCGAAAACAAAATGCTAGTCATGTTCAAAAACAAAATGGTGGTCATGTTCGAAAACAAAATGGTAGTCATGTTCGAAAACAAAATGGTGGTCATGTTCAAAAACAAAATGGTGGTCATGTTCAAAAACAAAATGGTGGTCATGTTCAAAAACAAACTGGTGGTCATGTTCAAAAACAAAATGGTGGTCATGTTCGAAAACAAAATGGTGGTCATGTTCAAAAACAAAATGGTGGTCATGTTCGAAAACAAAATGGTAGTCATGTTCAAAAACAAAATGGTGGTTATGTTCAAAAACAAACTGGTGGTCATGTTCAAAAACAAAATGGTGGTCAGGTTCGAAAACAAAATGGTGGTCATGTTAAAAAACAAAATGGTAGTCATGTTCAAAAACAAAATGGTGGTCATGTTCGAAAACAAAATGGTGGTCATGTTCAAAAACAAAATGCTAGTCATGTTCAAAAACAAAATGGTAGTCATGTTCAAAAACAAAATGGTAGTCATGTTCGAAAACAAAATGGTGGTTATGTTCAAAAACAAAATGGTGGTCATGTTCAAAAACAAAATGGTGGTCATGTTCAAAAACAAAATGGTAGTCATGTTCGAAAACAAAATGGTGGTCATGTTCAAAAACAAAATGGTGGTCATGTTCAAAAACAAAATGGTAGTCATGTTCAAAAACAAAATGGTAGTCATGTTCGAAAACAAAATGGTGGTCATGTTCAAAAACAAAATTGTAGTCATGTTCGAAAACAAAATGGTGGTCATGTTCGAAAACAAAATGGTAGTCATGTTCAAAAACAAAATGGTAGTCATGTTCAAAAACAAAATGGTAGTCATGTTCGAAAACAAAATGGTGGTCATGTTCGAAAACAAAATGGTAGTCATGTTCAAAAACAAAATGGTAGTCATGTTCAAAAACAAAATGGTGGTCATGTTCAAAAACAAAATGGTGGTCATGTTCAAAAACAAAATGGTGGTCATGTTCAAAAACAAAATGGTAGTCATGTTCAAAAACAAAATGGTGGTCATGTTCAAAAACAAAATGGTAGTCATGTTCAAAAACAAAATGGTAGTCATGTTCAAAATCAAAATGGTAGTCATGTTCGAAAACAAAATGGTAGTCATGTTCAAAAACAAAATGGTAGTCATGTTCAAAAACAAAATGGTGGTCATGTTCAAAAACAAAATGGTGGTCATGTTCAAAAACAAAATGCTAGTCATGTTCAAAAACAAAATGGTAGTCATGTTCAAAAACAAAATGGTGGTCATGTTCAAAAACAAAATGGTGGTCATGTTCAAAAACAAAATGGTAGTCATGTTCAAAAACAAAATGGTAGTCATGTTCAAAAACAAAATGGTAGTCATGTTCGAAAACAAAATGGTGGTCATGTTCAAAAACAAAATGCTAGTCATGTTCAAAAACAAAATGGTAGTCATGTTCAAAAACAAAATGGTAGTCATGTTCGAAAACAAAATGGTAGTCATGTTAAAAACAAAATGGTAGTCATGTTCAAAAACAAAATGGTGGTCATGTTCAAAAACAAAATGGTGGTCATGTTCAAAAACAAAATGGTGGTCATGTTCAAAAACAAAATGGTAGTCATGTTCAAAAACAAAATGGTGGTCATGTTCAAAAACAAAATGGTGGTCATGTTCAAAAACAAAATGGTAGTAATGTTCAAAAACAAAATGGTAGTCATGTTCGAAAACAAAATGGCAGTCATGTTCAAAAACAAAATGGTAGTCATGTTCAAAAACAAAATGGTGGTCATGTTCAAAAACAAAATGGTAGTCATGTTCGAAAACAAAATGGTGGTCATGTTAAAAAACAAAATGGTTGTCATGTTCAAAAACAAAATGGTGGTCATGTTCAAAAACAAAATGGTAGTCATGTTCGAAAACAAAATGGTGGTCATGTTCAAAAACAAAATGGTAGTCATGTTCAAAAACAAAATGGTGGTCATGTTCAAAAACAAAATGGTAGTCATGTTCAAAAACAAAATGGTAGTCATGTTCAAACACAAAATGGTGGTCATGTTCGAAAACAAAATGGTGGTCATGTTCAAAAACAAAATGGTGGTCATGTTCAAAAACAAAATGGTGGTTATGTTCAAAAACAAAATGGTGATCATGTTCAAAAACAAAATGGTAGTCATGTTCGAAAACAAAATGGTAGTCATGTTCAAAAACAAAATGGTGGTCATGTTCAAAAACAAAATGGTGGTCATGTTCGAAAAAAAAATGGTGGTCAGGTTCGAAAACAAAATGGTAGTCATGTTCAAAAACAAAATGGTGGTCATGTTCAAAAACAAAATGGTGGTTATGTTCAAAAACAAAATGGTGATCATGTTCAAAAACAAAATGGTGGTCATGTTCGAAAACAAAATGGTAGTCATGTTCAAAAACAAAATGGTGGTCATGTTCAAAAACAAAATGGTGGTCATGTTCGAAAACAAAATGGTAGTCATGTTCAAAAATAAAATGGTAGTCATGTTGAAAAACAAAATGGTGGTCATGTTCAAAAACAAAATGGTGGTCATGTTCAAAAACAAAATGGTGGTCAGGTTCGAAAACAAAATGGTAGTCATGTTCGAAAACAAAATGGTAGTCATGTTCAAAAACAAAATGGTAGTCATGTTCAAAAACAAAATGGTGGTTATGTTCAAACACAAAATGGTGGTCATGTTCAAAAACAAAATGGTGGTCATGTTCAAAAACAAACTTGTAGTCATGTTCGAAAACAAAATGGTAGTCATGTTCGAAAACAAAATGGTAGTCATGTTCAAAAACAAAATGGTGGTTATGTTCAAAAACAAAATGGTGGTCATGTTCAAAAACAAAATGGTGGTCATGTTCAAAAACAAAATGGTAGTCATGTTCGAAAACAAAATGGTAGTCATGTTCGAAAACAAAATGGTAGTCATGTTCAAAAACAAAATGGTGGTCATGTTCGAAAACAAAATGGTGGTCATGTTCGAAAACAAAATGGTAGTCATGTTCAAAAACAAAATGGTAGTCATGTTCGAAAACAAAATGGTGGTCATGTTCGAAAACAAAATGGTAGTCATGTTCGAAAACAAAATGGTAGTCATGTTCAAAAACAAAATGGTAGTCATGTTCAATAACAAAATGGTGGTTATGTTCAAAAACAAAATGGTGATCATGTTCAAAAACAAAATGGTGGTCATGTTCGAAAACAAAATGGTAGTCATGTTCAAAAACAAAATGGTGGTCATGTTCAAAAACAAAATGGTGGTCATGTTCGAAAACAAAATGGTGGTCATGTTCGAAAACAAAATGGTAGTCATGTTCAAAAACAAAATGGTGGTTATGTTCAAAAACAAACTGGTGGTCATGTTCAAAAACAAAATGGTGGTCATGTTCGAAAACAAAATGGTGGTCATGTTCAAAAACAAAATGGTAGTCATGTTCGAAAACAAAATGGTGGTCATGTTCAAAAACAAAATGGTAGTCATGTTCGAAAACAAAATGGTAGTCATGTTCAAAAACAAAATGGTGGTCATGTTCGAAAACAAAATGGTGGTCATGTTCGAAAACAAAATGGTAGTCATGTTCAAAAACAAAATGGTAGTCATGTTCGAAAACAAAATGGTGGTCATGTTCAAAAACAAAATGGTAGTCATGTTCGAAAACAAAATGGTAGTCATGTTCGAAAACAAAATGGTAGTCATGTTCAAAAACAAAATGGTGGTTATGTTCAAAAACAAAATGGTGGTCATGTTCAAAAACAAAATGGTGGTCATGTTCAAAAACAAAATGGTAGTCATGTTCGAAAACAAAATGGTAGTCATGTTCGAAAACAAAATGGTAGTCATGTTCAAAAACAAAATGGTGGTAATGTTCAAAAACAAAATGGTGGTCATGTTCAAAAACAAAATGGTGGTCATGTTCAAAAACAAAATGGTAGTCATGTTCGAAAACAAAATGGTGGTCATGTTCAAAAACAAAATTCTAGTCATGTTCAAAAACAAAATGGTAGTCATGTTCAAAAACAAAATGGTAGTCATGTTCGAAAACAAAATGGTGGTCATGTTCAAAAACAAAATGCTAGTCATGTTCAAAAACAAAATGGTAGTCATGTTCAAAAACAAAATGGTAGTCATGTTCAAAAACCAAATGGTAGTCATGTTCGAAAACAAAATGGTGGTCATGTTCGAAAACAAAATGGTAGTCATGTTCAAAAACAAAATGGTAGTCATGTTCAAAAACAAAATGGTAGTCATGTTCAAAAACAAAATGGTGGTCATGTTCAAAAACAAAATGGTGGTCATGTTCAAAAACAAAATGGTAGTCATGTTCAAAAACAAAATGGTGGTCATGTTCAAAAACAAAATGGTAGTCATGTTCAAAAACAAAATGGTAGTCATGTTCAAAAACAAAATGGTAGTCATGTTCGAAAACAAAATGGTGGTCATGTTCGAAAAAAAAATGGTAGTAATGTTCAAAAACAAAATGGTAGTCATGTTCAAAAACAAAATGGTAGTCATGTTCAAAAACAAAATGGTAGTCATGTTCGAAAACAAAATGGTGGTCATGTTCGAAAACAAAATGGTAGTCATGTTCAAAAACAAAATGGTAGTCATGTTCAAAAACAAAATGGTAGTCATGTTCAAAAACAAAATGGTAGTCATGTTCAAAAACAAAATGGTAGTCATGTTCAAAAACAAAATGGTGGTTATGTTCAAAAACAAAATGGTAGTCATGTTCGAAAACAAAATGGTAGTCATGTTCGAAAACAAAATGGTAGTCATGTTCAAAAACAAAATGGTGGTTATGTTCAAAAACAAAATGGTGGTCATGTTCAAAAACAAAATGGTGGTCATGTTCAAAAACAAAATGGTAGTCATGTTCGAAAACAAAATGGTAGTCATGTTCGAAAACAAAATGGTAGTCATGTTCAAAAACAAAATGGTGGTTATGTTCAAAAACAAAATGGTGGTCATGTTCAAAAACAAAATGGTGGTCATGTTCAAAAACAAAATGGTAGTCATGTTCGAAAACAAAATGGTGGTCATGTTCAAAAACAAAATGGTGGTCATGTTCAAAAACAAAATGGTAGTCATGTTCAAAAACAAAATGGTAGTCATGTTCGAAAACAAAATGGTGGTCATGTTCAAAAACAAAATGGTGGTCATGTTCGAAAACAAAATGGTAGTCATGTTCAAAAACAAAATGGTAGTCATGTTCGAAAACAAAATGGTGGTCATGTTCAAAAACAAAATGGTAGTCATGTTCGAAAACAAAATGGTAGTCATGTTCGAAAACAAAATGGTAGTCATGTTCAAAAACAAAATGGTGGTTATGTTCAAAAACAAAATGGTGGTCATGTTCAAAAACAAAATGGTGGTCATGTTCAAAAACAAAATGGTAGTCATGTTCAAAAACAAAATGGTAGTCATGTTCAAAAACAAAATGGTAGTCATGTTCGAAAACAAAATGGTGGTCATGTTCGAAAAAAAAATGGTAGTAATGTTCAAAAACAAAATGGTAGTCATGTTCAAAAACAAAATGGTAGTCATGTTCAAAAACAAAATGGTAGTCATGTTCGAAAACAAAATGGTGGTCATGTTCGAAAACAAAATGGTAGTCATGTTCAAAAACAAAATGGTAGTCATGTTCAAAAACAAAATGGTAGTCATGTTCAAAAACAAAATGGTAGTCATGTTCAAAAACAAAATGGTAGTCATGTTCAAAAACAAAATGGTGGTTATGTTCAAAAACAAAATGGTAGTCATGTTCGAAAACAAAATGGTAGTCATGTTCGAAAACAAAATGGTAGTCATGTTCAAAAACAAAATGGTGGTTATGTTCAAAAACAAAATGGTGGTCATGTTCAAAAACAAAATGGTGGTCATGTTCAAAAACAAAATGGTAGTCATGTTCGAAAACAAAATGGTAGTCATGTTCGAAAACAAAATGGTAGTCATGTTCAAAAACAAAATGGTGGTTATGTTCAAAAACAAAATGGTGGTCATGTTCAAAAACAAAATGGTGGTCATGTTCAAAAACAAAATGGTAGTCATGTTCGAAAACAAAATGGTGGTCATGTTCAAAAACAAAATGGTGGTCATGTTCAAAAACAAAATGGTAGTCATGTTCAAAAACAAAATGGTAGTCATGTTCGAAAACAAAATGGTGGTCATGTTCAAAAACAAAATGGTGGTCATGTTCGAAAACAAAATGGTAGTCATGTTCAAAAACAAAATGGTAGTCATGTTCGAAAACAAAATGGTGGTCATGTTCAAAAACAAAATGGTAGTCATGTTCGAAAACAAAATGGTAGTCATGTTCGAAAACAAAATGGTAGTCATGTTCAAAAACAAAATGGTGGTTATGTTCAAAAACAAAATGGTGGTCATGTTCAAAAACAAAATGGTGGTCATGTTCAAAAACAAAATGGTAGTCATGTTCGAAAACAAAATGGTAGTCATGTTCGAAAACAAAATGGTAGTCATGTTCAAAAACAAAATGGTGGTAATGTTCAAAAACAAAATGGTGGTCATGTTCAAAAACAAAATGGTGGTCATGTTCAAAAACAAAATGGTAGTCATGTTCGAAAACAAAATGGTGGTCATGTTCAAAAACAAAATTCTAGTCATGTTCAAAAACAAAATGGTAGTCATGTTCAAAAACAAAATGGTAGTCATGTTCGAAAACAAAATGGTGGTCATGTTCAAAAACAAAATGCTAGTCATGTTCAAAAACAAAATGGTAGTCATGTTCAAAAACAAAATGGTAGTCATGTTCAAAAACCAAATGGTAGTCATGTTCGAAAACAAAATGGTGGTCATGTTCGAAAACAAAATGGTAGTCATGTTCAAAAACAAAATGGTAGTCATGTTCAAAAACAAAATGGTAGTCATGTTCAAAAACAAAATGGTGGTCATGTTCAAAAACAAAATGGTGGTCATGTTCAAAAACAAAATGGTAGTCATGTTCAAAAACAAAATGGTGGTCATGTTCAAAAACAAAATGGTAGTCATGTTCAAAAACAAAATGGTAGTCATGTTCAAAAACAAAATGGTAGTCATGTTCGAAAACAAAATGGTGGTCATGTTCGAAAAAAAAATGGTAGTAATGTTCAAAAACAAAATGGTAGTCATGTTCAAAAACAAAATGGTAGTCATGTTCGAAAACAAAATGGTGGTCATGTTCGAAAACAAAATGGTAGTCATGTTCAAAAACAAAATGGTAGTCATGTTCAAAAACAAAATGGTAGTCATGTTCAAAAACAAAATGGTAGTCATGTTCAAAAACAAAATGGTAGTCATGTTCAAAAACAAAATGGTGGTTATGTTCAAAAACAAAATGGTAGTCATGTTCGAAAACAAAATGGTAGTCATGTTCGAAAACAAAATGGTAGTCATGTTCAAAAACAAAATGGTGGTTATGTTCAAAAACAAAATGGTGGTCATGTTCAAAAACAAAATGGTGGTCATGTTCAAAAACAAAATGGTAGTCATGTTCGAAAACAAAATGGTAGTCATGTTCGAAAACAAAATGGTAGTCATGTTCAAAAACAAAATGGTGGTTATGTTCAAAAACAAAATGGTGGTCATGTTCAAAAACAAAATGGTGGTCATGTTCAAAAACAAAATGGTAGTCATGTTCGAAAACAAAATGGTGGTCATGTTCAAAAACAAAATGGTGGTCATGTTCAAAAACAAAATGGTAGTCATGTTCAAAAACAAAATGGTAGTCATGTTCGAAAACAAAATGGTGGTCATGTTCAAAAACAAAATGGTGGTCATGTTCGAAAACAAAATGGTAGTCATGTTCAAAAACAAAATGGTAGTCATGTTCGAAAACAAAATGGTGGTCATGTTCAAAAACAAAATGGTAGTCATGTTCGAAAACAAAATGGTAGTCATGTTCGAAAACAAAATGGTAGTCATGTTCAAAAACAAAATGGTGGTTATGTTCAAAAACAAAATGGTGGTCATGTTCAAAAACAAAATGGTGGTCATGTTCAAAAACAAAATGGTAGTCATGTTCGAAAACAAAATGGTAGTCATGTTCGAAAACAAAATGGTAGTCATGTTCAAAAACAAAATGGTGGTAATGTTCAAAAACAAAATGGTGGTCATGTTCAAAAACAAAATGGTGGTCATGTTCAAAAACAAAATGGTAGTCATGTTCGAAAACAAAATGGTGGTCATGTTCAAAAACAAAATTCTAGTCATGTTCAAAAACAAAATGGTAGTCATGTTCAAAAACAAAATGGTAGTCATGTTCGAAAACAAAATGGTGGTCATGTTCAAAAACAAAATGCTAGTCATGTTCAAAAACAAAATGGTAGTCATGTTCAAAAACAAAATGGTAGTCATGTTCAAAAACCAAATGGTAGTCATGTTCGAAAACAAAATGGTGGTCATGTTCGAAAACAAAATGGTAGTCATGTTCAAAAACAAAATGGTAGTCATGTTCAAAAACAAAATGGTAGTCATGTTCAAAAACAAAATGGTGGTCATGTTCAAAAACAAAATGGTGGTCATGTTCAAAAACAAAATGGTAGTCATGTTCAAAAACAAAATGGTGGTCATGTTCAAAAACAAAATGGTAGTCATGTTCAAAAACAAAATGGTAGTCATGTTCAAAAACAAAATGGTAGTCATGTTCGAAAACAAAATGGTGGTCATGTTCGAAAAAAAAATGGTAGTAATGTTCAAAAACAAAATGGTAGTCATGTTCAAAAACAAAATGGTAGTCATGTTCAAAAACAAAATGGTAGTCATGTTCGAAAACAAAATGGTGGTCATGTTCGAAAACAAAATGGTAGTCATGTTCAAAAACAAAATGGTAGTCATGTTCAAAAACAAAATGGTAGTCATGTTCAAAAACAAAATGGTAGTCATGTTCAAAAACAAAATGGTAGTCATGTTCAAAAACAAAATGGTGGTTATGTTCAAAAACAAAATGGTAGTCATGTTCGAAAACAAAATGGTAGTCATGTTCGAAAACAAAATGGTAGTCATGTTCAAAAACAAAATGGTGGTTATGTTCAAAAACAAAATGGTGGTCATGTTCAAAAACAAAATGGTGGTCATGTTCAAAAACAAAATGGTAGTCATGTTCGAAAACAAAATGGTAGTCATGTTCGAAAACAAAATGGTAGTCATGTTCAAAAACAAAATGGTGGTTATGTTCAAAAACAAAATGGTGGTCATGTTCAAAAACAAAATGGTGGTCATGTTCAAAAACAAAATGGTAGTCATGTTCGAAAACAAAATGGTGGTCATGTTCAAAAACAAAATGGTGGTCATGTTCAAAAACAAAATGGTAGTCATGTTCAAAAACAAAATGGTAGTCATGTTCGAAAACAAAATGGTGGTCATGTTCAAAAACAAAATGCTAGTCATGTTCAAAAACAAAATGTTAGTCATGTTCGAAAACAAAATGGTAGTCATGTTCAAAAACAAAATGGTAGTCATGTTCGAAAACAAAATGGTAGTCATGTTCAAAAACAAAATGGTGGTCATGTTCGAAAACAAAATGGTGGTCATGTTCGAAAACAAAATGGTAGTCATGTTCAAAAACAAAATGGTAGTCATGTTCGAAAACAAAATGGTGGTCATGTTCAAAAACAAAATGGTAGTCATGTTCGAAAACAAAATGGTAGTCATGTTCGAAAACAAAATGGTAGTCATGTTCAAAAACAAAATGGTGGTTATGTTCAAAAACAAAATGGTGGTCATGTTCAAAAACAAAATGGTGGTCATGTTCAAAAACAAAATGGTAGTCATGTTTGAAAACAAAATGGTAGTCATGTTCGAAAACAAAATGGTAGTCATGTTCAAAAACAAAATGGTGGTAATGTTCAAAAACAAAATGGTGGTCATGTTCAAAAACAAAATGGTGGTCATGTTCAAAAACAAAATGGTAGTCATGTTCGAAAACAAAATGGTGGTCATGTTCAAAAACAAAATTCTAGTCATGTTCAAAAACAAAATGGTAGTCATGTTCAAAAACAAAATGGTAGTCATGTTCGAAAACAAAATGGTGGTCATGTTCAAAAACAAAATGCTAGTCATGTTCAAAAACAAAATGGTAGTCATGTTCAAAAACAAAATGGTAGTCATGTTCAAAAACCAAATGGTGGTCATGTTCGAAAACAAAATGGTGGTCATGTTCAAAAACAAAATGGTAGTCATGTTCAAAAACAAAATGGTAGTCATGTTCAAAAACAAAATGGTAGTCATGTTCAAAAACAAAATGGTGGTCATGTTCAAAAACAAAATGGTGGTCATGTTCAAAAACAAAATGGTAGTCATGTTCAAAAACAAAATGGTGGTCATGTTCAAAAACAAAATGGTAGTCATGTTCAAAAACAAAATGGTAGTCATGTTCAAAAACAAAATGGTAGTCATGTTCGAAAACAAAATGGTGGTCATGTTCGAAAAAAAAATGGTAGTCATGTTCAAAAACAAAATGGTAGTCATGTTCAAAAACAAAATGGTAGTCATGTTCAAAAACAAAATGGTAGTCATGTTCGAAAACAAAATGGTGGTCATGTTCGAAAACAAAATGGTAGTCATGTTCAAAAACAAAATGGTAGTCATGTTCAAAAACAAAATGGTAGTCATGTTCAAAAACAAAATGGTAGTCATGTTCAAAAACAAAATGGTAGTCATGTTCAAAAACAAAATGGTGGTTATGTTCAAAAACAAAATGGTAGTCATGTTCGAAAACAAAATGGTAGTCATGTTCGAAAACAAAATGGTAGTCATGTTCAAAAACAAAATGGTGGTTATGTTCAAAAACAAAATGGTGGTCATGTTCAAAAACAAAATGGTGGTCATGTTCAAAAACAAAATGGTAGTCATGTTCGAAAACAAAATGGTAGTCATGTTCGAAAACAAAATGGTAGTCATGTTCAAAAACAAAATGGTGGTTATGTTCAAAAACAAAATGGTGGTCATGTTCAAAAACAAAATGGTGGTCATGTTCAAAAACAAAATGGTAGTCATGTTCGAAAACAAAATGGTGGTCATGTTCAAAAACAAAATGGTGGTCATGTTCAAAAACAAAATGGTAGTCATGTTCAAAAACAAAATGGTAGTCATGTTCGAAAACAAAATGGTGGTCATGTTCAAAAACAAAATGCTAGTCATGTTCAAAAACAAAATGGTAGTCATGTTCAAAAACCAAATGGTAGTCATGTTCGAAAACAAAATGGTGGTCATGTTCGAAAACAAAATGGTAGTCATGTTCAAAAACAAAATGGTAGTCATGTTCAAAAACAAAATGGTGGTCATGTTCAAAAACAAAATGGTGGTCATGTTCAAAAACAAAATATTGGTCATGTTCAAAAACAAAATGGTAGTCATGTTCAAAAAAAAATGGTGGTCATGTTCAAAAACAAAATGGTAGTCATGTTCAAAAACAAAATGGTAGTCATGTTCAAAAACAAAATGGTAGTCATGTTCGAAAACAAAATGGTGGTCATGTTCGAAAACAAAATGGTAGTCATGTTCAAAAACAAAATGGTAGTCATGTTCAAAAACAAAATGGTAGTCATGTTCGAAAACAAAATGGTGGTCATGTTCAAAAACAAAATGGTAGTCATGTTCAAAAACAAAATGGTAGTCATGTTCAAAAACAAAATGGTAGTCATGTTCAAAAACAAAATGGTAGTCATGTTCGAAAACAAAATGGTAGTCATGTTCAAAAACAAAATGGTAGTCATGTTCAAAAACAAAATGGTGGTCATGTTCAAAAACAAAATGGTGGTCATGTTCAAAAACAAAATGGTAGTCATGTTCAAAAACCAAATGGTAGTCATGTTCGAAAACAAAATGGTGGTCATGTTCAAAAACAAAATGGTAGTCATGTTCAAAAACAAAATGGTAGTCATGTTCAAAAACAAAATGGTAGTCATGTTCAAAAACAAAATGGTAGTCATGTTCAAAAACAAAATGGTAGTCATGTTCGAAAACAAAATGGTGGTCATGTTCAAAAACAAAATGGTAGTCATGTTCAAAAACAAAATGGTAGTCATGTTCAAAAACAAAATGGTAGTCATGTTCAAAAACAAAATGGTAGTCATGTTCGAAAACAAAATGGTAGTCATGTTCAAAAACAAAATGGTAGTCATGTTCAAAAACAAAATGGTGGTCATGTTCAAAAACAAAATGGTGGTCATGTTCAAAAACAAAATGGTAGTAATGTTCAAAAACAAAATGGTGGTCATGTTCAAAAACAAAATGGTAGTCATGTTCGAAAACAAAATGGTGGTCATGTTCAAAAACAAAATGGTGGTCATGTTCAAAAACAAAATGGTAGTCATGTTCAAAAACAAAATGGTAGTCATGTTCGAAAACAAAATGGTGGTCATGTTCAAAAACAAAATTGTAGTCATGTTCGAAAACAAAATGGTGGTCATGTTCGAAAACAAAATGGTAGTCATGTTCAAAAACAAAATGGTAGTCATGTTCAAAAACAAAATGGTAGTCATGTTCGAAAACAAAATGGTGGTCATGTTCGAAAACAAAATGGTAGTCATGTTCAAAAACAAAATGGTAGTCATGTTCAAAAACAAAATGGTGGTCATGTTCAAAAACAAAATGGTGGTCATGTTCAAAAACAAAATGGTGGTCATGTTCAAAAACAAAATGGTAGTCATGTTCAAAAACAAAATGGTGGTCATGTTCAAAAACAAAATGGTAGTCATGTTCAAAAACAAAATGGTAGTCATGTTCAAAAACAAAATGGTAGTCATGTTCGAAAACAAAATGGTAGTCATGTTCAAAAACAAAATGGTAGTCATGTTCAAAAACAAAATGGTGGTCATGTTCAAAAACAAAATGGTGGTCATGTTCAAAAACAAAATGCTAGTCATGTTCAAAAACAAAATGGTAGTCATGTTCAAAAACAAAATGGTGGTCATGTTCAAAAACAAAATGGTGGTCATGTTCAAAAACAAAATGGTAGTCATGTTCAAAAACAAAATGGTAGTCATGTTCAAAAACAAAATGGTAGTCATGTTCGAAAACAAAATGGTGGTCATGTTCAAAAACAAAATGCTAGTCATGTTCAAAAACAAAATGGTAGTCATGTTCAAAAACAAAATGGTAGTCATGTTCGAAAACAAAATGGTAGTCATGTTCAAAAACAAAATGGTAGTCATGTTCAAAAACAAAATGGTGGTTATGTTCAAAAACAAAATGGTGGTCATGTTCAAAAACGAAATGGTAGTCATGTTCAAAAACAAAATGGTAGTCATGTTCAAAAACAAAATGGTAGTCATGTTCGAAAACAAAATGGTAGTCATGTTCGAAAACAAAATGGTAGTCATGTTCAAAAACAAAATGGTAGTCATGTTCAAAAACAAAATGGTGGTCATGTTCAAAAACAAAATGGTGGTCATGTTCAAAAACAAAATGGTGGTCATGTTCAAAAACAAAATGGTAGTCATGTTCAAAAAAAAATGGTGGTCATGTTCAAAAACAAAATGGTAGTCATGTTCAAAAACAAAATGGTAGTCATGTTCAAAAACAAAATGGTAGTCATGTTCAAAAACAAAATGGTAGTCATGTTCGAAAAAAAAATGGTGGTCATGTTCGAAAACAAAATGGTAGTCATGTTCAAAAACAAAATGGTAGTCATGTTCAAAAACAAAATGGTGGTCATGTTCAAAAACAAAATGGTGGTCATGTTCAAAAACAAAATGGTGGTCATGTTCAAAAACAAAATGGTAGTCATGTTCAAAAACAAAATGGTAGTCATGTTCAAAAACAAAATGGTAGTCATGTTCGAAAACAAAATGGTAGTCATGTTCAAAAACAAAATGGTGGTCATGTTCAAAAACAAAATGGTAGTCATGTTCAAAAACAAAACGGTAGTCATGTTCAAAAACAAAATGGTAGTCATGTTCGAAAACAAAATGGTAGTCATGTTCAAAAACAAAATGTTGGTCATGTTCAAAAACAAAATGGTAATCATGTTCAAAAACAAAATGGTGGTCATGTTCAAAAACAAAATGGTGGTCATGTTCAAAAACAAAATGGTAGTCATGTTCAAAAACAAAATGGTAGTCATGTTCAAAAACAAAATGGTGGTCATGTTCAAAAACAAAATGGTGGTCATGTTCAAAAACAAAATGCTAGTCATGTTCAAAAACAAAATGGTAGTCATGTTCAAAAACAAAATGGTAGTCATGTCTGAAAACAAAATGGTGGTCATGTTCAAAAACAAAATGCTAGTCATGTTCAAAAACAAAATGGTAGTCATGTTCAAAAACAAAATGGTAGTCATGTTAGAAAACAAAATGGTAGTCATGTTCAAAAACAAAATGGTAGTCATGTTCAAAAACAAAATGGTGGTCATGTTCAAAAACAAAATGGTGGTCATGTTCAAAAACAAAATGGTGGTCATGTTCAAAAACAAAATGGTAGTCATGTTCAAAAACAAAATGGTGGTCATGTTCAAAAACAAAATGGTAGTCATGTTCAAAAACAAAATGGTAGTCATGTTCAAAAACAAAATGGTAGTCATGTTCGAAAACAAAATGGTAGTCATGTTCAAAAACAAAATGGTAGTCATGTTCAAAAACAAAATGGTGGTCATGTTCAAAAACAAAATGGTAGTCATGTTCGAAAACAAAATGGTAGTCATGTTCAAAAACAAAATGGTGGTCATGTTCAAATACAAAATGGTGGTCATGTTCAAAAACAAAATGGTAGTCATGTTCGAAAACAAAATGGTGGTCATGTTCAAAAACAAAATGGTAGTCATGTTCAAAAACAAAATGGTGGTCATGTTCAAAAACAAAATGGTAGTCATGTTCAAAAACAAAATGGTAGTCATGTTCAAACACAAAATGGTGGTCATGTTCGAAAACAAAATGGTGGTCATGTTCAAAAACAAAATGGTGGTCATGTTCAAAAACAAAATGGTGGTTATGTTCAAAAACAAAATGGTGATCATGTTCAAAAACAAAATGGTAGTCATGTTCGAAAACAAAATGGTAGTCATGTTCAAAAACAAAATAGTGGTCATGTTCAAAAACAAAATGGTGGTCATGTTCGAAAACAAAATGGTGGTCAGGTTCGAAAACAAAATGGTAGTCATGTTCAAAAACAAAATGGTGGTCATGTTCAAAAACAAAATGGTGGTTATGTTCAAAAACAAAATGGTGATCATGTTCAAAAACAAAATGGTGGTCATATTCGAAAACAAAATGGTAGTCATGTTCAAAAACAAAATGGTGGTCATGTTCAAAAACAAAATGGTGGTCATGTTCGAAAACAAAATGGTAGTCATGTTCAAAAACAAAATGGTAGTCATGTTCAAAAACAAAATGGTGGTTATGTTCAAAAACAAAATGGTGGTCATGTTCAAAAACAAAATGGTGGTCATGTTCAAAAACAAAATGGTAGTCATGTTCGAAAACAAAATGGTAGTCATGTTCGAAAACAAAATGGTAGTCATGTTCGAAAACAAAATGGTAGTCATGTTCAAAAACAAAATGGTGGTTATGTTCAAAAACAAAATGGTGGTTATGTTCAAAAACAAAATGGTGGTCATGTTCAAAAACAAAATGGTGGTCATGTTCAAAAACAAAATGGTAGTCATGTTCGAAAACAAAATGGTAGTCATGTTCGAAAACAAAATGGTAGTCATGTTCAAAAACAAAATGGTGGTCATGTTCGAAAACAAAATGGTGGTCATGTTCGAACACAAAATGGTAGTCATGTTCAAAAACAAAATGGTAGTCATGTTCAAAAACAAAATGGTAGTCATGTTCAAAAACAAAATGGTGGTCATGTTCAAAAACAAAATGGTGGTCATGTTCAAAAACAAAATGGTGGTCATGTTCAAAAACAAAATAGTAGTCATGTTCAAAAACAAAATGGTGGTCATGTTCAAAAACAAAATGGTAGTCATGTTCAAAAACAAAATGGTAGTCATGTTCAAAAACAAAATGGTAGTCATGTTCGAAAACAAAATGGTAGTCATGTTCAAAAACAAAATGGTAGTCATGTTCAAAAACAAAATGGTGGTCATGTTCAAAAACAAAATGGTAGTCATGTTCGAAAACAAAATGGTGGTCATGTTCAAAAACAAAATGGTGGTCATGTTCAAAAACAAAATGGTGGTCATGTTCAAAAACAAAATGGTAGTCATGTTCGAAAACAAAATGGTGGTCATGTTCAAAAACAAAATGGTAGTCATGTTCAAAAACAAAATGGTGGTCATGTTCAAAAACAAAATGGTAGTCATGTTCAAAAACAAAATGGTAGTCATGTTCAAACACAAAACGGTGGTCATGTTCGAAAACAAAATGGTGGTCATGTTCAAAAACAAAATGGTGGTCATGTTCAAAAACAAAATGGTGGTTATGTTCAAAAACAAAATGGTGATCATGTTCAAAAACAAAATGGTAGTCATGTTCGAAAACAAAATGGTAGTCATGTTCAAAAACAAAATGGTGGTCATGTTCAAAAACAAAATGGTGGTCATGTTCGAAAACAAAATGGTGGTCAGGTTCGAAAACAAAATGGTAGTCATGTTCAAAAACAAAATGGTGGTCATGTTCAAAAACAAAATGGTGGTTATGTTCAAAAACAAAATGGTGATCATGTTCAAAAACAAAATGGTGGTCATGTGCGAAAACAAAATGGTAGTCATGTTCAAAAACAAAATGGTGGTCATGTTCAAAAACAAAATGGTGGTCATGTTCGAAAACAAAATGGTAGTCATGTTCAAAAACAAAATGGTAGTCATGTTCAAAAACAAAATGGTGATTATGTTCAAAAACAAAATGGTGGTCATGTTCAAAAACAAAATGGTGGTCATGTTCAAAAACAAACTGGTAGTCATGTTCGAAAACAAAATGGTAGTCATGTTCGAAAACAAAATGGTAGTCATGTTCGAAAAAAAAATGGTAGTCATGTTCAAAAACAAAATGGTGGTTATGTTCAAAAACAAAATGGTGGTTATGTTCAAAAACAAAATGGTGGTCATGTTCAAAAACAAAATGGTGGTCATGTTCAAAAACAAAATGGTAGTCATGTTCGAAAACAAAATGGTAGTCATGTTCGAAAACAAAATGGTAGTCATGTTCAAAAACAAAATGGTGGTCATGTTCGAAAACAAAATGGTGGTCATGTTCGAACACAAAATGGTAGTCATGTTCAAAAACAAAATGGTAGTCATGTTCGAAAACAAAATGGTGGTCATGTTCGAAAACAAAATGGTAGTCATGTTCGAAAACAAAATGGTAGTCATGTTCAAAAACAAAATGGTAGTCATGTTCAATAACAAAATGGTTGTTATGTTCAAAAACAAAATGGTGGTCATGTTCAAAAACAAAATGGTGGTCATGTTCGAAAACAAAATGGTAGTCATGTTCAAAAACAAAATGGTGGTCATGTTCAAAAACAAAATGGTGGTCATGTTCGAAAACAAAATGGTGGTCATGTTCGAAAACAAAATGGTAGTCATGTTCAAAAACAAAATGGTGGTTATGTTCAAAAACAAAATGGTGGTCATGTTCAAAAACAAAATGGTGGTCATGTTCGAAAACAAAATGGTGGTCATGTTCGAAAACAAAATGGTAGTCATGTTCAAAAACAAAATGCTAGTCATGTTCAAAAACAAAATGGTGATCATGTTCAAAAACAAAATGGTGGTCAGGTTCGAAAACAAAATGCTAGTCATGTTCAAAATCAAAATGCTAGTCATGTTCAAAAACAAAATGGTGGTCAGGTTCGAAAACAAAATGCTAGTCATGTTAAAAAACAAAATGGTGGTCATGTTCGAAAACAAAATGGTAGTCATGTTCGAAAACAAAATGGTGGTCATGTTCAAAAACAAAATGGTGGTCATGTTCAAAAACAAAATGGTGGTCATGTTCAAAAACAAACTGGTGGTCATGTTCAAAAACAAAATGGTGGTCATGTTCGAAAACAAAATGGTGGTCATGTTCGAAAACAAAATGGTAGTCATGTTCAAAAACAAAATGGTAGTCATGTTCGAAAACAAAATGGTAGTCATGTTCAAAAACAAAATGGTAGTCATGTTCAAAAACAAAATGGTGGTCATGTTCAAAAACAAAATGGTGGTCATGTTCAAAAACCAAATGGTAGTCATGTTCAAAAACCAAATGGTAGTCATGTTCGAAAACAAAATGGTGGTCATGTTCAAAAACAAAATGGTAGTCATGTTCAAAAACAAAATGGTAGTCATGTTCAAAAACAAAATGGTAGTCATGTTCAAAAACAAAATGGTAGTCATGTTCAAAAACAAAATGGTAGTCATGTTCGAAAACAAAATGGTGGTCATGTTCAAAAACAAAATGGTAGTCATGTTCAAAAACAAAATGGTAGTCATGTTCAAAAACAAAATGGTAGTCATGTTCAAAAACAAAATGGTAGTCATGTTCGAAAACAAAATGGTAGTCATGTTCAAAAACAAAATGGTAGTCATGTTCAAAAACAAAATGGTGGTCATGTTCAAAAACAAAATGGTGGTCATGTTCAAAAACAAAATGGTAGTCATGTTCAAAAACCAAATGGTAGTCATGTTCGAAAACAAAATGGTGGTCATGTTCGAAAACAAAATGGTAGTCATGTTCAAAAACAAAATGGTAGTCATGTTCAAAAACAAAATGGTAGTCATGTTCAAAAACAAAATGGTAGTCATGTTCAAAAACAAAATGGTAGTCATGTTCAAAAACAAAATGGTAGTCATGTTCAAAAACAAAATGGTAGTCATGTTCAAAAACAAAATGGTAGTCATGTTCAAAAACAAAATGGTGGTCATGTTCAAAAACAAAATGGTAGTCATGTTCAAAAACAAAATGGTAGTCATGTTCAAAAACAAAATGGTAGTCATGTTCAAAAACAAAATGGTAGTTATGTTCGAAAACCAAATGGTGGTCATGTTCGAAAACAAAATGGTGGTCATGTTCAAAAACAAAATGGTAGTCATGTTCAAAAACAAAATGGTAGTCATGTTCAAAAACAAAATGGTAGTCATGTTCAAAAACAAAATGGTAGTCATGTTCAAAAACAAAATGGTAGTCATGTTCAAAAACAAAATGGTAGTCATGTTCAAAAACAAAATGGTAGTCATGTTCGAAAACAAAATGGTAGTCATGTTCGAAAACAAAATGGTAGTCATGTTCAAAAACAAAATGGTAGTCATGTTCAAAAACAAAATGGTGGTCATGTTCAAAAACAAAATGGTGGTCATGTTCAAAAACAAAATGGTGGTCATGTTCAAAAACAAAATGGTAGTCATGTTCAAAAACAAAATGGTGGTCATGTTCAAAAACAAAATGGTAGTCATGTTCAAAAACAAAATGGTAGTCATGTTCAAAAACAAAATGGTAGTCATGTTCAAAAACAAAATGGTAGTCATGTTCAAAAACAAAATGTTAGTCATGTTCGAAAACAAAATGGTGGTCATGTTCGAAAACAAAATGGTAGTCATGTTCAAAAACAAAATGGTAGTCATGTTCAAAAACAAAATGGTGGTCATGTTCAAAAACAAAATGGTGGTCATGTTCAAAAACAAAATGGTGGTCATGTTCAAAAACAAAATGGTAGTCATGTTCAAAAACAAAATGGTAGTCATGTTCAAAAACAAAATGGTAGTCATGTTCGAAAACAAAATGGTAGTCATGTTCAAAAACAAAATGGTGGTCATGTTCAAAAACAAAATGGTAGTCATGTTCAAAAACAAAACGGTAGTCATGTTCAAAAACAAAATGGTAGTCATGTTCGAAAACAAAATGGTAGTCATGTTCAAAAACAAAATGTTGGTCATGTTCAAAAACAAAATGGTAATCATGTTCAAAAACAAAATGGTGGTCATGTTCAAAAACAAAATGGTGGTCATGTTCAAAAACAAAATGCTAGTCATGTTCAAAAACAAAATGGTAGTCATGTTCGAAAACAAAATGGTGGTCATGTTCAAAAACAAAATGGTGGTCATGTTCAAAAACAAAATGCTAGTCATGTTCAAAAACAAAATGGTAGTCATGTTCAAAAACAAAATGGTAGTCATGTCTGAAAACAAAATGGTGGTCATGTTCAAAAACAAAATGCTAGTCATGTTCAAAAACAAAATGGTAGTCATGTTCAAAAACAAAATGGTAGTCATGTTCGAAAACAAAATGGTAGTCATGTTCAAAAACAAAATGGTAGTCATGTTCAAAAACAAAATGGTGGTCATGTTCAAAAACAAAATGGTGGTCATGTTCAAAAACAAAATGGTGGTCATGTTCAAAAACAAAATGGTAGTCATGTTCAAAAACAAAATGGTGGTCATGTTCAAAAACAAAATGGTAGTCATGTTCAAAAACAAAATGGTAGTCATGTTCAAAAACAAAATGGTAGTCATGTTCGAAAACAAAATGGTAGTCATGTTCAAAAACAAAATGGTAGTCATGTTCAAAAACAAAATGGTGGTCATGTTCAAAAACAAAATGGTAGTCATGTTCGAAAACAAAATGGTGGTCATGTTCAAAAACAAAATGGTGGTCATGTTCAAATACAAAATGGTGGTCATGTTCAAAAACAAAATGGTAGTCATGTTCGAAAACAAAATGGTGGTCATGTTCAAAAACAAAATGGTAGTCATGTTCAAAAACAAAATGGTGGTCATGTTCAAAAACAAAATGGTAGTCATGTTCAAAAACAAAATGGTAGTCATGTTCAAACACAAAATGGTGGTCATGTTCGAAAACAAAATGGTGGTCATGTTCAAAAACAAAATGGTGGTCATGTTCAAAAACAAAATGGTGGTTATGTTCAAAAACAAAATGGTGATCATGTTCAAAAACAAAATGGTAGTCATGTTCGAAAACAAAATGGTAGTCATGTTCAAAAACAAAATGGTGGTCATGTTCAAAAACAAAATGGTGGTCATGTTCGAAAACAAAATGGTGGTCAGGTTCGAAAACAAAATGGTAGTCATGTTCAAAAACAAAATGGTGGTCATGTTCAAAAACAAAATGGTGGTTATGTTCAAAAACAAAATGGTGATCATGTTCAAAAACAAAATGGTGGTCATATTCGAAAACAAAATGGTAGTCATGTTCAAAAACAAAATGGTGGTCATGTTCAAAAACAAAATGGTGGTCATGTTCGAAAACAAAATGGTAGTCATGTTCAAAAACAAAATGGTAGTCATGTTCAAAAACAAAATGGTGGTTATGTTCAAAAACAAAATGGTGGTCATGTTCAAAAACAAAATGGTGGTCATGTTCAAAAACAAACTGGTAGTCATGTTCGAAAACAAAATGGTAGTCATGTTCGAAAACAAAATGGTAGTCATGTTCGAAAACAAAATGGTAGTCATGTTCAAAAACAAAATGGTGGTTATGTTCAAAAACAAAATGGTGGTTATGTTCAAAAACAAAATGGTGGTCATGTTCAAAAACAAAATGGTGGTCATGTTCAAAAACAAAATGGTAGTCATGTTCGAAAACAAAATGGTAGTCATGTTCGAAAACAAAATGGTAGTCATGTTCAAAAACAAAATGGTGGTCATGTTCGAAAACAAAATGGTGGTCATGTTCGAACACAAAATGGTAGTCATGTTCAAAAACAAAATGGTAGTCATGTTCAAAAACAAAATGGTAGTCATGTTCAAAAACAAAATGGTGGTCATGTTCAAAAACAAAATGGTGGTCATGTTCAAAAACAAAATGGTGGTCATGTTCAAAAACAAAATAGTAGTCATGTTCAAAAACAAAATGGTGGTCATGTTCAAAAACAAAATGGTAGTCATGTTCAAAAACAAAATGGTAGTCATGTTCAAAAACAAAATGGTAGTCATGTTCGAAAACAAAATGGTAGTCATGTTCAAAAACAAAATGGTAGTCATGTTCAAAAACAAAATGGTGGTCATGTTCAAAAACAAAATGGTAGTCATGTTCGAAAACAAAATGGTGGTCATGTTCAAAAACAAAATGGTGGTCATGTTCAAAAACAAAATGGTGGTCATGTTCAAAAACAAAATGGTAGTCATGTTCGAAAACAAAATGGTGGTCATGTTCAAAAACAAAATGGTAGTCATGTTCAAAAACAAAATGGTGGTCATGTTCAAAAACAAAATGGTAGTCATGTTCAAAAACAAAATGGTAGTCATGTTCAAACACAAAACGGTGGTCATGTTCGAAAACAAAATGGTGGTCATGTTCAAAAACAAAATGGTGGTCATGTTCAAAAACAAAATGGTGGTTATGTTCAAAAACAAAATGGTGATCATGTTCAAAAACAAAATGGTAGTCATGTTCGAAAACAAAATGGTAGTCATGTTCAAAAACAAAATGGTGGTCATGTTCAAAAACAAAATGGTGGTCATGTTCGAAAACAAAATGGTGGTCAGGTTCGAAAACAAAATGGTAGTCATGTTCAAAAACAAAATGGTGGTCATGTTCAAAAACAAACTGGTAGTCATGTTCAAAAACAAAATGGTAGTCATGTTCAAAAACAAAATGGTAGTCATGTTCGAAAACAAAATGCTAGTCATGTTCAAAAACAAAATGGTGATCATGTTCAAAAACAAAATGGTGGTCAGGTTCGAAAACAAAATGCTAGTCATGTTCAAAATCAAAATGCTAGTCATGTTCAAAAACAAAATGGTGGTCAGGTTCGAAAACAAAATGCTAGTCATGTTCAAAAACAAAATGGTGGTCATGTTCGAAAACAAAATGGTAGTCATGTTCGAAAACAAAATGGTGGTCATGTTCAAAAACAAAATGGTGGTCATGTTCAAAAACAAAATGGTGGTCATGTTCAAAAACAAACTGGTGGTCATGTTCAAAAACAAAATGGTGGTCATGTTCGAAAACAAAATGGTGGTCATGTTCAAAAACAAAATGGTGGTCATGTTCGAAAACCAAATGGTAGTCATGTTCAAAAACAAAATGGTGGTTATGTTAAAAAACAAACTGGTGGTCATGTTCAAAAACAAAATGGTGGTCAGGTTCGAAAACAAAATGGTGGTCATGTTCAAAAACAAAATGGTAGTCATGTTCAAAAACAAAATGGTGGTCATGTTCGAAAACAAAATGGTGGTCATGTTCAAAAACAAAATGCTAGTCATGTTCAAAAACAAAATGGTAGTCATGTTCAAAAACAAAATGGTAGTCATGTTCGAAAACAAAATGGTGGTTATGTTCAAAAACAAAATGGTGGTCATGTTCAAAAACAAAATTGTGGTCATGTTCAAAAACAAAATGGTAGTCATGTTCGAAAACAAAATGGTGGTCATGTTCAAAAACAAAATGGTGGTCATGTTCAAAAACAAAATGGTAGTCATGTTCAAAAACAAAATGGTAGTCATGTTCGAAAAAAAATGGTGGTCATGTTCAAAAACAAAATGGTAGTCATGTTCGAAAACAAAATGGTGGTCATGTTCGAAAACAAAATGGTAGTCATGTTCAAAAACAAAATGGTAGTCATGTTCAAAAACAAAATGGTAGTCATGTTCGAAAACAAAATGGTGGTCATGTTCGAAAACAAAATGGTAGTCATGTTCAAAAACAAAATGGTAGTCATGTTCAAAAACAAAATGGTGGTCATGTTCAAAAACAAAATGGTGGTCATGTTCAAAAACAAAATGGTGGTCATGTTCAAAAACAAAATGGTAGTCATGTTCAAAAACAAAATGGTGGTCATGTTCAAAAACAAAATGGTAGTCATGTTCAAAAACAAAATGGTAGTCATGTTCAAAAACAAAATGGTAGTCATGTTCGAAAACAAAATGGTAGTCATGTTCAAAAACAAAATGGTAGTCATGTTCAAAAACAAAATGGTGGTCATGTTCAAAAACAAAATGGTGGTCATGTTCAAAAACAAAATGCTAGTCATGTTCAAAAACAAAATGGTAGTCATGTTCAAAAACAAAATGGTGGTCATGTTCAAAAACAAAATGGTAGTCATGTTCAAAAACAAAATGGTGGTCATGTTCAAAAACAAAATGGTAGTCATGTTCAAAAACAAAATGGTGGTCATGTTCAAAAACAAAATGTTAGTCATGTTCAAAAACAAAATGGTAGTCATGTTCAAAAACAAAATGGTAGTCATGTTCGAAAACAAAATGCTAGTCATGTTCAAAAACAAAATGGTAGTCATGTTCAAAAACAAAATGGTAGTCATGTTCAAAAACAAAATGGTGGTCATGTTCAAAAACAAAATGGTGGTCATGTTCAAAAACAAAATGCTAGTCATGTTCAAAAACAAAATGGTAGTCATGTTCAAAAACAAAATGGTGGTCATGTTCAAAAACAAAATGGTAGTCATGTTCAAAAACAAAATGGTGGTCATGTTCAAAAACAAAATGGTAGTCATGTTCAAAAACAAAATGGTGGGCATGTTCAAAAACAAAATGTTAGTCATGTTCAAAAACAAAATGGTAGTCATGTTCAAAAACAAAATGGTAGTCATGTTCGAAAACAAAATGGTAGTCATGTTCAAAAACAAAATGGTGGTCATGTTCAAAAACAAAATGGTGGTCATGTTCAAAAACAAAATGGTGGTCATTTTCAAAAACAAAATGGTAGTCATGTTCAAAAACAAAATGGTGGTCATGTTCAAAAACAAAATGGTAGTCATGTTCAAAAACAAAATGGTAGTCATGTTCAAAAACAAAATGGTAGTCATGTTCGAAAACAAAATGGTAGTCATGTTCAAAAACAAAATGGTAGTCATGTTCAAAAACAAAATGGTGGTCATGTTCAAAACAAAATGGTGGTCATGTTCAAAAACAAAATGCTAGTCATGTTCAAAAACAAAATGGTAGTCATGTTCAAAAACAAAATGGTGGTCATGTTCAAAAACAAAATGGTAGTCATGTTCAAAAACAAAATGGTGGTCATGTTCAAAAACAAAATGGTAGTCATGGTCAAAAACAAAATGGTGGTCATGTTCAAAAACAAAATGTTAGTCATGTTCAAAAACAAAATGGTAGTCATGTTCAAAAACAAAATGGTAGTCATGTTCGAAAAAAAAATGGTGGTCATGTTCAAAAACAAAATGCTAGTCATGTTCAAAAACAAAATGGTAGTCATGTTCAAAAACAAAATGGTAGTCATGTTTGAAAACAAAATGGTAGTCATGTTCAAAAACAAAATGGTAGTCATGTTCAAAAACAAAATGGTGGTCATGTTCAAAAACAAAATGGTGGTCATGTTCAAAAACAAAATGGTGGTCATGTTCAAAAACAAAATGGTAGTCATGTTCAAAAACAAAATGGTGGTCATGTTCAAAAACAAAATGGTGGTCATGTTCAAAAACAAAATGGTAGTCATGTTCAAAAACAAAATGGTAGTCATGTTCGAAAACAAAATGGTAGTCATGTTCAAAAACAAAATGGTAGTCATGTTCAAAAACAAAATGGTGGTCATGTTCAAAAACAAAATGGTAGTCATGTTCGAAAACAAAATGGTGGTCATGTTAAAAAACAAAATGGTGGTCATGTTCAAAAACAAAATGGTGGTCATGTTCAAAAACAAAATGGTAGTCATGTTCGAAAACAAAATGGTGGTCATGTTCAAAAACAAAATGGTAGTCATGTTCAAAAACAAAATGGTGGTCATGTTCAAAAACAAAATGGTAGTCATGTTCAAAAACAAAATGGTAGTCATGTTCAAACACAAAATGGTGGTCATGTTCGAAAACAAAATGGTGGTCATGTTCAAAAACAAAATGGTGGTCATGTTCAAAAACAAAATGGTGGTTATGTTCAAAAACAAAATGGTGGTCATGTTCAAAAACAAAATGGTGGCCATGTTCAAAAACAAAATGGTAGTCATGTTCGAAAACAAAATGGTAGTCATGTTCGAAAACAAAATGGTAGTCATGTTCAAAAACAAAATGGTGGTCATGTTCGAAAACAAAATGGTGGTCATGTTCGAAAACAAAATGGTAGTCATGTTCAAAAACAAAATGGTAGTCATGTTCGAAAAGAAAATGGTGGTCATGTTCGAAAAGAAAATGGTAGTCATGTTCGAAAACAAAATGGTAGTCATGTTCAAAAACAAAATGGTAGTCATGTTCAATAACAAAATGGTGGTTATGTTCAAAAACAAAATGGTGATCATGTTCAAAAACAAAATGGTGGTCATGTTCAAAAACAAAATGGTAGTCATGTTCAAAAACAAAATGGTGGTCATGTTCAAAAACAAAATGGTGGTCATGTTCGAAAACAAAATGGTGGTCATGTTCGAAAACAAAATGGTAGTCATGTTCAAAAACAAAATGGTGGTTATGTTCAAAAACAAACTGGTGGTCATGTTCAAAAACAAAATGGTGGTCATGTTCGAAAACAAAATGGTGGTCATGTTCAAAAACAAAATGGTAGTCATGTTCGAAAACAAAATGGTGGTCATGTTCAAAAACAAAATGGTAGTCATGTTCGAAAACAAAATGGTAGTCATGTTCAAAAACAAAATGGTGGTCATGTTCGAAAACAAAATGGTGGTCATGTTCGAAAACAAAATGGTAGTCATGTTCAAAAACAAAATGGTAGTCATGTTCGAAAACAAAATGGTGGTCATGTTCAAAAACAAAATGGTAGTCATGTTCGAAAACAAAATGGTAGTCATGTTCGAAAACAAAATGGTAGTCATGTTCAAAAACAAAATGGTGGTTATGTTCAAAAACAAAATGGTGGTCATGTTCAAAAACAAAATGGTGGTCATGTTCAAAAAAAAAATGGTAGTCATGTTCGAAAACAAAATGGTAGTCATGTTCGAAAACAAAATGGTAGTCATGTTCAAAAACAAAATGGTGGTTATGTTCAAAAACAAAATGGTGGTCATGTTCAAAAACAAAATGGTGGTCATGTTCAAAAACAAAATGGTAGTCATGTTCGAAAACAAAATGGTGGTCATGTTCAAAAACAAAATGCTAGTCATGTTCAAAAACAAAATGGTAGTCATGTTCAAAAACAAAATGGTAGTCATGTTCGAAAACAAAATGGTGGTCATGTTCAAAAACAAAATGCTAGTCATGTTCAAAAACAAAATGGTAGTCATGTTCAAAAACAAAATGGTAGTCATGTTCAAAAACCAAATGGTAGTCATGTTCGAAAACAAAATGGTGGTCATGTTCGAAAACAAAATGGTAGTCATGTTCAAAAACAAAATGGTAGTCATGTTCAAAAACAAAATGGTAGTCATGTTCAAAAACAAAATGGTGGTCATGTTCAATAACAAAATGGTGGTCATGTTCAAAAACAAAATGGTAGTCATGTTCAAAAACAAAATGGTGGTCATGTTCAAAAACAAAATGGTAGTCATGTTCAAAAACAAAATGGTAGTCATGTTCAAAAACAAAATGGTAGTCATGTTCGAAAACAAAATGGTGGTCATGTTCGAAAACAAAATGGTAGTCATGTTCAAAAACAAAATGGTAGTCATGTTCAAAAACAAAATGGTAGTCATGTTCAAAAACAAAATGGTAGTCATGTTCGAAAACAAAATGGTGGTCATGTTCGAAAACAAAATGGTAGTCATGTTCAAAAACAAAATGGTAGTCATGTTCAAAAACAAAATGGTAGTCATGTTCAAAAACAAAATGGTAGTCATGTTCAAAAACAAAATGGTAGTCATGTTCAAAAACAAAATGGTGGTTATGTTCAAAAACAAAATGGTAGTCATGTTCGAAAACAAAATGGTAGTCATGTTCGAAAACAAAATGGTAGTCATGTTCAAAAACAAAATGGTGGTTATGTTCAAAAACAAAATGGTGGTCATGTTCAAAAACAAAATGGTGGTCATGTTCAAAAACAAAATGGTAGTCATGTTCGAAAACAAAATGGTAGTCATGTTCGAAAACAAAATGGTAGTCATGTTCAAAAACAAAATGGTGGTTATGTTCAAAAACAAAATGGTGGTCATGTTCAAAAACAAAATGGTGGCATGTTCAAAAACAAAATGGTAGTCATGTTCGAAAACAAAATGGTGGTCATGTTCAAAAACAAAATGCTAGTCATGTTCAAAAACAAAATGGTAGTCATGTTCAAAAACAAAATGGTAGTCATGTTCGAAAACAAAATGGTGGTCATGTTCAAAAACAAAATGCTAGTCATGTTCAAAAACAAAATGGTAGTCATGTTCAAAAACAAAATGGTAGTCATGTTCAAAAACCAAATGGTAGTCATGTTCGAAAACAAAATGGTGGTCATGTTCGAAAACAAAATGGTAGTCATGTTCAAAAACAAAATGGTAGTCATGTTCAAAAACAAAATGGTGGTCATGTTCAAAAACAAAATGGTGGTCATGTTCAAAAACAAAATGGTAGTCATGTTCAAAAACAAAATGGTAGTCATGTTCAAAAACAAAATGGTAGTCATGTTCAAAAACAAAATGGTAGTCATGTTCAAAAACAAAATGGTAGTCATGTTCGAAAACAAAATGGTGGTCATGTTCGAAAACAAAATGGTGGTCATGTTCAAAAACAAAATGGTAGTCATGTTCAAAAACAAAATGGTAGTCATGTTCAAAAAAAAAATGGTAGTCATGTTCAAAAACAAAATGGTAGTCATGTTCAAAAACAAAATGGTAGTCATGTTCAAAAACAAAATGGTAGTCATGTTCAAAAACAAAATGGTAGTCATGTTCAAAAACAAAATGGTAGTCATGTTCAAAAACAAAATGGTAGTCATGTTCAAAAACAAAATGGTAGTCATGTTCAAAAACAAAATGGTAGTCATGTTCAAAAACAAAATGGTAGTCATGTTCAAAAACAAAATGGTAGTCATGTTCAAAAACAAAATGGTAGTCATGTTCAAAAACAAAATGGTAGTCATGTTCGAAAACAAAATGGTGGTCATGTTCGAAAACAAAATGGTGGTCATGTTCAAAAACAAAATGGTAGTCATGTTCAAAAACAAAATGGTAGTCATGTTCAAAAACAAAATGGTAGTCATGTTCAAAAACAAAATGGTAGTCATGTTCAAAAACAAAATGGTAGTCATGTTCAAAAACAAAATGGTAGTCATGTTCAAAAACAAAATGGTAGTCATGTTCGAAAACAAAATGGTGGTCATGTTCGAAAACAAAATGGTAGTCATGTTCAAAAACAAAATGGTGGTCATGTTCAAAAACAAAATGGTGGTCATGTTCAAAAACAAAATGGTGGTCATGTTCAAAAACAAAATGGTAGTCATGTTCAAAAACAAAATGGTAGTCATGTTCAAAAACAAAATGGTAGTCATGTTCAAAAACAAAATGGTAGTCATGTTCAAAAACAAAATGGTAGTCATGTTCAAAAACAAAATGGTAGTCATGTTCAAAAACAAAATGGTAGTCATGTTCGAAAACAAAATGGTGGTCATGTTCGAAAACAAAATGGTAGTCATGTTCAAAAACAAAATGGTAGTCATGTTCAAAAACAAAATGGTGGTCATGTTCAAAAACAAAATGGTGGTCATGTTCAAAAACAAAATGGTGGTCATGTTCAAAAACAAAATGGTAGTCATGTTCAAAAACAAAATGGTAGTCATGTTCAAAAACAAAATGGTAGCCATGTTCGAAAACAAAATGGTAGTCATGTTCAAAAACAAAATGGTGGTCATGTTCAAAAACAAAATGGTAGTCATGTTCAAAAACAAAACGGTAGTCATGTTCAAAAACAAAATGGTAGTCATGTTCGAAAACAAAATGGTAGTCATGTTCAAAAACAAAATGTTGGTCATGTTCAAAAACAAAATGGTAGTCATGTTCAAAAACAAAATGGTGGTCATGTTCAAAAACAAAATGGTGGTCATGTTCAAAAACAAAATGCTAGTCATGTTCAAAAACAAAATGGTAGTCATGTTCAAAAACAAAATGGTGGTCATGTTCAAAAACAAAATGGTGGTCATGTTCAAAAACAAAATGCTAGTCATGTTCAAAAACAAAATGGTAGTCATGTTCAAAAACAAAATGGTAGTCATGTTCGAAAACAAAATGGTGGTCATGTTCAAAAACAAAATGCTAGTCATGTTCAAAAACAAAATGGTAGTCATGTTCAAAAACAAAATGGTAGTCATGTTCGAAAACAAAATGGTAGTCATGTTCAAAAACAAAATGGTAGTCATGTTCAAAAACAAAATGGTGGTAATGTTCAAAAACAAAATGGTGGTCATGTTCAAAAACAAAATGGTGGTCATGTTCAAAAACAAAATGGTAGTCATGTTCAAAAACAAAATGGTGGTCATGTTCAAAAACAAAATGGTAGTCATGTTCAAAAACAAAATGGTAGTCATGTTCAAAAACAAAATGGTAGTCATGTTCGAAAACAAAATGGTAGTCATGTTCAAAAACAAAATGGTAGTCATGTTCAAAAACAAAATGGTGGTCATGTTCAAAAACAAAATGGTAGTCATGTTCGAAAACAAAATGGTGGTCATGTTCAAAAACAAAATGGTGGTCATGTTCAAATACAAAATGGTGGTCATGTTCAAAAACAAAATGGTAGTCATGTTCGAAAACAAAATGGTGGTCATGTTCAAAAACAAAATGGTAGTCATGTTCAAAAACAAAATGGTGGTCATGTTCAAAAACAAAATGGTAGTCATGTTCAAAAACAAAATGGTAGTCATGTTCAAACACAAAATGGTGGTCATGTTCGAAAACAAAATGGTGGTCATGTTCAAAAACAAAATGGTGGTCATGTTCAAAAACAAAATGGTGGTTATGTTCAAAAACAAAATGGTGATCATGTTCAAAAACAAAATGGTAGTCATGTTCGAAAACAAAATGGTAGTCATGTTCAAAAACAAAATGGTGGTCATGTTCAAAAACAAAATGGTGGTCATGTTCGAAAACAAAATGGTGGTCAGGTTCGAAAACAAAATGGTAGTCATGTTCAAAAACAAAATGGTGGTCATGTTCAAAAACAAAATGGTGGTTATGTTCAAAAACAAAATGGTGATCATGTTCAAAAACAAAATGGTGGTCATGTTCGAAAACAAAATGGTAGTCATGTTCAAAAACAAAATGGTGGTCATGTTCAAAAACAAAATGGTGGTCATGTTCGAAAACAAAATGGTAGTCATGTTCAAAACAAAATGGTAGTCATGTTCAAAAACAAAATGGTGGTTATGTTCAAAAACAAAATGGTGGTCATGTTAAAAAACAAAATGGTGGTCATGTTCAAAAACAAACTGGTAGTCATGTTCGAAAACAAAATGGTAGTCATGTTCGAAAACAAAATGGTAGTCATGTTCGAAAACAAAATGGTAGTCATGTTCAAAAACAAAATGGTGGTTATGATCAAAAACAAAATGGTGGTTATGTTCAAAAACAAAATGGTGGTCATGTTCAAAAACAAAATGGTGGTCATGTTCAAAAACAAAATGGTAGTCATGTTCGAAAACAAAATGGTAGTCATGTTCGAAAACAAAATGGTAGTCATGTTCAAAAACAAAATGGTGGTCATGTTCGAAAACAAAATGGTGGTCATGTTCGAACACAAAATGGTAGTCATGTTCAAAAACAAAATGGTAGTCATGTTCAAAAACAAAATGGTAGTCATGTTCAAAAACAAAATGGTGGTCATGTTCAAAAACAAAATGGTGGTCATGTTCAAAAACAAAATGGTGGTCATGTTAAAAAACAAAATGGTAGTCATGTTCAAAAACAAAATGGTGGTCATGTTCAAAAACAAAATGGTAGTCATGTTCAAAAACAAAATGGTAGTCATGTTCAAAAACAAAATGGTAGTCATGTTCGAAAACAAAATGGTGGTCATGTTCAAAAACAAAATGGTAGTCATGTTCAAAAACAAAATGGTGGTCATGTTCAAAAACAAAATGGTAGTCATGTTCGAAAACAAAATGGTGGTCATGTTCAAAAACAAAATGGTGGTCATGTTCAAAAACAAAATGGTGGTCATGTTCAAAAACAAAATGGTAGTCATGTTCGAAAACAAAATGGTGGTCATGTTCAAAAACAAAATGGTAGTCATGTTCAAAAACAAAATGGTGGTCATGTTCAAAAACAAAATGGTAGTCATGTTCAAAAACAAAATGGTAGTCATGTTCAAACACAAAACGGTGGTCATGTTCGAAAACAAAATGGTGGTCATGTTCAAAAACAAAATGGTGGTCATGTTCAAAAACAAAATGGTGGTTATGTTCAAAAACAAAATGGTGATCATGTTCAAAAACAAAATGGTAGTCATGTTCGAAAACAAAATGGTAGTCATGTTCAAAAACAAAATGGTGGTCATGTTCAAAAACAAAATGGTGGTCATGTTCGAAAACAAAATGGTGGTCAGGTTCGAAAACAAAATGGTAGTCATGTTCAAAAACAAAATGGTGGTCATGTTCAAAAACAAAATGGTGGTTATGTTCAAAAACAAAATGGTGATCATGTTCAAAAACAAAATGGTGGTCATGTTCGAAAACAAAATGGTAGTCATGTTCAAAAACAAAATGGTGGTCATGTTCAAAAACAAAATGGTGGTCATGTTCGAAAACAAAATGGTAGTCATGTTCAAAAACAAAATGGTAGTCATGTTCAAAAACAAAATGGTGGTTATGTTAAAAAACAAAATGGTGGTCATGTTCAAAAACTAAATGGTGGTCATGTTCAAAAACAAACTGGTAGTCATGTTCGAAAACAAAATGGTAGTCATGTTCGAAAACAAAATGGTAGTCATGTTCGAAAACAAAATGGTAGTCATGTTCAAAAACAAAATGGTGGTTATGTTCAAAAACAAAATGGTGGTTATGTTCAAAAACAAAATGGTGGTCATGTTCAAAAACAAAATGGTGGTCATGTTCAAAAACAAAATGGTAGTCATGTTCGAAAACAAAATGGTAGTCATGTTCGAAAACAAAATGGTAGTCATGTTCAAAAACAAAATGGTGGTCATGTTCGAAAACAAAATGGTGGTCATGTTCAAAAACAAAATGGTAGTCATGTTCAAAAACAAAATGGTAGTCATGTTCGAAAACAAAATGGTGGTCATGTTCGAAAACAAAATGGTAGTCATGTTCGAAAACAAAATGGTAGTCATGTTCAAAAACAAAATGGTAGTCATGTTCAATAACAAAATGGTTGTTATGTTCAAAAACAAAATGGTGGTCATGTTCAAAAACAAAATGGTGGTCATGTTCGAAAACAAAATGGTAGTCATGTTCAAAAACAAAATGGTGGTCATGTTCAAAAACAAAATGGTGGTCATGTTCGAAAACAAAATGGTGGTCATGTTCGAAAACAAAATGGTAGTCATGTTCAAAAACAAAATGGTGGTTATGTTCAAAAACAAAATGGTGGTCATGTTCAAAAACAAAATGGTGGTCATGTTCGAAAACAAAATGGTGGTCATGTTCAAAAACAAAATGGTAGTCATGTTCGAAAACAAAATGGTGGTCATGTTCAAAAACAAAATGGTAGTCATGTTCTAAAACAAAATGGTAGTCATGTTCAAAAACAAAATGGTGGTCATGTTCGAAAACAAAATGGTGGTCATGTTCGAAAACAAAATGGTAGTCATGTTCAAAAACAAAATGGTAGTCATGTTCAAAAACAAAATGGTGGTCATGTTCAAAAACAAAATGGTAGTCATGTTCGAAAACAAAATGGTAGTCATGTTCAAAAACAAAATGGTAGTCATGTTCAAAAACAAAATGGTGGTCATGTTCAAAAACAAAATGGTAGTCATGTTCGAAAAAAAAATGGTGGTCATGTTCAAAAACAAAATGGTGGTCATGTTCAAAAACAAAATGGTAGTCATGTTCAAAAACAAAATGGTAGTCATGTTCGAAAACAAAATGGTGGTCATGTTCAAAAACAAAATGGTAGTCATGTTCAAAAACAAAATGGTGGTCATGTTCAAAAACAAAATGGTAGTCATGTTCAAAAACAAAATGGTAGTCATGTTCAAACACAAAATGGTGGTCATGTTCGAAAACAAAATGGTGGTCATGTTCAAAAACAAAATCGTGGTCATGTTCAAAAACAAAATGGTGGTTATGTTCAAAAACAAAATGGTGATCATGTTCAAAAACAAAATGGTAGTCATGTTCGAAAACAAAATGGTGGTCATGTTCAAAAACAAAATCGTGGTCATGTTCAAAAACAAACTGGTGGTCATGTTCAAAAACAAAATGGTGGTCATGTTCGAAAACAAAATGGTAGTCATGTTCAAAAACAAAATGGTGGTCATGTTCAAAAAAAAAATGGTGGTCATGTTCGAAAACAAAATGGTGGTCAGGTTCGAAAACAAAATGGTAGTCATGTTCAAAAACAAAATGGTGGTCATGTTCAAAAACAAAATGGTGGTTATGTTCAAAAACAAAATGGTGATCATGTTCAAAAACAAAATGGTGGTCATGTTCGAAAACAAAATGGTAGTCATGTTCAAAAACAAAATGGTGGTCATGTTCAAAAACAAAATGGTGGTCATGTTCGAAAACAAAATGGTAGTCATGTTCAAAAACAAAATGGTAGTCATGTTCAAAAACAAAATGGTGGTTATGTTCAAAAACAAAATGGTGGTCATGTTCAAAAACAAAATGGTGGTCATGGTCGAAAACAAACTGGTAGTCATGTTCGAAAACAAAATGGTAGTCATGTTCGAAAACAAAATGGTAGTCATGTTCGAAAACAAAATGGTAGTAATGTTCAAAAACAAAATGGTGGTTATGTTCAAAAACAAAATGGTGGTTATGTTCAAAAACAAAATGGTGGTCATGTTCAAAAACAAAATGGTGGTCATGTTCAAAAACAAAATGGTAGTCATGTTCGAAAACAAAATGGTAGTCATGTTCGAAAACAAAATGGTAGTCATGTTCAAAAACAAAATGGTGGTCATGTTCGAAAACAAAATGGTGGTCATGTTCGAACACAAAATGGTAGTCATGTTCAAAAACAAAATGGAAGTCATGTTCGAAAACAAAATGGTGGTCATGTTCGAAAACAAAATGGTAGTCATGTTCGAAAACAAAATGGTGGTCATGTTCAAAAACAAAATGGTGGTCATGTTCAATAACAAAATGGTTGTTATGTTCAAAAACAAAATGGTGGTCATGTTCAAAAACAAAATGGTGGTCATGTTCGAAAACAAAATGGTAGTCATGTTCAAAAACAAAATGGTGGTCATGTTCAAAAACAAAATGGTGGTCATGTTCGAAAACAAAATGGTGGTCATGTTCGAAAACAAAATGGTAGTCATGTTCAAAAACAAAATGGTGGTTATGTTCAAAAACAAAATGGTAGTCATGTTCAAAAACAAAATGGTGGTCATGTTCGAAAACAAAATGGTGGTCATGTTCAAAAACAAAATGGTAGTCATGTTCGAAAACAAAATGGTGGTCATGTTCAAAAACAAAATGGTAGTCATGTTCTAAAACAAAATGGTAGTCATGTTCAAAAACAAAATGGTGGTCATGTTCGAAAACAAAATGGTGGTCATGTTCGAAAACAAAATGGTAGTCATGTTCAAAAACAAAATGGTAGTCATGTTCAAAAACAAAATGGTGGTCATGTTCAAAAACAAAATGGTAGTCATGTTCAAAAACAAAATGGTGGTCATGTTCAAAAACAAAATGGTAGTCATGTTCAAAAACAAAATGGTAGTCATGTTCAAAAACAAAATGGTAGTCATGTTCGAAAACAAAATGGTAGTCATGTTCAAAAACAAAATGGTAGTCATGTTCAAAAACAAAATGGTGGTCATGTTCAAAAACAAAATGGTAGTCATGTTCGAAAACAAAATGGTGGTCATGTTCAAAAAAAAAATGGTGGTCATGTTCAAAAACAAAATTGTGGTCATGTTCAAAAACAAAATGGTAGTCATGTTCGAAAACAAAATGGTGGTCATGTTCAAAAACAAAATGAGAGTCATGTTCAAAAACAAAATGGTGGTCATGTTCAAAAACAAAATGGTAGTCATGTTCAAAAACAAAATGGTAGTCATGTTCAAAAACAAAATGGTGGTCATGTTCAAAAACAAAATGGTGATCATGTTCAAAAACAAAATGGTGGTCATGTTCGAAAACAAAATGGTAGTCATGTTCAAAAACAAAATGGTGGTCATGTTCAAAAACAAAATGGTGGGCATGTTCGAAAACAAAATGGTGGTCAGGTTCGGAAACAAAATGGTAGTCATGTTCAAAAACAAAATGGTGGTCATGTTCAAAAACAAAATGCTAGTCATGTTCAAAAACAAAATGGTGATCATGTTCAAAAACAAAATGGTGGTCATGTTCGAAAACAAAATGGTAGTCATGTTCAAAAACAAAATGGTGGTCATGTTCAAAAACAAAATGGTGGTCATGTTCGAAAACAAAATGGTAGTCATGTTCAAAAACAAAATGGTAGTCATGTTCAAAAACAAAATGGTGGTCATGTTAAAAAAAAAAATGGTGGTCATGTTCAAAAACAAAATGGTGGTCAGGTTCGAAAACAAAATGGTAGTCATGTTTGAAAACAAAATGGTAGTCATGTTCGAAAACAAAATGGTGGTCATGTTCGAAAACAAAATGGTGGTACTGTTCGAAAACAAAATGGTGGTCAGGTTCAAAAACAAACTGGTAGTCATGTTCGAAAACAAAATGGTAGTCATGTTCGAAAAAAAAATGGTAGTCATGTTCGAAAACAAAATGGTGGTCATGTTCGAAAACAAAATGGTAGTCATGTTCGAAAACAAAATGGTGGTCATGTTCGAAAACAAACTGGTAGTCATGTTCGAAAACAAAATGGTGGTCATGTTCAAAAACAAAATGGTGGTCATGTTCAAAAACAAAATAGTGGTCATGTTCAAAAACAAAATGGTGGTCATGTTCGAAAACAAAATGGTGGTCATGTTCAAAAACAAAATGGTGGTTATGTTCAAAAACAAAATGGTGATCATGTTCAAAAACAAAATGGTGGTCATGTTCAAAAACAAAATGGTGGTCATGTTCAAAAACAAAATGGTGGTCATGTTCAAAAACAAAATGGTAGTCATGTTTAAAAACAAAATGCTAGTCATGTTCAAAAACAAAATGGTAGTCATGTTCAAAAACAAAATGGTGGTCATGTTCAAAAAAGAAATGGTGGTCATGTTCAAAAACAAAATGGTGGTCATGTTCAAAAACAAAATGGTAGTCATGTTCGAAAACAAAATGGTAGTCATGTTCGAAAACAAAATGGTAGTCATGTTCAAAAACAAAATGGTAGTCATGTTCGAAAACAAAATGGTGGTCATGTTCAAAAACAAAATGGTAGTCATGTTCGAAAACAAAATGGTAATCATGTTCAAAAACAAAATGGTGGTCATGTTCGAAAACAAAATGGTGGTCATGTTCGAAAACAAAATGGTGGTCATGTTCGAAAACAAAATGGTGGTCATGTTCAAAAACAAAATTGTAGTCATGTTCGAAAAAAAAATGGTGGTCATGTTCAAAAACAAAATGGTGGTCATGTTCAAAAACAAAATGGTGGTCATGTTCGAAAACAAAATGGTAGTCATGTTCAAAAACAAAATGGTAGTCATGTTCGAAAACAAAATGGTTGTCATGTTCGAAAACAAAATGGTAGTCAAGTTTTAAAACAAAATGGTAGTCATGTTCGAAAACAAAATGGTAGTCATGTTCAAAAACAAAATGGTGGTTATGTTCAAAAACAAAATGGTGATCATGTTCAAAAACAAAATGGTGGTCATGTTCGAAAACAAAATGGTAGTCATGTTAAAAAATAAAATGGTGGTCATGTCCAAACACAAAATGGTGGTCATGTTCGAAAACAAAATGGTAGTCATGTTCAAAAACAAAATGGTGGTTATGTTCAAAAACAAACTGGTGGTCATGTTCAAAAACAAAATGGTGGTCATGTTCGAAAACACAATGGTGGTCATGTTCAAAAACAAAATGGTAGTCATGTTCGAAAACAAAATGGTGGTCATGTTCAAAAACAAAATGGTAGTCATGTTCGAAAACAAAATGGTAGTCATGTTCAAAAACAAAATGGTGGTCATGTTCGAAAACAAAATGGTGGTCATGTTCGAAAACAAAATGGTAGTCATGTTCGAAAACAAAATGGTAGTCATGTTCAAAAACAAAATGGTAGTCATGTTCAAAAACAAAATGGTAGTCATGTTCGAAAACAAAATGGTAGTCATGTTCGAAAACAAAATGTAGTCATGTTCAAAAACAAAATGGTGGTCATGTTCGAAAACAAAATGGTGGTCATGTTCGAAAACAAAATGGTAGTCATGTTCAAAAACAAAATGGTAGTCATGTTCGAAAACAAAATGGTGGTCATGTTCAAAAACAAAATGGTGGTCATGTTCAAAAACAAAATGGTAGTCATGTTCGAAAACAAAATGGTAGTCATGTTCAAAAACAAAATGGTGGTCATGTTAAAAAACAAAATGGTGGTCATGTTCGAAAACAAAATGGTAGTCATGTTCAAAAACAAAATGCTAGTCATGTTCGAAAACAAAATTGTGGTCATGTTCAAAAACAAAATGGTGGTCAGGTTCGAAAACAAAATGCTAGTCATGTTCAAAAACAAAATGCTAGTCATGTTCAAAAACAAAATGGTGGTCATGTTCGAAAACAAAATGGTGGTCAGGTTCGAAAACAAAATGGTAGTCATGTTCAAAAACAAAATGGTGGTCATGTTCAAAAACAAAATGGTGGTTATGTTCAAAAACAAAATGGTGATCATGTTCAAAAACAAAATGGTGGTCATGTTCGAAAACAAAATGGTAGTCATGTTCAAAAACAAAATGGTGGTCATGTTCAAAAACAAAATGGTGGTCATGTTCGAAAACAAAATGGTAGTCATGTTCAAAAACAAAATGGTAGTCATGTTCAAAAACAAAATGGTGGTCATGTTCAAAAACAAAATGGTGGTCATGTTCAAAAACAAAATGGTGGTCAGGTTCGAAAACAAAATGGTAGTCATGTTCGAAAACAAAATGGTAGTCATGTTCGAAAACAAAATGGTAGTCATGTTCAAAAACAAAATGGTAGTCATGTTCGAAAACAAAATGGTGGTCATGTTCGAAAACAAAATAGTAGTCATGTTCGAAAACAAAATGGTAATCATGTTCAAAAACAAAATGGTAGTCATGTTCAAAAACAAAATGGTAGTCATGTTCAAAAACAAAATAGTAGTCATGTTCGAAAACAAAATGGTAATCATGTTCAAAAACAAAATGGTAGTCATGTTCAAAAACAAAATAGTAGTCATGTTCAAAAACAAAATAGTAGTCATGTTCGAAAACAAAATGGTGGTCATGTTCAAAAACAAAATAGTAGTCATGTTCGAAAACAAAATGGTGGTCATGTTCGAAAACAAAATAGTAGTCATGTTCGAAAACAAAATGGTAGTCATGTTCAAAAACAAAATGGTAGTCATGTTCAAAAACAAAATGGTAGTCATGTTCAAAAACAAAATGGTAGTCATGTTCAAAAACAAAATGGTAGTCATGTTCAAAAACAAAATGGTAGTCATGTTCAAAAACAAAATAGTAGTCATGTTCGAAAACAAAATGGTAGTCATGTTCGAAAACAAAATGGTAATCATGTTCAAAAACAAAATGGTAGTCATGTTCAAAAACAAAATGGTAGTCATGTTCAAAAACAAAATGGTAGTCATGTTCAAAAACAAAATGCTAGTCATGTTCAAAAACAAAATGGTAGTCATGTTCAAAAACAAAATAGTAGTCATGTTCGAAAACGAAATGGTAGTCATGTTCAAAAACAAAATGGTAGTCATGTTCGAAAACAAAATGGTAGTCATGTTCAAAAACAAAATGGTAGTCATGTTCAAAAACAAAATTGTGGTCATGTTCGAAAACAAAATGGTGGTCATGTTCGAAAACAAAATGGTGGTCATGTTCGAAAACAAAATGGTGGTCATGTTCAAAAACAAAATTGTAGTCATGTTCGAAAACAAAATGGTGGTCATGTTCAAAAACAAAATGGTGGTCATGTTCAAAAACAAAATGGTGGTCATGTTCGAAAACAAAATGGTAGTCATGTTCAAAAACAAAATGGTAGTCATGTTCGAAAACAAAATGGTGGTCATGTTCGAAAACAAAATGGTAGTCAAGTTCGAAAACAAAATGGTAGTCATGTTCGAAAACAAAATGGTAGTCATGTTCAAAAACAAAATGGTGGTTATGTTCAAAAACAAAATGGTGATCATGTTCAAAAACAAAATGGTGGTCATGTTCGAAAACAAAATGGTAGTCATGTTCAAAAATAAAATGGTGGTCATGTCCAAAAACAAAATGGTGGTCATGTTCGAAAACAAAATGGTAGTCATGTTCAAAAACAAAATGGTGGTTATGTTCAAAAACAAACTGGTGGTCATGTTCAAAAACAAAATGGTGCTCATGTTCGAAAACAAAATGGTGGTCATGTTCAAAAACAAAATGGTAGTCATGTTCGAAAACAAAATGGTGGTCATGTTCAAAAACAAAATGGTAGTCATGTTCGAAAACAAAATGGTAGTAATGTTCAAAAACAAAATGGTGGTCATGTTCGAAAACAAAATGGTGGTCATGTTCGAAAACAAAATGGTAGTCATGTTCGAAAACAAAATGGTAGTCATGTTCAAAAACAAAATGGTAGTCATGTTCAAAAACAAAATGGTAGTCATGTTCGAAAACAAAATGGTAGTCATGTTCGAAAACAAAATGGTAGTCATGTTCAAAAACAAAATGGTGGTCATGTTCGAAAACAAAATGGTGGTCATGTTCGAAAACAAAATGGTCGTCATGTTCAAAAACAAAATGGTAGTCATGTTCGAAAACAAAATGGTGGTCATGTTCAAAAACAAAATGGTGGTCATGTTCAAAAACAAAATGGTAGTCATGTTCGAAAACAAAATGGTAGTCATGTTCAAAAACAAAATGGTGGTCATGTTAAAAAACAAAATGGTGGTCATGTTCGAAAACAAAATGGTAGTCATGTTCAAAAACAAAATGCTAGTCATGTTCGAAAACAAAATTGTGGTCATGTTCAAAAACAAAATGGTGGTCAGGTTCGAAAACAAAATGCTAGTCATGTTCAAAAACAAAATGCTAGTCATGTTCAAAAACAAAATGGTGGTCAGGTTCGAAAACAAAATGCTAGTCATGTTCAAAAACAAAATGGTGGTCATGTTCGAAAACAAAATTGTAGTCATGTTCGAAAACAAAATGGTGGTCATGTTCAAAAACAAAATGGTGGTCATGTTCAAAAACAAAATGGTGGTCATGTTCAAAAACAAACTGGTGGTCATGTTCAAAAACAAAATGGTGGTCATGTTCGAAAACAAAATGGTAGTCATGTTCAAAAACAAAATGGTAGTCATGTTCAAAAACAAAATGGTGGTCATGTTCAAAAACAAAATGGTGGTCATGTTCAAAAACAAACTGGTGGTCATGTTCAAAAACAAAATGGTGGTCATGTTCGAAAACAAAATGGTGGTCATGTTCGAAAACAAAATGGTGGTCATGTTCGAAAACAAAATGGTAGTCATGTTCAAAAACAAAATGGTAGTCATGTTCAAAAACAAAATGGTGGTCATGTTCAAAAACAAAATGGTGGTCATGTTCAAAAACAAAATGGTGGTCATGTTCAAAAACAAAATGGTAGTCATGTTAAAAAACAAAATGGTAGTCATGTTCAAAAACAAAATGGTAGTCATGTTCGAAAACAAAATGGTAGTCATGTTCAAAAACAAAATGGTAGTCATGTTCAAAAACAAAATGGTGGTCATGTTCAAAAACAAAATGGTAGTCATGTTCGAAAACAAAATGGTAGTCATGTTCAAAAAAAAAATGGTGGTCATGTTCAAAAACAAAATGGTGGTCATGTTCAAAAACAAAATGGTAGTCATGTTCGAAAACAAATTGGATGTCATGTTCAAAAACAAAATGGTAGTCATGTTCAAAAACAAAATGGTGGTCATGTTCAAAAACAAAATGGTAGTCATGTTCAAAAACAAAATGGTAGTCATGTTCAAAAACAAAATGGTGGTCATGTTCGGAAACAAAATGGTGGTCATGTTCAAAAACAAAATGGTGGTCATGTTCAAAAACAAAATGGTGGTTATGTTCAAAAACAAAATGGTGATCATGTTCAAAAACAAAATGGTGGTCTTGTTCGAAAACAAAATGGTAGTCATGTTCAAAAACAAAATGGTGGTCATGTTCAAAAACAAAATGGTGGTCATGTTCGAAAACAAAATGGTGGTCAGGTTCGAAAACAAAATGGTAGTCATGTTCAAAAACAACATGGTGGTCATGTTCAAAAACAAAATGGTGGTTATGTTCAAAAACAAAATAGTGATCATGTTCAAAAACAAAATGGTGGTCATGTTCGAAAACAAAATGGTAGTCATGTTCAAAAACAAAATGGTGGTCATGTTCAAAAACAAAATGGTGGTCATGTTCGAAAACAAAATGGTAGTCATGTTCAAAAACAAAATGGTAGTCATGTTCAAAAACAAAATGGTGGTCATGTTCAAAAACAAAATGGTGGTCATGTTCAAAAACAAAATGGTGGTCAGGTTCGAAAACAAAATGGTAGTCATGTTCGAAAACAAAATGGTAGTCATGTTCGAAAACAAAATGGTGGTCATGTTCGAAAACAAAATGGTGGTTATGTTCGAAAACAAAATGGTGGTCAGGTTCAAAAACAAACTGGTAGTCATGTTCGAAAACAAAATGGTAGTCATGTTCGAAAACAAAATGGTAGTCATGTTCGAAAACAAAATGGTAGTCATGTTCGAAAACAAAATGGTGGTCATGTTCGAAAACAAAATGGTAGTCATGTTCGAAAACAAAATGGTAGTCATGTTCAAAAACAAAATGGTGGTCATTTTCAAAAACAAAATGGTGGTTATGTTCAAAAACAAAATGGTGGTCATGTTCAAATACAAAATGGTGGTCATGTTCAAAAACAAAATGGTGGTCATGTTCAAAAACAAAATGGTGGTCATGTTATAAAACAAAATGGTAGTCATGTTCAAAAACAAAATGGTAGTCATGTTCAAAAACAAAATGGTGGTCATGTTCAAAAACAAAATGGTGGTGATGTTCAAAAACAAAATGGTGGTCATGTTCAAAAACAAAATGGTGGTTATGTTCAAAAACAAAATGGTGGTCATGTTCAAAAACAAAATGGTGGTTATGTTCAAAAACAAAATGGTGGTCATGTTCAAAAACAAAATGGTGGTCATGTTCGAAAACAAAATGGTAGTCATGTTCGAAAACAAAATGGTGGTCATGTTCGAAAACAAAATGGTGGTCATGTTCAAAAACAAAATGGTGGTCATGTTCAAAAACAAAATGGTGGTTATGTTCAAAAACAAAATGGTGATCATGTTCAAAAACAAAATGGTGGTCTTGTTCGAAAACAAAATGGTAGTCATGTTCAAAAACAAAATGGTGGTCATGTTCAAAAACAAAATGGTAGTCATGTTCAAAAACAAAATGGTGGTCATGTTCAAAAACAAAATGGTGGTCATGTTCAAAAACAAAATGGTGGTCATGTTCAAAAACAAAATGGTAGTCATGTTAAAAAACAAAATGGTAGTCATGTTCAAAAACAAAATGGTAGTCATGTTCGAAAACAAAATGGTAGTCATGTTCAAAAACAAAATGGTAGTCATGTTCAAAAACAAAATGGTGGTCATGTTCAAAAACAAAATGGTAGTCATGTTCGAAAACAAAATGGTGGTCATGTTCAGAAACAAAATGGTGGTCATGTTCAGAAACAAAATGGTGGTCATGTTAAAAAACAAAATGGTAGTCATGTTCGAAAACAAAATGGTGGTCATGTTCAAAAACAAAATGGTAGTCATGTTCAAAAACAAAATGGTGGTCATGTTTAAAAACAAAATGGTAGTCATGTTCAAAAACAAAATGGTGGTCATGTTCAAAAACAAAATGGTGGTCATGTTCAAAAACAAAATGGTAGTCATGTTCAAAAACAAAATGGTGGTCATGTTCAAAAACAAAATGGTAGTCATGTTCAAAAACAAAATGGTGGTCATGTTCAAAAACAAAATGGTAGTCATGTTCGAAAACAAAATGGTGGTCATGTTCAAAAACAAAATGGTAGTCATGTTCAAAAACAAAATGGTGGTCATGTTCAAAAACAAAATGGTGGTCATGTTCAAAAACAAAATGGTGGTCATGTTCAAAAACAAAATGGTGGTCATGTTTAAAAACAAAATGGTAGTCATGTTCAAAAACAAAATGGTGGTCATGTTCAAAAACAAAATGGTGGTCATGTTCACAAACAAAATGGTGGTCATGTTCAAAAACAAAATGGTGGTCATGTTCAAAAACAAAATGGTGGTCATGTTCAAAAACAAAATAGTAGTCATGTTCAAAAACAAAATGGTAGTCATGTTCAAAAACAAAATGGTGGTCATGTTCAAAAACAAAATGGTGGTCATGTTCAAAAACAAAATGGTGGTCATGTTCAAAAACAAAATGGTAGTCATGTTCAAAAACAAAATGGTAGTCATGTTCAAAAACAAAATGGTGGTCATGTTCGAAAACAAAATGGTGGTCATGTTCAAAAACAAAATGGTGGTCATGTTCAAAAACAAAATGGTGGTTATGTTCAAAAACAAAATGGTGATCATGTTCAAAAACAAAATGGTGGTCTTGTTCGAAAACAAAATGGTAGTCATGTTCAAAAACAAAATGGTGGTCATGTTCAAAAACAAAATGGTGGTCATGTTCGAAAACAAAATGGTAGTCATGTTCAAAAACAAAATGGTTGTCATGTTCAAAAACAAAATGGTGGTCATGTTCAAAAACAAAATGGTGGTTATGTTCAAAAACAAAATGGTGGTCATGTTCAAAAACAAAATGGTGGTTATGTTCAAAAACAAAATGGTGGTCATGTTCAAAAACAAAATGGTGGTTATGTTCAAAAACAAAATGGTGGTCATGTTCAAAAACAAAATGGTGGTCATGTTCAAAAACAAAATGGTAGTCATGTTCAAAAACAAAATGGTAGTCATGTTCAAAAACAAAATGGTGGTCATGTTCAAAAACAAAATGGTAGTCATGTTCAAAAACAAAATGGTGGTCATGTTCAAAAAAAAATGGTGGTCATGTTCAAAAACAAAATGGTTGTCATGTTCAAAAACAAAATGGTAGTCATGTTAAAAAACAAAATGGTAGTCATGTTCAAAAACAAAATGGTAGTCATGTTCGAAAACAAAATGGTAGTCATGTTCAAAAACAAAATGGTAGTCATGTTCAAAAACAAAATGGTGGTCATGTTCAAAAACAAAATGGTAGTCATGTTCGAAAACAAAATGGTGGTCATGTTCACAAACAAAATGGTGGTCATGTTCAGAAACAAAATGGTGGTCATGTTAAAAAACAAAATGGTAGTCATGTTCGAAAACAAAATGGTGGTCATGTTCAAAAACAAAATGGTAGTCATGTTCAAAAACAAAATGGTGGTCATGTTTAAAAACAAAATGGTAGTCATGTTCAAAAACAAAATGGTGGTCATGTTCAAAAACAAAATGGTGGTCATGTTCAAAAACAAAATGGTGGTCATGTTCAAAAACAAAATGGTGGTCATGTTCAAAAACAAAATGGTAGTCATGTTCAAAAACAAAATGGTGGTCATGTTCAAAAACAAAATGGTAGTCATGTTCGAAAACAAAATGGTGGTCATGTTCAAAAACAAAATGGTAGTCATGTTCAAAAACAAAATGGTGGTCATGTTCAAAAACAAAATGGTGGTCATGTTCAAAAACAAAATGGTGGTCATGTTCAAAAACAAAATGGTGGTCATGTTTAAAAACAAAATGGTAGTCATGTTCAAAAACAAAATGGTGGTCATGTTCAAAAACAAAATGGTGGTCATGTTCACAAACAAAATGGTGGTCATGTTCAAAAACAAAATGGTGGTCATGTTCAAAAACAAAATGGTGGTCATGTTCAAAAACAAAATAGTAGTCATGTTCAAAAACAAAATGGTAGTCATGTTCAAAAACAAAATGGTGGTCATGTTCAAAAACAAAATGGTGGTCATGTTCAAAAACAAAATGGTGGTCATGTTCAAAAACAAAATGGTAGTCATGTTCAAAAACAAAATGTTAGTCATGTTCAAAAACAAAATGGTGGTCATGTTCGAAAACAAAATGGTGGTCATGTTCAAAAACAAAATGGTGGTCATGTTCAAAAACAAAATGGTGGTTATGTTCAAAAACAAAATGGTGATCATGTTCAAAAACAAAATGGTGGTCTTGTTCGAAAACAAAATGGTAGTCATGTTCAAAAACAAAATGGTGGTCATGTTCAAAAACAAAATGGTGGTCATGTTCGAAAACAAAATGGTAGTCATGTTCAAAAACAAAATGGTTGTCATGTTCAAAAACAAAATGGTGGTCATGTTCAAAAACAAAATGGTGGTTATGTTCAAAAACAAAATGGTGGTCATGTTCAAAAACAAAATGGTGGTTATGTTCAAAAACAAAATGGTGGTCATGTTCAAAAACAAAATGGTGGTTATGTTCAAAAACAAAATGGTGGTCATGTTCAAAAACAAAATGGTGGTCATGTTCGAAAACAAAATGGTAGTCATGTTCAAAAACAAAATGGTAGTCATGTTCGAAAACAAAATGGTGGTCATGTTCGAAAACAAAATGGTAGTCATGTTCGAAAACAAAATGGTAGTCATGTTCAAAAACAAAATGGTGGTTATGTTCAAAAACAAAATGGTGGTCATGTTCAAAAACAAAATGGTGGTCATGTTCGAAAACAAAATGGTAGTCATGTTCAAAAACAAAATGGTGGTCATGTTCAAAAACAAAATGGTGGTCATGTTCAAAAACAAAATGGTGGTCATGTTCAAAAACAAAATGGTAGTCATGTTCAAAAACAAAATGGTGGTCATGTTCAAAAACAAAATGGTAGTCATGTTCAAAAACAAAATGGTAGTCATGTTCAAAAACAAAATGGTAGTCATGTTCGAAAACAAAATGGTAGTCATGTTCAAAAACAAAATGGTAGTCATGTTCAAAAACAAAATGGTGGTCATGTTCAAAAACAAAATGGTGGTCATGTTCAAAAACAAAATGCTAGTCATGTTCAAAAACAAAATGGTAGTCATGTTCAAAAACAAAATGGTGGTCATGTTCAAAAACAAAATGGTAGTCATGTTCAAAAACAAAATGGTGGTCATGTTCAAAAACAAAATGGTAGTCATGTTCAAAAACAAAATGGTGGTCATGTTCAAAAACAAAATGTTAGTCATGTTCAAAAACAAAATGGTAGTCATGTTCAAAAACAAAATGGTAGTCATGTTCGAAAACAAAATGGTAGTCATGTTCGAAAACAAAATGGTAGTCATGTTCAAAAACAAAATGGTAGTCATGTTCAAAAACAAAATGGTAGTCAGGTTCAAAAACAAAATGGTGGTCATGTTCGAAAACAAAATGGTGGTCATGTTCAAAAACAAAATGGTGGTCATGTTCAAAAACAAAATGGTGGTCATGTTCAAAAACAAAATGGTAGTCATGTTCAAAAACAAAATGGTGGTCATGTTCAAAAACAAAATGGTAGTCATGTTCAAAAACAAAATGGTAGTCATGTTCAAAAACAAAATGGTGGTCATGTTCGAAAACAAAATGGTGGTCATGTTCAAAAACAAAATGGTGGTCATGTTCAAAAACAAAATGGTGGTTATGTTCAAAAACAAAATGGTGATCATGTTCAAAAACAAAATGGTGGTCTTGTTCGAAAAAAAAATGGTAGTCATGTTCAAAAACAAAATGGTGGTCATGTTCAAAAACAAAATGGTAGTCATGTTCAAAAACAAAATGGTGGTCATGTTCAAAAACAAAATGGTGGTCATGTTCAAAAACGAAATGGTGGTCATGTTCAAAAACAAAATGGTAGTCATGTTAAAAAACAAAATGGTAGTCATGTTCAAAAACAAAATGGTAGTCATGTTCGAAAACAAAATGGTAGTCATGTTCAAAAACAAAATGGTAGTCATGTTCAAAAACAAAATGGTGGTCATGTTCAAAAACAAAATGGTAGTCATGTTCGAAAACAAAATGGTGGTCATGTTCACAAACAAAATGGTGGTCATGTTCAAAAACAAAATGGTGGTCATGTTCAAAAACAAAATGGTAGTCATGTTCGAAAACAAAATGGTGGTCATGTTCAAAAACAAAATGGTAGTCATGTTCAAAAACAAAATGGTGGTCATGTTTAAAAACAAAATGGTAGTCATGTTCAAAAACAAAATGGTAGTCATGTTCAAAAACAAAATGGTGGTCATGTTCGAAAACAAAATGGTGGTCATGTTCAAAAACAAAATGGTGGTCATGTTCAAAAACAAAATGGTGGTTATATTCAAAAACAAAATGGTGATCATGTTCAAAAACAAAATGGTGGTCTTGTTCGAAAACAAAATGGTAGTCATGTTCAAAAACAAAATGGTGGTCATGTTCAAAAACAAAATGGTGGTCATGTTCAGAAACAAAATGGTGGTCAGTTTCGAAAACAAAATGGTAGTCATGTTCAAAAACAAAATGGTGGTCATGTTCGAAAACAAAATGGTAGTCATGTTCAAAAACAAAATGGTGATCATGTTCAAAAACAAAATGGTGGTCATGTTCGAAAACAAAATGGTAGTCATGTTCAAAAACAAAATGGTGGTCATGTTCAAAAACAAAATGGTGGTCATGTTCAAAAACAAAATGGTGGTCATGTTCAAAAACAAAATGGTAGTCATGTTCAAAAACAAAATGGTGGTCATGTTCAAAAACAAAATGGTGGTCATGTTCAAAAACAAAATGGTGGTCAGGTTCGAAAACAAAATGGTAGTCATGTTCGAAAACAAAATGGTAGTCATGTTCGAAAACAAAATGGTGGTCATGTTCGAAAACAAAATGGTGGTTATGTTCGAAAACAAAATGGTGGTCAGGTTCAAAAACAAACTGGTAGTCATGTTCGAAAACAAAATGGAAGTCATGTTCGAAAACAAAATGGTAGTCATGTTAGAAAACAAAATGGTAGTCATGTTCGAAAACAAAATGGTAGTCATGTTCGAAAACAAAATGGTGGTCATGTTCAAAAACAAAATGGTGGTTATGTTCAAAAACAAAATGGTGATCATGTTCAAAAACAAAATGGTGGTCATGTTCAAAAACAAAATGGTGGTTATGTTCAAAAACAAAATGGTGATCATGTTCAAAAACAAAATGGTAGTCATGTTCAAAAACAAAATGGTGATCATGTTCAAAAACAAAATGGTGGTCATGTTCAAAAACAAAATGGTGGTCATGTTCAAAAACAAAATGGTGGTCATGTCCAAAAACAAAATGGTAGTCATGTTCGAAAACAAAATGGTAGTCATGTTCAAAAACAAAATGGTGGTCATGTTCAAACACAAAATGGTGGTTATGTTCAAAAACAAAATGGTGGTCATGTTCAAACACAAAATGGTGGTCATGTTCAAAAACAAAATGGTGGTCATGTTCAAAAACAAAATGGTGGTCATGTTCGAAAACAAAATGGTAGTCATGTTAAAAACAAAATGGTAGTCATGTTCAAAAACAAAATGGTGGTCATGTTCAAAAACAAAATGGTGGTTATGTTCAAAAACAAAATGGTGGTAATGTTCAAAAAGAAAATGGTGGTTATGTTCAAAAACAAAATGGTGGTCATGTTCAAAAACAAAATGGTGGTTATGTTCAAAAACAAAATGGTGGTCATGTTCAAAAACAAAATGGTGGTCATGTTCGAAAACAAAATGGTAGTCATGTTCAAAAACCAAAATGGTAGTCATGTTCGAAAACAAAATGGTGGTCATGTTCAAAAACAAAATGGTGGTCATGTTCAAAAACAAAATGGTAGTCATGTTCAAAAACAAAATGGTAGTCAGGTTCAAAAACAAAATGGTGGTCATGTTCGAAAACAAAATGGTGGTCATGTTCAAAAACAAAATGGTGGTCATGTTCAAAAACAAAATGGTGGTCATATTCAAAAACAAAATGGTAGTCATGTTCAAAAACAAAATGGTGGTCATGTTCAAAAACAAAATGGTAGTTATGTTCAAAAACAAAATGGTAGTCATGTTCAAAAACAAAATGGTGGTCATGTTCGAAAACAAAATGGTAGTCATGTTCAAAAACAAAATGGTAGTCATGTTCAAAAACAAAATGGTGGTCATGTTCAAAAACAAAATGGTGGTCATGTTCAAAAACAAAATGGTGGTCAGGTTCGAAAACAAAATGGTAGTCATGTTCGAAAACAAAATGGTAGTCATGTTCGAAAACAAAATGGTGGTCATGTTCGAAAACAAAATGGTGGTTATGTTCGAAAACAAAATGGTGGTCAGGTTCAAAAACAAACTTGTAGTCATGTTCGAAAACAAAATGGTAGTCATGTTCGAAAACAAAATGGTAGTCATGTTAGAAAACAAAATGGTAGTCATGTTCGAAAACAAAATGGTAGTCATGTTCGAAAACAAAATGGTGGTCATGTTCAAAAACAAAATGGTGGTTATGTTCAAAAACAAAATGGTGATAATGTTCAAAAACAAAATGGTGGTCATGTTCAAAAACAAAATGGTGGTTATGTTCAAAAACAAAATGGTGATCATGTTCAAAAACAAAATGGTGATCATGTTCAAAAACAAAATGGTGGTCATGTTCGAAAACAAAATGGTAGTCATGTTCAAAAACAAAATGGTGGTCATGTTCAAAAACAAAATGGTGGTCATGTTCGAAAACAAAATGGTAGTCATGTTCAAAAACAAAATGGTGGTTATGTTCAAAAACAAAATGGTGGTCATGTTCAAAAACAAAATGGTGGTCATGTTCGAAAACAAAATGGTGGTCATGTTCAAAAACAAAATGGTAGTCATGTTCGAAAACAAAATGGTGGTCATGTTCAAAAACAAAATGGTAGTCATGTTCGAAAAAAAAATGGTAGTCATGTTCAAAAACAAAATGGTGGTCATGTTCGAAAACAAAATGGTGGTCATGTTCGAAAACAAAATGGTAGTCATGTTCAAAAACAAAATGGTAGTCATGTTCAAAAACAAAATGGTGGTCATGTTCAAAAACAAAATGGTGGTCATGTTCAAAAACAAAATGGTAGTCATGTTCGAAAACAAAATGGTAGTCATGTTCAAAAACAAAATGGTGGTCATGTTCGAAAACAAAATGGTGGTCATGTTCGAAAACAAAATGGTAGTCATGTTCAAAAACAAAATGCTAGTCATGTTCAAAAACAAAATGGTGGTCATGTTCAAAAACAAAATGGTGGTCAGGTTCGAAAACAAAATGCTAGTCATGTTCAAAAACAAAATGGTAGTCATGTTCAAAAACAAAATGGTAGTCAGGTTCGAAAACAAAATGCTAGTCATGTTCAAAAACAAAATGGTGGTCATGTTCGAAAACAAAATTGTAGTCATGTTCGAAAACAAAATGGTGGTCATGTTCAAAAACAAAATGGTGGTCATGTTCAAAAACAAAATTGTGGTCATGTTCAAAAACAAACTGGTGGTCATGTTCAAAAACAAAATGGTGGTCATGTTCGAAAACAAAATGGTGGTCATGTTCAAAAACAAAATGGTGGTCATGTTCGAAAACAAAATGGTAGTCATGTTCAAAAACAAAATGGTGGTTATGTTCAAAAACAAACTGGTGGTCATGTTCAAAAACAAAATGGTGGTCATGTTCGAAAACAAAATGGTGGTCATGTTCAAAAACAAAATGGTAGTCATGTTCGAAAACAAAATGGTAGTCATGTTCGAAAACAAAATGGTGGTTATGTTCAAAAACAAAATGGTGCTCATGTTCAAAAACAAAATGATGGTTATGTTCAAAAACAAACTGGTGGTCATGTTCAAAAACAAAATGGTGGTCATGTTCGAAAACAAAATGGTGGTCATGTTCGAAAACAAAATGGTAGTCATGTTCGAAAACAAAATGGTAGTCATGTTCAAAAACAAAATGGTGGTTATGTTCGAAAACAAAATGGTGGTCATGTTCAAAAACAAAATGGTGGTCATGTTCGAAAACAAAATGGTAGTCATGTTCAAAAACAAAATGGTTGTTATGTTCAAAAACAAAATGGTGGTCATGTTCAAAAACAAAATGGTGGTCATGTTCGAAAACAAAATGGTAGTCATGTTCAAAAACAAAATGGTGGTCATGTTCAAAAACAAAATGGTGGTCATGTTCGAAAACAAAATGGTAGTCATGTTCAAAAACAAAATGGTGGTTATGTTCAAAAACAAACTGGTGGTCATGTTCAAAAACAAAATGGTGGTCATGTTCGAAAACAAAATGGTAGTCATGTTCAAAAACAAAATGGTGGTCATGTTCAAAAACAAAATGGTAGTCATGTTCGAAAACAAAATGGTGGTCATGTTCAAAAACAAAATGGTAGTCATGTTCGAAAACGAAATGGTAGTCATGTTCAAAAACAAAATGGTAGTCATGTTCGAAAACAAAATGGTGGTCATGTTCGAAAACAAAATGGTGGTCATGTTCGAAAACAAAATGGTGGTCATGTTCAAAAACAAAATGGTAGTCATGTTCGAAAACAAAATGGTGGTCATGTTCAAAAACAAAATGGTAGTCATGTTCGAAAACAAAATGGTAGTCATGTTCAAAAACAAAATGGTGGTCATGTTCGAAAACAAAATGGTGGTCATGTTCGAAAACAAAATGGTAGTCATGTTCAAAAACAAAATGGTAGTCATGTTCAAAAACAAAATGGTGGTCATGTTCAAAAACAAAATGGTGGTCATGTTCAAAAACAAAATGGTAGTCATGTTCGAAAACAAAATGGTAGTCATGTTCAAAAACAAAATGGTGGTCATGTTCGAAAACAAAATGGTGGTCATGTTCGAAAACAAAATGGTAGTCATGTTCAAAAACAAAATGCTAGTCATGTTCAAAAACAAAATGGTGGTCATGTTCAAAAACAAAATGGTGGTCAGGTTCGAAAACAAAATGCTAGTCATGTTCAAAAACAAAATGGTAGTCATGTTCAAAAACAAAATGGTGGTCAGGTTCGAAAACAAAATGCTAGTCATGTTCAAAAACAAAATGGTGGTCATGTTCGAAAACAAAATGGTAGTCATGTTCGAAAACAAAATGGTGGTCATGTTCAAAAACAAAATGGTGGTCATGTTCAAAAACAAAATGGTGGTCATGTTCAAAAACAAACTGGTGGTCATGTTCAAAAACAAAATGGTGGTCATGTTCGAAAACAAAATGGTGGTCATGTTCAAAAACAAAATGGTGGTCATGTTCGAAAACAAAATGGTAGTCATGTTCAAAAACAAAATGGTGGTTATGTTCAAAAACAAACTGGTGGTCATGTTCAAAAACAAAATGGTGGTCATGTTCGAAAACAAAATGGTGGTCATGTTCAAAAACAAAATGGTAGTCATGTTCGAAAACAAAATGGTAGTCATGTTCGAAAACAAAATGGTGGTTATGTTCAAAAACAAAATGGTGCTCATGTTCAAAAACAAAATGATGGTTATGTTCAAAAACAAACTGGTGGTCATGTTCAAAAACAAAATGGTGGTCATGTTCGAAAACAAAATGGTGGTCATGTTCGAAAACAAAATGGTAGTCATGTTCGAAAACAAAATGGTAGTCATGTTCAAAAACAAAATGGTGGTTATGTTCGAAAACAAAATGGTGGTCATGTTCAAAAACAAAATGGTGGTCATGTTCGAAAACAAAATGGTAGTCATGTTCAAAAACAAAATGGTTGTTATGTTCAAAAACAAAATGGTGGTCATGTTCAAAAACAAAATGGTGGTCATGTTCGAAAACAAAATGGTAGTCATGTTCAAAAACAAAATGGTGGTCATGTTCAAAAACAAAATGGTGGTCATGTTCGAAAACAAAATGGTAGTCATGTTCAAAAACAAAATGGTGGTTATGTTCAAAAACAAACTGGTGGTCATGTTCAAAAACAAAATGGTGGTCATGTTCGAAAACAAAATGGTAGTCATGTTCAAAAACAAAATGGTGGTCATGTTCAAAAACAAAATGGTAGTCATGTTCGAAAACAAAATGGTGGTCATGTTCAAAAACAAAATGGTAGTCATGTTCGAAAACGAAATGGTAGTCATGTTCAAAAACAAAATGGTAGTCATGTTCGAAAACAAAATGGTGGTCATGTTCGAAAACAAAATGGTGGTCATGTTCGAAAACAAAATGGTGGTCATGTTCAAAAACAAAATGGTGGTCATGTTCGAAAACAAAATGGTGGTCATGTTCGAAAACAAAATGGTGGTCATGTTCAAAAACAAAATGGTAGTCATGTTCGAAAACAAAATGGTGGTCATGTTCAAAAACAAAATGGCAGTCATGTTCGAAAACGAAATGGTAGTCATGTTCAAAAACAAAATGGTGGTCAGTTTCGAAAACAAAATGGTGGTCATGTTCAAAAACAAAATGGTAGTCATGTTCGAAAACAAAATGGTAGTCATGTTCGAAAACAAAATCGTAGTCATGTTCAAAAACAAAATGGTGGTCATGTTCAAAAACAAAATGGTGGTCATGTTCAAAAACAAAATGGTGGTCATGTTCGAAAACAAAATGGTAGTCATGTTCGAAAACAAAATGGTAGTCATGTTCAAAAACAAAATGGTAGTTATGTTCAAAAACAAAATGGTGGTCATGTTCAAAAACAAAATGGTGGTAATGTTCGAAAACAAAATGGTAGTCATGTTCAAAAACAAAATGGTGGTCATGTTCAAAAACAAAATGGTGGTCATGTTCGAAAACAAAATGGTAGTCATGTTCAAAAACAAAATGGTGGTTATGTTCAAAAACAAACTGGTGGTCATGTTCAAAAACAAAATGGTGGTCATGTTCGAAAACAAAATGGTGGTCATGTTCGAAAACAAAATGGTAGTCATGTTCGAAAACAAAATGGTAGTCATGTTCAAAAACAAAATGGTGGTCATGTTCAAAAACAAAATGGTAGTCATGTTCAAAAACAAAATGGTAGTCATGTTCAAAAACAAAATGGTAGTCATGTTCGAAAACAAAATGGTGGTCATGTTCAAAAACAAAATGGTGGTCATGTTCGAAAATAAAATGGTAGTCATGTTCAAAAACAAAATGGTGGTTATGTTCAAAAACAAAATGGTGGTCATGTTCGAAAACAAAATGGTTGTCATGTTCGAAAACAAAAGTGTGGTCATGTTCAAAAACAAAATGGTGGTCATGTTCGAAAACAAAATGGTAGTCATGTTCGAAAACAAAATGGTAGTCATGTTCAAAAACAAAATGGTAGTCATGTTAAAAAACAAAATGGTGGTCATGTTCGAAAACAAAATGGTGGTCATGTTCGAAAACAAAATGGTAGTCATGTTCAAAAACAAAATGGTGGTTATGTTCAAAAACAAAATGGTGGTCATGTTCGAAAACAAAATGGTGGTCATGTTCGAAAACAAAATGGTGGTCATGTTCAAAAACAAAATGGTGGTCATGTTCAAAAACAAAATTGTAGTCATGTTCAAAAACAAAATGGTAGTCATGTTCAAAAACAAAATGGTGGTCATGTTCAAAAACAAAATGGTGGTCATGTTCGAAAACAAAATGGTTGTCATGTTCGAAAACAAAATGGTAGTCATGTTCAAAAACAAAATGGTGGTTATGTTCAAAAACAAAATGGTGGTTATGTTATAAAACAAAATGGTGGTCATGTTCAAAAACAAAATGGTAGTCATGTTCAAAAACAAAATGGTAGTCATGTTCAAAAACAAAATGGTGGTCATGTTCAAAAACAAAATGGTAGTCATGTTCAAAAACAAAATGGTAGTCATGTTCAAAAACAAAATGGTAGTCATGTTCGAAAACAAAATGGTGGTCATGTTCGAAAACAAAATGGTGGTCATGTTCGAAAACAAAATGGTGGTCATGTTCGAAAACAAAATGGTAGTCATGTTCGAAAACAAAATGGTGGTCATGTTCGAAAACAAAATGGTGGTCATGTTCGAAAACAAAATGGTGGTCATGTTCGAAAACAAAATTGTAGTCATGTTCAAAAACAAAATGGTGGTCATGTTCGAAAACAAAATGGTGGTCATGTTCGAAAACAAAATGGTGGTCATATTCGAAAACAAAATGGTGGTCATGTTCGAAAACAAAATGGTGGTCATGTTCGAAAACAAAATGGTGGTCATATTCGAAAACAAAATGGTTGTTATGTTCAAAAACAAAATGGTGATCATATTCGAAAACAAAATGGTGGTTATGTTCAAAAACAAAATGGTGGTCATGTTCGAAAACAAAATGGTGGTCATGTTCGAAAACAAAATGGTGGTCATGTTCGAAAACAAAATGGTGGTCATGTTCAAAAACAAAATGGTGGTCATGTTCAAAAACAAAATGGTGGTCATGTTCGAAAACAAAATGGTGGTCATGTTCAAAAACAAAATGGTGGTCATGTTCGAAAACAAAATGGTGGTCATGTTCGAAAACAAAATGGTGGTCATGTTCGAAAACAAAATGGTGGTCATGTTCAAAAACAAAATGGTGGTTTGAAATTCCCTCAAAAATCGTAAATTAATCGAAATACTAGCAGAACATAAATTTTCGCACGATTGGAGACATTTATTGAATGTACATTTGTAACTGCAGTCATGGAGGTAGGCTGCCAATGACATATGCGATACTCAGAACTCGAAATCTGGCCAAATGACAACGCGACAAATGATCATGTTCGATCACGTCTTGATTTGCATATCTGGGGCTAGACACTGGAATGAGGGAATATAAGGCCGGCAGTGAAGATGTCGGGAGTTGAGTGATGGAGAACAGGACTGAACGGATCGGAGCTGAGAATGTTTGAATGCTGCACAGAATCAAGTCCAAGTTTTGTTTTATTAGAAGCTATTTCGGCTTTAAATATGAAGTCAATGCGGCCAAGATGAAAATGAGAAATTTTAAATGATTCGCATTGAACCTGGAAAATTAAAAATCGCATTGAAAATTGAAAGCTTTGTCAAAGGGAGAATTTAATGAGTTGTGTCAAACTGCGAAGGTTGGAGATATGATGAAGTGAGTCGGACTTTTTGTCTTTTTGTTTGTTTGTGGGATTCGTTGGGTTTTCCTTTATTTAATTGTCGTCGTAAAATGAACGTCTTGGAATACAATTTGGTTGAATGGTAGGCGTGCATTCGAAAGTCACCGTGAAAATTCATCAGGCTATGGATAATTTATATATGTATTCAAAAGCCGGATTTTGTTAAAATTTGACGCTATGTTAAATACACATTTGAAGCTCGGACTTTGTGATAATTTGTCAAGCTGTGGAGAATTTTTTATATGCACATGCAACTCATACTTTTAAAATTTGTCATTTTAAAGAAATTTGAATGGCAATTTGAGAGCCAAACTCTGAAATTCGGTTGTATTTGAAAAGAAAAAAAAGGTGTCATTTTTAAATGAAAGAGTTATTTTAATGAAAGTATAATTTGAGTGGGATTTGTTTTTGTTTTTGAAAAAAAATGTCACTGTTAAAAGAACTTACAATACGATTCAGTCGACTTGTATATAAAAAGTTGTTTTTAAATGAGAAATTTAAAAATTAGATTCTGTGTGTCTAGCCGGTTATCATGAGCTAGCTGTGTCTAGCCAAGTATTGTGGGTCAGTTACATCTGGTGGTGTATCGTGGGCTAGCCGCATCCAGCCGAGTAGTGTATGCTAGTTGTGGTTTGAGAGGTTAAGATATGATGATGATAAGACTAAGTCAGATGAGTTGCACGAGACAGAAGTGGTAGCAAATTTTCCCGAAAAAGCCCCACTTCTGCTAAGGAGTACCCGACAAAGACAGACACTACCTCCCTGCCCTGTTTGTGATCCATGAGATTAATGAGGAGTGTGACTGCAGTCACGGAGGCAAGCTGCCAAGGATGGCATGTGCGACGCTCAGAACTCGAAACCTGACCAATAGGACACGAAAAGGCGACAAATGATCAGGTTCGATCGCATCTTAATTTGCATATCAATGAGAGAATATAAAGCCTGCAGTGAAGATGTTGGCAGTTGAGTTATGGCGAACCGGACTGAACGGGTCGGAGCTGAGAATGTTCAAATGCTGCCAAGAATCCAGTCCAGGTTTTTTTTTCTATTAGAAAATTAGTGTCTTGTTTAATTTTCGATTTTTGAGCGATTATTGAAGCTTGTTTTCGTTCTGACTCGACAGCTTTATACTACCTTTATCTAAAAGTAAATAAGCACTTTAAAATAAGTTAAAACTCAAAAACTTATCCAGGTAACTGAAAGAATAATATCTGTTGCATTTTTTTACCCGTTTTTTGCAATTAGCTATTCTGGAAAATCACATTTTTTTATAAAAGTATTCCGCTTACCTACTAGAAAGTGTTAATATTTTTATATATAATATATGCATATGAATTAATCAGTTTCTACTACATACAAGATGGACACAAAAAGCCGTTTCTAACATCAGAACGTTTAAAGTATATGTTAGTATAATATTAAATAATTGTAAGAAATTAATATGCTAATATTTATTTAAGACAAATATAAGCTTTTATCTGATAGCTAAAGAATAGATCAATGACTAATGACGTAAATAAGATTTCCTTTTAGGGGATTATCAAAAAACAAGTCTCCATTTTACTAATATTCCGAGCCAGAAAATGTATTTTATGAAATAAACTAAAGTGTCATACACAATGTTCAAAGAATATATTGTAAGGATAAAAGGAAGAAATTGTTAACCAGAATCAAATATCATTTTTTGAAATCATGTTCACTCCAAACTAGGCACATCATAACTAAGAGGCTACTATTTGTAACCATGCCTAGAAAAGATTAACAAGATGTTGGTTTATGTTATATTTAAAGTTCTGCATGTCATTACAGCCAAGGAAGCAAGTAACAGGGAGGGCATTCCAAAGTCTAACTGTCCAAGGAAAGAAACTATCAGAGTAGGTTTTTTTAATCTTTACAGTGAAGGGGTGTGATTTTGCTGCAAAGTGCGTTTATCAGGGGTATGTACGTCGAAGGGGAACAAGTACAACGAGTTCATCAGACCACTTTCTATTAAAATACTTGTAAAACAGGCACAGAGATGCAACATTGTAGCGATGGGACAGTGGTTGATGCATAATTGATAAAGTGATAATAATTAGATTGGAGATTCTTCTTTGGATCCTGTCCAAGAGAGAGAGAGAGAGATTAGCTGTAGATGCACCAACTCAGATGTATTCCAAGCATATCTCTATAAAGGTGGCTTTATAGAGATAAGGGATAGGTGTGAGGAATCAATACAGGGAACCCAACTTCTTTGCAGCAGCCTTCACAATGTATGTATATCCAGCTCATTATGCCTGTGAATATCAAGTCGAGGAGTTTGAAGGAAGAACTCTCTTATGACTATCAGTGGTTGGGAAGGTTACTCGTAATTAGCTAAATGCATAAGGGACCTACATAGAAATAATACAGAGTATAAATTAAAATAGTCAATATTTTTCTTTTTTACATGGGGATCACCACTTATCAAGGCCCGTAAGCCACTCGGGGATAAGGGTTATTTTGTGTACAATAATCAATGGGATAATATCGTAGTAACAGTTGGTATTGGAGATTTGATAAAGCGTCTTACTTAAGGGGGTGATTAATCAGGAATTTGTTTATGTTGGACGAGAGCCATCCATGTCAATTGACGCTAGATGAGGAACAGAGCGTTGATGATGCAAAGTTAGGATCTTGGTTTTAGATGCATTAAAAGTCAACATTAGAAAGTGCATGAAAATGTACACCAATTAAATCCAGACGTTGCAACCATTGCACGTTAGAATCATATCATATCAAAGGAAAATTTTATAAATTAAAGCCATGAAGTAGTCCAAAGTTGTTTGCATAAAACTAAGTATGTACTCTCTCATTTAAAACCAGATTAGGTCGCTCAAAGCAAATTAATAATTTATATATATATATATATTAATTTTTTATTTAGGAAGCAATGAGTAAGAAGGTAAAGTGTAAAATAGAAGGATCTAATGAAAATATATAATAAAAATATAAACAAGTAGTTTATAAGTAATTGAATAGCTTAACACATATAAAATTAACAAACAAATAATTGATTTAAAGGAATTTTATTATTAAGAAACCTGGTTAAAATATTTTATAATTAAAAGATTCCATAAATACAGTATAGATAGGGAAAATGATATATTAATGAATAAAAACTGCCTTGATTTAGTAAGTATAATTATTTTTAACTTGCAACAGAATTGAATAAATTTCTAATAGGATTAAGTACTTTGGACGGTGTGAATAAATACGGTGATAAACATTCATCTTCAATAATACGAATTAACCTTAATTATCTTATATTAGACAATATGAATTTATTTGAATATAATTATATTATGTGTGTGTGTATTATTTTATTTAATTTAAGTGAAGAAAGTTACCATAAGTTGCTAGAATAAATCGCTTCAGTTTTAAAAGACACTGCTAAGCGACAATATATTATACCTCTGTTCTCATCCAAGGCCAAATGTGTGTGAGAGAGTTATAATTTTAAAATTAATTTTCACGTTATAAATCTCTTCTGAAGATTTTTCATTTTAAGGATTTTATCGAGAAAAAGTCTTCGTTTTAAATATATTTTATGCAAGAAACTAAAGCGAAATACATTGTAGCAGCCGACACCCGCTACATCACAGGCAGAGACTACTTCTCACAACTTCGAGATTTGAAATCCATTTTCTCCCTGGCTTGTCCAATCACAAGTCAGCTCTCTATCACGTGACAGAGTATAGAAAAGGCGAAATCTGAAACCATTAATCCTTTTTCTTGCTGGTCTGCCCAACAGCAAACACCTTCGGCTGAATGTGAGTACAACGAGCTAACACTGGCTCTCTTCCAACTACCATTTATTTCCACGTGTTGTACCCACACAAACTTTTTTTGTCATGCTAAAGAACATACAACTCACACTCACGCACGCCAACATATTAATACACTGAACACTTTGCCCTTTCTTTCTCTTTTAACCAGCTTCCTTCTTACCAGCAGCTACTACCTATAAACACGTGTAAACGGAACTGAACTGTTCTCTTCTTCAACCAGCCGGCATGATATTAATTCTATCTTCTTTACACAAGAACACTTACTAACCCGTTTCTCTCTTGTCCTCTTCTACTACTTCCTTTCGTTGTCTTCATTATTGTCTAAAACATAATGTTTGTGCAAGGAACACTTTGCAAAGATAAAAAGAAGTCGCTAGTTACAATCAATTATCTCTAAGATGCAAAAAGTAGAAAAGATATTAATATTACAGTGCTCAATCTTTAATTACCTCCCTAGAAATTCATAAAATAAATTTAATAAACGCTTAACTATTAATAGTTTAATGTTATATACTAAATATATGTGTGAGAAGGTGATAATTCTTAAATGAATTTGAACGTTACAAGCGTTACAAGCGTTACAGACGTTACAAAACGTTACAAACCTCTTCTGAAGCAGCCTTTTGAGCATCCGTAATTCGGTTCTCCTTTTTACGGCCTTCATACAACTTATTGTCTTTCCCTTTCAACAACATTCTGTCGCTGAAAAATAGCAAAAGAATCCAAATACAGAAAGCAAAAAAAATTCTCTGATTAAAGACACATGGCGAAATGGATAAGTTCGGTTGTACAGTTACATTCTTCTGGAAGTTGAAGGTTCAATTCTCAGTGCAAGCGATACTAAAATACAATTACGTAAGACTTCTATCTAGTAATGCCTAATGGACAGAGACCATGATACTACCATGGATTAAATGAAAGGTTTTGTCCAAAATTCCATACAAATTGCCGAGTTTGACTGAAAGATTACAAAATTTGACAGAATGATTTTCGAGATCAACAAGATATATCAACTGAGTTTTTTTTTTTTTTTTTTACAAGGGAATCACCATTTATGAAGACCCAGAAGCGGCTCAAGGACAAGGGTTAAAGAGTGTACAATAGTCAAAAGGACAATATCATAGTAATCGTTAGAAGTGTAAATTTGGTAAATTGGATGATTTAAGGGGAATGGCTTATCAAGAATTTGTTTATGTTGGACTTGAAAACGGTCAGCTGGAAAGCAGGTAAACAGAAGAGAATTCCACAGGTGTGTAGTTCTAAGAAAGAAACTTTGTTCATGGAATCTACGTTTAGATTTAAGCATTTGTTTTATGTTTGGTGAGGGGGGAACCATAGATTGGAGCTCAGACGAGCACTTGCCATGAAAATAACGATAAAACAGAGACAGGATCGCAACATGTGTGAACATAACACTCAAGATAAGAACAAATAAGTTCAAATAATCCAAATATATCATTCATAATTCCAGATGTTTTCACTTGTAATAAAGTAATCTCGATTTTCCAATGTCTCTACAGTTTCACTCGGAAAATTGACCACATCCTGTCTGCTCATCCTTCAGCTAACATTCACGTCTGTGGAGACTTCAATTTTCACAATGTGGAATGGTTAGCCCACTGAAGTGAGACAGATGACGAGGGGAGGTTCTGTCACGATTTCTCCATTGCTTATGACCTCACTCCAGATTGTTTATGAACCCGTGTGCCTGACACTGATGGTCAGTATGCAAGTCTCCCAGACCTTTTACTCACAACTTGCCCTAAGCTATGTTCATCTTCCATTCTATCCCAACGAGAATCTTCCAACCATTCAGTTGTATCCGTTAAGATAAAAACAAAATCCTCTGACATAACCCTCCATCGTAGAGCATATCAATACTCTACGGCTGACTGGGATATCTTTTGTACATTTATATTAGATCTACCTCTACGTTCCATGTTTAAAAAGAACTTGTCCTTCATAGTATCAGACCTAATGGAATGGTTAATTGTAGGTATAGACCGCTTCATACCCTCAAAAAAATTCCAGCAAAAACCTAACAGCCAGCCATGGTTCTCTCCAGAATGTGTTACTGCCATTGTGCACAGAAATCACTTTTTCCATTGCTTCTAATGTAACAGATGTACTGAGACTAAAGCCGCTTTCAGGACTGCCAGCAACCACTGTAAAATGGTAATAAAGAATGCGAGAGAGTTGTATGCTCAGTCCGTCAAGTCCAAGCAGCAGCTTGGTTTCCACCAATTTTGGTAAATAATAAATCCTGAATAGAAGAAGTGTGTGCTCCATCCCAACCATCATCAATGGACCTGAGGTAATCTCCTCAGCATTGGACAAAGTTAAACTCTTTGCCAAAAACGTTGCAGCTAATTCTACCCTATGTGATCATGGCTGCCAACCACCTGTATTTCCTCCTGTGTCTGAAAACATGATATGTGACATACAAATATCTGTGCGTGATGTTGCCAAGCTAATCAAAAACCTTGATTCCAGTAAAGCAACTGGCCCTGACAGCATTCCTATTATAGTGCTAAAAAAGCTTCAACCAGCATTGTCTTAAGAATTTCTTCCCAACACCCTGGAAAACCTCATCAGTATGTCCAGTATTTAAAAATTTAGGTGATCGCTCATCTCCCTCTCAATACAGATCAATAAGTCTCCTGTGCGTCATGAATAAGTTGCTGGAGTCGCATTCACAAATATCCGTGTGCTTAGAACTAATTTAGCTGATGTTGAAGCATTTCTCTTAACAAATACCCCGGATATCTTAGCACTAAGTGAGACTAACCTACACTCCTCCATCCCCTCTAACCACTTTAACATGCCTGGATATCTCCCACTCTGCCGTAAGGACTCTGACAGACACATGCACGGACTTGGAGTTTACATTCGTAATACCCTCCCCCTGACTAGAGAAACAAACCTAGAAACGGATGATCAAGCCTTTATGTGCTTTAGAATAAACATGCAGCACAATATTAGCTACTATTATTTTCTCTACCGCTCTCCCTCGACTCAGGACTGCTCCATAATAAACAAAGTATCTGACAGCATAGACACGGCACTGACCCTCGACACTAGCGCACAAATACATGTATTTGGTGACTTTAATGTCCACCACAAAAACTGGCTTGGATTCTCTACTTACACAGATGCAGCGGGCAGCACAACTCATAGCTTCACTATATCTCACTCCCTATCACAAATTGTTACGTTTCCAACCCGTTTCCCTGACCAGGAAGAACAACACGCATCACTTCTAGATCTGTTTTTGACCACAGTTCCCGATGACTGCATAACGAAGGCCCACAGCCCACTCGGGAACGCAGATCATGCAGTGATAATGGTTGAAATCGCCCTAAACCCTAGAGCCAAAACTGCAGAGCCAGTGCTCAAAACAACAAGATATTATAAAAAGGCTGACTGGGAAGCCATCAGGGAACTAATCAGAGATGCCCCATGGAGAAATATTTTTTCTCTCCTTGCTGAACAATGTGCAAACGAGACCAATGACTGGTTCAAAACTGCAATCGAAGCGCATGTTCCCATGCGGAAATTTTATAGTAAGCCCCACTCTCCCCAATGGTTTACGTCGACTTGTGCAACTGTCATTGCTCAAAAGCAACATGCATACCGTAGATTTAACCGACATAAGTCCAGTTCAAACAGACTGAAGTATATAGAAGCTAGAAATAACGTTAAGAAAGAAATAGCGACAGCTAAGAGAGAATTTACGGAAACCACTAAAAAGCGCATCGAAGCACAAAAACTAGGAACACGAGACTTCTGGAAAATCTACAACAGTGTAGTAAATAATGGGCAATCAACAATTCCCCCACTAACCAACAATCACGAGGTTGTCTCCTCAGCAACCGACAAGGCTAACATGCTTGCCAGTCGGTTTGCCTCAAACTCCACACTGGACCCTTCCAACCACCCCCTACCTGACTTTCCTATGCAGACAGACGCCACGCTAGACGATCTGAAAACCACCCCTGCTCAGGTGCATGCTATCATAAAAAACCTTGACACTTCAAAAGCATGTGGACCCGATCTTATCCCAGCTGTGCTATTAAAAAAGTGCTCAGCCGAAGTAGCTCCAGTTCTCTCCAAACTCTACAACAAATGCCTTAATAAAGAAATGGCCGAAACACGAGAGGAAGACCTCCAATCTGTGGTGGAATGGGGACAAAAGTGGTTGGTCATGTTCAATGCTGCCAAGACTAAACTAGTTTCATTCAATAATTACAAGAAACCCTCTCTACCACCTATAGCAATGGCCAACGACTCTTTATATGAGAATACATCTTTCAAACTCCTTGGATTAACGTTCACAGAAAACATGAGTTGGAACAATTACATTGAGGGCATTGCCAGGGCCGCTGCAAGAAAGGTGGGGTCTCTCTACCGTGCTAGAAAACTACTAACACCCGAAAGTATCCTGTACCTCTATAAGGCCACCATTTGCCCATGTATGGAGTATTGCTGTCACATCTGGGCTGGTGCATCTGCTACTAGTCTCTCGCTCCTTGACAAGGTTCAAAAGAGAGTCGCAAACCTGATAGGCCCTGAACTGGCATCTAAGCTTCAGCCTCTGTCCCATCGACGAAATGTTGCATCCCTCTGCCTTTTCTACAAGTATTTTAGTAGTGAATGCTCTGACGAACTACAATCATTTGTGCCCCCACGACGTGAGCACCCTCGACAAACTCGACACACTGCTAAATCCCACCCCCACACTGTAGAAATCCCTAGATGTAAAAGATCTTTTTACTCCAATAGTTTCTTCCACAGAACCGCTAGACTCTGGAATTCCATTCCAGGTCCCTGCTTCACCAACAGTACTGACGTGCAGAAGTTCAAGTGTAACGTGAACCAACATCTTGCTGCCCAAATCCCTACATAGTACCCCAGTAGTTGTTTCCCCTGATAGTAGCCCGCTACACCAAAGTGGCAATTTGCCTTGTTTGGGGTGAAAATGTAATAAAAAAAAAAAATAAATAAATAGAGAAGTAGTCAACCATCTCAGCAAAAATAACCTTCTTAGTGATATGCAATATGGTTTCCATTCTGCTAGATCTACAAGCAGATGTGCTAACAGTTATCACTCAAAGGAAATCTCTCGATGGAGGCTTCGTTTCTAGGGCAATTGCTCTTGACATATCAACTTGTCATATTGTCTACTCGACAAAATCTCCAGCTACAGTTTAGTCTTTTCAGTTATTAAATCATTTCTCTCTGATAGGTTCATAAAAGAAGTGGTTGATGGGTCATAATCAGAAGTTTACAGTATTAATACTGGAGTCCCTCAGGGGTCCATCTTGGGCCCAACTCTCATCTTCATCTCCATAAATGATCTCTAAAATCACATCCTAACATCAGCCGAAGTAGCTCCAGTTCTCTCCAAACTCTACAACAAATGCCTTAATGAATCATGCTTTCCGGGCTGTTGGAAAACTGCTTCTGTGGTTCCAGTATTCAAGAATTCTGGCGAAAGAACTGACCCATCAAATTATCACCCCATTAGCCTCCTCCCACTTTTCGCCAAAATATTTGAGACCATAATTAACCATGCTCTAGTCCGTCACCTTACAGATGCTAAACTTCTGACTGACAAACAATATGGATTTAGACAAGCCTGTTCCACAGCAGACATCCTCACTGTAATCTCTGAACGTATATACCATTCACTGGACAAAACGGGGGAGGGCAGAGCGGTAGCTCTAGATATATTTAAGGCTTTTGACAGGACAATGGAAAAACAGGACAATGGGAAAAACAATTCAATCGCCATCAATGGAGCAAAGTCATGTAAATTCCTACCAGGACAACCTGTATTTGTTAAAAGACTGCCGCAATGTTAAATAAAAATAGACACAAGGTCACATAGTACGTCGTTCTGGTATTGTAATTTATGATGTGGATGTACAATCATCTATTTGGGTCAGAAATGCAAATCAACTTCGTCACTCATATCTTCCAAAGAGACAATCAAATAACACAATCATTCGATTAAATGTTTGACTGAACACATTTGAATTACTTCAAAGTGTTTCAAGCAACATGCCTGAGAAAAAAGTTCAACCCGAAGGACATGACGAAAGCGCAAACCAACTTCAACTCTACAAATAGATCCACATTAAATATCCTACAAGCATCATATTTCAAAGGGGAGGTATTATAGGGATCAAAGGGAAAATAACTCTAAATAAAGAAAGTAAGAGTTATCGTCCTTTATAGATCATAAAAAGACTAAAGAGTTCCAATTAGAGGAACGAGAGAAAAAAAGCAACATGGCGGACATTGCGTGGACATTCAATATCGTCTGTGCATAATTTAATGTTTCTCCCACAAATAAATTGTGTTTAAAATATAAGCTTGTCTGCTTGTTATTAAAATATCTAACGATTCTGACATTCCATTTCTCCAAACACAAAACGAATGCTTATTATCTAATAATTTTGTTACTACTGATTTTTTACAAATGTTTTTGGTCCCCCGACAAAAGGAGGATGGACCTGTAAATTCACCCTTGTTCATTTGTCCATTCATCTGTTCGTCCGTTCGTCTGTCTGCACTTTTCTCAATAATTACGTTTTGGAATTTTTTACAATTTTGCACAAACATTAAACATGATATGAGTAAAAAAGTAACAGGACGGATTTTCTGGGAAAACTCCGGTTGCACCCCCAGGAGTGCCTTTCGGGTTAAAATGGTTAAAATTGATACTTTTGTGCTTATTAAAAAAAATTGATGTCTTGGATTTTTATAAAACTTTCTGAAAAGTTGTAACTAACTGATTTTTATATAATTTTGTCTGTCTGTACTTCGCAATAACTCTTGAGGCTCAATAAAAAATAAAAACACTCCATCTTTGGGACTATTTTACCATATTTGTCTAAAATTTTCTGTGTATGTCTATTTAGCAGTTTTGCATGGTGCTGAACTCAAATATGTTAAGGCCTTGGCGACTTTTGGGGCAAATGATGGACTTAGTCAGTTCTATTTTTGCATGGTGCAAAACTCAAATTTAGGTTAAGGCCTAAAACTGCAGCGTTTGTTAATTTTCACCAGGATTTGACGTCCCCTGGGGACTTTTGGGGCTAAATGAGAGGGGGTGGGGGTAAATGCTGAACTTAGTCATTGTTCTTATGCCTCGTTCACTGTGCACTCACGGGGGACTTCACTCGCTTTACTAATGCTTTTTTCTTATAAATGTTTTTTACTAATACCTTTTTCTTTTCCTAATGCATTTTCTTGAAAATTATTTATGTCTTGTCTACCATAATCAGGTAAAAGTATTAAGTAATTTTTATTTTTATTTCATTCTTAGTTATTTTTACCTGTTGTGGGAATTAAATTTTCAACCTCCAGAAGATTGTCATTTAGAACTTTCACGCAACATATAAAAGGCATTAAGTCGCAATCAGTTCTAAGCAACAGATTTATATTTTCCAAAATATATTTAATTAACATTTGGATTTAATAATTGATTGAATAATGTAATAATTATTAAAGATGGAGATAAAGAGAAGGATAGCATTGGGATGGGCAGCTTTTAGAAAAAAATGGAGAATGTCATGAGAAGCCAAAAAGCAAGTATGGCAATCAAAGGGAAGATCTTCAATGAATATGTACTAGCTGTGATAATCTATGGTAGTGAAACATGGGCCTGACAACTCGCCAAAGTGAAAATCTTGGCTATAGCACAAAGGAAGATGGAAAGGATAATGCTAGGCATCACTTTACAAGACGGAAAGATAAACATCTGGATCCGCCAACAAACAAAAGTTATTGACATCAATACTGCCATCAAAACATCTAAACACATATGTGCAGGGCATGTATCCAAACAACCTGACAACAGATGGTCCAGCAGGACAACAGAATGGACACCTCGTGAACATAAGAGGCCAAAGGGAAGATCAAAAACGAGATGGAGGGACAACCTGATACAACATATGTGTCCCACATGGTAGCGGATAACTCGGGACAGAGTTTGATGGCTAAAGTCTAGGGAGGGGTCCCTCATTGAGTGAGCCCTTATTGATTGATTGAATTATGTAATAATTTTATGAAACTAATATTTTAGGAAACTTTTAAAAAGATTTTATAAAAACTACAAAATTTAGATTTTTTTCTTTCAGTCGATTACAATAAAGTTTTTTTTTAATTAGTTGTAATTTAAGATTATTTTTTTAATATGCTTCATTTTTAACAGATATAATATTCTCAAGTTGCTTTTGGCCTTACTCATATTAATGAGTTCACAATGAATTCATTGTTCACAGTGCACAGCAACTAACAGTTCCACAATCGGATCCAGTACCACGATCATCAGGAAGAACCAGTTTCAGCTTTCTCAGTAGTCACGCCCATATTCCTCCACTGCATCTCTGAAGTGCCCTGCCCCCAACCGGAGTTTGTATTGGTATTTTTCCATCCAACACTCATCGTTTCTTTTTAACCAGATACTGTATGATGACTTTTCCGTTCCCTTCTGCACGTCTATTACAAAGACTTTTTAAAATTTCTATTTGTATAATGAAAACGATGTCACAGTTGCTTAGCTGTCGCTCAACATATCCTCAAGCTCTCACAGCCAAATGACAACATTCCATATTCTATCCTTTTTTCCTGGCACTCAATCAACACCAAAAATATCTATTTACTAAAGAGTAAATACCACTTGAGAATAAAGGTGTATCAGATGGACAGATTGTTAATAGGAATGATGAAAAATATTATGAGAGGGTTGATTATAATAAATAAAATGAATAAAATGTGATTATTTGTGAGAACGGTTTATGACAAACATTCGTTGACATTGGATTTGAAGATGACCATGTTGCAATCTGCAGTCCTGTGGTAATGTATTCCACAGATGGGAAGTTCTTGGAAAGAAACTGTGTTTATGGAAATTCTATTTGATATTTAGCACACCGAGAACAAAGGAACGTTTTTTGCAGTGCTGATAAATAGACGAGTTCTAGCTGTGAATGTCTCACAAGGAGATTCCAGTGACTAGAACGTAGTTCTAACTCTGTTTTCAAAAATATTTATGAAAAAAACTGTAAATGTTTCCCAACCAAACAAAATAAAATTAAGACAAATGAATAAAATCAAAGATAAAATTATAAAAATATAGATAATTTATACTTACAGAGGTCCGACAAAAGTGGTTGATATCTGGCCCCTGTTAAAACAATAACAGACATTACTTATTTCATAAGAAGTAAACAAATTGGGGTAGAGCAGAGATATTTCTATAAAAGGTCAATTATTTTTTTAGTCACCACCATGCACTTTTGTCAGGGATTTTGTCAATGACGCATTTCTACTTCTGACGTACATCCATGACAGGAGTTGTTTTTTAGAGTTTCACACCGTCAATATCTGCAACAGAGAGATGAAACTTTCAGATCATGAATGCATAAGTTCAGTTAATACAATAATGAAATTTGCAATCCCCCTCTGATCCATTAGGATGGAATAAAAATAGAAGCCATTACTTTTGGAACGCCCTCGTAACAAACTTCCACTAATAAATGCAATGCTCTTTATGTAAACAAATGGAGCTTTCGGTGTTTGACAATGTTTAGCGTTGTGATTTCACTTCCTTCAGCAGCAGCTAAAATCGCCGACATAACAGAAATCCGTCTCGCTTCTCTCGCCGCCTTTTCCCCCTCCATTTTCTTCTTTTTCTTCTAAATGGCCGTTCCCCTTTCTTTGTTTTTCCCCCAGATTTTCTCTCTCTCTTTTTTCATGCAAACGATAAATAAAGAAACTAGACAAATCTCTTTCTCCCTTTTCTTTGTATCGCTGACAATAATCTTCTCTTCTCTATATAAATAAAATGAACTCATTTTTCCCGTCTGATTTTGACATTAATAGGATTAAAAATCAAGATATTTCGTGCAAATATAATATGCACAAACGGCAGAACAATATCTGAGGTGTGTTATAGGCTTATTATTTCTCAAATTCCTCGATAATCTTAGATTTCTATACTTTTTCTGCTGAGAAGTCACGGCCAAAATCGGTTAAGATCAATGGAAGTGGTAAAATATTTTCTCTCTAATAAATTCCTCCTCCCCCTGCCACCACTTAACACCGTTTGGGGATCGTTCACAAGGAACAGTTGAGAAGAGAACACCGGTTTGGCTTCGTAGTTCTTTCATGTGAAGTTATTTAAAATCACTAAACTAAGCTGCAGTGCTCTGTGGCGTAGTGGTTAGCGTGCTGGACAATTCACATTATATTTTCACGTTCGCGCCGACCTACCGTAGTCGTTTTTTTTTTTTTTTTTTTTTTCCTAAACAACTGGAATGGACTTTTCTTGGTGGCCGAACTGTTAACGTTGCAGATGTTTGGGTTTTTTTTCACACTTTATTTTCCTACTTTTACTCATGACTCCGGGTTTGATCCTTCCTACTTACCTACCATAACCTTTTTTAAAACTCCCCCCCGTCCCGGAAACAAACACTCAGGCAACGCCGGGTACCCCCGCTAGTTAGAAATAAAGAAAAATATTGACGAATTTTAGCTCAGCTTTAAAAATCAATTTTAAAAGTAAAATATAAAATAAAATATTATGTAATCCATGATTATACACACACACACACACGCATATATATATATATATATATATATATATATATATATATATATATATATATATATATATATATATATAGCTGTACCCGACCACGCGTTGCTGTGGCTCAGTTTGCTTAAATGGAACACAAAAAACACAGGAATTTTTGTCAATTATGGTTCGAGCTCGACTGGCAGTCACCGGATTAAGCCGAGCAAAGTAACAGGCACAAATTTCAAAACAAACCAACCTTAAAAAACAGAAATACAATATATTTAATAACAAAACCTACTGTCAATTTACTGAATATTTATTTATTTTCCTCAAGAAAAGTTGCATTTTGTATTGTTTATTTACTTTTATTATTTTTTTTGTAATTTTTTTTATCAACAAAAGTTTCTTTTAAGAAAAGATGAATTTTTTTACTGTAAATTATGTAATGTGAAAGTTTTTTCAAGAAAACTTAGATTTTTTTTTGTTTTTTAAAGAAAATTGGCAGTAAACGTAAAATTGTTAGATGTAAGTTTTTTTCAAGAGAATTTACAAATTTTTTTTATCAACAGATATTAAAATAATAAACAGAAAAAATACCCCCATCACCGAGGAAATAATTAAAAAATTACATTTTACAAAAAAACATTTTTATATTAAAAAAAAATGTCGATTTAGTTTTACAACATTTGATCAACACTCGGCTTAATCTGGTGATTACCTGTTGAGCCCTAACCATAATTGACGAAAAATACAAAGGATTCTGATCAAATTCTGCAAGAGTTCCATTCTTTTTAATTTCGTTTTTTTATCAATCTTTTGAGCGGATTATTAGCGACTGCAAACAATCAAATTAAACAAAAATGCAAAAAATTCAATATCTAAAGATTTTCATGGGGTGCTCAGTTTCTAATATAAGGTTCTAGTAAATCGATCATCCTTTATTGAAAAGAAAAACACAAAACCAAATTGGAAGAAGTTATTTTTGTTTATTTTTATTTATTTTCATATTTTCAGCAGATTATTAATGATTTGACATTCAGCTACCAGATTCTGCAATTTTTTTTAATGGCAAAAATTCAATATTTAATGATTTGTAGTGGTTGTTAGGTTTCTAATACAGCATAAATAGATATAGAAGTTTGTGGTGGTTTCACGATGAAACTTGTTATAATATAGTATTAGTGTTATTTTTAAGTAGAAATAATATTTAGGATTTGGGTATAAATTCCTAAACTCATTACACTCTAAATAATTTAAATGACTGAAATAGGAATATCATTAGTCACTGAACAAATATACGTCAAATTCCATTTGAATGTTTAATTTCTTGAATAGTAAAAACATGATCCATAATTGTCCCTTTGTGGTGTTACATCCTTGGTCCGGGTTTAAATGAACGACAGTAATTTTAACTCCAGCACACAGACTTAGGGTTAATGCGTGAACCCGGCTTAAAGAAGGGTAAGGGAATTTACCACCATGGACGGCTACCCGGCTGGTTCCCAATCCAGTCGAGTGTAAGCAAATTTAATCGTCTATCGAATTTTCCCGAGTCTTTAATCAAAACAGTGAGAAGCGAGCATGCAAAAAGGCGGCAAAAAAAAAAGAAAATTCAATTCGGAAGAAGAAATAGATTTTTTTTCTTTTATATGGACTTTATTTATCTTTTTTGTTATGTATAAAAACAAACAAACAAACAAACAAACAAACAAACAAATAAATAATCCAGGATTGAAAGTGGTGAAAGAAAACAGTTCATTAATGACAGACAAAAAAGAGTAGTCGCCATTAATTCCAGAGAAAAAAAGGGGAGATAGTTCCGAAATGAGGTCAATAGCCAATCCGTACGGTAAACTCCGACCGAATATCTACGGTAAACTCCGACCGAAAGTCTTTTGATGTGGGGGTAGAGGAGGAGAAATTCACCTGTTTCTCAAGCGAGTCCAAATCGAAGCTTCTTCTTACCATTTCGGGGTAATATGTTACCGCATATAACATTTCTTTTTTTAGTTTTAAGGTAATCCTTCTCGGTTCTTTTTCTTTTTGGAGCTCAGTAAAAAAAGTTAGAAAAATTCGTTGCTCTTCATGACTAACTCAAATTCAACTATATAATGTTTTTTTTTTCTTTTTAAGGTATCATTCGCTTTTTCGCCACTCGTTCACCAAGAAAACAAAGACATTGCCTTCCCTCGCTGAAATGCAAATCCTGACTGTGTCTCTTTCTTTCTTTTTCTTCTTTCTCCCACCTCTTGGCTGCTGCTGCTGCTGTTGCTGCTTGTGTTCCCTACAGCCTTTGCATGGCCTGGCATATATTCTATAAATAACCTGCCCACAGCAGCATTGCGGTCGTATCCGCTCTCAGTTTTCTTCTCCCAACCTTTGGACCGTGACAGCGACTAATATCCATTTTCGATGAATAATTGACAGGAAAGCGACCAGATGTGGTTAATTTAAATTAAATTTTAATGTCATGATTATATTTTCAATAATCACTGGATTAAATTTTACCCATTTAAAATTTGTGAAACATCTCTAATATACCCACACTGTAAACAAATTCTGTTTACATTAAGCAAGATACTGATGTTGACCAAAAGTTCCTTTTAGTGATGTCACGTGACTGGTGAATCACCGGCGGCCGGTGATATTTCTCCAAATAAAAAAAATGACAACATCGTTACAAAAAAAAAATCACCTTATTTATTAAATAAAAATTAAGTATAATGTTATAATTAAAAAGAGATATATAAAAACACGCATGGATACAATGAAAGTACTATATCAAAATGCTGAAGCAATTAGTCCAGTGGTCATTTAGATTATCGGTTATACTTTTACATATACACACAATTGAAGAGAAAAGTTTACCTTTTTTTAAACTGCCTAGCATCATCATCATCAGTGGTGGTTATGCGTCGATATCGTGTATGCTGTTGCACAAATGGCTGATCTGGATTACTCTTGATTTGCCTACAAAAAACATGGTGTTTCATTATATTACTATTGTAAAATGTTTTGACTCCTAATGGTGGGGTAGATATTTATTTACTGTGCACCGCAGCAAAATGTGGCATAAGGCCGGAAGGTGCAGGACAGGCAAGATCCCCTAAAGAAGGGGCACACTCGCCTCAACAAAAATTGCCTGGGCACCTCCGTCGGCATTCCCCGGTAGGGGCGCCTCAGGCGACAAGCAATTAACTTGCCCCACCGGAAAGCTCGGTGGCAAGGCCTGGAAGGGTGAACCTCCTAAGTAGTACCAAGCGGTGTACCTCAGTCCGACAGGTACTGGACCAGATCTCGGGTCATCACCTGTCAGGCTGAGTGTCAAGAACGGATCCTTGACGAGTACTCTACCCTGTCTCCCTTCAGCCAAAGCCGCTAGGAGACCATCCCCCATCAGACAAACTAATGGGTGATATGACACCAATGACTTTGACAATCGTTTTTATAACCACCGGCTGCACTAACCAACCAATGAAAATCTTCCAAAGTTACTATAAAAATTGTCAAATTTTAGATTCAATCAGTTCGCCGTTAACTACATCACGGACCGCATTTGATTCTTGGTCGCAATCTTCGTTACTAACAATTACTGCCGTCATCTTTGTTACTGGAAAATACTTCACACTCAGTATTGAGACTGCACTCTGTTCAACATTCGAAAACTACGCAAAGTCATACAATCTCCAACAGAGAATCCTAACGACCCCGAATTTCTCAAAAAGAATGCGACTGTTTTTGCAGAACTGATTCAATGCTTAGACGATAGAAGTCTGTCTCTGGTTATAAGAGATGCCTTGGATGACAGACGGAAAGCATTAAACATATTACGAGAACATTATTTATCAAAAGGGAAACCGAAAATTATATCACTATATACAGAACTAACGTCTCTGAAACGTTAGAAGGATGAAACTATTACCGACTACGTTATAAGGGCAGAAACAACCGCCAATGCCTTAAAAATCTCAGGTGAAATGATAAGCGATAGCTTGTTGATATCAATGACCCTCAAGGGACTTCCAGCCGATTTTAAAGCATTTACAACTATTATAACGCAAAAAAGACAAACCCATAAATTTCACTGAATTTAAAGTGGCATTGCGCAGTTATGAAGAGACTAATCGTATGCTCGTGGACAATAATAACTCCAGCAATATTATGAAGTTCAAAAATGCTTCTCGAAAACAGACACCACCAAATTATGCACCTCACCGCAACGTGTTCCCCAAAAGTAATTTTCCCCAAAAAAGAATAAAATTATCTGTTATAATTGTGGACGACCCAACCACAAAAGTTTCCAATGTCGATATAAACGCTCTAAAATGGATTCCGTAAAAAACGTTGAGAACTTTGAGAAAGAACATACATTTCTATTCACATGTAACTTTGACAATACCACAAATGGTAAAAATCTCCTTGTAGACTGTGGTGCTAGAGCGCATGTTATCACAATGGAATCTGATTTTATTAATTTTGATTCAAACTTTAAACTACAAAGTCATTTTGTCGAACTTGCCGACGGTAGTCAAATAAATGATATAGTCTTGAAAAGAGGTGATGCTAAAATATCTCTAAAAAATAATAAAGGCGAAATCTTTATTCTAAAAAATGCTCTGTTCATACCTACATTCAAGCAAGACATATTTTCCGTGCAGGCTGCAATTAAAAAGTATGGTTACCTCAAAAACTGCCTGTCACGATTTGGAAACCTGGCATAAAATTCTAGACACTGCAATACAGCTGATATTAAAAAATTACCAAATGTAGTCGATGGCATGAAAATAATACCTTCAGCCGATCTCCCAAATTGTGATGTGTGTGCACAGGGAAATATGACAAAAGATATAAGCAGAACGCCAGACAAAAAGGCTATGAAAATTCTCTCACTTGTGCATTGTGACTTAGCAGGTCCGATCAGCCCGATGGTGAGAAATAATCTAAGGTACGTTTTGAACTTTATTGATGATTTTTCCGGTTTAATTATAGTTTATTTTCTAAAAAACGAATCCGACACTATCCTCGCCACTAAGAAATATTTAGCTAATATTGCTCCGTACGGCTCGGTAAAATGCATTCGCTCAGACAATGGGACTGAATTTTAGTAAATTCAGTCCCATTGTCTGAGCGAATGCATTTTACCGATGTAGTAAAAAAAAAAAAAAAAAAAAATCGTGCAAACCTTTTACCACTGGCAATGCCCGCTTCAGAGAGTGAAAGAAGAAAGAAGAAGAAGAGAATGGCCACTGCGTCTATTTATAGACTAGAGATCATGGGAAGAGTATGCAAATAACTTTGGACGGTTTTGTCCTATAAAAAGCCTGTATTTGGGAGAGAGGGTGTCTTTTTTGTTTGGCAGAAGCAATTGCTGTCAGAAGTGCATTGGACTGCAGGATTGAAGAGTGAAGATTGAGTTGTGGGGTCATTGTATTTAACCACAAGCTATTTCGGCAAAGAACAGATCATGGAATCTGGGATGTTGAGATTGGGAAAAGATGTGATACCACCTTTTAGTGGAGAAGGTGATGTAGTCGGATGGATAAAGAAAGTAAAACTGGTGGCTAAGCTTCAACATGTGCCAGACCCTGCCAGTTTTATTCCACTTTTTTTGCAGGGAGATGCACTCGCTCTCTATCTTGAGATGAATAATGCAGAACAAGAAGATGCAGAACTGATAGAGATGAGACTCGTGACCGCCTTCACTGTGGGGCCTTTTGAGGCATACGAAAAACTGCAACGATTCAAGTGGACAGGAGAATCGGTGGATGTTTATGCTAATAAAATCAAAAGATTGGCTGGACTGGCGGGATATCTGGGAAGAGGGCTGGAACATACAGCCAAACTGGCATTCATAACTGGATTCCCAGACGATGTATCTGTGGCATTACAGCAGCTACCGAACATAGAGAGAATGGATGTCAGCAAACTGATACCGACTGCACGGCTTTTAGTCAGCAAAAGGGTCGTAGAAACTCGGACATTGGCCGCAAGTGCGCAAACTAATGAGACTAATAAGGGAAAGAAAGAATCAAGCCTTCAGTGCTTTAGATGTCAAGGACCGCACCTAAAAAAAGATTGCACAGAGATCCCTAGGGCCAGGGCAACATGCTACAATTGTGGAAAATTTGGCCACATTGCGAGATATTGTCCTCAGATTCAGGGAAACGGGCAAGGGGGAGCTTCTGCGCCGCAAGCTACCCTAACAATGAAATGAAGGCGCGATACTGGTCTCTTCCTATAATAGAAGTAGAGGTGAATGATTCTGTAATGACTGCACTTGTCGATACTGGGTGCACCACTACTTTAATCAATTCCAAACTTTTGAAGGGATATGGAAGGAGCGGTACAGTGAAAGCAGTTGATGGGAGGAATATAGAATGTAAAGGAGCCAGCCAAGTGGAGATAAAAGTCTGTGGAATGCACGTAAAGGTGAGGGCAATCTTGATGAATCACATCGTTGATGGGATCGACGTCATAATTGGAATGGACGTGATTAATGAACTGGGAGGTGTAACTATAAAGAAAGCCAAAGTGAAGTTTGGAGATATACAATGTGCCGTGGCTGCCCATCAGCTGAATGTTTGCAAAATCGAGGATAAAGACTTTGAAGCAAACTTCGATGGAGATAAATGGACAGTAAGATGGACATGGAAGGGAGAGCCTCCAGTATTGCAGAACAAAGTTCAATATTATAAAAACTCTCTGGAAGGCGATAAGAAATTAGAATTCGAGAAAGAGGTGGAAAGATGGATATCGGATGGTATTCTGTTACCATGGAAAGGAGAAAGAAAAGGCGTGTTGCCATTGATGGCAGTATTTCAGGTCACAAAAGGGAAAGTTAGGCCAGTGTTCGACTTTCGTGAGTTGAACCGTTTTGTGGCGTGTCATACAGGGAGTGACATAATAGATGTATGTGATGAAAAGATAAGAAAGTGGAGACAGTTGGTAGGAGGGACCGCAATAGTGGACCTTAAGTCTGCCTACCTGCAACTACATGTGGCAAAGAAACTATGGCAGTACCAGTTGGTCTGTTATAAAGGAAAAACCTATTGCCTAACACGATTAGGATTCGGACTTAATGTCGCACCAAAGATTATGGCAGCCATTTTAAAAACAGTATTAAAGAAAGGAAGTAGGACGAAAGAGGCCACTGATTCATACATTGATGATATAATGGTAGACGTAACGAAAATATCGACACAGGAAGTTGTGGAACAGTTGAAGGGGTTTGGGTTAGCAGCAAAATCTCCGGAATCCCTGGACGGAGGAGCGGCACTGGGCCTTAAGCTTATGAAAAATAAGATGGGTGCACTAATGTTCAGGAGAGGCAACGAGATCCCAGAGATGGGAGGAGAAATTAGTAGGCGGGAGCTATTTTCGATCTGTGGTAAATTATTGGGGCACTATCCAATTGCTGGATGGCTGCGATTAGCATGCAGTTATGTGAAAAGAAGAGCAAATGGAATGGATTGGGAAGAAAAAGTTGATTGCAGAACCATGAAAGTAATGCAGGGGGTTCTAGCTGAGGTGAAAAAAGAAGACCCTGTTAATGGCGCTTGGCACATACCTGAAGTGAGCACAGGAGTCGTGTGGTGTGATGCAAGCAATATTGCAACTGGCGTGGTTGTCAAGATTGGCGGTGTGGTGGCGGAAGATGCAACTTGGCTGAGGAAAAGTGATGACTTTAATCACATTAACATAGCTGAATTAGATGCTGTTCTAAAGGGTGTCAATTTAGCTATCAAATGGAGACTGACAAATATTGAAATAAGAACTGATTCAGCCACTGTACTCAGTTGGGTGAACTCTACTGTGGAGAAGAGTGGCAGAATACGAACAAAGGGTGCCGGAGAAGTGATAATAAAGCGGAGATTAGGGATGCTTAGAGAGTTGATATCTGAATTGAAACTGCAAATAAAAGCAGTGTTTGTGCCTTCTGAAAGAAACAAGGCAGATGCGCTAACACGGATAAAAAAAACAGTGGTTAATTGAGAAAGAGGAGGCGCCGATATGCTGTCTTGGAATTGGAGAAATTAAAGAGTTGCATGACATGCATCACATATGAGTGGAGAGAACATTATATTTGGTGAGGCAAGTGGATCCGAATGGAAAACGGGAAGAAATTCAGATGATAGTAAAGAACTGTGTTCGGTGTCAATCGATCGATCCTGCCCCAAATATACATAATCCTGGGGAAATTGGAGTTTTAACGAACTGGACGAGACTAGCTATTGACATAGCACACTACCGAGGGGGAGCGTACTTATCAATAATTGATTGTGGGCCAAGTAGACTGGCGATATGGAAGGAACTGCGAGTGGAAGCCGCATCTGCAGTTGCAACTGAATTAGAAAAGGTGATGCTTGAACGAGGTCTAGTAAGGGAGGTGATAATGGACAACGGCACTGTTTTTCGCTCAGAAATCTTTCAGACGATGTTAAAAAAATGGAAGATTAAAAGTTATTACAGGGCAGCCTACAGACCTGGAGGAAATGGCATTGTGGAGCGACATCATCGGACCGTGAAAGCAATAGCTGAGAGAGGAAGAATATCGCCTGAAGAGGCCACATTTTGGTACAACATGTCCCCTAAGGTCGGGCAAAGAGATGACACAGTACCACATAGAGCAATCTTTAATTACGAATGGAGGCATCCTAGAGACATGTCACCGGAAATTGATGATCAAGGACCAGCCAGAATCCAAATAGGAGAAGAAGTTTGGGTGAAACCGCCTAATGCCCGATGCACAACGCAGTGGGGAAGAGGAGTGATAACAGGAGTGCAATCCCCAAACAACTTAAGTGTCAATGGAATGCCACGACATGTTTTAGATTTAAGGCGTGTGGTCCATTTAGGTGATGAGGATGGTGGTACTGAGCCAGGGAGTGATGAAGATGAACCGGTGCAGATGCAGAGACCGCAAAGAGAACGCAATGCGCCGATCTGGACACGGGATTATGAGATGTGAATGATCTTTAATGATCATGGGGGCGTGTAGTAAAAAAAAAAAAAAAAAAAAATCGTGCAAACCTTTTACCACTGGCAACGCCCGCTTCAGAGAGTGAAAGAAGAAAGAAGAAGAAGAAGAGAATGGCCACTGCGTCTATTTATAGACTAGAGATCATGGGAAGAGTATGCAAATAACTTTGGACGGTTTTGTCCTATAAAAAGCCTGTATTTGGGAGAGAGGGTGTCTTTTTTGTTTGGCAGAAGCAATTGCTGTCAGAAGTGCATTGGACTGCAGGATTGAAGAGTGAAGATTGAGTTGTGGGGTCATTGCATTTAACCACAACCGACTTTGAACTTCTATTAATTAACAAGATGTCTACTCATCGAATCGAAAGTATCGCATAGTTTATGGACTTATGCTTTAATTGCAGCAGCATATATCAGAAATAGATCGTTCAATAAAATATTAGGCAAAACACCGTATGAAGCGTTTTGCGGTGTAAAACCTAAAATGAACAGAATGCATATATTTGGTTCAAATTGTTTTGCATTTATACAAAATACCAGTAAACTAAATACTAAAAGTAAAAAAGGTATTTTCATAGGTTACGATAAAAACAGTCCAGCATATTTAATCTATTATCCAGCCCAAAATGCCATAAAAAGGGTTAGATGTGTAAATTCAATGATACATTAAATTTAAAAAATGGCGATCCAGTGGATGAAAAACGTGGTCGATCACAATGAAAATATTAATAACGACGACACTTACAGTAGAACTACTGACGAAAATATTAACCAGACACGTCGATACCCAATAAGGGAGCAAAAAAAGCAGACTTCTTACAAATTGAAAAGATACAAGACTATGCAGTGGATTACTGTTACTCGTTGAAAAGCGCACCGGAAAGTTATGATGAGGCGATTAATTCAGAAAATCACCAAGAATGGAAACAAGTTATGATATCCGAATCGAAAGCTTAATCTGAAAATAACACATACGAAATAGTGGCAAACCAACAGATAAAAATATAATTTCTTCACACTGGGTTTTTTTTCCAAAAAAATCACAACTTCTGGCAGTGAAATCTTTAAAGCAAGATTTGTTGCAAAAGGTTTTTCACAAATTTCTGGAGTGGAATATTTTGCAACATTTTCATCAACAGCAAATTTAACGACAATTAGAATTTTATTACAACTTGCCGCTCAGTACAATTGAAAAATACATCAAAATGGATGTAAAAGATGCTTATTTAAATGCCCCGATTAACTGTGAAATCTATATTTACCCTCCAGAGGGATTTAAAATGAAAAAAATAAAAATTTCTTATGGAAACTGAATAAATCGTAATATGGATCAAGACAACGTGCTCACAATTGGAATCTAACACTCCATAATTATTTAATAGAACAGGAATTCAAGCAATGTCCCATAGACGCATGCATGTATACCAAAAATGTAGGTAATAAATTGTTGATTTTGGTTTTTGGGTCGACGATATACTACTCGCCTCAAACTGCGAAAACACTTTAAAAGATATTAAAAATAAATTAAATAAAAAATTTAAAATGGCCGATCTTGGACGACTGTCATGGTTCCTCGGTATAAAGTTTATCCGTGAAAATAAAATTATAACTATGAACCAATCACGATACATTGAAAAAATTCTGCTCATGTTCGGAATGCAAGATTGCAAACTGCATAAAACTCCCGTCAAAATAGAAATATAGAGACCGAAACAAAATCCATAGATAATCGATTATATAGAGAAATGGTTGGAAGCATCTATTTGATGACCGCAACCAAGCCTGGCATATGTCACGCTGTAACAAAGCTATCTCAAAACTTATCGAGACCTACAATTAAGGACCTTAATCATGCAAAACAAATCCTTTGTTATCTAAAAGAAACTAAGGAACAATCTTTAATGTTTAAAAAGTCTACATATCCTCTAAATTTAGAAGGATTTTCAGATTCAGATTGGGGTAACTCTGAGGATAGAAAAAGTATAACGGGGTATTGTTTTAGACTGTCAAAGACTATGATCTCTTCGAAAACTAAAAAGCAACGAATTGTTGCCCTTTCTACTTGTGAAGCAGAATTTGTGGCCCTTACCCATTCGACGCAGGAGGCAATTTTTCTGAACACCCTTCTAAAATCTATTTTAAAACCTGATCTAAGTAAAAAACCTATAATAATTCATTGTGATAATCAGAGCAGTATCTTATTAGCAAATAATTCTATGATTCATCAAAGATCGAAGCATATTGATATCAGATATCATTTTATAAGGGATGAAATAAGTAAAAAAATCTATTACTCTTACTTATGTGACGTCTGAGAATAATATAGCCGACATTTTGATTAAACCTATAAAAAGAATAAAATTAAAACATTTTATAACCGAACTTTTTGGAATCTAATCATGAATAAATCTCTTTTCAGAAACCCAAAAAGACAAGCATGAACAGTCGAAATCACACCAAAAAAAAAAAAAAAAAACAATTTTAATCGTGCCGGGCACGACGTTAAACTGCAACCATTTCTATCTTACTAACCAAATTAACCAACTAATACCTAACATAATGTTTTCAGTTTTTGTTTACAAAAAAATGTATATTTGAATTTTTGTGCATATATGTTTATATGGATTCTATTTTTGTGTTTGGGTCTATTCTTATGTGCATCAAAAAAAAAAAAAAAACTCCATGTGATTTACAAAAAAAAAAAAAAAGATGGCCTCTTTTGCACACATTGTACCAATATATTAATTATTTCCGACCAATGAGAATAAAGACAAATTCCCCCAAAACAAAAACAAAAAAAAAATTATTTTATTGGTTTATTTTTATTTGTTCATTTATTTGTTTATTTTTATTTATTTATTTATCTATTTTTCTTTCATTTTCTCAAGTCAAACCAAAATTGAATCTGAAAGGATTTTTCCATTATATCAAAAAATTATATCAAAAAAAGGGTGAGTAAAATGTTTTTGACGCCTAATGCGAGGGGGGTAGATATTTATTTGCTGTGCACCGCAGCAAAATATGGTACAAGGCTGGAAAGTGCAGGACAGGCGAGCTCCCCTAAAGAAGGGGCACTCTCCCTTCATCAAAAATTGCCTGGGCACCCCCGTCGGCATTCCCCAGTAGAGGCACCTCAGGCGACAAGCAATTAACTTGCCCCACCGGAAAGCTTGGTGGCAAGACCTGGGAGATTGGACTTCCTAGGTAGTACCCAAGCGGTGTACCTCAGCCCATCACCTGTCAGGCTGAGTGTCAAGAATGGATCCTTGACTCTACCCTGTCTCCCTGCAGCCGAAGCCGCTAGGAGACCATCCCCCATCAGACGAACTAATGGGTGGTAGTTATTTAAATGCTGCCCACCTCAGCATTATGTGGCACAAGGCCGGAAAGTGGGAACCCCGCAGGCTCCCCTAAAGGAGGGGCACTCCTGCAATTTTAAAAATTGCCTGAGTAACCCCGTCGGCATTCCCCGGTCGGGGCGCCTCAGGCAGCAAGCAATAAACTTGCCCCACCGGAAAGCCCGGTGGCAAGGCCTGGGAGGGTGGACCTCCTAGGTATTACCCAGGCGGTGTACCTCAGTCCAACAGGTGCTGGGCCGGTTCCCGGCCCCTCACGTGTTGGGCTGAGTGTCAAGTGACGAATCCTTGACATGTACTACCCTGTCTCCCGGCAGCCGAAGCCGCTAGGAGACACATCCCATCATCCAGGTGTATAATGGGGTAGTTATTTAAATGCTGCCCACCTCAGCATTATTTGGCACAAGGCCTGGAAAGTGGGAACCCCGCAGGCTCCCCTAAAGGAGGGGCACTCCTGCAATTTTAAAAATTGCCTGAGTAACCCCGTCGGCATTCCCCGGTCGGGGCGCCTCAGGCAGCAAGCAATAAACTTGCCCCACCGGAAAGCCCGGTGGCAAGGCCTGGGAGGGTGGACCTCCTAGGTATTACCCAGGCGGTGTACCTCAGTCCAACAGGTGCTGGGCCGGTTCCCGGCCCCTCACGTGTTGGGCTGAGTGTCAAGTGACGAATCCTTGACATGTACTACCCTGTCTCCCTGCAGCCAAAGCCGCAAGGAGACACATCCCATTATAAAAGGTTTATAATGGGGTATGACACCAATGACTTTGACAATCGTTTTTATAACCACCGGCTGTGCTAACCAACCAATGAAAATCTTTCAAAGTTACTATAAAAATTGTCAAATTTTAGATTCAATCAGTTCGCAATTCCCTACTCGTTAGTGATGGCAACGATCGGCCTCTGCCGGCCAAGACCAAAGTCTATTCTGCGGTCCACGCTCCAAGAGTCCGAGTTGTTTCTTTTTGCGCTTGACTTCGCAAGGACCAGCCCCTTCTTGGGGATTTGGACCAGTAAAGTTTTGCTTGTTTTTCTGATTGTTTTTGTTATTGCCCTCGGGCAAATTACTAACTGTTTTCGTTTTTCTTTCTTTTTTTCAGGTAGTCCGGGGTCCAGCTAGTGTTTAAGCAGCCGGCAGGACTAAGGGAAACTGACGTGCCTTTTTAGGCGAAGGTCCCCTTGGCTTCCAAATCGGCGGGCACTTAGTTGGGCCTTGGGCCATCAAAATAGATGGAGCAGGCCGCTGCTCCTGCCACCTTGGGGGACGCCCCAGGTGTAGGTGCCGAGAAGGGTTTGGGGGGTGCCGTCCCGAAAGGCACCTCCAGATCAAGAAGGGCTTCAGGGGTCGCCACCCCCAGTGATGGTTCGTGTGACGGTTCGTGGTCGGTTCCGGGGGTCGCCGCCCCCAATTCGGTCGGAACGAGCGTGTTGCCGGGGTTCGCCGCCCCCAATTCGGTCGGAATGAGCGTGGTGCCGGGGGTCGCCGCCCCCAGTTCGATGAGTACGAGTACAGCAGAGACCGGCAGCCCACGAGTGGTTGACACCCCCAGTGCAGGCTCGGGGATTGCACTAGTGCAACCAGCAACAGCAGAAGGGCCTTCTACAATGCTGTCTCAAGGGACCAGGAGGTCCTGGATAACGCCAAACACAGTGGTGGCTACCTCCAGAGAACAGGTCGTCGAATCATGGAAGAGGTTCATTATAGAGACTCCAGGCGGTGAAGTCCCTTACGAGAAGAAAAAGAGAAGACGGCCGGTGAAACGCTGGTGGGCCACAGGCGATAATTCAGCAACACCCACACAGACGCAATCCGAAAAGAACAGCCCCCAGAAGTCCACAGCGGAAGGGCTGAGGAAAACAAAGTCTATGGAGGTGATTGTGGTTGATGGGTGCTCTCCGGGGATAGTAGGGCCAAAGGATAAAGCACCAGTGCCAGTCGGTGCGGAGGAATGGCCAGCCCTCTCGATGGACGATTCTCCGATCCCGGCTGCACAGAGTCAAGTCGCTACAGCACCAACTTGGAGTGGCGCTCATAAGGAAACAGCTCCGATAGCGGAAGCGTGGGGTCCGAGGGAAAAAAAGACCCCACAATATTATAAGGACCTCTATGAACAGAAATACCAGCAATATGTGGAGGGGATGGAAATGAAAGTGGTCCCAGGGATCTTGGAAACATTACAAGAGTGAACAGTCTCCCTCGTGACGTTCGAGTTGAAAGGCATGGGGCTGACTGGAGTCCCCAAAGAGAAAATGCTCGAGATCCTGGGGGAATTGAAGATCCCCGCACAGTATATGATCCGGCGTTTCCACGCCACGTGGGATCTCCTTTTGCCAACGAAAGAGGAGGCGATAAGAATTGCAAAAGGGGACCTCACCTGGAAAAATTATCGTCTACGACCGGAATACATGTCGAAGCGTCGTGCGTTCGTGATGATTATTGGAGTACCGTGTTTCGTATTGGAGGATCAGCTGGGAGCGACAATGTCCCAGTTTGGGGAGGTGGAGATGGTGCAGCCGGTGATGGGCCCCAAGGGCATAAAAACAGAGGATTTCAAGGTCGAGATGAGAGTAACTAGGAAAGAATTCGACAACATCCCTGCCCAATTGACATGCGAGGGCTGGCACATGCTGGTCATAGTGGAAGGTCAGAGACCGCACTGCTGGCACTGCCAGAAACCGGGGCATGCGTCCCGCTTCTGCCCCAAGAGAAAAGCAGCAGAGGCAGAGAAAGAGAAGGTGGTTGCAAGACCAGTGGAGAAGGAAGGGAAAAAGACGGAGGTAGAGAAGAGCGAGGCCGGCACCTGGAGTAAAGTGGTTTAAAAAAACCCAAAAAATCATCAGAAGAAACAACTCCTCAAACAACACCAAGAGGTGCAACGGGGTCGGCCAAAAGAAAAAACTTATGACAAGTTCCTTTGAGTCTGAGGATGAAGAAGGCAAAGATAAGAGAAAGAAAGAAGTAAAGAGAGAAAGGAAAAACAAGGACGAAGATACTGAGCACCCGCCACAGGTCCCCCAGGAGGAAGCTCAGCCCACCCCTCCCCTTTTCAACACTCCAGTGGAGCAAAGTGAAGCTCCCATCACTGTTATGGAGACACAAACAGAAATAACGACTCCATCAGAGAAGATAGAGAAGAGACGAGACCAGCAAGAAGCGGCCCCCAGAAAGGAGAAATCCAGAAATTTTCCATTCTGGCCCGGGGAGCACATCTGCGAAGTTAGTGTAGAAGAGACGACCAGCGACCTTAATGGACGCCAGAGGAAACATCAAAAAACCCTCGAAAGCCTCTCAAAAGTGGACGAGAAGGAGGTCGTTGATCCCCGGAACTTTTCTGATACTCCCCATGTGATCACGTTTGTGCGTCCAAATAGGGGAGGGAGAGCAAAGGCCCTGTGGCGGATGCTAGAAGCCGGAAAGGTGGACGGGGAGCACCCATCACTACTGCAGATAGCAAAGCGCTGTGAAGGGAGGGTCCCTGTTTATGTTCATCCCTCCTTTTATAGGGCATTAAAGATTACGTTCCCTTTGGACGTGGGGGGCCTGGCTCAAGACGGACGGCTTACGTCCGACCTGCTCACGGGCAGTCTTGGTCAGGCCTTTGACGTACTATCTCCCGAGGACTTCAGACCCTTAATAGACGAATACTACTAGGTAGGGAAACATGGCCTTGAACCTAGTTAGTTTGAATGCAAGGGGCATGAGATCTCGAAGCAAGGCTGCTCGCGTGCTGAGGGATCTCGTGGCCATTGAGGTAGATGTAGCTGCCATACAAGAGACCCACTTTGTTGGGGATGGGGACTGCGATGTGCTGGTAGACGATTTTGATGTTTACTCAGCATATGGCAGCCTCCATAGCCGGGGGGTTTCTGTACTGGTGAGTCGCACTCTGGCTGTGACGGTTACGCTTGTCCACGCGGACGCTCATGGGAGGCTGGTCGTGGTCGATGTTGCCGTTAAAAGCGGCGCATTCTGGATTGTGGCAGTTTATGCGCCCAACATCCAAAGTGAGAGGGTTTCCTTTTTTCGGCGGGTGGAGGTGTTTCTCTCTTCGGGTCTGGAGCGGGTAGTGCTAATGGGGGACTGGAATGCCATCCTGGACCCCAAGATAGATAAGGTCGGGGAGGCTAGTGGGTTGGAAAGGTGTGACAACACCCTGTCTGGCTTGATGGCCTCGTGCGATCTGGTCGACAGGTTCCGTCTGGATCACCCAGAGAGGGAGATGTGGACGTGGCAATCTAGTTCGGCCGCCAGTCCGAGTACATACTTGGGCCGGATGTTAATTAGAAGGGGCGACATAGATTTCCTATCTTGTCCCACGTTCCACTGGCTAGGTCATTCGGACCACAAACTTGTGTTGGCCCGTTTGAAATTAGGTAATAGGCCTAGGTTGGCGGGCTACTGGAAGATGAACGTCTCCTTGTTGGAGTCGAACGACTTTCGGGAGCAGCTGACAACACTAATTCAGAGGGAGTTAGTGGGGGCGGTTACTGGGAGTAGCTGGTGGGTTAAGCTTAAGGTTACCATTAGGCACTTTTGTGTCCAATACAGCCAACGCCTTGGCTAATTAGGGCTCGGACCAAAAGGCACCTAGAGGATAGACTGACCCGGGCGGTGGCAGGGGGGGATTCTCTAGATCTAGCTCTAGTTAAGGGGGACCTCGATCGCTTGGCTAGCGAGCGATATGAAGGTCAAGTAGTTAGGGCTAGGTTAAACAGAGTCTCCAATGAAGCCGTGAATGTTGACGCTGTTGAGCGTAAAGCCGCTCTAAGACGCGGCTCGGATGTTTGTGCCCCTTCTGACGGGCGTGTTTAACCACTGGTTTGCCCAGGATTCGATCCCTAGGCAGGTAACCAAAGGAGTGGTCACGCTTCTGAAGAAGGGGGACCAACATGGAGGGGGGAATCTAGACGATTATAGGCCCATTACTCTGCTTAACGCAGATTTCAAGATTTTGGCCCGCGTTCTTGCAAACCGACTGCAGGTTGTTATCAGTGACTTGGTCGAACCGGATCAGAACTACGCTGTGAAGGGTCGATCGATTCAGAACAATCTGCACTTGATTCGCACGATAATAGAGGGGTTAGAAGACAACACTGAAGCCGCGCTGATCAATTTATATCAGTCCAAGGCATTCGACAGGGTGGACCATGGGTTCCTGAGGGCTGTTGTGGAAACCACCGGTTTTGGTCCGGACTTCCGCAAGTGGATCTCCACCCTGTATTGTGATCCCGCGGTAGTGGTGCAGGTAAATGGTAGGTTGTCGGAGCCCTTTGAGGTCTCCCGGTCGATGCGGCAGGGTGCCCGCTGTCGCCTCTGTTGTATGTCCTGGCGTTGGAACCCTTCCTTCGCAAATTAAGGGACGAGGCGGCGAGACCAGTCCTGCGCGGCATAGCTCTGCCTGGCGGCAAAATTGTCTAAGGTGTCCGCGTACGCTGATGACGTCACGTGTTTGCTGCGCAACGTAGCGATATTAAAGCGGTGATAGAGGCGATCGCTGAGTATGAAGTTGTCACAGGGGCCGTGATCAATCGCAGCAAGTCCGTTGGCCTGCGGTTGGGCGCCTGGACCGGGGTAAACTTGCTTCCAGGTGCGTTCGGCTGGACTGATGGCCCAGTAAAGATCCTTGGTGTGTGGTTCAGGCCGGACCTCCAGTTGGACAAGAATGGTCGGAAGTACAGACTAAGGTCGAGTCGTTGGTTGGGACTTGGATTCGGAGGAAACTGTCCTTAAAGGGTCGCGCAGAGGCATGTGCTACATACATGTTTCCTTTGAGCCTTTACCGTTTATCTGTTCTTTCCCTGCCTGCGGAACGCTGTAAGGCTTTAAAGCGCCTCCTTTTCAAACTTCTATGGAAGGGAGGAAAGCCGTTTGTCTGCAGACAGGTCTGTATGCAGAAGCTTAGCGAGGGAGGCTTGGGGATGCCTGATTTGCAAAGCCACAAGCACGCAGAAAGACTGGCGTTCCTGAGTCGGACACTGATGGAGGAAACGCACTGGGTACCAGTCGTGGAACAGGCTTTTCCACGGCTCATATCCGCCCCTGCCGCTGAAGGTCGCAGAAGACCGGCGGGGAAACGGTGTTTCCTGACCAAATGCCGAGCCGACCTTAGCCGGGGTCCAGGGACCTTGCACAGTCTAGGTGGAAGCTATATGAGGAATTAGTGGTGGGGACTGCAAAAGACCCACTGGTGGAGCGGCTACATCTGTCGAGGGGGGAAGTTCTCTCGCTTTGGAATTTGGCACCTGCCAGTAGCTACATCAATAATTCTGAATTTTCAATTACGTGGAGGCTAGTCCGGGATGCGTTGACACTCTTTGGCAGACTAGCCAGGGATTGTAGGGATAGTGAATATTATTATCCCCCGTGCCCATGCTGCAATGATGAAGAGGAGGAGGAAATGAGAGAACACGCGTTCTTTCTTTGCAGCGGGGTGCGGAGTCTCTGGGAGTATGTCGGAGGGGTAACGGCTCGCATCGACCCCGAGCGGTCGGTGCCACTTGATTTAGCGTACGTAGTCGACAATGTGGATCCGCCGTTTGACAGGGAGAAATGGTCGGTGTTTCTAGCGATCCTAGCGGTAGCTCGGTTAGTGACGTGGTTTACACGCCTGGGTATTGTCTATGAAGGTCGATCTTTTTCCGATCAGGATCTGGTTGTTTATTTTAAGCATCAACTTAAAATAAAAATCAGATGTGATTGGAAGAGATTGTCCCGCATAGACTTTGATAGGAGATGGGTGCACAACACTAGTTTGTGCATCCGACAAGGAGCTAGGTTCGAGGTCGCGTTTCCACCCTAGTGGTATTGGTCCTAAGGTGCTGGGGTCTATATTTTTTCTCGGATCCCAGCCCTTTGGTTAATACAAGGTTTACCTTGTAATATGGGTAGGAGTAGGGTTAGTTAGGCTGAGTAACCACCAAGAGTGGAAGATAAGTTCTTTATTAGGGCCTAGACTAAGGAAGTAAGTGTGTCGATCCTGTCCCCGAGTCTTTATTTATACTAGGAGAGCTTCCAAAGATGCCCAGCCCACTTGTTTGTTTTGTCCCCGGCCTGTTTTTTCGCCCATTACGTCCTTTATCTTGGAAGACGCCATCCATCCCTATTGACCCCCAACCCCAAGTTATTTTCGCAGAAGAGCAGTCCTTTAGATCCTCCACTCCCCACTAGGGAACGACCTGCTTGCTTTCACCTCTCCCCACGGGGATGGGAACCGGAAGACAGTGGGCGTTCTAATGTAGCAAGTAGGATGGAGGGTCCCCTTACTAACCCGTCCCCATAGGCATTTTGTTTATTTGTTTTCTTTTTCTTTCTTTTTGGATGTTTCATAGTTTGCCCCCCACCCCATCATCTCACCCCCATTTAAAAAAAAAAAAAATACTTTCTTTTGTTTGTAAATATATATTTTATTTTTTGTTTTGTAAATACTATTATTCTTTTTCAAACAGAATGCATGAAGTCGCCTGCCATCCCGTAAGCTGGGGAGATGTTTTTAAAGTAGGTCCTGGTAAGAATGAAGGCGTATTTAGCGTGATAGATCTCTAGTGTAGAAAAACTAATAAAGTACTTGTCTTTCGTACAAGTCTAGCATAGCTTTAGTAAAGACCCGGTTTTTTCCCCAATCTCCTTACTGGCCTTAGTGCCTAAGCTCTTTCGGACCCCAAATGAGGCCTTGGCACTAGATAATGCCAAGGCCGGGGCCGAAAGGCTAAATAAAAGTTCGCCGTTAACTACATCACGGACCGCATTTGATTCTTGGTCGCCATTTTCTTTACTAGCAATTACTGCCGCCATCTTTGTTACTGGAAAACACTTCACACTCAGTATTGAGACTGCACTCTGTTCAACATGTCTGAACACTTAATAACAATTGTGATGGCCACCTTATAGATAACAATGAACTCTTCCACTTACCATAAACAAAAGAAAGACGGGGTTGAGAAAAGGGAGGGAGAATCCAGAGGAAGGGTGGAACAGAGAAAAATTGACAGATGAATAAAGAGAAGTTTAAATAGAAATATGTTACACTTGTGCCCCGGGCAACTCCGCGTAGTCTTGCTAAAAAGAAAAAAAGAAAATATACTTACATTTTTGGTGTGATCATTAAGCTCTTGTCACATGACAAGCAGTGAAATGGGATTTGCCTGCAATTATTAAAAATGCCACAAATTTATTTTCGTACAAAAGTAGAAAGATATCAACAAATATTCATATTTACTTAAAAAATGACTGACATAAAATAAATTGGATTTTTTTAAAAACTTGCCAAAAGCTTACGTTCATTCTTTACTATGTATTTTCATATCGATATTTTATTCCTTCCTCATGTCCTCAGGGAGATGTGACACAAGATCAGGTAAGCTGCTTTAATACAATCAGCTCGTTTTCAGTGTTGTTTGTGGTACGGTGAGTGTCTTAACTTTTTTTTTTTTTTTTTTTTTTTATTACATTTTCACCCCAAACAAGGCAAATTGCCACTTTGGTGTAGGGGGCTACTATCAGGGGCAACAACTACTGGGGTACTATGTAGGGATTTGGGCAGCAAGGTGTCGGTTCACGTTACACTTGAACTTCTGCACGTCAGTACTGTTGGGGAAGCAGGGACCTGGAATAGAATTCCAGAGTCTTGCGGTTCTGAGGAAGAAACTATTGGAGTAAAAAGATCTTTTACATCTAGGGACCTCTACAGTGTGGGGGTGGGATCTAGTAGCCTGTCGGGTTTGTCGAGGGTGCTCGCGTCGTGGGGGCACAAGTGATTGCAGTTCGTCAGAGCATTCACCACTAAAATACTTGTAGAAAAGGCAGAGGGATGCAACATTTCGTCGATGGGACAGAGGCTGAAGCTTAGATGCCAGTTCAGGGCCTATCAGGTTTGCGACTCTCTTTTGAACCTTGTCAAGGAGCGAGAGACTAGTAGCAGATGCACCAGCCCAGATGTGGCAGCAATACTCCATACATGGGCGAATGGTGGCCTTATAGAGGTACAGGATACTTTCGGGTGTTAGTAGTTTTCTAGCACGGTAGAGAGAGCCTACCTTTCTTGCAGCGGCCCTGGCAATGCCTTCAATGTAATTGTTCCAACTCATGTTTCCTGTGAACGTTAGGCCAAGGAGTTTGAAAGATGGACTCTCAGATAAAGAGTCGTTGGCCATTGCTATGGGTGGTAGAGAGGGTTTCTTGTAATTATTGAATGAAACTAGTTTAGTCTTGGCAGCATTGAACGCGACCAACCACTTTTGTCCCCATTCCACTACAGATTGGAGGTCTTCCTCTAATGTTTCTGCCATTTCTTTAGAAATGTGTTCATTCGTCTTCCTGTCGTGTCTGCCATAGAGTGTAGTGTCATCAGCATATATACCCATCTCAGAGGCAATGTTGTCGGGGAGGTCATTTATGAATATCAGGAACAATAGAGGTCCAAGGATAGAACCCTGGGGCACTCCCGCATTTATATCATATTGTTTAGATGTGCGACCGTCGAGGACTACCTGGATTTTTCTCTTATCTAAGAAGGATTTAATTATGTTAAGTATTCTACCACTGATACCGTATGATCTGATTTTACTGAGGAGACCCTCATGCCATACCCTGTCAAAAGCCTTAGATATATCCAGAGCTACCGCTCTGCCTTCCCCCGCTTTGTCCAGTGAATGGTATATACGTTCAGAGATCACAGTGAGGATGTCTGCTGTGGAACGGGCTTGTCTAAATCCATATTGTTTGTCAGTCAGTAGTTTAGCATCTGTAAGATGATGGACTAGAGCATGGTTAATTATGGTCTCAAATATTTTGGCAAAAAGTGGGAGGAGGCTAATGGGGCGATAATTTGATGGGTCTGTCCTTTCGCCAGAATTCTTGAATACTGGTACAACAGAAGCAGTTTTCCAACAGCCCGGAAAGCAAGCTTCATTAAGACATTTGTTGTAGAGTTTGGAGAGAACTGGAGCTACTTCGGCTGAGCACTTTTTTAATAGCACAGCTGGGATAAGATCGGGTCCACATGCTTTTGAGGTGTCAAGGTTTTTTATGATAGCATGCACCTGAGCAGGGGTGGTTTTCAGATCGTCTAGTGTGGCGTCTGTCCGCATAGGAAAGTCAGGTAGGGGGTGGTTGGAAGGGTCCATTGTGGAGTTTGAGGCAAACCGACTGGCAAGCATGTTAGCCTTGTCGGTTGTCGGTTGCTGAGGAGACAACCTCGTGATTGTTGGTTAGTGGGGAATTGTTGATTGCCCATTATTTACTACACTGTTGTAGATTTTCCAGAAGTCTCGAGTTCCTAGTTTTTGTGCTTCGATGCGCTTTTTAGTGGTTTCCGTAAATTCCCTCTTAGCTGTCGCTATTTCTTTCTTAACGTTATTTCTAGCTTCTATATACTTCAGTCTGTTTGAACTGGACTTATGTCGGTTAAACCTACGGTATGCATGCTGCTTTTGAGTAATGGCAGTTGCACAAGTCGACGTAAACCATTGGGGAGAGTGGGGCTTACTATAAAATTTCCGCATGGGAACATGCGCTTCGATTGCAGTTTTGAACCAGTCAGTGGTCTCGTTTGCACATTGTTCAGCAGGGAGAGAGAAAATATTTTTCCATGGAGCATCTCTAATTAGTTCCCTGATGGCTTCCCAGTCAGCCTTATTATAATATCTCGTTGTTTTGAGCACTGGCTCTTCAGTTTTGGGTCTAGAGTTTAGGGCGATTTCAACTATGCTCATCACATAATAGTCCACAGAGTTGCAAATCAGGCGAATTTGTAGGCCAGTTTCTGGGAATGATGATAGAGGTTTTCAACTGTTTTTATTTTTCAAAGATGCCATATGGAGCTGAGTGCTGTTGTCATTGACACCCAGTGCTTGACAACAACTTTCGAAGCTATGATGTATCTTGAACTTATTTGGAAACAATACCAGAGTTTGAAAGAAAAAATAATCCTTACGAAGTGCAGAGTTTTGTCGGTTGATCATTCGTTTAGCGAGGGTCGTGTTTGAATAAATTGGTGTGAGTGACACTTTAAAGGTCAAACAAAACTATGTGGCGTCGTACTGTTTTTTTTCTTGTATATTATATATATATATATATATATATTATATATATATATATATATATATATAATTCCAGGTTAACATTTTCCAGAGGTAAAGTAACCAATAAAGTTTTAAAGAGTGTTCAATACCAAAGAAGGGCAAGATATACTTTTTATTTGTTTTATATAATCATTAATATGTTGCTACACATTCATGAGCATGTTTCGGTGAGCTAGTTACTAGTAACTAGAGACCTTTTCAGGCGATATAGCTTATACAAAAACTGAGTTTATAATGAAAATATTTTTGTTTTCTTTCCATTTATTAAAAACAATTTCCTTTTGATTTTTGATTTTTTACTTCTATTTTCAATAACATGTAATGTTATAATAATTTATATGTGATATTTAACATGTAATGTTATAATAATAATTTATATGTGATATTTAACATGTAATGTTATAATAATATTTTATATGTGATATTTAACATGTAATGTTATAATAATAATTTATATGTGATAATAATTTCTTGTGATGCTGAATACCTGAACGATTTTCATTACAGCTAAACTTTTGTATAAGCTACATCGCCTGAAAACTCTCTATACTATACTGTACTGTCGGTCTTAATCTCGCATTTATACACTATTTCTGAGGTTAGGCATTTCCCACCCAACGGACAATTGCCAGGTATTCTGCAATTACATTTTTTGTCTAAGACACTTTCATTCGATGCTAACTCGTTATTATTCCTTATTTTGCTGATTTTCCTATTGTTGGAGCTTATTATAGTGTTAGTTAAGTTGCTTGATGTTGAGGAAGATAATTTTACCGAGTTTCTATTTATTATTTTGCTTAATCTATTCTCCGTAGGGAAGTTTTTATCAATTATTCCGTAGAATTCCCTAGGTATATTATTTTTTCAGGATATAATGGAAAAATAGAGTACAAGAGGACCAATAATAGTAAGAACAACAAACCTAACTGCACAATATCGTATAACAATATCGTATAACATGGCAATGAGAGTTAGAAAGAAACCAAAGATCAGTAAGCGATACGTTAATAATCATAAAAAGAATGGGAACGGAGGGAATAATAATAACAGCGGAACAGGTAATGATGAGGCAGGTACCATTAATAAGAGAGATAGACGCAAGAGACAGGTTTGGTTCAATCCGCCATTCAGCGAGCATATCAAAAATAATATACCTAGGGAATTTTATATATATACAGGATGCGACATAAGTAACACCTTTTTTTTTTTAGTTAAAAAACTTTTTTAAATATCTTCTATTTTTTTAAATATGAATGTATTTCAGAGGTAAATAAAAGTAAAAGATATAAAAATGTATATATATATGTGTGTGTGTGTGTGTGTGTGTGTGTGTGTGTGTGTGTGTGTGTGTGTGTGGCAATTAAGCTACACAGAATTTTCGCACGTTTCATCACTGTGAGAATTCGTCAGGTTATTGCATGGAATTGATGCTACACATGGTAACATAAACTGCATGACGAATCCTCACAACAATGAGACATTGAAAATTTTGTGTAGCTTAATTGTCACATATAATTTCATAACTTACTACCTGCTTCTACTCAGGTATTGGGCATTGCTGAAATAAATACTGAAAATAGATACATAAACTTTTATGAGGATATGTGAAATAATATATATATATATATATATATATATATATATATATATATATATATATATATATATATATATATATATATATAAGAGGTGTCTTCTATAAGTTTCCAGACTTTTTTGTACAGGCATTTAAAATTGTTGTGGAAAATTTCAGTACATTATTGCTATACATCTTATGACATGGCTGACCAATTTTTATGATTTCAGGTTAAAATTAATAACTACCAATTTTTATGATTTCAGGTTAAAATTAATAACTACAGCAGAAATTGGAATACCCTCTACTAAAGCCTGATTGTCGCTTCTGGTGAATTTCAAAAATGCAATCTGGACGTGAGGACACTTTAGAAGAACGATATGCAATAAAATGCTGTTTTAAACTTGAAAAATAAATGCCGTAGAAACGTATGGAATGCTTCAGACTGCTTTTGGACCATCTTGCATGAATTAGTTTTTGAGTGGTATAAGAGATTCAAGGAAGGCAGGTATTTTGTGAAGGATGATTAATTTACAGACTCATACTTACGCTTTAAGAATTGCTCCATCGTCTAAGTATGGTTCTTGTCCAATTTTCGATTGCTTGAGTTTTTTCCCCATTTCAGACAACTTACTCTCGATCCATATCCGGAAACTGTCCATCTGGAAACGATCGTACTTTTCACTTTTCAGTTTTTGGATATCCATTCCCAAGATGTTATTCTGCAAAAATAACACAATATTTTATTAATTTTTAAAAACTATTATTAAAAAATGGCTGATTCTAAATGATAAAATATTCCTTCTTGGCCATTTTACTATGAGAAAAGACCAGAAAAAGATGTGAAGTCTATTATTTCAAAACGTTGGGAGAGTCTTGTAACAACCGCAATCCCTGGCTGCAATAAATCGCCAGCAGGAACATTTCATAGCGATCACCACTTCTACGCCCACGCATATGAAGAATGTGTAGGTACATGACGCTGTAATGCGACCACACGCACACATAAAACAAAAGGAACTATGTTACGCCCCCTCACGTAGAAATACAGTGAGCAAACTGGAACGTTCAAGAAGGCCTATATATAAATATTTGCCCACCAAAGTTTCCTCTCCAATTTCTCAAGAGCAGCATATGTTCAGGATAACTTCGTTTGTGGGAGACGTTAAAACTCCCGTCCTGATATTACGCGCAATGCACCTGAACTTTGATTCCCATCATGGAAATCTACCACATTGAACGAGAATTTAAAATCTTCTTTTAAACAATTTTATTTCAAACTACTGTTCTTATGATACGAACATATACTATCATGCATTCACTTATATGGATTTTTGGACGGTTTTTCTCAAAAATAGCTACATTAACCTTTAAGCCCAAGTGTAGCATTTGATCATAAAAAAATCATTAATTTCAAGCCTCGTGCTATTCTCACAAAATCCTCACTTCATTAATTTTTCATTATAAACATTCCACACAAGAAAACACTTATGTTGAACAATTCAAACTAATATTTCTAACATGTAAATAAATGTTGTTTATTTCATGTTAATAAGTGATTTCCTGTTCTTTGTCGAGTGTCGTTATTTTCCTGATTTTATTTTTATTTAGTTTATGTAAGGATGTAGATTGGTGAAACTACCTATTAATTGACGATCCCATTTAATGGTCTCGTGGATACACTCCTATTTTCGACTTCAATAAACACATGCAACCACGGTCCTAAAAAATTGATAAATCCTGATTATAAATTCGTTATCCTACGGATCCCACATCCTACAGTTTTACTAACCAATTTTTTTTTTCTGCACTGTTTTATTCCTATGAAATCTATATATGAACGATAAAAATTTCCAACCAAATTTCATCTTAAGTAGGTTTAACTACTGCACTGTTCAACCAGCAACTGCAAAAAGATATGTTTTGTAAAACGATCAGCTTTCGATTAGAAAGAAATCTTTATTTTAACATCTTCTTTCCACAGTAAATATATGCCTCCTTATATTTCAAAAAGCTGTTTTGATATTCTGCACTTAATATAAATACCCAAATGCATCAGTTCCAGTTGCTTGAACAAACATCTCGCTGCTCAACTCCCTATGTAAAGGGTCTTCGTATGTATAATCCCTAATTCACAGTAGCCTCAGTGTCAATTTGCCTTGTTTGGAGTGAATATAGGTGAAAAAAAAGTATAACGTCCTTAGGTGTAAATGTGGTATTGTGGTGACTGATATGATTCTAGTTAAAATAGGACATTTTTATCACTTCAGACCAAAAATGACCAATGACATATAAGTTCCCACCCATTTGATGGTCTTGTGCCTAATTTGTTTAAATTTTGTATATTTTATGTAAATAAATATTGCAAAGTGTTGTATCTGTTCTGATAATAGAGTTTGTTTTTCTGACCCTCCCCGCTATCGAATAGAAAGCCACTTAATAAGTATTTGAAGTGTACTGTAGCGCTTATTTTCCATTTAAAATTATGTCCCTTGATATAACCATCATAAAATCTGTTTTCAGTCGATTTTTATTCCGTAGTTGCTTAATATTTCTACAATTCCAAAATTACGCAATTTTCCGTTGCATCATTTAATTAGCCATGATGTTTGAAAGTATTTTTCTTAAAAATGTTTTGTTTAATTTTGCAACATGTAAATCAACGGCTTTCTTTGAAAGGTCACCAAAGAATTTATGCATATTTTTAATTTTTGTTTTTACAAGTAAAATAAATTTACATCATATTTTGATGTTGTTATCATTTTAGTTTTAGTGATAATTTAAAAACAATAAATGTACTAATAATGAAAAAGTAAGTTAAAAATTTTTGAATCGGAAAATAGGGACACATTTTTCCCGATTCCGATACCTCCAAAAGTTCCGATTTTTTACAACCTTAAATACTTTGGTATAAAATTTCAGATTTTTTATTTTTATTTTTATTTATTTTATTTATTTTTTCTATTTTTATCCCCTCAAAATGCCGCCCCTTGGCATGTGCCGCTTGGGAACTCTGCGATGAGTGGCAGCACAGAACGATTTCTTTTTTAAATGGAAAAGCAAACAAAACAAAACAAAAAAGGGCAGCTGAAGCCCTCTTTTAGCCTTGCCAGACAACCACTACTAGGAATGGTGTCTCGATAAAAGTACTAGTCCCTATCACCACACTTGATTGGCATCAGGAATGACATTCAAACCATAAAAATTTTGCCTCAAATAAGAAAATGACTTCCAAAGAAAATCGGTTAAATTTTAAGTTGAGTAGTTTAAATGTTAGAAGCTTGCATAGAATATCTGCTGAGAGCGTCGAATTTCTCGATAAAAAATTGGCGTGTGTTTTGTCCAAGAAATTCGTTGGTGAGGTAAATCTGCTAAAATGATTGTGGAAAGATTGGGAAAGAAAAGAGAACAATTTGAGATGCCTTCATAAATCGGGACCCTAATTCTCAGTGGCAAAAAAAAGTGTGTGGCAAGAGAGCTATTGACAATTTAGTAGAAATATTTATCTTTATATAAAGTGACCCCAAAAAAATAACATCCATAGAATCATTAAAAAAATTTACGATATTTCTGCAATCCAATGTTTGATACAAATAAATATAAGTATTGATTTGTCACCCAAAATTTCAGTCATAAATTTCCAACAGTCTTTGTTTTATCGCCTTCTAATGATAGGCTGCTATTACTTGAAACTTTTAATGATAGGCTGTTAATACTTAAAACTTTTAATGATAGGCTGTTAATACTTAAAACTTTTAATGATAGGCTGCTATTACTTGAAACTTTTAATGATAGGCTGCTAATACTTAAAACTTTTAATGATAGGCTGTTAATACTTAAAACTTTTAATGATAGGCTGTTAATACTTAAAACTTTTAATGATAGGCTGTTAATACTTAAAACTTTTAATGATAGGCTGCTAATACTTAAAACTTTTAATGATAGGCTGCTATTACTTGAAACTTTTAATGATAGGCTTCTAATACTTGAAACTTTTAATGATAGGCTGCTAATACTTAAAACTTTTAATGATAGGCTGTTAATACTTAAAACTTTTAATGATAGGCTGTTAATACTTAAAACTTTTAATGATAGGCTGTTAATACTTAAAACTTTTAATGATAGGCTGCTAATACTTAAAACTTTTAATGATAGGCTGCTATTACTTGAAACTTTTAATGATAGGCTTCTAATACTTGAAACTTTTAATGATAGGCTTCTAATACTTGAAACTTTTAATGATAGGCTGTTAATACTTAAAACTTTTAATGATAGGCTGCTAATACTTAAAACTTTTAATGATAGGCTGCTAATACTTAAAACTTTTAATGATAGGCTGCTAATACTTAAAACTTTTAATGATAGGCTGCTAATACTTAAAACTTTTAATGATAGGCTGCTAATACTTAAAACTTTTAATGATAGGCTGCTAATACTTAAAACTTTTAATGATAGGCTGTTAATACTTAAAACTTTTAATGATAGGCTGCTAATACTTAAAACTTTTAATGATAGGCTGTTAATACTTAAAACTTTTAATGATAGGCTGCTAATACTTAAAACTTTTAATGATAGGCTGTTAATACTTAAAACTTTTAATGATAGGCTGCTAATACTTAAAACTTTTAATGATAGGCTGTTAATACTTAAAACTTTTAATGATAGGCTGCTAATACTTAAAACTTTTAATGATAGGCTGCTAATACTTAAAACTTTTAATGATAGGCTGCTAATACTTAAAACTTTTAATGATAGGCTGCTAATACTTAAAACTTTTAATGATAGGCTGTTAATACTTAAAACTTTTAATGATAGGCTGCTAATACTTAAAACTTTTAATGATAGGCTGTTAATACTTAAAACTTTTAATGATAGGCTGCTAATACTTAAAACTTTTAATGATAGGCTGCTATTACTTGAAACTTTTAATGATAGGCTGCTAATACTTAAAACTTTTAATGATAGGCTGTTAATACTTAAAACTTTTAATGATAGGCTGTTAATACTTAAAACTTTTAATGATAGGCTGTTAATACTTAAAACTTTTAATGATAGGCTGCTAATACTTAAAACTTTTAATGATAGGCTGCTATTACTTGAAACTTTTAATGATAGGCTTCTAATACTTGAAACTTTTAATGATAGGCTGCTAATACTTAAAACTTTTAATGATAGGCTGTTAATACTTAAAACTTTTAATGATAGGCTGTTAATACTTAAAACTTTTAATGATAGGCTGTTAATACTTAAAACTTTTAATGATAGGCTGCTAATACTTAAAACTTTTAATGATAGGCTGCTGATACTTAAAACTTTTAATGATAGGCTGCTATTACTTGAAACTTTTAATGATAGGCTGCTAATACTTAAAACTTTTAATGATAGGCTGCTAATACTTAAAACTTTTAATGATAGGCTGCTATTACTTGAAACTTTTAATGATAGGCTGCTAATACTTAAAACTTTTAATGATAGGCTGTTAATACTTAAAACTTTTAATGATAGGCTGTTAATACTTAAAACTTTTAATGATAGGCTGTTAATACTTAAAACTTTTAATGATAGGCTGCTAATACTTAAAACTTTTAATGATAGGCTGCTATTACTTGAAACTTTTAATGATAGGCTTCTAATACTTGAAACTTTTAATGATAGGCTTCTAATACTTGAAACTTTTAATGATAGGCTGTTAATACTTAAAACTTTTAATGATAGGCTGCTAATACTTAAAACTTTTAATGATAGGCTGCTAATACTTAAAACTTTTAATGATAGGCTGCTAATACTTAAAACTTTTAATGATAGGCTGCTAATACTTAAAACTTTTAATGATAGGCTGCTAATACTTAAAACTTTTAATGATAGGCTGCTAATACTTAAAACTTTTAATGATAGGCTGTTAATACTTAAAACTTTTAATGATAGGCTGCTAATACTTAAAACTTTTAATGATAGGCTGCTAATACTTAAAACTTTTAATGATAGGCTGCTAATACTTAAAACTTTTAATGATAGGCTGCTAATACTTGAAACTTTTAATGATAGGCTTCTAATACTTGAAACTTTTAATGATAGGCTGTTAATACTTAAAACTTTTAATGATAGGCTGCTAATACTTAAAACTTTTAATGATAGGCTGTTAATACTTAAAACTTTTAATGATAGGCTGCTAATACTTAAAACTTTTAATGATAGGCTTCTAATACTTGAAACTTTTAATGATAGGCTGTTAATACTTAAAACTTTTAATGATAGGCTGCTAATACTTAAAACTTTTAATGATAGGCTGCTAATACTTAAAACTTTTAATGATAGGCTGCTAATACTTAAAACTTTTAATGATAGGCTGCTAATACTTAAAACTTTTAATGATAGGCTGCTAATACTTAAAACTTTTAATGATAGGCTGTTAATACTTAAAACTTTTAATGATAGGCTGCTAATACTTAAAACTTTTAATGATAGGCTTCTAATACTTGAAACTTTTAATGATAGGCTGTTAATACTTAAAACTTTTAATGATAGGCTGCTAATACTTAAAACTTTTAATGATAGGCTGCTAATACTTAAAACTTTTAATGATAGGCTGCTAATACTTAAAACTTTTAATGATAGGCTGCTAATACTTAAAACTTTTAATGATAGGCTGCTAATACTTAAAACTTTTAATGATAGGCTGCTAATACTTAAAACTTTTAATGATAGGCTGCTAATACTTAAAACTTTTAATGATAGGCTGCTAATACTTAAAACTTTTAATGATAGGCTGCTAATACTTAAAACTTTTAATGATAGGCTGCTAATACTTGAAACTTTTAATGATAGGCTTCTAATACTTGAAACTTTTAATGATAGGCTGTTAATACTTAAAACTTTTAATGATAGGCTGCTAATACTTAAAACTTTTAATGATAGGCTGTTAATACTTAAAACTTTTAATGATAGGCTGCTATTACTTGAAACTTTTAATGATAGGCTTCTAATACTTGAAACTTTTAATGATAGGCTGTTAATACTTAAAACTTTTAATGATAGGCTGCTAATACTTAAAACTTTTAATGATAGGCTGCTAATACTTAAAACTTTTAATGATAGGCTGCTAATACTTAAAACTTTTAATGATAGGCTGCTAATACTTAAAACTTTTAATGATAGGCTGCTAATACTTAAAACTTTTAATGATAGGCTGCTAATACTTAAAACTTTTAATGATAGGCTGCTAATACTTAAAACTTTTAATGATAGGCTGTTAATACTTAAAACTTTTAATGATAGGCTGCTAATACTTAAAACTTTTAATGATAGGCTGTTAATACTTAAAACTTTTAATGATAGGCTGCTAATACTTGAAACTTTTAATGATAGGCTGTTAATACTTAAAACTTTTAATGATAGGCTGCTAATACTTGAAACTTTTAATGATAGGCTGTTAATACTTAAAACTTTTAATGATAGGCTGCTAATACTTAAAACTTTTAATGATAGGCTGCTAATACTTAAAACTTTTAATGATAGGCTGCTAATACTTAAAACTTTTAATGATAGGCTGCTATTACTTGAAACTTTTAATGATAGGCTTCTAATACTTGAAACTTTTAATGATAGGCTGTTAATACTTAAAACTTTTAATGATAGGCTGCTAATACTTAAAACTTTTAATGATAGGCTGCTAATACTTAAAACTTTTAATGATAGGCTGCTAATACTTAAAACTTTTAATGATAGGCTGCTAATACTTAAAACTTTTAATGATAGGCTGCTAATACTTGAAACTTTTAATGATAGGCTGTTAATACTTAAAACTTTTAATGATAGGCTGCTAATACTTAAAACTTTTAATGATAGGCTGTTAATACTTAAAACTTTTAATGATAGGCTGTTAATACTTAAAACTTTTAATGATAGGCTGTTAATACTTAAAACTTTTAATGATAGGCTGCTAATACTTGAAACTTTTAATGATAGGCTGTTAATACTTAAAACTTTTAATGATAGGCTGCTAATACTTAAAACTTTTAATGATAGGCTGTTAATACTTAAAACTTTTAATAATAGGCTGCTAATACTTAAAACTTTTAATGATAGGCTTCTAATACTTGAAACTTTTAATGATAGGCTGTTAATACTTAAAACTTTTAATGATAGGCTGTTAATACTTAAAACTTTTAATGATAGGCTGTTAATACTTAAAACTTTTAATGATAGGCTGTTAATACTTAAAACTTTTAATGATAGGCTGCTAATACTTGAAACTTTTAATGATAGGCTGCTAATACTTAAAACTTTTAATGATAGGCTGCTAATACTTAAAACTTTTAATGATAGGCTGCTAATACTTAAAATTTTTAATGATAGGCTGCTAATACTTGAAACTTTTAATGATAGGCTTCTAATACTTGAAACTTTTAATGATAGGCTTCTAATACTTGAAACTTTTAATGATAGGCTGTTAATACTTAAAACTTTTAATGATAGGCTGCTAATACTTAAAACTTTTAATGATAGGCTGTTAATACTTAAAACTTTTAATGATAGGCTGCTATTACTTGAAACTTTTAATGATAGGCTTCTAATACTTGAAACTTTTAATGATAGGCTGTTAATACTTAAAACTTTTAATGATAGGCTGCTAATACTTAAAACTTTTAATGATAGGCTGCTAATACTTAAAACTTTTAATGATAGGCTGCTAATACTTAAAACTTTTAATGATAGGCTGCTAATACTTAAAACTTTTAATGATAGGCTGCTAATACTTAAAACTTTTAATGATAGGCTGCTAATACTTAAAACTTTTAATGATAGGCTGCTAATACTTAAAACTTTTAATGATAGGCTTCTAATACTTGAAACTTTTAATGATAGGCTGTTAATACTTAAAGCTTTTAATGATAGGCTGTTAATACTTAAAACTTTTAATGATAGGCTGTTAATACTTAAAACTTTTAATGATAGGCTGCTAATACTTAAAACTTTTAATGATAGGCTGCTAATACTTGAAACTTTTAATGATAGGCTTCTAATACTTGAAACTTTTAATGATAGGCTGTTAATACTTAAAACTTTTAATGATAGGCTGCTAATACTTGAAACTTTTAATGATAGGCTGTTAATACTTAAAACTTTTAATGATAGGCTGCTAATACTTAAAACTTTTAATGATAGGCTGTTAATACTTAAAACTTTTAATAATAGGCTGCTAATACTTAAAACTTTTAATGATAGGCTGCTAATACTTAAAACTTTTAATGATAGGCTGCTAATACTTAAAACTTTTAATGATAGGCTGTTAATACTTAAAACTTTTAATGATAGGCTGCTAATACTTAAAACTTTTAATGATAGGCTGCTGATAATCGAAACTTTTAATGATAGGCTGTTAATACTTAAAACTTTTAATGATAGGCTGCTAATACTTAAAACTTTTAATGATAGGCTGCTGATAATCGAAACTTTTAATGATAGGCTGTTAATACTTAAAACTTTTAATGATAGGCTGTTAATACTTAAAACTTTTAATGATAGGCTGCTGATAATTGAAACTTTTAATGATAGGCTGTTAATACTTAAAACTTTTAATGATAGGCTGCTAATACTAGAAACTTTTAATGATAGGCTGCTGATAATTGAAACTTTTAATGATAGGCTGTTAATACTTAAAACTTTTAATGATAGGCTGTTAATACTTGAAACTTTTAATGATAGGCTGTTAATATTTGAAACTTTTAATGATAGGCTGTTAATACTTGAAACTTTTAATGATAGGCTGCTTATACTTGAAACTTTTAATGATAGGCTGCTAATACTTGAAACTTTTAATGATAGGCTGTTAATACTTGCAACTTTTAATGATAGGCTGCAATAATGCAATAATGGAATAAGTTTCAAGTATCAACTTGAAACTTATTCCAAAATAACATCACCTACTGCCATTCCAATAAATTATTTCAAATGTGTGCAGTTGCAGCCACAGCAGCAAAGCAGCAAAATTGTCATCAAAAGTCATTGCACTATGTAAAATGCACTTCATCAAAATCGTATGAGATCATCGGTAATCATTATTATTGGTTTGAAAATGTGATTGAATAGTTACTCATGAGTAATACTGAGTGTTATCTGCTTTGTGCCAGCTGAGGACAAGGATGTGCTTTAAGAGATCAGCAGTTGTTTCAACAAAATGAGGCAAGATAGGTTAGAGTTAGAGTTAGGTTTAAGGTTAGGGTTAGGTTTAAGGTTAGGTTTAGGGTGCCAGGTTTATTGACAATTTTGCATTTCATATACAAGTGTGCAAGGATGAGAAGAGAATTTTCAGTACTTTGGCACGGTGGGGGGGGACAGATCATCTGTCTTTAAATCATAGGAACAAATATTCACCACAACTTTGGTCGGCGGGGGGGAGGAGTAGTGTATGCACTTTTATATCACTGAATGTGATGAATAGGATGCTAATTGAAATATAAATAAGAATTAAGGTTATCTTGCACTTTTTAGCTTTTTAATAGTTGCACCATGTTTGTGGTTACCTTCATCTCCAATGCCAATCAGCGTTAGGGCAAAAATAATACCCAGCATGTCATGCCAAAATCGAACTGACAAAAGAGCATGATCAAATTTTTAGGATCAAATTTTTAGGATCAAATTTTTAGGATCAATTTTTTAGGATCAAACTCAAATCAAATGTCAACATTCCATATTTAAACACTGTATTAACATTTGCTTTTGAAGCTTTGTTTTTGTCTGATGGTATTAACTAATGAGTTACAACTTATAAAGGCCAAAAGTTACTCAAGGATACAGGTTGGAGAAGAAAATTGATGGTGTGTACACCAGAATGTTGCTCTTCACATCTCTTAGAGAGCAAGTCTAAGGACAGCCTATTAAGATCTCAGCCTCAATCAGAGAGAGAACTAAATTTATTGGATACTGCTTATGCGAAGGGGGAGGCGGTTCACCAGTTATGTAGAGGCGGTCATTGGTTTTTAAGATATCTTGAATATTTTTAGAGTTCTTGTAAAAACAAGGGGATTTCATTAGCTAAGACATTAAAGGAAGTCTAGATCAATTAATTGAGCTGTGAGTTTCAGAAAAATCATATTCAAGACTGCTCGACTTAATTTAATAAATTATAACACTGGCCAACACATTTTTGGTGCCTAAGGTTTAATAAATTAGCCAATACAGTTTTTGGTACTCAAGGTTTCTAAGCTGATTTGGACTAATTTAGGGGTACTGATTCCGAAAATCATATTGAGTTTTTCTCATCAGTTCAAGTTGTTAAGATATTTGCTATTTTATACCTTTTTTACCTTAAAATTAGGTTTTCTGCCTCCCTGTTTTGAACCCATTATCTCCCTTTAAGTTACTATTAACTAAAAGTTACTTTCTTCCCAATTTCCTCTTCTGGTTGGTCTTTACTTCTTTTTTGTAACCATTGGCAACACAGCACGCCTCTTTCTTCTTTATCCACTCCCATCCTCGGCATCAACGGTATGTTTTAACCATTTCGATGACTACTATTTCTGAGCAGTTAAAACGAAAGGAATCAACAGGGAGAACAGGAAATCGTTCGTTTATCCAAACTTCAAGTCTAAAATTAGGCAAATTCCACACTGCAATGAAATTCCTTTTTATAGACAGTTCCAAAAGAAGTTAAAAATGTGTTCTTCACAATGACAACTTATATGGATCAGTTCCTCTAGGCCATTCAACAATCTTCAAAGTAAAATATGATGAAATCAAATTTGTTCTGGAAAAGATTTCATAGACAGCACCAATGGATCATATGTGTCGATTGGAAACAAAATTTTAGTCACTATGGAAGATTAATACACGGTTGCATTAAAAGTAACACATGCTAAAAAACACACACACAATAGCTGAGACTCCTATTTTTCCATGCACAAATGGTATTGTAGTCTCATGGTCGGTCCTGAAGTGGTAAATAAATTGACAAATCTATCCGTGTCAAACAATAGGATAAAATGAAGAATTACAAATATGGCTGAGGATATTTTATGTCAAATTATTCAAGAATCCAAACAAACTTTAACTGGACTGTTCAACATACAACAATTTGATAAAACTGCATATGTGACTTTTCATAAATTCTTGTGTATGTGTGTTATTATAAATATGAAAAATAATTAAGAAAATTTCCTGTTTTGTAAGAATCTGTAAGCTTCGACAGCTGCTGCTGATATTTTTGCTTTAATTGATAACTTCTTCAAAAAACATTCGATCAAATGTGAGAAATTGTGTGGAGTTCGTACTGGCAGGGCATCTGCAATGTTCGATTCAAAGGCTAGCTTCCAATCGTAAGTTAAAAAAGTGACTTCAAAAATAATTGACATTCACTGCATATCAACAAGTAATAAACTAGCAAGACGTTACAATTAAAACAACAAACATCGTTAAATCAAGTTCACTTGCAACACGACTCTTCAAAGTTTTATGTGAAGATTTGGGTTTAATGCATGAAGCACTATTGTTTCACACAGAGGTAAGGCAACTCCCGTTGAAGAGATTTTTGGAATTGAGAGGAGAGTTGCAAATATTTCTTGTTTCTCAAAATGCAAGCAAATGTGTTTATAAATGAATTTACTTTATGCAAATTGGCATACCTGGTCGACATTTTGGAGATATTTAATAGTGTTAAAACAGAGTAGCAGAGTGAGAAAAGTATGATATTATTGTATGAAAAGATAGAGTCTTTTACATTTAAATTGGAATTCTCCATCACTAAAATTATCCAAAAGAAACACTTGCTCAACCTGTTGAAGAAGCGGCAAATGAAATTAACATTAATGACTTATATTGCTTGATATAAGAACTTTTGAAAAATCTTACTGTTCAAATAAGAAGTTTTGAATGTTGTAAGTCAAGACTTTCAATTTTGAAACTAAACCAAAACAACTACAAGAATTTTGTGCAAAAAGTTTTTTAAAATTTCCTAGTAATGTCAGAAATCGCAATAAGGAATTTATTGTGATTCCTAACAAGATAATTGTGTGAAGCAGCATCCTCCCAATTTCTTATCATTAAAAACAAGTACTGCAATCAATCACATGTGGAAGATGAAGTGTGTCATATCAGCTACGGATCTCGAGATAGAATTGCAAGCTAAAAAAAAATTCAATACCAGCCGTTTCATAAAAATATTTTACATAACGGTGGAAATGTGTGTGTTCGAAAAATTTTGAAATGATTTGCAATTAATTATTTTTGTAGTAGCTTTAGAATTTTTTATGAATAAATGTTAAATTAATCATGAATTTACGGAATCGATAGTTATTTCATGTATAAATAATCTATAATTCAATAATCACATTGCTGTATAAAAATTGAATGTATATATAATATATTTTAAGGATTGGAGTCGGTTTTTGATTGTTTGTTCTAAAATGGGTCATCATATTTTAAAGGGTAAGAGCCACTGTGTATACTGATAAATCATTTTGACAAATGCAAGAAACAACATAAAATAATTATCAAATGTACTAAAAGATCATTTGAATAAAAATTATGAACCTGACACTGAGCACCAGCATGGGAAGAAATAGCAAACTTGATCAATAGTCAAAAAGAAGATATGATGTAAAGTTGAAGATATGATATAAAGGGTATTTTTGGCAAAAGACTACACAGGTGTAATCAAGTCAAACCAAAGTCAGGTTAATTCAGTGAAATGACATTAGGGTGTGACTACAGTAACAATGCCACCCCAAGGTGGTGTTTTAGGTGGTCACAAATGTTTATATAATAGCAATCGAAATCAGGGGTGATTGACGATTTGGGGTTGAGAAGAATCAGCCCATTAAATTCCTGTGTGGGTATCTCCCTCCTAACAACCAACCATCCACCACCGTCACCGACTATAAAGATATTAGTGTTGGGACGATTAATCAGAATCGGAATTGGGAATCAGAAATATTTGAACTTTTTGGGGTATTGGAATCAGTATTGGAATGGGAAAAAATTGTGCATATTTTTTTACTATGTCTGCAAAAATATATACACGTGTTAGAAACTACTCTATAGCTAAATATTTAGATAGCTTTAAAGAATCGAAATCGGTAATTGTATCGGAATTAGCAATTTAGGAAAGAATCCTGGATTTGTATCGGAATAAATAAAAATATTGGAATTGTCACATCATATATTGTCATATTTTCATATATCAATGTGACATGATTTGACTTACCTGTTCCTCGATTTCAGCTTTCAACTGATCATTTTCTTTGCGGTAATCAGCAGTGTTCAACTTATTCATGACAGACGACAGCATGTTGTCGACATCCTTCCGTTCAGCTTTTTGCTAGAGAATAAGGAGAAAGGAAGCAATTTATTTATCCTAAGACAAGTGCAAGAGAAGCACCTTGGAAGAATCTGTGTCGTATTACCCCCAGTTTTAGGAAGTAAATAAAAAACAGAAAAAATATGAAAAAAAAAACCCAGAAAAAATAAGTTTATCTGTAGAGAGAAAGTTGCTCACAAAGGAACACAAAAGAAAGCAAAAATAGGATTGTTAACCAAGGTGTGACGGTGATCTGGAATAAAAGGATCAGACAATGAAGGTCAATTTATGTTTATATATGTTTATTTTATGAGCAATTTTAGTAAATGTTGATGAGTATTGCGGCAGTTCACGACAGTTCAGTATGGATTATGGTCAATGTTAGATTTGCAACATTAATGTCAGAGTTGAGGACAGTTGCAAGTGGGGCAGTCGAAGGCAATTCATCGACTGATGACAAAGCAACCTCGACAGACTTTTCCCACAATGGTGTCACACACATACACCCAGAGACGAACTGACATCCGCAGAATTTGTTTTCTATTTTTTTCTTTTGAGTCGTTTTTAAGCCACTGTGAACCTTTCGGCAGCCACTAATATGAGAAATGATGACATGACCAGAAGAGAAGATGAAAGAAAAGAAATCCATGCCATACAATGTCGGGTTGGTGGTGTTGTCGAGTGGGGTAGCACACCTGGTATTACACCTGTATTATTTTGGGAATGAAGATACAAGTGGTTAAGAAAATAATTGAGTAGCAAAAGTTTATGCTCGGGCGACTCAAAATCCGCAGCAAGCTGTGTCAGATAAAAAAAATTTGTATTTATAAAAAAATAATTTGCTTACTAAACTGGATTTCCTGTTTTAATTTAAAAAATAATCAAATTAGCATAAAAGAAAATATGTAACAATTTTCTACACATTTTATTTCATGTGGAGCAAAAGGTCAAAAGCAAATTCCGTTCAATGCGAGGAAGTAATGTAGAAAATTTCAGAAGTTAATTGGGCGAAGAACACCCTTGGCGTCATAGAGTTAAAAAATTACTTCAACAAACTTTCACATGAAATCCGTATGTATTACCGGACGTATTATGTTTTTTAAAGTTATTTTTTCAGAAACTAATATTTTAATAATACATAAAAATATTAATATACAAATATTATTTTGCTAAAACAAAATAAAGAAATCAATAAATATTTCATAAATGAATACATTTTGTGTAATATTAAAACCAATTTCAAAACAATGAATCAATAACACTTTATTGATTATTTTATGCAAGAAAATAAAATATTATTTTTATAGATTTTTTTAAAATAAAATAATTAGAAAACTTTGATATATTTTCTTTAATTTTATATCAATGCGATTTTTTTTTATGCGACACCATTTCTTGCAGACTTCGAATTGTCTGTTCTTCACTACATGCTTGGTGACAAAGTGCACAGTGCAATCTACACAGCCAGGTTTTCAGATTATGACAAGATAATAAAAGAATGAACATCCAGAAAGACTAAAACCTAATATGTCACGCACTATCAACAAGATTCCAACTCCTGTCCCATCGCCACAATGTTGCACCACTATGCTTACTTTACACATAATTTTGATAGAGTGTGCTCTGACAGTTATGTCCCCTCAACATAAATACCCCTGACAAATCCAATAACCAGTAAAATCTCATCCCTTCACTGTAGAGGTCCCTAAATGTAAGAAAGCCATTTACTCTAATAGCTTTTCCTTTCGACTTACTAGACTTTGTAATTCCTTTCCTGTTTCCTGTTTCCCTAACATGCAGAAATTTAGATGTAACACGAATATACATCTCATCTACCTATACAGATCCTTGTAGACATGATCCCAAATAGTAGTGCCTTACACCCAAGTGGCAATATGCATTGTTTAAGTGAACAAGAAATAAAAAATGGCTATCAGACAGCAAAGACAAATATGGATATTGTTCGAGAAAAGTGCATTCGAAATGACAAATGAAGAGTTAACAACAAATGAAGAAGGAGGGAAAGGTGAAATGCTATGAGAAATCACAAAAAATATTCATACATAAGTTGCATGAGCAGTTTCCGGTGGATCTCTAAAAAATTGGAAATGAAGTTATAAGATAAAGTCATTATTGAAGAAAATTTGAGATGATCACAAACTTCATCAATCAAATCATAAAAGAAAAGGTTGTTTAGTACAAAATGACATTAATATGCAACAAACGATGCTTGGAAATTGCATAATAGGAAATTATTGAATATTGAGTTTTTATGGAATCCTGAAAATCTAGAAGTTGTAGAAGTCGAGTTATAAGAATTGAAAAAAGAAAGTCATAGCTATCAGATTTAAATTAAATAATGTAAAATATATCACCATATTTCATGTTCTAATCTATTCTATATATCTGATTATAATTAAAGTTTTTATTTGTTTTATTACATTTGGTTTATTTATTTGGGTTATTCTAACTTTCGATGAACACTTTATTTGCTAATTTTTTTGTCTTATTTAATATATTTATTTTTATAAAACTTTTTTGAAGATAAGAGCTATGTAAACAGTTTTGTATTACTTCCTATCGCTTGTTTAGAAAACTTTATTCAGCTATTATTATATGATATGATTCTAGATTACAAAAATCGTATCCCTACAGTGAGTTAGTCTTCAATGCATTATAGTCTACATTGCACTGTAGAGAATCTATTGTTGATTTTATTTTTATAAAATATATAATTTGCTGTAATTTTTTACAGCAAATAATGGCTTCACTTAAAGTTTAAAATGCAGAAGTCAAGTATCATGGTTCAATTGTGCTCTAAACAGAAACATTCATTTCGAGTGCGCCCCTGTCTTATCAAAGAACCAACTGTTGATTTTAGGAAATTAATTTGACATAATCACTTGAATTAAATTAAACACACAAAAGTCTAGTATCATGGTTCAATTGTGTTCTTAAAAGAAACATTCATTTCAGACGCATTCTGTTGTTAAAAGAATTTACAGTTGATTTTCTGCTTGTGCGGTGATAAAACTTCTAAAATGTATTTTTAATGTTAGGTTGTATAAAAGTGTTAACCTTATGTCAAAATGGGACTTCCTTCTTTAATCGGATTTTTCGATTATCGATTATCGATTTTCGATTATCGATTTTCGATATTTATCAGTTGCATTCTGATGTAAAACCTATGTAAGAACACTACCAGACACATTAAGTACCTTCATGTGAAATTAAAAAAAAAATGGTCTAGCTGTTTCTGAATTCATAGGGAACGAACCCACACAAAAATAGTATATATATATATATATATATATATATATATATATATATATATATATATATATATATATATATATATATATATATATGATTCTACATTTTTTAGGCTATTACATGCAAACAGACTAGAAAAAAGCAACAACAAACGATTTATTAAAATTTTAAGTAATCACATTTAAATTAAACAAAAATTTCACCTGTTTCCAGGTCACTTTTGGAGCATTTACTTACGATCAATTCATTTTTTAGGTTCTTTATTTTTCCCGAAAAATGTGATTTTGTTTCTTCTAAGTCTTTCAGAAAGTTATCAACAACCGATGCTAAATTGGTTAAAATCTCTCTGTCCTGAAAAAATGCCAAAATAAAGAACAAAACTTTAAGATGTAAAAAATCCTAAAGACATACGTAATAAATTTACATTTAAATAAATAATAATGTTTAACTTTTATTAGGTATGTGCCCCTTCTTCCCACTAAAGTATTGGCAAATGAATGATGTTGCTTTTTATTTTATTTTTTCTTGTACTGATGAGTCAGCGCTTATAAAGTCACAGAAGTCATTCGAGGATGATGTTTAAAAGATGGTTGGTTCAATGATAATTGCCATCACGAAATAATAGGAAACAGTAGGTGAAATGGGCAAAAGAATACTTAAAAATATTTAATTTTACAATAGAACGATTCTATAACTATTTGTTTTCATTAGACTTGAAGACGAGCATATTTTACTCGTGGTATCTTGTTCCACAGATCGAATGTTTAGAAAAACTTTGTTTATGGATGTTCCGTTTGATTTTTGGCACAGAGAGAAAGAGGGGGAGACAGGGAGAGGTGGGAAAAAGAGAGGAGGGAAAGAAAGAGAGAAGGGAGAGAGAGAGGTGGAGAGAAAAAGAGAGAAAGAAGTATTTTGCTGTGGTTATAGTCAGACGAGTTCTTGTTTTTAATGTGTTACAGTCGAGCACCTACAATGATGATAACGATAGAGTAGAGAAAGAGACTGGCAACACGTCTTCTGTGTGACCTTCCTGTAGGGACGAAAACAGATAATCTCCCACTAGATTGTGAACTCAACAAGACAAGAACAAATGCTGTTCCTCAGATATGGCAGCAGTATTCCATCTTAGAACAAATCTGGCTTTTATATAGGTAATGGATTGCATCAGGAGTCAGATACTTTCTGGGATGATAGAATGATCCAACCATTTTTCAAGCAACCTTAGCAACAGATTTGATTTGACTACAATATGGTTGTCTTCAAGTCTAACATAAACAAGTTCTTGATGAGCCGTTCCATATAAGTTAACAAATTTACCGAATTCCATTACTAACGATTACTATATTGTCCAATTTCTATTGTACACTCTTTAACCCTTATCCTCGAGTGGCCTCTTGGCCTTGATAATGTGGTGATTCCTGTGTAAAAAAAAAAAAGAGAAAAAAAAGCCTTCCACTTCAGGTCTGGGGTGAAAGTCAATCCAAGGAGCTTATTAAAGAATTGTAAAGGACCAGTGGCGTAGTGGATAAAATACTTGGTAAAATTCAGTTGTAAGTTACGATCTTCTGGAGGACACTCAAAATACAGGATTGGAGCTTATCAAAGAAATTGGTTTCACTGAGAAGAGAACTAGACATTCATTTTGACCGGAAAGACGTGAGGATTCGAGCGTTAGTGGTGAAAAGAGAGAAACTTGGTTTTAAAGGCGTTAAAAGTAATAAGTCACTAGTTCCCACAGTGCACTAGATGCTTAGAGTTGGAGAAAATTGTTTTATTTTATTTATTACATATTTTTAATTTATTTAATTTGTTATATATTTTTAATTCATTAATTCATTATATATTTTTATTTATTTTATTCATTATATATTCTTAATTTATTTTATTCGTTATATATTTTTAATTTATTTAATTCATTACATATTTTTAATTTATTTTATTTGTTACATATTTTTAATTTATTTTATTTGTTATATATTTCAAATTTATTTTATTCATTATATACTTTTTAATTTATTTTATTCGTTGTATATTTTTTATTTATTTTATTCGTTGTCTATTTTTTATTTATTTTATTCATTATATATTCTTAATTTATTTTATTCGTTATATATTTTTAATTTATTTTATTTGTTACATATTTTTAATTTATTTTATTCGTTATATATTTTTAATTTATTTTATTTGTTACATATTTTTTATTTATTTTATTCGTTATATATTTTAAATTTATTTTATTCATTATATATTTAAAATTTATTTTATTCATTATATATTTTCAATTTATTTTATTCATTATATATTTTTAATTTATTTTATTCGTTGTATATTTTTTATTTATTTTATTTGTTATATATATTTAATTTATTTAATTCATTATATATTTTTTAATTTATTTTATTCGTTACATATTTTTAATTTATTTTATTTGTTATATATTATTAATTTATTTAATTCATTAAATATTTTTAATTTATTTTATTCGTTATATATTTTTAATTTATTTTATTCGTTGTATATTTTTTATTTATTTTATTTGTTATATATTATTAATTTATTTAATTCATTATATATTTTTAATTTATTTTATTCGTTCTATATTTTTAATTTATTTTATTCGTTATATATTTTTAATTTATTTTATTCGTTGTATATTTTTAATTTATTTTATTCGTTATATATTTTTAATTTATTTTATTCGTTATATATTTTTAATTTATTTAATTCATTATATATTTTTAATTTATTTTATTCGTTATATATTTTTAATTTATTTTATTTGTTACACATTTTTAATTTATTTTATTCGTTATATATTTTAAATTTATTTTATTCGTTATATATTTTTAATTTATTTTATTCGTTATATATTTTAAATTTATTTAATTCGTTATATATTTTTAATTTATTTTATTCGTTATATATTTTTAATTTATTTTATTCGTTATATATTTTTAATTTATTTTATTCGTTATATATTTTTAATTTATTTAATTCATTATATATTTTAATTTATTTTATTCGTTATATATTTTTAATTTATTTTATTCGTTATATATTTTTAATTTATTTTATTCGTTATATATTTTTAATTTATTTTATTCGTTATATATTTTTAATTTATTTTATTTTTTTACATATTTTTATTGCTTTTATTCATTATATATTTTTAATTAATTTCATCGATTATATATTTTTAATTTATTTTACTTTTTTACATATTTTTTATTTCTTTTGATATGATATATTTTTTATTTCTTTTATTCATGATATATTTTTTATTTCTTTTATTCATGATATATTTTTTATTTCTTTTATTCATGATATATTTTTTGTTTCTTTTATTCATGATATATTTTTTATTTCTTTTATTCATGATATATTTTTTATTTCTTTTATTCATGATATATTTTTTATTTCTTTTATTCATGATATATTTTTTATTTCTTTTATTCATGATATATTTTTTATTTCTTTTATTCATGATATATTTTTTATTTCTTTTATTCATGATATATTTTTTGTTTCTTTTATTCATGATATATTTTTTATTTCTTTTATTCATGATATATTTTTTATTTCTTTTATTCATGATATATTTTTTATTTCTTTTATTCATGATATATTTTTTGTTTCTTTTATTCATGATATATTTTTTATTTCTTTTATTCATGATATATTTTTTATTTCTTTTATTCATGATATATTTTTTATTTCTTTTATTCATGATATATTTTTTATTTCTTTTATTCATGATATATTTTTTATTTCTTTTATTCATTTCAATTGTTTCTTAATTTATTTCTGCATTTGCTTTTTATTAATTCCCTAAAGAGTTAATGTTAAGGTGTTTATTATAATTATAATATATTTTAAATAAATGTAAATTATTTTTATACCTAGAGACACTTGCATTACATGCTTATGCAATAATCAGTGTAGGAAATGATAATTACTGCTGGCCGGGAGATTCAAACCCAAGTACAAAGTCACCCTTTACTTTGAAGCTGTTGTATATTCTGCTATCTGTTCCTAATTTATTTTAGCCCAGCAATTGGAAGATTCCTCTGCAACAAGTATCAGTTTACACGGGGTAACTTATTGCAGGAGCTGCATCCGACAATGTAATATTTACCTCTTTAACCATTGCAGACCAAACATCGGAATCAGCAAGAATTTTTCGAACAACCATCTTGAGTTCTCCAACAAGTTCAAAATCCTAAAAGAAATAAAACATATTATTTCCATGCAAGTCATTTTCAGAAATAGATAGTTTCATATTTACTTGAAAAAATTTATCAATATAAAATTTCTTTGAAATAATTTTATAATGTTCGAAGTAGCAACGACATCATATAAAGACTCTTGATTAAAAATAACAGTAGTTTTTTTAACCGATCTTAATGCAAAAAATATTGAGCCTTGAAAACTTGCGTATACTGTAAAACCCCAAACACAGTTTCCTTGTAGAGAACACACGTGCAGATTTAACAATAAGTATGCTAGTAAATATACACTTATCATAATGCATATCCTACTTACACACACGTGAACGCACACGGTGCCAGCCGAAATAAACGTGTAGTCAGTTTTTTCCTACACGTTAACCCAGCCCTTTTTTCTAAAACATTCCTTGAACCTTTTCTCATTTTTTACCTAATTTTACGTTCACTGTCACTAACGAATTGTCAAGATTAAATAAATATTTTTTCATCGATTTCAATTTCCGTATACAACTTACACTTTTAGACGTTAATATATCTCTGTTGGTACGTCCGAGTGGAAGTACAGTGACGTCATTAAAATATCACAATATCAATGAAGTAAAAATATAATCTTCTATAAGTATGTAACCTTCCAGTTTTAAACACAACACCGAATGTAGTATTGTCGTCATAAAACGTCCCATCGTCTTAAAAATATAATCGTATATAAAATTGTACCTAGTCTGTTTGTACGTCACAGTGGGAGTAGTTTGGCGTGGTCCCTGGCCTTATTAGAGGCCATCTTGGAAAAACGGCGTCTTTGAGTGTACCCAAGAACCACACCGACATTTAATTTGAATTGGGATACAAAAGTTATGTTTTAGCGAAGGAAGCAAACGAAACATATAAAAATGGAAATAAATGAAACGTTAAGGGAATAGAAGGGTCATCCAATAAAAAGCGATACGCACCTCATTAACGATATTCATACTTCCTTTCAAAAGCACTTTTAAAGCATTGCCCATGTTTTCCGATTTTTTCTCCAGTGAGATAACATAGGATCTTATGTTGCGGAGAGCTTCCACCAAATCCTTCAAATGATTCCATACATCAGACAATGTCTCTGGTTCAGAATCCTTTGGGGCAATGAGAGCTTCGATATCCAGAATTTGTTTTGTCATATATTCAGCTTCATCTTCACCTTCACTTTTGCCTCCAAACGTCCATTGTTCGGAACCACTGCTTTCCACCGGAACCTTCTCATGCATTTTCTCTATGTTCTTCTCCAAGTTTTTAATCCGATTTTCCAGTTGGTTTAACACCCACGGATCTTGTGCGGGTATTCCAGGCTACAAAAACATAATTCCGAAGGGTTATATGAGGGTCGTTCCAAAAGTAAAGCCTCTTAGTTTTTAATTTAAAAAGTTAAAGAGCTACGAAGACAGGAGTAGTATCTTTAAAACGAGCGACCTTTTGTGCTTTAGAATTTATTTTTCTACATAGTCACCAGCATTCTCAATGCACTTTTGCCAGCAATGAACAATGGCTATGCACTTTGTTGTATAAGGATCATTCTGCAAAAATCTCTCTATAATGTCCAGACTTAAGCTTCCTCTCAAGTCATTGGATCTAAGCAGTTGATTTACACATCCATCATACCATTTTCATATCAGGAAGTGACAAAATGTAGAATATAAGAGGAATAAAAAGAAAAACCTGGCCAGAGATAGATTACTTAAAAATCAATTGGCTGGAAAATCTTTCAAATGAGCATATTATTTATGAATACCCTAAAAAGAAAAAAACAGGTTATGATAGTAATAAAACCCACATTATCATTTTTCTATCTATTTTCATTAACATACAATTTTAAGAAATAAATATGCTAATATTTATGTAAGAACTTACATAAATATTAACATAACATGGAAGGAAGTGATCAAATGTATTTAAGAGCAAAGGGAATAAATAAAAACCTGGTCAGTGATGTGTTACTTTGAAAGTCAATTTAGTAAGGGCATCCAATGTATTGCAGCATATAAAACGGACATTAAACTAATTATTATTATTATTATTATTATTATTATTATTATTATTTACTCACTAGGAGTAGTCACACCAGCCATCATCATAAATTGATCTTTGAGAACAAATTGTTGTGCTCTCTGGAATCTGAGTGACAAGTCACCCTACACCTTTAGTACTCAATTATTATTATTTTTTTTAATTTATTTTTTTTTACATAGGCATCACCACATTATCAAGGCCTTGAGGCCACTCGAGAATAATGGTTAAAGAGTGTACAGTAGAAATTTGACAATATAGTAATCGTTAGTAATGGAAATTTGGTAAATTTGTTAACTTATACGGAACGGCTCATCAAAAACTTGTGTATGTTAGACTTGAAGACAACCATATTATAACCAACTGGAAAGCAGGAAAACGGAAGACAATTCCATAGGCGTGCAGTTCTAATAAAGAAACTTTGCTCATGGAATCTACGTTTAGGTACAGATAAAGAGTGGGGGAAATTATTGATAGTGATTTCTGCTAGACAGGTGATTATCGTGAAAGTTTGGCGAGGGGGGACCATATATTGGAGCTCAGCCGAGCACTTGCCATGACAATAACGATAAAGCAGAGACAAACTCGCAACATTTCTTCTGTGAGAAAGAGGTTGCAGGGAAGAGAAAAGGACATCGCCTATGAGGCTAGGAAGTCAATTTTGAACTCTATCAAGGCAGGATAAGTCCTTTATAGCAGCTTCTGCCCAGATGCGGCAACAGCACTACATCCTTGGATGTACCTGGCTCTTATATAGATAGAGAATTGCATCAGTAGTGAGATATCTACTGGATTGATAGAAGGATCCGACCATTTTTCCAGTGGCCTTGGCAACGGATTTAATGTATGCGTTCCATTTAAGATCAGGAGTAAAAGTCAAGCCCAGAAGCTTGTCAAAACATGAGGCCTCCCCAAGACGAGAGCCATTCATTTCAATTGATGCCAGATGGGGATCAGAGCGTTGATGATGTAAAGATAAAAGCTTGGTTTTAGATGCATTAAAAGTAACCAGCCGCTCCTTTCCCCATTGTACCACATGCTCAAGATCAGAGGAGAGAGAATCAGGGAGAACTTGCTTGTTTATGGTCTTAGATATGCTACCATAGATAGTAGTGTCATCAGCATAAATGTCTGCGAATGATGTAAGGATGTGATTTGGAAGATCATTAATGTAGATCAGAAAGAGCATTGGGCCCAGGATTGATCCCTGAGGGACTCCAGTATTAATACTGTGAGCTTCTGATTTCTGCCCATCAACCACTACTCTTATGAACCTACCAGAGAGAAATGATTTAATAATTGAGAAGACATTTCCAGCTATATCGTAGCTGGAGATCTTGTGAAGTAAACCTTTATGCCATATTCTATCAAAGCATTTGCCCTAGAAAGGAAGCCTCTGTTGAGAGATTCGCTAATCCTATGAGATATAACTGTAAGCACATCTGCTGTAGATCTAGCAGAACGGAAACCATATTGTGTGTCACTAAGAAGGTTATTATTATTATTATTATTATTATTATTATTATTATTATTATTATTATTATTATTATTATTATTATTATTATAATAATAATAATAATAATAATAATAATAATAATAATAATAATAATAATAATAATAAAAACAAAAAATTAGTTACTCAATCCCAAGAATATAATATAATATAATGCGCTCATTTACCTCTGGAAAATCCCTGCCGAGTTCCTCATCTGAAAATGTAAAAATATAAACGTTATTTTTTATTGTTCAAACAGATGTGTATATATATATATATATATATATATATATATATATATATATATATATATATATATATATATATATATATATATATATATATTCAGACACATCCGCTTGAACACGACGGAGTTATTCTTTTTTCTGATCTTGGTAAAAATCGTTGATAAACACATAAAACACTATTTAAACTCACTCCATAATAAGAAAAATATAAACCCTAACCGGAACAAAAATGACACCATCAAAGTATACTATAAAAACCAACTACACACTAATTACAAAACAGATGAAAAAATAATAACAAACCTAATTAAAAGATACACCAGACCCACCGACCAAAACAAAAAGATCAAACTAATAATATATTATACCAAATTTAAAACCTCCAATTTAATAATCAAAAACAATAACAACACTAACACCACACTAAACCAAACTAATGTAGTGTATGAATTTATTTGCCCCTTCTGAGAATGTCTCCGAACCCACTCTAAAAATTCATACAACGCATACATAGGCCACACCACAACAACACTCTCCCGACGACTAGCCTATCATTTAGCTGATAATAGTGCCATAAAACAACACCTACTATCCCACGATAAAAACCTACGGTCGTGCGACATTAGAAATATTTTAACTAACAATACTAAAATCAGATACCTTAACAACTGCACACGGCGACTAAACTTACTAGAAGCCATACTTATAAAAAAAAAAAAAACGACATCCCTTTTTGAACCGGATATCATTTAATACCGGGATAAACATATTAATAGTAGTTAATAATTAGAAACTAAATAAATAAACTATGCAATGAGAAAATTGAAATTAAATATAAAATAAAAATAATTCGACCCAACCGTCCTGTACTCAACTTTATAGCTAATTAAAATTAAATATATATATATATATATATATATATATATATATATATATATATATATATATATATATATATATATATATAGTAATTTATAAAATATATATGGCGATTAAGCTACACTGAATATTCTGCGTTTCATCCACTGTAGGATTCGTCAGGCTTATGCGCATATATATATATTATATATTTTATAAATTACTAACTAGCTCTACCTACGTATTGAGCACTTTTGAAGTAAATACTTAAAGTTTACGCATAAATCTATACTTTCGTATATTAAATTTGTGTGAGTAAATGAAGTAGTTATATATATCGCTCCTGAAAATAATCGAATGCACCGATAGAAAGCGCCCGAGAAGAATATGGGCGGAAAACAATATTTGGGCGTCATTCTGTATAAATTATCTACTGAAATTAAAAAGACCGTCCGGCAAATTGAAAAATTATCCATTAAGATCGGAAAAAAGAATAACTCCGTTGTGTCCAACCACATGTGTCTGAATAATAACCTGCTGCCAAAATACACACACACACACACACACACACACACACACACACACACACACACACACATATACATATACATATATATATATATATATATATATATATATATATATATATATATATATATATATATATGTATATATATATATATAAAGAAAAAAAACTTCTGCACCCCTGCAATTTTAGATGGTGCATGATAAAAATGAATACAGAAAACTTTTTTTCAATCCATATTCTTCAAATGTGGTAAAAATTGTATTAAATTAAAAAAATTTTTAAATAAATTTAATTTATAAAATTATAAAAAAGTAGAAAAAATAAATTCAAGACCAGGGAATAAAGTTTTCCAAGTCAAAATCAACACAAATGTTTTCAGGAAATTACAAAAAAAATTAAATCGAATAAAACCCAGATTTAAAAAGAAAATTTTTCATCTGCAGGAATAAAAACTTTTCACATCACATTTCTTAAGCTGAAAACTTTTCGTGTGCAGAATCTTTCGTATCTAGAGATTCTACTGTAGTAGATATTTATAGTTGGAAGTAATTTGCGTTTGTAGAGACCAAGACTTAATTCTCAATGTCTTTCAATGTGTGTGTTTCTATTCTTTCTGATATTCTCCCGTTATGTGGCTTTTGTCTTGAGAAGAAATCGATTCTGAAACTTCTTTCTAATCACATATTGGAGTTCATGCATTTCTTTTTCTGTTTCTTGTAAAGTCGGTTCTCTTTATTGCTCTAAACACTTATTTACACGTGAGGCTATTCTCTAGTAATATAAATCTACTATAAGAGAATGGGGCACTATTGTCATAAAGAAAGTCTGTTTTTCATACTTTATTTTGAAATAGTATTTTCGTTGGTCTGTCATATTTAAGTTTGAAATAGCATTTATGATGGCCTAGCACGTGTGCGAATACTAGAAAATAAACGGAGTCGCATATTATGTTCTAAAATCGGCTCCAAATTCAAATAAAAGAAAAAAATATACTTGTCAGCCAATGAGAAGATAATAAAAAAAACCAAAGATTTGGCACTGACCTCCTGGGATTCGATCCTCATCTGTATAAAGAAAGAACATGAATTATGAGTCTTGTATCAACAAATTGTCATCATTTTAGAGATGCGATAAAATTATTAATTAGTTGAACGCGCCGGACAGAATGAACAACAAAAACTCTTTTAAAAATAACCAATATTTCAGCAGTCGATAGTGAGATAAAGGAGGTCGGGCAGAATCCTGGAATTTTTTTTTTAGGAATCAATGATTTATACCAATTATGTTTAAAATAACATTTTCGTTGGTGTATCTTGCTTAACTTGAAATTGAAGTCTTTTTTATTATTTTACAAGGGAGTCACCACTTATCAAGGCCCAAAGGTCACTCGAGGATTAGTGGTAGGAATTGGGCAGAATTTGATTATTTAAGAGAACGACCCAACAAGAATTTGTTTGGCACTTCTGCATGACAGTGCCATGAGGCGACTGAAAAGAGTTATGGACCCCTGTTCTTTGAATGAGAAATGCCCTCTACCGGCCGTTTTGTGAAACCTTAAATATAAACAAGTGTCTCTGAGAACACAAAAATATATAATAACGAAATAAATAACACAAAAATATATAATAACGAAATAAATAACACAAAAATATATAGTAACGAAATAACACAAAAATATATAATAACGAAATAAATAACACAAAAATATATAGTAACGAAATAAATAACACAAAAATATATAACGAAATAAATAACACAAAAATATATAATAACGAAATAAATACCACAAAAATATATAATAACGAAATAAATAACACAAAAATATATAATAACGAAATAAATAACACAAAAATATATAATAACGAAATAAATACCACAAAAATATATAATAACGAAATAAATAACACAAAAATATATAACGAAATAAATAACACAAAAATATATAATAACGAAATAAATAACACAAAAATATATAATAACGAAATAAATGACACAAAAATATATAATAACGAAATAAATAACACAAAAATATATAATAACGAAATAAATAACACAAAAATATATAGTAACGAAATAAATAACACAAAAATATATAATAACGAAATAAATAACACAAAAATATATAATAACGAAATAAATAACACAAAAATATATAATAACGAAATAAATAACACAAAAATATATAATAACGAAATAAATAACACAAAAATATCTAATAACGAAATAAATAACACAAAAATATATAATAACGAAATAAATAACACAAAAATATATAGTAACGAAATAAATAACACAAAAATATATAATAACGAAATAAATAACACAAAAATATCTAATAACGAAATAAATAACACAAAAATATCTAATAACGAAATAAATAACACAAAAATATATAATAACGAAATAAATAACACAAAAATATATAATAACGAAATAAATAACACAAAAATATATAATAACGAAATAAATAACACAAAAATATATAATAACGAAATAAATAACACAAAAATATATAATAACGAAATAAATAACACAAAAATATCTAATAACGAAATAAATAACACAAAAATATCTAATAACGAAATAAATAACACAAAAATATATAATAACGAAATAAATAACACAAAAATATATAATAACGAAATAAATTACACAAAAATATATAATAACGAAATAAATAACACAAAAATATCTAATAACGAAATAAATAACACAAAAATATATAATAACGAAATAAATAACACAAAAATATATAATAACGAAATAAATAACACAAAAATATATAATAACGAAATAAATAACACAAAAATATCTAATAACGAAATAAATAACACAAAAATATATAATAACGAAATAAATACCACAAAAATATATAATAACGAAATAAATAACACAAAAATATATAATAACGAAATAAATAACACAAAAATATATAATAACGAAATAAATACCACAAAAATATATAATAACGAAATAAATAACACAAAAATATATAACGAAATAAATAACACAAAAATATATAATAACGAAATAAATAACACAAAAATATATAATAACGAAATAAATGACACAAAAATATATAATAACGAAATAAATAACACAAAAATATATAATAACGAAATAAATAACACAAAAATATATAGTAACGAAATAAATAACACAAAAATATATAATAACGAAATAAATAACACAAAAATATATAATAACGAAATAAATAACACAAAAATATATAATAACGAAATAAATAACACAAAAATATATAATAACGAAATAAATAACACAAAAATATCTAATAACGAAATAAATAACACAAAAATATATAATAACGAAATAAATAACACAAAAATATATAGTAACGAAATAAATAACACAAAAATATATAATAACGAAATAAATAACACAAAAATATCTAATAACGAAATAAATAACACAAAAATATCTAATAACGAAATAAATAACACAAAAATATATAATAACGAAATAAATAACACAAAAATATATAATAACGAAATAAATAACACAAAAATATATAATAACGAAATAAATAACACAAAAATATATAATAACGAAATAAATAACACAAAAATATATAATAACGAAATAAATAACACAAAAATATCTAATAACGAAATAAATAACACAAAAATATCTAATAACGAAATAAATAACACAAAAATATATAATAACGAAATAAATAACACAAAAATATATAATAACGAAATAAATTACACAAAAATATATAATAACGAAATAAATAACACAAAAATATCTAATAACGAAATAAATAACACAAAAATATATAATAACGAAATAAATAACACAAAAATATATAATAACGAAATAAATAACACAAAAATATATAATAACGAAATAAATAACACAAAAATATCTAATAACGAAATAAATAACACAAAAATATATAATAACGAAATAAATAACACAAAAATATATAATAACGAAATAAATTACACAAAAATATATAATAACGAAACAAATAACACAAAAATATATAATAACGAAATAAATAACACAAAAATATATAATAACGAAATAAATAACACAAAAATATATAATAACGAAATAAATAACACAAAAATATATAATAACGAAATAAATAACACAAAAACATATAATAACTAAATAAATAACACAAAAATATATAATAACGAAATAAATAACACAAAAATATATAGTAACGAAATAAATAACAAAAAAATACATAATAACGAAATAAATAACACAAAAATATATAATAACGAAACAAATAACACAAAAATATATAATAACGAAATAAATAACACAAAAATATATAATAACGAAATAAATAACACAAAAATATATAATAACGAAATAAATTACACAAAAATATTTAATAACGAAATAAATAACACAAAAATATATAGTAACGAAATAAATAACACAAAAATATATAATAACGAAATAAATAACACAAAAATATATAGTAACGAAATAAATAACACAAAAATATATAATAACGAAATAAATAACACAAAAATATATAGTAACGAAATAAATAACACAAAAATATATAATAACGAAATAAATAACACAAAAATATATAATAACGAAATAAATAACACAAAAACATATAATAACGAAATAAATAACACAAAAATATATAATAACGAAATAAATAACACAAAAATATATAACAACGAAATAAATAACACAAAAATATATAGTAACGAAATAAATAACACAAAAATATATAATAACGAAATAAATAACACAAAAATATATAGTAACGAAATAAATAACACAAAAATATATAATAACGAAATAAATAACACAAAAATATATAATAACGAAATAAATAACACAAAAATATATAATAACGAAATAAATAACACAAAAATATATAACGAAATAAATAACACAAAAATATATAGTAACGAAATAAATAACACAAAAATATATAATAACGAAATAAATAACACAAAAATATATAGTAACGAAATAAATAACACAAAAATATATAATAACGAAATAAATAACACAAAAATATATAATAACGAAATAAATAACACAAAAATATATAATAACGAAATAAATAACACAAAAATATATAATAACGAAATAAATAACACAAAAATATATAATAACGAAATAAATAACACAAAAATATATAATAACGAAATAAATAACACAAAAATATATAACGAAATAAATAACACAAAAATATATAATAACGAAATAAATAACACAAAAATATATAATAACGAAATAAATAACACAAAAATATATAATAACGAAATAAATAACACAAAAATATATAATAACGAAATAAATAACACAAAAATATATAATAACGAAATAAATAACACAAAAATATATAATAACGAAATAAATAACACAAAAATATATAATAACGAAATAAATAACACAAAAACATATAATAACGAAATAAATAACACAAAAATATATAATAACGAAATAAATAACACAAAAATATATAGTAACGAAATAAATAACAAAAAAATACATAATAACGAAATAAATAACACAAAAATATATAATAACGAAATAAATAACACAAAAATATATAATAACGAAATAAATAACACAAAAATATATAACGAAATAAATAACACAAAAATATATAGTAACGAAATAAATAACACAAAAATATATAACGAAATAAATAACACAAAAATATATAGTAACGAAATAAATAACACAAAAATATATAATAACGAAATAAATAACACAAAAATATATAATAACGAAATAAATAACACAACAATATATAACGAAATAAATAACACAAAAATATATAATAACGAAATAAATAACACAAAAATATATAACGAAATAAATAACACAAAAATATATAGTAACGAAATAAATAACACAAAAATATATAACGAAATAAATAACACAAAAATATATAATAACGAAATAAATAACACAAAAATATATAATAACGAAATAAATAACACAAAAATATATAATAACGAAATAAATAACACAAAAATATATAATAACGAAATAAATAACACAAAAATATATAATAACGAAATAAATAACACAAAAATATATAATAGCATATCTGCAATTCAATTAACCCAATCTTTCTTCTTCTCTGCAACCTCTCCCTCACAGACGTGATGTTGTTAGTCTCAGTCTTTTCTATCAATACTATTATGGCATGTATTCTTCAGAATTATCTGATCTATTACGTGCCTCTTTTGTTCCAGCTCGTTTGACGCGTTAGTCTAGTAGTCTTCATCAGTTTTCATCATAAAACAACTTTCCATCCAAGACCCGAAGACTTGTGAAATTTTTTTCCTGTGGACTGTTTTTTCCCCTACTTTTAACATTGGTCTTTCCAGGGCGAAGGTCCATAGACATTTCCTGTCTTTGCGGTAATCATCATTCGTTCTTATTAGCTTCTTAAAATTTTGAAATAGCATTTTCATTGTTTTTTTTGGTTTTTTTTTTTTTTTTTTGCTTTTTTGTCTTTCTTTTATAATACGACGATCGTTCCTAATATAAAGCCCCCTTTTGTTAACTAAAAAAGTTGAAGAACTACGAAGACTGGAATGGTACGAGCGACCTTTTGTGCTCAAAATTTATTTTTCTACATAGTCATCACCATTCTCGATGCAATTTCGCCAGCGATGAACGATGGATGTGCATGGGCGTCTGGAGCGAACTTTGTCATACGAGGGTCGTTCCAAAAGTAAAGCCTCCTTTTTTTATTCCAAAAGTTGAAGACAGGAAAGGTACCATTAAAACAAGCGACCTTTAGTGCTTCAGAATTAATTTTTACATAGTCACCACATTCTCAATTGAATTCAATGACGCATCACTGCTTCTGACGCACATCCATGACAATATCTTCAACAGAAAGATGAAATTTTCAGACAACATTCTAGACAGTATTTTCATTGATTTGTCACACTTAAGTTTGAAATAGGATTCTCGTTGATTTGTCACACTTAAGTTTGAAATAGGATTCTCGTTGATTTGTCACACTTAAGTTTGAAATAGGATTCTCGTTGATTTGTCACACTTAAGTTTGAAATAGGATTCTCGTTGATTTGTCACACTTAAGTTTGAAATAGGATTCTCGTTGATTTGTCACACTTAAGTTTGAAATAGGATTCTCGTTGATTTGTCACACTTAAGTTTGAAATAGGATTCTCGTTGATTTGTCACACTTAAGTTTGAAATAGGATTCTCGTTGATTTGTCACACTTAAGTTTGAAATAGGATTCTCGTTGATTTGTCACACTTAAGTTTGAAATAGGATTCTCGTTGATTTGTCACACTTAAGTTTGAAATAGGATTCTCGTTGATTTGTCACACTTAAGTTTGAAATAGGATTCTCGTTGATTTGTCACACTTAAGTTTGAAATAGGATTCTCGTTGATTTGTCACACTTAAGTTTGAAATAGGATTCTCGTTGATTTGTCACACTTAAGTTTGAAATAGGATTCTCGTTGATTTGTCACACTTAAGTTTGAAATAGGATTCTCGTTGATTTGTCACACTTAAGTTTGAAATAGGAGTTTCGTTGATTTGTCACACTTAAGTTTGAAATAGGAGTTTCGTTGATTTGTTAGACTTAAGTTTGAAATAGGATTCTCGTTGATTTGTCACACTTAAGTTTGAAATAGGATTCTCGTTGATTTGTCACACTTAAGTTTGAAATAGGATTCTCGTTGATTTGTCACACTTAAGTTTGAAATAGGATTCTCGTTGATTTGTCACACTTAAGTTTGAAATAGGAGTTTCGTTGATTTGTCACACTTAAGTTTGAAATAGGAGTTTCGTTGATTTGTCACACTTAAGTTTGAAATAGGATTTTCGTTGATTTGTCACACTTAAGTTTGAAATAGCGTTTTTGTCTGTTTATCATGTGTGCGAACATCAGTAAAACATCAATAAATTTTAGAAGCAAAATTGGTTCTAAATTCAAATAAAATAAATAGAAGAAAAAATATTTTTGTTCAATCAATTTTGTTGGAATTTTTTTTGTACCAATAATGGTGTATCCCTCCCCCCTGTTTGCATTTACTATTTTTTATCTGGTTCTTGTATTTGATTTTTTGTATTTTGCATCTTTTTTTATTTTTAGTTTCGTACATTTTGGGTTTGTATGAAACTCCCTTTAATTTGGAGAAAAGGGAAATGCTAGCTCCTTGATGACGTCACGAGCCCAGCGTGGATTTCGCCCTCTTTTGAAATTCCGCCGACGTGGAGATTGGACGTTTGTTTCATTGCCCGGCGCTGAAAATGAGGTATGCGACGAGGCATACTTCTGAAAACTATCTACGTGGTTACGGTTTTGCACGTAATTTGAAGGAGTGTAATTATTTTAAGAAAAGACCTTATTTTATGTTACAAGGAATTTTGGAACCTCCTACAAAGAAGAAAACCCGGCAAGAATACCTCGGATATGCGACGTGGCCATACTTCTGAAATCCATCTGCATGTCTACGGTTTGCATGCAAATGGAGGAGAGAACATTCTAAAAGGACTTTAAACGAAAAAAAAAAAGGAAAAGGGAAAAGGCACGTGCCTGACTGGCTTTCAATTTGTGAGTACGCTCCTAAAATTTGTTACATATGAGAGTGTGATTAGGAACTACTATTTTGCATCATATTATTGTATTGGTTCATGGATACGACATCTTCATTATAAGAATCAGTGTTATTTTTTTTTTCATTATATGTTACCTTGGCGTTTTTTAAATTTAATGCCCACAAAGGGAAAAATTTGCAACTAATTTTATTGTGAATAAAATCTCTTCTTCGTTTCAAAGCAAGACCTTTATATTTTATTCTTTACCCCCCCCCCCTTTTTATTCCATGCTGTCATTTTTTTTTCAGGTTAGTTACTTTAGCGTTGAATTTATCTGGAAGCAAGATAAAATTCTGACATTTTAAAAAGTTAAAAATATCTTGAACAAAAATAATTTTTTAAAAGTTAAAATTTCCACTAAACTGATTAGTCTTGTTCATCACAACAAAATACGATGTGTATCAATTTGACCTTTGACCTTTTAGATGACTTATTCCTTGCTATTTTTTCCCAATAATTTGATGTGATTTATTTTCAATTTTCAACTCCTACCCTTCACATTAAAAATTAAAATAATTTTTAAATTCATCTGTCACGTTAAGGATGAGATTTTCGTTAGTCTGCCACACTTAAGTTTAAAAAAGCATTTTTGTTGGGCTGTCACACTTAAGTGTGAATCGGCATTTTCGCTGGTCTGTCATGTTTAATTTTGTAGCGTTTTTCTTGGTCTGTCATATTTTATAGCTTTTTCGTTTGACTATCACGTGTGCGAACAAACGTTAATAAAAATGCAAATATTCGTTTAAATCGGTTTTACATTTTCAGTCCAATTTTTTTCAATGTATATAAAAATATACAGAACGGAGTTTTCAAAATATCTCCATCAAAAAACAATAAAAGAAATAAATAAAAGATAAGAACCAAACTTCACCTAAAAAAAAGAATGTAAATTATTAGTCCAGTCTTGTATCAACCACACAAATATGACTTATAGCAGTTTGAACAATGTATAAAATTCTTATGTTAAATACGCACTACCTTAAACAACTCGTGGGAGAGAAAACAACAGTAAATTTAAGAACTATATATAAAGGGCATAAAACATTATCAAATTATATAAAATAAAATATAAGACAAAGGTAAAAAATAGTATATAAAATGAACAAATCAAATAATAACATAACAGTGATTAAAATACAATATAAAATGATAAAGGGAGTTGCCTATTTTGATACGAAAATCGACTTAAAATAAATAGAAGAAAATATCTATCGGCTCCAAGTTCAAACAAAATAAATGGAAGGAAATTCTAGTCATTAATAAAAGTTTTAAATATATCCTCATGAAAACAACAAAGAAAAATATTAAAGATTTGGTACTAACCTGCTGGGAACCATTCCTCTCCTAAAAAAAATAAGATGAAATAAAAATAAAATAAAATAAAAAAACGTAAATTATCAATCCAATTTTGTATCAAGAAATTGTCACCGCAATAAAATATGATCTATAGTATTTGTACAAAATACACCCCTTCATGTCAAATAGACACTACCTTAAACAACTCGTGGGAGAGATATACATACACAAATAAAACTATTCATATTGACATATAAACAGGAGTTTAACATGGACTTATGATATTTTTATTCAAATATCTATGAACTTTTTATGCTTGATGAATAAAACGTATATACTTTATTGGTATTATTCGTTTGCATTAAACTGTCGACAAACATCAACACTAACTCTATCGCCTTTCCCTCGTTTTCTCTGGCATGGCAACTACATAACATTAAAAATCGCTCTGAATATCGCAGACCCCCGATTAATTCTGTTGCTATTACTCATCAAAAAAGTGAATATTAAAAAACACTCATTTCGTTTCTTACAAAAATAGGATTCATGGGTCACAATTTGCAATTCGTCTCTGATCGTCTTAAGAACACAGTTCAATATGCATCAAGCTGGATTTAGTCGAGAGCGAAAAGACTTCAGCAGGAACAGACGTTATAATTTCTCCTTGTTGATCTGTTTTGTTTTTGGTGCTAAATTTAATTATTTATTTTTCAATACCCTGCCGGGTGGCAAAATCTGCTTGGTGGCATCAGGAGTGCCAGTACCGCCTTGAGCTACCAAAACTTAATTACCCTGGTTGATGGCTGATGATGGCAGGGTATCGCCATGTTATAGTATAGTATATATATATATATATATATATATATATATATATATATATATATATATATATATATATATATATATATATATATACAGTTATGATCATATTTATTGGCACGGTAAAATAAAAGTTAAATTTTGTCTAATAAATTCTAAAAAAGGGATTAAATTAAAGAAAATAACAAAGTATATTATGTATTTTTAACTGGCCTTTCCGATGCAGCAATCGGATTTTAGAAAAAATAAATAACAAAGGAACAACAAACATAATTGCAAAAAACCCTTGTTCAAAATTATTGGCACGATTTATTTAATAATTCATTGTATAGCCTTTGGACTTGATTACCTTCCTCAGTCGCTTTTCATAGTTTACAACCAAGTTGTTGCACTCTTCAGTAGTAATTTTAGCCCACTCTTCCTGACAATAATCCTCCAATTGAATAAGATTCTTAGGCTATCTTTGCATTACCCTCAATTTTAATGTTCTCCATAAATTTTCAATTGGATTAAGGTCTGGGCTTTGTGATGGCCACTCCAAAACATTAATATAATTGTCCTCAAGCCATTTCTTAGTCAGTTTAGCCGAATGCTTTGGGTCATTATCTTGCATGAACCACCAACGACGACCAAGTGAGAGCTCTTTAGCAGAGTCTTTCAGGTTTTCATCCAATATTTTAACATAATCTTCCTTTTTTTATGCTACCTGTGACCTTAACAAGTCGCCCTGGTCCAGAGGCAGCAAAGGATCCCCAAAACATCAAACTTCCTCCACCGTGCTTCACTGTGGGTATGGTGTTCTTAGGCAGGAAAGCTTCGCCAGATTTTCTGTAAATATAAGACACTTTATTATGGCCAAATAACTCTATTTTCGTTTCGTCAGTCCATAGAACACGTTTCCAGAATGCAACATCTTTATCAATATGACGTTTTGCAAAGGCTAGCCTTGCTTTCAGGTGCATAGGCTTCAATAAGGGAGTCTTTCTCGGACGACATGCTTTTAAACCAGCTCTCTTCAAAACTCTACCAACTGTATGTCGAGATACATTCACTCCAGAGGTGCTCTGTTCATCAACAATCTCCCCAACAGAGATCCTTGGGTTTTGTTTTACTTGTCGAACAATTTTCCGTTCATCTCTTGGGGAAAGAATCCTTTTTCTCCCTCTACCCTCTAAACTCATAACGTGGCCTTGCGATTTGAACTTGTTTATTATGGCTCTAACAGTGGATTTGGGAAGGTTTAGCTTCTTTGAAATCTTATCATAGCCCTCCCCATTGGTATGGCATGCTACAACAAGCTTTCTAACGTCTTCGCTGTGTTCCTTAATTTTAACCATGGCGATTGAAAATTATAATTTAGTCACTTATAATAGTTTAAATAAATCGCTATCTAAAAACTATCTTAAAAAAATTATTCACTGAATTAGCGTTAAACAAGCATAATATGGCTATAAAAAAGTTCAGAAAGCACGTAAACCGGAAATTGATTGATATTATACTGATACTAAAAGAAAAACAAAGCCGTGCCAATAATTTTGAACAAGGGTTTTTTGCAATTATGTTTGTTGTTCCTTTGTTATTTATTTTTTCTAAAATCCGATTGCTGCATCGGAAAGGCCAGTTAAAAATACATAATATACTTTGTTATTTTCTTTAATTTAATCCCTTTTTTAGAATTTATTAGACAAAATTTAACTTTTATTTTACCGTGCCAATAAATATGATCATCACTGTATATATATATATATATATATATATATATATATATATATATATATATATATATATATATATATATATATATATATATATGTATAAGGAATGAAAATAATATACCAGCGGTGGTTGACGTTATGTTTAAAGAAAAAATAGAAAAAAATCGAATGAAATTATTAAAAAATCAACGTTTCGTCCTTGTTTCAGAGGATTATTATTTCAATTATCCTGAAGATGTCCTCTGAAACAAGGACGAAACGTTGATTTTTTAATAATTTCATTCGGGTTTTTTTCTATTTTTTCTTTAAACATATATATATATATATATATATACTCTGTGGAAATATTCTTTATTCGCTTCATTTTCCTTTCTATATATATACACCAATCCTTATTTAAGAAGCTCAATGTTATTACAGAGCATGTAATGAATGATTGACAAAAGTCTATATTCCAAATTTCATGATGTTGACCATCTTACAATTTATTCATTTATTTAGTCGACATTTACAATTCTTGACGGTATCTGTTTCGTAGTATAAAATCAATACTTTTCTTATTATATTAATTACTGATTGATATAATAATTAAGTGATTGATTCTGTGCTACAAAACAAACGTTATCAAGAATTGTAAATGAAAATGAAATTTGGAATACAGACTTTTGTCATTCACACACTCTCTCTCTCTCCCTCTCTCTCGCTCTCTCTCTCTCTCTCTCTCTCTCTCTCTCTCTCTCTCTCTCTCTCTCTGTATATATATATATATATATATATATATATATATACTAGCCGACCGCCAGGCATTGCCCAGTCATAAAATATGCTTAAATATGATATTTTGATTAATGCAGATTTCGCATTTATTTATTTATTTATTAGTACCCAACGTTGCCCGGATGTGGAGAGGTGGTATAGTAAGTCTATTGAGCAATCAACGCCTTAACAAAAATTAAAATAGCATAAAGTCCCAGTGTGAGCGAAAAAAAAAATTGGCCACAGTAGCCAGGCTCGAACCTGTAACACGAGGAAAAGGGAGTGAAAAAAAAGCAAACGAGTTAGCTGTCTCGCCCAAGTGACTTGTGATTTTTTAAATATCGTGTTTTATTTGTACGTCGAGATTGCGAGGCGTGACTGACTTTGCAGAAATGTCGATGCAAAAACTGACCCACCCTTGCAAAAAACAGCCCAGTTGATTGTCAAAGAATATATCTTTATGGCAAATTTATCAATATTTTCGCCCAAGATATCGATCTTTCTAACAATACCAATTTTGTCAGTGTTCATTACGTGTGTCGAAAGTTTTTAACAGACATACAAACAAACAAACACACAGACAATTTTCGTTTGTATAATAGACTAGTCTGGGTGCCCAGCGTTGCCTGGGCGTGTGAAGGTGTGTGTAAGGGAGTTGTGTGAGCAAAGAAAAGAAATGAAAGCAGCGAGGACCCAATATATAGTAATGATTTACAAAGTTAAAAAAAAAAATGACTCGTGCGCTACCAATGAGAACCGAAACCAAAACGTTTTGCTTACGATTTACTTTTTCCTTTGACGTTAATGCTTGAGTTATGAAGACATGTTTGCTGCAAGGCTAAAAATTAAAATATGAACCAATAGCTATTACGTTATGCATGCGTATTGGTAATGCTGTCATTCGCCCTTCACCTGGTAAATTCCATTTTTTTATTTTCACACTTTTGCACCGATTGTCCCCGACTAAAACCCAAATATAAAGTTCTGCATGGGTTCGAATACTGTTAAAAATAGAATTTTTGTCTATCACATGGGCGAACACTAGAGAAATAATAAAAGGACTTATCTATTTTGTAGCAAAACTGGTTCCAAATTCAAATAAAATAAATAAAAGAAAAAAAATATATATTTCATCCATATTTAAAAAATATCTTCACCAAAAACCATTAAAAAATAAACCGTAAGGATTTGGCACTGACCGATCCTCACCTGTACCTGTAAAGAACATAAAATTATCATAAATACTTTGTATTATCTAATTGTCACCACAACAAAATATGCTTATATTTGAAATAACATTTTTTTTTTAGTTTGAAGTAATATTGTGTGTGTTTTATTTTTAATTATACTTTTTTGATCACACAGTCTCTGTGCACTTTTCCACCCAGGAGACTAAATAGCACTTTTTCCAAACCCAATCCAACTTAGAGTGCATACTCCCTGGATCATCCAACCCTGAAATTCAAAAGAAACACCATGGACTCAACATGACTACAATAGCCGCAAACGCATGGATTTACCGCGATACCACGCACACACGTGGCACTGACTTCAACATCGATGTACGATACGTATTCTTCATAAATGAAAATGTCTTTAATGACAAACAGGAAATTCATTCTGGATTCAGAAATGAACGCTTTTCTATTCCCTACTAACGAGTCATTCATTTAACACCACTTGAAATTTCTGTTTTTATTCATCGACATATTTTATTACCTACATTCTTCTCTTTTCTATTCCACTTTGAAGAAAAGTATTCAAATAAGTTTTTTTAATATTAAAATGAGACTTTATTCATCTATTCAACATGTCTTCCATATTTAGTGTTGCAGTTTGAAATACTATTTCCGTTTGTCTCCCACGTGTACAGACATTCGTAAAATGCTGATAAGAATGCAAATTTTTGTTAAAAACCCGCTCTTTTTAGCGTATAATGAAGTACACACACAGAACTTTTTAAATATCTCCATTAAAAGCAATAAAAAAAAATTAAGGATTTGGCACTGACCTGTTGGGAACCGATCTTCACCTGTATAAATCAAGAACATAAATTATCAGTCTAGTCTTGGCACCATAAAGCAATGTATGATATTAGCACCATAAAACAATGTATAAAATTAGTACCATGAAACAATGTATAAAATTGTCACCATAAAACAATGTATAAAATTCTCACCATAAAACAATGTATAAAATTGTCACAATAAAACAATGTATAAAACTGTCACCACAAAACATTGTACAAAATTGTCACAATAAAACAATGTATAAAATAAAATAAAATAACGTAAATTATCAATCCAATTTTGTATCAAGAAATTGTCACCGCAATAAAATATGATCTATAGTATTTGTACAAAATACACCCCTTCATGTCAAATAGACACTACCTTAAACAACTCGTGGGAGAGATATACATACACAAATAAAACTATTCATATTGACATATAAACAGGAGTTTAACATGGACTTATGATATTTTTATTCAAATATCTATGAACTTTTTATGCTTGATGAATAAAACGTATATATTTTATTGGTGTTATTCGTTTGCATTAAACTGTCGACAAGCATCAACACTAACTCTATCGCCTTTCCCTCGTTTTCTCTGGCATGGCAACTACATAACATTAAAAATCGCTCTGAATATCGCAGACCCCCGATTAATTCTGTTGCTATTACTCAATATTAAAAAACACTCATTTCGTTTCTTACAAAAATAGGAATCATGGGTCGCAATTTGCAATTCGTCTCTGATCGTCTTAAGAACACAGTTCAATATGCATCAAGCTGGATTTAGTCGAGAGCGAAAAGACTTCAGCAGGAACAGACGTTATAATTTCTCCTTGTTGATCTGTTTTGATTTTGGTGTTAAATTTAATTATTTATTTTTCAATACCTTGCCGGGTGGCAAAATCTGCTTGGTGGCATCAGGAGTGTCAGTACCGCCTTGAGCTACCAAAAAACTTAATTACCCTGGTTGATGGCTGATGAGGACAGGTATCGCCATGTTATAGTATATATATATATATATATATATATATATATATATATATATATATATATATATATATATATATTCTGTGGAAATATTCTTTATTCGCTTCATTTTCCTTTCTATATATACACCAATCCTTATTTAAGAAGCTCAATGTAATTACAGAGCATGTAATGAATGATTGACAAAAGTCTATATTCCAAATTTCATGATGTTGACCATCTTACAATTTATTTAGTCGACATTTACAATTCTTGACGGTATCTGTTTCGTAGTATAAAATCAATAACTTTCTTATTATATTAATTACTGATTGATATAATAATTAAGTGATTGATTCTGTGCTACAAAGCAAACGTTATCAAGAATTGTAAATGAAAATGAAATTTGGAATACAGACTTTTGTCATTTATTCTCTCTCTCTCGCTCTCTCTCTCTCTCTCTCTTTATATATATATATATATATATATATATATATATATATATACAAATGATTAATAAAACATGTTAGAAGACATCTTGAAAAAGAGTTAAAAACATATTTAATTTTAAAAAGGAAGCACAAGATAAGTGGATAGTCCTTAATCCACGAAGGTTCGAAGAAATACACTCCTTCTCATCAGAGGGCAGGAATTAGCAAAATGCGGGATCGGATTTTGCATGTAAAAGTATTTAATGAAACTACGAGTAAGTCACAGATCTTACTTGGTTAAAAAAAAAGGGTAAGGTAAGGGGAATAGGAGGTAAAAGAAAAATGATAAAAAGATTTCACATGAATGGATAGTCTGGTGAAGGGTAAAAAATCCAAGAATGGTAAAATCCAAACATGGTCGAATTAAAAACTTCCAATCCAACAGGTAAGTTGCAAATGGTCCAAAATTATCCAAAAGGCAGAATTCCTTGGAAAAAATCACAAATGGAATGAGTTCCAAATCATTAAAAGAAAAGTTCAAATGTGCACAGAAAAAGCACTGGAGAGAATATTTAAAACACGTCTGCCAAGGCCGGAGGAATCAAGTAAATTAAGGTTTAAAAAAAAAACAAAAAAAAAACGGAAAAACGGTGAAAGTTTAAATTTGAAAAGCAAGGTCAAACTGACCCAGACAAAAAGCGCGAAAGTTAGCGTTAATAATTAGGTCAACTAAAATATGCACGTGAAAGTCCCAGAATAAAATTAAGAAACACGAGTCAGATAAACAAATAAATGGCTAAGTTTATGAAATGGAGCGTCTATTATATTAAGAAGAGTAAAAAAAGTGAATAAGTAAAATAAAAAAATGAAAATAAATAAATTAAAAATTGAAAATTAAAAAGTTAAATTTTTTTTTAAAAACTTATATATACATATATACACATACATACATATACATATACATATATATATACACATACGCATACATATACATACATACAGCCACACAAATGCACACACACACATGTACATACATACACACATGCATATACATATATATATATACATATATGTATACATATACAATAACACACACACATATATATATACATATATATACAAAGACACACACACGCATGCATAAATATATACACATATCCAAAAACATATACAACTTAAACAAATACATACGTACATACTTACATACAATTTAAGGGGAGGGAATGGCCGGTATCTACAAACTCTGGAATAAGGCAAATAAATGTGTATGTAAATGCATATAGTAAAATATAAGTAAACAAATACATAGAATAAAAATGAGTAGGCTGATGTATATATTTAATTAGTAGGTATACTTATACCATAAAACGGAGACAGCAGATGGGAAACCGGCCAAAGAAATAAAGAAAAACAAATAAAATTAAAAATATAAAAAGCTTAGAAGGTAAGATTAAAAAAAAAATAAAATTATGGGAAAAGATATATATTTGAAGGGTTAACTTAATAGCTATGTAATTTCAAATTTACCATATTTAAATTGGGACATATGTTTGCAATAGGAGATCAGTTCGTTTTTAGAGTTTATTATATTACTACTTTGATGGGAGGTGATAATATATATATATATATATATATATATATATATATATATATATATATATATATATATATATATATATATATATATATATGCTAGAAGACCGCCAGGCATTGCCCAGTCATACAATACATTTAAATATGATATTTTGATTAATGCAGATTTCGCATTTATTATTATACTAGCATGGGTACCCAACGTTGCCCTGGTGTGGAGAGTTGGTATAGTAAGTCTATTGAGCAATCAACGCCTTAACAAAAATTAAAATAGCATAAAGTCCCAGTGTGAGCAAAAAAAACATTGGCCGCAGAAGCCAGGCTCGAACCTGTAACACGAGGAAAAGGAAGTGAAAAAAAGCAAACGAGTTAGCTGTCTCGCCCAAGTGACTTGTGATTTTTTAAATATTGTATTTTATTTGTACGTCGAGATTGCGAGGTGTGACTGACTTTGCAGAAATGTCGATGCAAAAACTGACCCATACTTGCAAAAAACAGCCTAGTTGATTGTCAAAGAATATATATTTATGGCAAATTTTTCAATATTTTCGCCCAAGATATCGATCTTTCTAACAATACCAATTTTGTCAGTGTTCATTACGTGTGTCGAAAGTTTTTAACAGACATACAAAAAAACAAACACACAGACAATTTTCGTTTGTATAATAGACTAGTCTGGGTGCCCAGCGTTGCCTGGCCGTGTGAATATATAGTAATGATTTACAAAGTTAAAAAAAAAAATGACTCGTGCGCTACCAATGAGAACCGAGACCAAAACGTTTAGCTTACGATTTACTTTTTCCTTTGACGTTAATGCTTGAGCTATGAAGACATGTTTGTTAAAACCCCGCTCTTTTTAGCGTATAATGAAGTACACACACAGAACTTTTAATTATCTCCATTAAAAGCAATAAAAAAAATTAAGGATTTGGCACTGACCTGTTGGGAACCGATCTTCACCTGTATAAATCAAGAACATAAATTATCAGTCTAGTCTTGGCACCATAAAGCAATGTATAAAATTGTCACCATAAAACAATGTATGAAATTCGCACCATAACACAATGTATAAAATTAGCACCACAAAACATTGTATAAAATTGTCACCATGAAACAATGTATGAAATTGTCACCATGAAACAATGTATGAAATTAGCACCATAAAAATGTATAAAATTAGCACCAATAAAAAATGTATAAAATTGTCACAATAAAACAATGTATAAAATTAGCACCATGAAACAATGTATGAAATTAGCACCATAAAACAATCTATAAAATTAGCACCACAAAACAATGTATAAAATTGTCACCGAAAAACAATGTACAAAATTAGCACCATAAAACCATGTATAAAATTGCCACCATGACACAATGTATAAAATTGTCATCATAAAACAATGTATAAAATAAGGCCCCATAAAACAATGTATAAAATTGTCGCCATACAACAATTTGTAAAATTTTCACTATAAAACAATGTATACAATTGTCACAATAAAACTATATATAAAATTGTCACCATAAAAAATGTGTAAAATTGTCACCATAAAACAATGTATAAAATTGTCACCATAAAACAATGTATAAAATTGTCACCGTAAAACAACATATAAAATTAGCATAAAAAAAACAATGAATAATATCAGACACCATACAAATACAAAATGTATAAAACTGTCACCATAAAACAATGTATAAAATTGTCACCATAAAACAAGGTGTAACATTTTCATCATAAAACAATGTATAAAATTAACACCATAAATCGAATTATAAAATTGTTACCATAAAAAATGTATACAATTGTTACCATAACACAACCTGTAAAATTAGCACCATAAAACAATGTATAAAATTGTCACCATAAAACGATGTATAAAAATGTCACCATAAAACAATATATAAAATTGTCCTCATAACACAAATTAGTACCATAAAACAATGTATAAATTGTCACCATAAAACAATGTATTAAACTGTTACCATAAAACAATGTATATAATTGTCACCTTGAAACAACATATAAAATTGTCACCACAAAACATTGTCTAAAAATGTAACCAAAAACAATGTTTACAGTTGTCACCATCAAACAATGTATAAAATTGTCACAATAAAACAATTTATAAAATTGTCACCATAACTCAATGTAAAAATTAGCACCATAATACAATGATTTAATGGTCACCATAAACAATGTATAAAATTTGACCCATAAAACAATTTATAACTTTGTTACCATAAAACAATGCATAAAATTGTCAACATAAAACAATGTATAAAATTGTCACAATAAAACAATGTATAAAAACGTGTCTATAAAAAATGTATTAAATTGTTACTAAAAACAATGTATAAAAGTGTCACAATAAAATTATATATAAAATGTCACCATGAAACAATATATAAAATGTCACCATAAAACAAAGTAGAAGTTATCAAAATAAAACAACATATAAAATTAGCAAAATAAAAATGTATAAAATTGTCGCCGTAAAACAATTTATAAAATTGAACAATGAAACAATTTATAAAATTGTCACTATAAAAAAATGTGTCAAATTGTCAGCATGAAACAATGTATAAAATTGTCACAATAAACAATGTATAAAATTGTCTACATAAAACAATGTATAAAATTGTCAACATAAAACAATATATAAAATGTCTCCATAAAACAATATATAAATTATCAACATAAAACAATGTATAAAATTAGCACAATAAAAATGTATAATATTTTGACCCTAAAACAAGTTATAAAATTATCACAATAAAACAATGTATAAAATTGTCACCATAAAATAATGTGTCAAATTGTCACCATGAAACAATGCATGAAACTAGCACTATAAAACAATGTATAAAATTGTCACCATAAAACAATTTACACAATTGTCACCATAAAACAATGTATACAATTGTCTCAATAAAACAATGTATAAAACTGTCACCATGAATTAATGTATGAAGTTAGCACTGTAGAGAATGTATAAACTTGTTACCATACAAGAATGTATAAAATTGTTACCATAAAACGAGGTATAAAATTGTCACCATAAAACAATGTATAAAATTTTCACTATAAACCCTGAATAAATTTGTTACAATAAAACAATGTATAAAATTGTCAACATAAAACCATGCATAAGATTGTCACAACAAAACAATGTATAAATATGTCACCATAAAACAATGTATAAACTCGTCACCATAAAACAATGTATAACAATGTCACCTTAAATCAATGTATAAAATCTGTCACCATAAAACAAGGTATAAAATTAACACCATAAAACAATCTATAAAATTGAGACCATAAAGCAATGTGTCAAATTTCACCATGAAATAAAATTAGCACCATAAAACAATGTAAAACAATAAAATTAGCACCATAAAACAATGTAAAAAATTAGGCACCATAAAACAATGCATAAAATTATCACCATAAAATAATGCATAAAATTGTCACGATAAAAAATGTATAAAATTGTCACCATAAAATAATATATAAAATTGTCACCATAAAACAATCTATAAAATTGTCACCATAAAACAATGTATAAAATTATCACCATAAAACAATGTGTAAAATTGTAACCACAAAAAATGTACAAATTTAGCACCATAAACTAATGTATACAATTGTCACCATAATCAATGTATAAATATTGTCAGCATAAAATTATCACTATAGAACAATGTGTAAAATTGTAACCATAAAAAATGTATAAACTTCTTACAATAAAAAAATGTATAAAATTGTTTCCATAAAACAATGTATAAAACGATCACCAAAAAATGTATAAAGTGTCACATTAAACAATGAATAAAATTAGGACCATAAAACAATGTAGAAAATTGTTACCATGAAACAGTGTATGAACTTGTCACCATAAAACAATGTGGAAAATTGTCACCACTAAACAATGTGTTCAATTAGCACCATCAAACAATGTATAAAATTGTAACTATGAAGGAAGTATAAAATTGTCACCATAAAACAATGTATAAAATTGTCACCATCAAAGAATATATAAATTGTCACTATAAAACAATGTGTACAATTGTCACCATAAAACAATGTATAAAATTAACTCCATAAAACAATGTAGAAAATTGTTACCATAAAACAATGTATAAAGTTGTCATCATAAAACAATGTGTAAAATTGTCATCATAAAACAATGTATAAAATTAGCACCATAAAACAATGTATACAATTATCACCATAAAAAACTATAAAATTGTCATCATAAAACGATGTATAAAATCGCCACCATAAAAAAATCTATAAAATTATCACCATAAAACAATGAATAAAATTGTCACCATGAATCAATATATAAAATCAGCTCGATAAAACTATCTATGAAATTGTCACCATAAAACAATGTATAAATTTAGCACCATAAAACAATGTATAACATTGTTACAATGAAACAATGGGTAAATTTAGCACCATAAAACAATGTATAAAATTATCAGCATAAAACAATATATAAAATTGTTACAATAAAACAATGTATAAAATTGGCAATATAAAACAATGTATAAAATTGTCAGAATAAAACAGGGTAGAAAAATTTAACAATAATACCATGTATGAAATAGTCACCATAAAACAATGTATAAAATTAGCACCAGAAAACAATGTGTGAAAGAGTCACAGTAAAATAATACATAAAATTGTCAATATAAATCAATGTATAAAATTAGCACGAAAAAACAATGTAAAAAATTGTCATCATAAAACAATGTATAAAATTGGTACCACAAAACAATGTAAAAATTAGCGCCATAGAACTTCGTATAAAATTGTCACCATAAAACAATACATAAAATTGTAACCATAAAACAATGTGTCAATTGTCACCATAAAACGATGTATAAAATTGTCACAATAAAACAATGTCTAAAATTGTCACCATAAAACCATGTATAAAATTAGAACAATAAAATTTTTTATGAAATTGTCAGCATAAAGCAATGTATACAATTATCACCGTAAAAGAATGTATAAAATAGTCACCATAAAACAATGTATAAAATTGTTACAAAAAAACAAAGTATAAAATTGTCAACATAAACAATTTATAAAATTGTCACCATAAAAGAATGTATAAAATCGTCAATATAAAACAATGTATAAAATTAGCACCCTAAAAAATGTGTAAAATTGTCACCATCAAAACAATGTATAAAACTAGTAGCATAAAACAATATATAATATTGTTACCATAAAAATGTGTACAATGACCACCATAAACAATGTATAAAATTCTTACCTTAAAGAATGTATAACATTGTCACCATAAAAAATGTGTAAAATCAGCACCATAAAACCATGTATAAACTTGTCACCATAAAACAATGTATAAAATTGTTACCATAAAATAATGTATAAACTTGTAACCATAAAAAAATGTATAAAATTGTCACAATAAATCTTTGTCTAAAATTAGCACAATAAAACAATGTATAATATTATCACCGTAAAACAATCTATAAAATTAGAACCATAAGACAGTGTATAACATTGTTACCATAAAACAATGTGTGAAATTGGCACCATAAAACAATGTATAAAATTGTTAAAATAAAACAATGTATAAAATTGGCACAATAAAACAATGTATAAAATTGTCACTATAAAACAGGCTATAAAAATTTCACAATAATACAATGTATGAAATTGTCACCATAAAACAATGTATAAAGTTAGCACCAGAAAACAATGTGTGAAAGTGTCACCATAAAACAATATATAAAATTGTCACCATAAAACAATGTGTAAAATTGTCACAATAAAACAATGTATAAAATTGTCGCTATAAAACAATGTATAGACCTGTTGCCATAAAACAATGTATAAAATTGTCACCATAAAACAATGTATAAAATTAGAACCATAAAACAATGTATAAAATTAGAACCATAAAACAATTTATGAAATTGTCACCTTAAAGCAATGTATACAATTATCACCATAAAACAATGTATACAATTATCACCATAAAACAATGTATAAAATAAGCACCAGAAAAAATGTATAAAACTGTCACCATAAAACAATGTATAAAATTGTCACCATAAAACAATGTATAAAATTGTCACCCTAAAAAAATATGTAAAATAAGCAACATAAAACAATGTATATAATTGTCACCATGAAACAACGTATAAAATTGTCACCACAAAACATTGTATAAAAATGTAATCATAACCAGTGTGTACAGTTGTCATCATCAAACAATTTATAAAATTGTCACCATAACACAATGCATAAAATTGTCACAATAAAACAATGTATAAAATTGTAACCATCAATCAATGTATAAAATTAGCACAATAAAACAATGATTAAATGGTCACCATAAAACATTATAAAACAATGAATAAAATTGTCACCATAAAACAATGTGTCAAATTGTCACCATAAAACAATGTATAAATTGCCAACATAAAACAATGTATAAAATTAGCACCATAAAATAATGTGTCAAATTGTCAACATAAAACAATGTATAAAAATGTCGCCATAAAACAATGTATAAAATTGGCACAATAAATCAATGTATAAATTGTGTACCATAAAACAATGTATAAAATTTTCACCTTGAAACAATTTATAAAATTGTCACCATAAAACGATAAATAGCACGATAAAACAATGTATAAATTGTGTACCCTAAAACAATGTATAGTATTTTCACCATGAAACAATTTATAAAATTGGTCCCATAAAAAAATGTATCAAATTGTCACCATGAAGCCACGTATAAAATTAGCACCATAAAACAATTTATAAAATTGTTACCATAAAACAATGTATAAAATTGTCACTATAAAACAATGTGTAAAATTGTTACCATAAAACAACGTACAAAATTAGATCCATAAAACAATGTATAAAATTGTTACTATAAAAGAATGTATAAAATTGTCACCATCAATCAATGTATAAAATTGTCACCATAAAACAATGTGTAAAATTGTCACCATGATACAGTGTATAAAATAGTCACTATAACCAGTGAAGAAAATTGTCACCATAAAACAATGCATAAAATTGTCACCATAAAACAATTTATAAAATTGTCACCACAAACCTATGTGTAAAATAGTCACCATAAAACAATGTATTAAATTGTCACTATAAAACAATGTATAAAATTTTTAACATAAAACAAGTTATAAAATTTTCACCATAAAACAATGTATAAATTTAGCACTACAAAAATATGTATACAATTGTCACCATAAATAATGTATAAAAATTGTGACCATAAAACAATGTATAAAATTTTGCCACTATAAAACAATGTATAAAATTGTCACCGTAACCCAAATCATAATATTTACCATAAAACAACATATAAAATTGTCAACATAAATAAATGTGTAAAATTATCACCATAAAACAATGTAAAGCATGCCACCATTAAACAATGTAAGAAATGTCACCATAAAACAATGCATAAAATTGTCACCATAAAACAATGCATAAAATTGTTACCATAAAACAATGCATAAAATTGTCACTATAAAACAATGCATAAAATTGTCATCATAAAACAATGTGTAAAATTGTCACCATAAAACAATGTGTAAAATTGTCACCATAAAACAATGTATAAAATTGTCACTATAAAACAATGCATAAAATTGTCACTATAAAACAATGCATAAAATTGTAACCATAAAACAATGTATAAAATTGTCACCATGAAACAATGTATAAATTGTCACTATAAAACAATACATAAAAGTCTCACCATAAGACAATGCATAAAATTGTCACCATAAAACAATGTGTAAAATTGTCACCATAAACCAATGTGTAAAATTAGCAACATAAAACAATTTATAAAATTGTTACCATAAAACAATCTATAAAATTGGCACCATAAAACAATGTATAAAATTAGCACGATTAAACAATGTATGAAATTGTTACCATAAAACAATGTATTATATTGTCACCATGAAACAATGTATACAATTAGCACCATAAAACAATATATAAAAATGTCACCATGAAACAAAGTATAAAATTGTCACCATAAAACAATGTATAAAATTTTAACCATAAAACAATGTATAAAATTGTCACCATAGCACAATGTATAAAATTGTCTCGATATAACAATGTATATAATCATCACACTAAAACAATGTATAAAATTGTCTCCATATAACAATGTATATAATTTTAACAATAAAACAATATATAAAATTGTCACCATAAAGAAATGTGACAAATTGTCACCATAAAACAATGTATTAAATTGTCACCATAAAACAATGTATAAATTTGTTACCATAAAACAATGTATAAAATTGTCACCATAAAACAATGTATAAAATTGTCACCATAAAACAATATATAAAATTAGAACCATAAACCGCTGTATAAAATTATCACCATAAAACAATGTGTCAAATTGTCACCATAAAATAATGTATAAAATTGTCACCATAAAACAATTTATAAAATTGTCACCATAATACAATTTATGAAATTTTCCCATAAAACAATGTATAAAATTATCGCCGTAAAACATTGTATAAAATTGTCACCATTAAACAATGTATATAATTGTCACCATAAAACAATCGATTAAATGTCACCATGAAACAATGCATAAAATTGTAACCCTAAAACAATATGGCAAATTGTCACCATAAACAATGCATGAAATAGTCATTATAAAATAATGTATAAAATTGTTCCCATAAAAGAATGTGTTAAGTTGTCACCATCAAACAATATATAAAATTAGCACCATAAGACAATATATAAAATTGTCATTATGAAACAATGTATAAAATTAGCACCATAGAACTATGTATGAAATTGTCACCATAAAATAATGTGGAAAATTGTCCCCATAAAACAATGTGTAAAATTGTCATTATAAAACAATGTATAAAATTAGCACCATAAAACAATGTATAAAATTGTCACCATAAAGAAATGTGACAAATTGTCACCATAAAACAATGTATTAAATTGTCACCATAAAACAATATATAAAATTGTCATTATGAAACAATGTATAAAATTAGCACCATAGAACTATGTATGAAATTGTCACCATAAAATAATGTGGAAAATTGTCCCCATAAAACAATGTGTAAAATTGTCATTATAAAACAATGTATAAAATTAGCACCATAAAACAATGTATAAAATTGTCACCATAAAACAATGTATAAAATTGTCATTATAAAACAATGTATAAAATTAGCACCATAAAACAATGTATAAAATTGTCACCATAAAACAATGTATAAAATTGTCATCATAAAACAATGTATAAAATTAGCACCATAAAACAATGTATAAAAGTATAAAATGTCTATGTTTAATAAGCACAACCTTAAACTTGTGGGAGAGTAAACAGCAGTAAATATAATGGTGCTATATAATCTAAACATAAAATTATAAGAAATAGTACAGATAGAATAAAATAAATGATAATATATAAAATGGACAAATCAAATAATGAAGTAATAATGATTAAAATAGCGTTTTCGCTTGTCTGTTACATGTGCGAACATTCTGAAAATAATAAAACAAAAAAGTTGAGTATTTTGTAAGAAAATCTTCCCCAAATTCATATATTTTGTAGCCAATAAGAAGAGTTAAAAACATCTCTTCAACACCACCACCACCACCACCACCACCAACAACAACAACAACAACAACAACAACAACACCACCACCATCACCAAAACAATAATAATAAACGTTAAAATTTTCTCACTAACCTGCTTGGACTCGATCTTCACCTGTATAAATAAAGAACATAAATTATCAATCTAGTCTTGTATCAACAAATTGTCATCACAACAAACATAGCAGTTTGAAGAATGTATAAAAAAAATTCCTGTTAAATAAGCCCTACCTGAAGCAACACGTAGGAGAGACGGCAACAGTAAATATAATAGTGATATATAAATTACACACATGACTAATAATTTTGAAAGGTTTAAGTTATGGATGTATACTAACTTAAAAATGGACGATCGTAAGTAATTCTTATAACTTTTATGGATGTAAACAAGTAATGGACGCAATGAATTCAATGTGAATAGATATCAGACTACTTGGCCTTTTGTCCAAGATCAAAACTTTATTTTTTCACACATGCAGTGCACACACAAAATTAATAATAATAATAAAAATAAATGCATACACAAACATACAGACAACTGTTTATAAATTGTAAATATGGTTTTGATTCTTAAACGCTGGGGATTTATTAGTTAGTTTAAGATCCATAGAGTGAATGAGGTATTTTGATAAATGTTGCCAGTCAAGAGTAAGACTCCAAAGTCTACATTTATTACTTTTTAATCACTTTAGTCACAAAGACCCTGAACCCTTCCCCTCCCCAATTTCTTGTAGGGCCTTGTGCCTAATTTTGTTGTTTGAAAATCTTTTGTTTTTTTTACTTAATTGTATTTACAAAATTTTAAAAGCAATAAAATATATAAACAAGATCAAAGTGTAGTATCTGTTCCCCAGTTACTCATTTTTGATTTTTTTCAAGAGGTCCGCTACTTGACCCACCCGTCAAGTTTAAGGCTTTACTTTGGTCACTTTTGTGACTTTACTAACCTTGGTTTGTGGGACCGATCCCCTCTTTGAGGAGTCTTTTCGCTCCCCCAGGACCGACGCCATTGTGTGGTAGTCTGGACCCGAAAACCGATCGCTTCTTTGGGAGTTTGCAGTTCTCGGGACCGACAACACTTTCTTTGGTAGACGCGACCTGGTCGGGTTAGCTTAGCATTTTTTCTTTTGGGTACTTCGTTTCCTCCTCCTCTCTGAGGTTGAAATGGTCTACTTTCTCCCCTCTTAATTGCCTGTACAGCACTCTGACCTGTCAGACCCACTCTTTGTCTTCCTTCGCTGCTCTCCCAGTGGATTGAGCAGACCGGGTTCTCTTTCTCGCTTCCTTGGGGTTGTTTGTGGGTAGGGTGACGCGGGTAGGGTGGGTGTTTCGTTTTAGCTCCCCTCTCTGGGCAGAGATGCCTATCCTCTCTCTCTCTTAATTGCGACGCGGCACTCTGACCCGCTAGCACCCACTGCGTCTTCCTTCGCTGGCTGCTCTCCCCTTGCGGGGATCTGAGCTGACTAATCCGACATCCCCGTGAGGGGAGGTCAATCCACTTTCTCTCTTCTGACCTCCCCCCCCTCCCCCTCCCCCCCCATATCCATGCATTTTCTTTTCTCCCCTACTACACTTGACAGGAGTCGACAAGGACAGCATGGTGGCACTCCTCCTGGAGCTTAACATTCCAGCCAGTTACATCTGCAGGAGGAGTTATGCCACATGGGACGTGCTGCTCCCCAGCCCAGAAGATGCGATAAGGCTGGCAAAAACCGACCACCGGGGGAAGAGGATTAGACTCCAACCAGAGTACCTCAATAAAAGGAGAACGAACGTCACCGTGCTGAACGTCCCGGTTTTCATGGGAGCCCGGCAGGTCGGGGCTATACTAAGTCAGTATGGAGACGTGGAATCCGTCACGCCTGTCCGCGGTCAACGGAATGTGATGACTGGAGATCATAAGGTCAAGATGGTTCTGGACAAAACCGAATTCCATAAAATCCCTGCGATGTTGAAATTCGACGAGTGGACGATGACCATTATCGTGAAGGGCAGGAGGCCCCAATGTTGGCACTGCCAAAAACAAGGGCACATGGCTAAGGACTGCCCTAAAAGACTCCTGGCCACAGCCACTCACAAATCACAAGGGATGGCCCCTACCAAAGTACCAACCCAAACCCCGGCTGCAGCCCCACCAACAACTGCTACTACAGCTGAACCGGGTCAAGCAGCAGAGGCTGGTTGGTCGATGGTCACCAAGAAGGGCAGACGCGCCAAAGGCATGCCCAAGCAAACAGTGACCCAAGACCAGCCAGAGCAAACTCCCATGGACATCCCGGCGCCCTCTTACTCAAACAAGAGGAAACTTCAAGACTCGGAGGAAGAGAATGCGTCGGAAGAAGAGACAGCAGCATCAGCAGTAGTGCAATCAACAGAAGCAGCAGAGACGGCAGAGAAGAGTACAAAGAGGAGAAAGAGTAGGAAGACAAAAGGATGCAACCCCACCCCGAAATTCAATGTTTCAAATTCCGAGGCCGATCTCCCTTCAACCCCAACCCCCTAACAGCCAGAGCAACAATCCCCCTCCATCCCCAAACCCCCAAGGACTCTAGCACGTAACCCATCCTCAGAAAGAACAAATGACGCCCCCAGAAAGCAACATCTCCAGCACCAAACACCCCCACACCAGACACGCCAACCCCCACTTCCTCCTCCCCTACTCCTCCTCCCCCCGATAAAGAGAAACCGACCTCAACCACAACTCTCCGCACAGAGCGGACAAAAAGACTCCCCTTCCTTCCAGGAGGAAGGATATGTGAGACGGGCCCTCTGCAGGCAACACCAGAGCTGAAAGGCCAGCAGAAGGTCCGTTACAGCCAACTAAGAAACTTCACATATGTCGGCGGGGACAATATTACTGATCCCACTAACTTCAAGGATGCTCCCTTGTTGACCACATTTGTTAGGGTCAACAAGGATTCCAGGACAGAGGCTCTCTGGGCCATGATAGATGCCGCAAAGGATGCAATCCCGGGCCAACAGCTGGTGGACACGGAGCATCCTTCACTGAACAATTTAGTTTTCAAGTGCGAGGGCAGAGTCCCTGTTTACATCCACCCCTCCTTTTACAGGGCACTAAAACTAACCTTTCCCCTGGACGTGGGAGGTGTGGCCAAGAATGGATTACCCTCAGCGGACTTACTAACCGGAAGCCTTGGACAAGCCTGCCACGTCCTCACCCCCGAGGATTTCAGGCCCGTGTGTGACACTGAATAAGGTAGGTGACCATGGCTGTAAACTTGGCTACTTATAATGTGAGGGGCCTCAGATGTCGAAGCAAGGCCGCGCGTGTGCTGAGAGATCTGGTGTCCCTCAAGGTAGATATTGCCGCTATACAGGAGACCCACTTTATTTGTGACGGGGATTGTCAGGTGCTGGTGAATGATTACGATGTTTACTCAGCATATGGCAATACCTATAGTCGTGGAATCTCCTTGCTAGTAAATCGCACCCTATCAGCGTCAGTGAATGTTGTTCACGCCGACGAGGACGGGCGGGCGATTGTCATCGATGTTGCCGTTAATAGCAGTGTGTTTGGGATAGTCGCAGTTTATGCACCCAACTCCGCTGTGGAGAGGGCTTCCTTCTTTCGACGGGTGGAGGGCTTTGTAGATGATCCAGAGAGGGTAGTCTTAATGGGTGATTGGAATGCCATCCTTGATCCCAGGATAGATAAGGTCGGGGGGACTAGCGGGTCGGTGCTGTGTTACAGCAGTCTGTCTGACCTGATGGCTTCGTGCGACCTGGTCAACAGATTTCGCCTGGATCACCCGGGGCGGGAGATGTGGACGTGGCATCCTAATACGCATTCCTATCCAAGTACTTACTTGGATCGGATGTTAGTTAGAAGAGGCGATGTAAATTTCCTATCTTGCCCCACGTTCCACTTTTTAGGACACTCGGACCATAAACTAGTTATGGCCCGTCTGAACTTGAGCCCTAGGCCTAGACTGGCCGGATACTGGAAGTTCAACAGCACCTTGTTGGAGCTGGAGGACTACTGGTTGAAGGTAGAGATAATCCAACGGGCATTAGTGGGGGCGGTTACCGGGAGTAAGTGGTGGGTTAGTCTCAAGGCTAAGATTAGACGTTTCTCGGTCAAGTACAGCCAACGCCTCGCACTAGATAAGGCTAAGGCCAAGAAGCGTACAGAGAATAGGTTGACCCAGGCATTGGAGGGTGGGGACCCCTTAAAGATAGCACTAGTGAGACAAGACCTCAGCCGCTTGGCTAGCGAGCGGTACGAGGGCCAGATAGTTAGGGCTAGGCTAATGAAAGTCTCGAACGAGGCTGTTAATGTTGACGCTGTTGAGCGTAAGGCTGCTCTAAGGCGCGGCTCGAATGGGTACATTCGAAAGGTAAACGACCTGGAAGGGCACGCCCTCGTGTCGACGCGGGAGATTTGCGAGGGGTTTCGAAAGCATCTATCAGAGCACTTCACCCAACTACCCAGACTCAGGGTCGAAGAGTTTGGCAGCTATTTGGCCGACTCGCCCCGGCTCATGGCGGCTCGAGCGGCTAGCTGTGATGGTCTTGTCACGGAACATGAGATCATTACTGCGTTGAAGCAGGTCGGCTGCAACAAGTCCCCAGGGCTTGATGGTCTACCCTACGAATTCTACTTGAGGATGTCGCCCATGTTGGTCCCTATTTTGAAGGATATGTTCAACCATTGGTTTGTTCAGGGCTCCATCCCTGGGCAGGTGACCAAGGGAGTGATCACATTGCTGAGGAAAGATCAACGGCATGGTCAGGAGGAAGATTTAGACGATTTCAGGCCCTTGACTTTGCTAAACACAGAGTTAAAAATTTTGGCCAAGGTTCTTGCGAATCGGTTGTAGGTTGTCATCACTGACTTGATCGAACCAGACCAGAGCTATGCTGTGAAGGGGAGATCGATTCAGGACAATCTTCATCTGATACGCACGATCATAGAGGGGACAGAAGATGACGCCGAGGCTGCGCTGATCAGTTTGGATCAGTCCAAGGCTTTCGATAGGGTGGACCATAGGTTCCTGGGATCTGTGCTGGAGGCCGCCAGATTTAATCCAGACTTCTGCAAGTGGATCTCTGTACTGTATGACAGGCCGACGGTAGCGGTACAGATCAACGGTAAGCTGTCGGAGTCTTTTGCCGTCTCCCGGTCGGTGCAACAGGGTTGTCCGCTGTCGCCTCTCTTGTACGTCCTGGCATTGGAACCCCTCCTTCGCAAGTTAAGGGACGAGGCGACTACACCAGTCATGCACGGGATAGCTCTCCCTGGAGGCACACGAGCCAGGGTTTCCGCGTTCGCCGATGACGTCACCGTGTTTGTGTCTTGCCCCACAGACATTCAAGTGGTCACCGAGGTGCTCGCTCGATATGAAGAAGTTACGGGGGCCGTCTTCAATCGCAGTAAGTCGGTGGGTCTGCGGTTGGGTGCCTGGACCGGAGTAAATTCGCTTCCGGGCATCTTCAGTTGGACCAACGGCCCGGTCCAGATCCTTGGTGTGTGGTTTGGACCGGGTCTCCAGCTGAAGAAAAACTGGTCGGAAGTAAAGGCCAAGTTCGAATCCTCTGTTAAGACTTGGGTTCGAAGGAAATTGTCCTTGAAGGGTCGGGTGGAGGCGTGTGCTACATATGTCTTTCCGCTCATCCTTTACCGTCTGTCTGTACTTCCCCTCCCTGCAAAACGACGAATCAGCTTACAGGAGCACCTCGACACACTCTTGTGGAACGAGGGTAAGCATTATGTTTGCAGAGAGGTCTGTGTTCGAAATCCGAGCGAGGGAGGCTTGGGACTGCCCGATCTCCTGTGTCACAAGCACGCAGAGAGGTTGGCCTTCCTGAGCCGTTCATTGTACGTAGACGTTCCATGGGTCACTGCGGTTGAAAGCTCGTTTTCCAATCTCACACCTGACCCCTCGGTCTCCGCCGTGCTTCGACCGAGGGGGGAACAAACATTCTACGCCGAATGCCAGTCCGCACTTAGAGCGTTGCCGGGGACCAGTGTCCTCGAACAGTCTAGGAACAGGCTTTATCCGGAGCTAGTGGGGCGTAGCAAAAAGGAACCGCTAGTGAAACGGACGGGGATGTCGTTGGAGGAGGTCCGCTCCCAGTGGAGTTGGGCGCCGGGCCGGAACTTTCTTACAAATTCGGAATTTTCCCTTACCTGGCGACTTGTCCGGAACGCACTGCCCCTCCTTGAGGAACTCAACCTTTACAATGAAGAAACCCGGGTCTACTGCCTGCGCTGCGATGAAGACATGAGAGAAACTGTCGGTCATGCCTTTTTCTGCTGTAGCAGGCTGAAGACCCTCCTAGGGTACGTCAACGGGGTAACGGCTCGCATCAATGCCAAGCGCTGGCTTGAACTCGACGAATCATATTTTGTGGAGAACATTGATCCGCCGCTGCCTAGGGAGAAAAGAATGGTTTTTCTAGCGATACTAGCAGTAGCGAGGATGGTCATATGGATCACACACCTCAAGCGAGTCCGCGAAGGGATATCTGTTCCAGATCAGGATCTGATAGTCTACTTTAAGCATCTGCTTAAAGTAAAGATCAGATGCGATTGGAAGAGGTTGCCTCGAGTGGTCTTTGACAAGAGGTGGGTGCATGACGCTAGCTTGTGCATCCGACGAGGCGCCAAGTTTGAATTCGTGTTACCACCATAGGCATGGCACATGCGGTACTGGGTCCTATGGAGCCCATCCCACTAGGTTAGACAAATAAAAAGTAAAGAGACTCTTGACTGGTGGTACAAATGAGATCCTGTCCCTCGATTTTTTGTTTTTTTGGCACTAGAGAACGTTCCGAGGCTACCCTACCACTACCCCCCTATCTTTTTGTTTTATCATCCCCTGATCAACTCCTACTCGAAGGTCGCCACCTAATATACTCCCCCCTTTTGTTTTTAACAATCGATTTATTTTACTCCCAACACCCGATATGAAGTCTTCCCAATCCCCATTAGGGATCTCCCCACAGCAGGCAATCTAACTACTTAGATTAGCTTAGGGAGGGACCTTACTATCAATGCACTAGAAATTTTATTTTTTGTACATTTTTTCTATATTTCCCACTCCCCAACACGAACTATTTTTCTTCCAAATTCAAGAACTTTTTATTTTTTACAATGAATTGAACTTTTTCACACTCACACATTTTAATATATAATAAAAAAAGAATTTTTTAAATGCGCATACACACACACACATACAGAAATTGTATATTGTAAGGTTTCCGAGTCGACTATCGTCGTAGTCGTCGTTCTTTTTCCCGGTGCGTGCGTGCGTGCTCTATATATACTACTAATCAGACGACGGTGTCACTCTTTTGTGTGTCCCATCTTAATGGTCGTTCCTATTCTCTACATGCCCTCCCCCCACCATGTGACCACACTACCGTCGTTTTGTGGTCATGTGACTGGAGAATTCCGTGTAGTAGTGAGTTGGTCCTTGCATTTGAGGGAAAAGTGGCCTTGGTGCTCGTGTTACCCTCATGCTGCGTCGTGGGACTGGACTCGTCTGCATTGGCTTGTGGTTGATCGGATCTTGGTCCACCTCCATATCTGTTTCTGATGTGTCACAATCAGCTTCTTCCACCTCCATCATCTCATGCATGTTGCACGGTGGTTTGCTGTCCTCCCTTCTTGGTGTTTGGGGAGGTGGTTGATGGGGTTGTTGAGTGGGTGGATACTCCGGCGTATCCATGACTGGTTTGATTTTCCTGAGGAAACGGCGATTGCGTAATGTGATCCTGCCGCTACCATCCAACCGTATCCTGTACTGCCTGTTACCCATTGTCTCGACGATTCTCCCAGTTTTCGCCCATCGTCGTGGATTTGGTCCCTCCTGATTCTGCACCTGCACAGACTCGCCGACTCGGAGCTGTTGGAGGAGGCGGCTGTGTATGTCGTACTGTTCTTTGTTAAGTACGTGCCTTTTCGCCATCGCCCTCTCTCTCAAATCTCTGGTCTCCGTCCAACGCTTGTGGATGCAGTATTTTTTGCGAAGTGCGGGGAGATGGCCCCTTACTGTTCGACCATATAGTATTTCCGCCGGCGACAATCCAAGGTCCTGACTGGGCGTATTCCTATGAGTCATCATCGCCCATGCTGCCCGATCATGATGTAGGTGTCCATAGCCATCAACGCAGTCCATCAGCATTCTTTTGGCCGTTTTTACGGCCAGTTCAGCTCGGCCATTACTCTGGGGGTAATGTGCAGATGATATGCGCCTTTTTACGCCCCAGTCTTCTAGGAACGATTTGTATTCTAGTGAATCGAATGGTGGCCCTCCATCGGATGATATTTCCTCCGGCGCACCATACGTGCAAAACCAAACCCTCAGGGCGTTACACACCGCTGCAGCCCTTCCTGATGGTAGTGGTGCGACCTCAATCCAACCGGTATATCGGTCCGCGTATACCATGTAACTTTTCCCGTGCATATCTAGAAAGTCAGTGACTGTCTTTTGAAATGGGAATTCCGGGTTTATGGGTGGCATTAGTGGTTTCCTAGGCTGGGATGGGGCGATCGAATTGCAACTCCGACATTGCGCCCTTGTTTGTCGGATGCTGGCGTCTAAACCAGGCCAAAATAACCGTTGTCTGGCGTTAGCCAACATACTATTCGCCCCTTGATGGGCGGAGTGTAATGCCTCTAACACCTCGGCTCTAAGCCGTTTTGGTATCAAAATTTTGTCCCCTTTTATGGGTACCCCTTCCAGACAATATAGTTGGTCTGCCATCGGCCAGAATTGCCGGATTTCTGGTGGTAGTTCGTGGCGTGACCTTGGGAACCCGTCTTGAATGTATGACGCCAACGTTCGGCACTCCTCATCGGTGGCTGCAGCTGCGACTATCCTATCCCAGGTGATCGCTCGGAACTTGGGGTCATGTGCGTATGCAGCTATGATGGATGCTTGTATACTCCCCTCGATTTGCTGGGAAGTGTCAGTGCCCTTTAGTCTGCTGTGTCTTGACGGCGCCGGGTATCGGGATGTGCAGTCCGGTGCTGCGTTGAGTTTCCCAGGAACATGCCTAATCTGGAACCTGTACATCAACGACCGCTCCTTGAATGAGAACAGGCGGGGATTTTTTATATTCTCAAGGATCTGATCCGAGAAAATTTTCACTAGGGGCTGGTGGTCCACGGTGACCAATAGGTCTGGGGATCCCAGGATGAACATCCTACAAGACTCCAAGCCATAAATCAGCGCTAGAGCCTCCTCCTCTATAGGGGAATAACGAGATTCTGCATCTTTCGTGAAGCGAGACCCAGCCAAAATCATCTTCCAGTGGTCCTTACCACAGTTGGGACCTAATTCCGTTGGGCATTGGCAATGCTTCTGGAACAGAAAATACCCAATGCCAACCTTACTGAAGTCGGTTGAAAGGCAGGTCGCTCTGTTCATATCGAAGGTTTTCACCCCTTCTTCGATTTTCTGAACGATATTCCTCTTCGACTCTTCGAAAAGTCTATTCAATGTGTCATCCCAGTAAAATTTACGGTTCTTTGTCCGCAGCAACTCTCGAAAAGGGGCCGTTATATCGGCCTGTGCAAATGTATACGACAACTGGTTAACTAAACCAAACCAGGACCTGATACCAGTAATGCTCGTTGGGGTGGGGAAATTGAGAATAGCCTCCGTCATTTTTTTTAGTTGGCTTCACGCCGTCCGAGGTTATCACAAAGCCGGCAAATTCAACTTCATCGTCAGCAAATTGAAATTTGTCAGGGTTAAAGACTATCCCACTTTTACCACAATGGGTAATATAGTCCACAGTATGCCAGAAAGCCAATTCTAAGGACCTGTCCCATAGGAGTGTGTCGTCTATACACCGGGTCTTTCGAGGCATGTCAACTGTGATGTCATCGAACCGGCGCGTGTACCCGTCCCCGGATGCGTGAAAACCCTGGGGAGCCCTGAGATACCGATAACGACCCCATTCCGTTATGAACGTGGTCGCGTCCCGGGCTTTTGGGGAGAGTGGCAGACTATGGTACCCATTCCATGCGTCCAAGACAGTCTTTTTGGTTTGGGCAGGCACCACGGACACCTGATTAAAAGGGGACGGTGTGTGATGAGTCTCTCTCATCGTTGCTGCATTCAATTTTTGTAGGTCTACCGTCCTTCTTGGTGACCCGTCTTTCTTTGGAGCGACTACCATCCTCGAACACCAGATCGTAGGTGTGCCTGCTGGTACCGGTTCGATAATACCCAATGCAACATCTCGATCCAAATCATCCTTTACCCTTTTCTTCCAGTGATGAGGGACTGGAATGGGTGTGTGTATGGCCGATGGTTTCGCCCCCGGGATAAAAGTTATATCCAGCGGCCTCCCTAACATGACTTGTAACGGTTGATGGGAGCAGGTGTTGAATGCGCTGGACTTAAAGTGTTCACGTAACCACTTCTCTAACCATTCCCTATTATCTCCAGTGGGGGTAAACGGGATCCTCGCTGGCTTGTCCGGGACGGATTCTCTTTTCAGACATCCACACGGTGCTGTCCCACTTTCTGAAGCCGATAAATCGGCCTTTGATACTCGATGTGGGAAGTCGCGATTGATTACTCCTAGGTCTTTGAGGGCCGATTCTGACAAGTAGAATCCTGACGTGTTTTCTGAAACGTAGACCACTTGTCGCGTTTCCTTCTGACCGAGCTTAATCTGAGTCAGGGCCATCCCCTTGATATCTAGGTGTTCGTCTGTGATTCCCCGTATCCTGTGGGTGGTAGGTATCAGGATCCTGCTGGTGCACCCTAATATTTTCAATATTTCTGGGCCACTCGAACACGTCTGGGCACCGGTATCTGCAATGGCCTGGATGCGGTGTTTTCGACGGCTTACTCCCTTATCCAAAGCGCACCCGAATTTAGCCTGGGACTCTGGTATCAGGGACACATCGACCATTAATGAGGGTGGTGGCTCAGGGGGACTTCTCCTGAACCCACCACTGCTCCATGCAAGGTGTGGCACTGCTGCTATTCTACCTTTTTGATTGTAACATGCCGGTGCCCCCTCCATTCTGCTGCCGAAAATATTCGATTGACATGTGGCATCGTTTGTTGACTCCGCCGTCGACCTCTCCTGTTTCCGGCACACTCTTTGTAAGTGGTCTGTGACGCCACAATTAAAACATTTTAGCCCCCTCGCCGGGCAGTTCTTCCGCCCTTTTAACCCACTGGGGTGTGAGGTCCTCCCACACCCTTCACAAGGACTATTCTGAGGGGTTTTGAGCGGCTGCTCCTTCCGAGATGGTTTTTTCTCGGTTGTTAGTAGGCCAAAAGTCGAGTGTCCCTCTGAGCCTCGTTGCAACTGAGGAGCAGACGTCTCTGTAGTTTCTAAACTAACCAGCCTGTGAAGCTTCTGCTCCACAGTGGTTAGAATATTTGCTTCAGCCAGCAATTTACACTGGTACTCCGCATTTGCCAGACCGGCTACGAGTTGGCCAGCTACCATGTCCTCCGAATAGTTTACGGCTTGCCGGCAGTTCTCGTTGGGGGACAGAACCATGAAATTGCAAAACCGTGCCTGGGACCGAAGCTTTGCCAAGAACTGTGCGGGTCCCTCCCCCGTCTGTTGTCTGATGTTATGAAATTTATGTCTATGCACCTCCGGGTGTAGACCTTTCACCGCAATGAACTGTATATGCCTTAAGAGTTGTTCCTCTGTGACAGAATTGAGGGTTTCAGGCCTAACTAAGTCAAACAAAAGTTTATTTACCTCATTTGAGCAGGCTGTCCTTAGTTCATTGCGGATTTCCACGGGGTCGGTAAGGCCGCACATTTGTTTGTATCGGGCCCACGAGTCGATGAAAAGCGCCCAGTCCGCGTCGGTGAATCCATGTTCGATACGTGGCCGGTCTGGTTTCTTGGTGTTAGACCGACTCGAGGCACTCCCTCCGTGAAGCTCATTGTTTTCTCTTTGCAGATTTATTATTTGTTGAATCAACTGCATGTATTGGCCGTCCTCGTGTTGTCCTGACGCCATTATACTCCAAAAATCGTGCAAAAGAAATTATGTTGAAAAATAAATCCTGTTCGTAGCGCCATGTAAGGTTTCTGAGTCGACTATCGTCGTAGTCGTCGTTCTTCCTCCGGTGCGTGCGTGCATGCTCTATATATACTACTAATCAGACGACGGTGTCACTCTTTTGTGTGTCCCGTCTTAATGGTCGTTCCTATTCTCTACATATATATATATCTTTTTTGTAAAAACGCTGGGGTTTTCATTAGTTAGCTTTAGATTCCACAGAGTGAATGAGGTATTGTGGTAAATGTTGCCAGTCAAGAGTAAAGTCGCCACAGACTCCATTTTTACTTTAGTTACAAAGACCCTGCAACACTCCCCTCCCTAGATCTTATAGGGCCTTGTGCCTAAATTTGTTTTGTCTTTTGGAGATTTTACTTTTTAAAATGTTTTAATTTTATATTGGAATTTTTTTAATTGTAATTTTTTCTTTAAACGAAATAAATTAAATATAAAGATCAAAGTGTAGTATCTTTTCCAGCAGATACTGCAAGCAAAGACCATATGTGGGGGCAACCCCACACATAAGACCTTGGTCAATGTAGGGGCAACCCTTCATACCAATTATCACTATCCAGCTCCCCTACTCCCCTTCACTCCTCACTTTAAAAATCGGCCTTGTGCCTGATTTGCTCAGTGGGGGAGCAAACAAATACCTCAAAGTGTAGTATCTGTTCTTCAGATGCTGCACTTCCATTTCTTGTTCTCTTTCGGTGGAGGATCAGTCTTTCACGATTGAGACAATTTTGTACCTGTTATCCACGTTAAAAAACAACCCTTGTGTCTAACTCTGTCCCGTTGGGAGGCATTGTAGATAGGTACTTTACTTATCCAAACTCGAGCGTGCAATCAGCTATAAGAGACTACGTACAAATGATCTTGAACTATGAATGCAGGTTTATATAATGCTAAACACACAACACTAAATACACATCAAACAATGATATATAGGGAGACCCAGTTGAGGACCCATCGCATTGTACCAGGAGGAAGTTTCACATTCCTCTCGCAGTGACGTAATTCACAATCCATTATAGTCTACATTGAACTGTAGAGAATCAACTGTTGATTTTATAAATGGCTTGCATTAAAGTATCATGCTTCAGTTGTGCTTTAAACAGAAACATTACTTCGAACGCGCTCCTGTCATATCTAAAAACCTACTGTTGATTTTATATGCCTAGCCTTGCCTTACTGCTTGTGCGGTGATAATGGATTGAATTTAAGTTTAAAATGAAAGTCAAGTATCATGGTGTAATTGTGCTTTAAACAGAAACAATTATTTCGAATGCGCTTTTTGTTAACACTGTCCATCTACGTTACGCCTTTCTTACGTTAGACAATAAATTTCAGAAGTAAATAATTATTTAGTTATTTAGAGAATTCTCTCAAAATAAAAAAATCTTGAAGAAAACTCAGCGAACCTTTCCCATCTGTCTGCATGAAAAGAATAAAAAAAACAGCAACGAAGAGAAACAGCAAAATCGGTCAGTAATGAAGAGGAAAAGAAAAAAGATAATTCACATTTTATATCTATAGCGGATATTTAAGATTGTCACTGACTGTTTTTTTGTTTTTTCTTTGAATTAGAAATAAAATGGAACAAATGAAACGCAAAAGCCACATGAAAAAAGAATGAAAAACACGTAAAACATCGTCTTTATTTTGTTATTTGAAAATGTAACAAGCGTGTGTGCGTGTGTAGTGTATGCGTGTATGTATTATATGTGTTTGTGTGTGTATCATGTGTATTGTGTGTTAATGTGTGCATATTATGTGTGTTTGTGAGTGTGTGTTATTTGTGTTTGTGTGTGTATTACGTATATTTGGGTGTGTGTATTATGTGTGTTTGGGTGCATGTATTATGTGTGCTTGCATGTGTGCATTATATGTGTTTGTGTGTGTACTATGTGTGTTTACGTGTGTGTATTATGTGTTTTTTGCGTGTGTATTATGTGTGCTTATGTGTGTGTATTATATGTGCTTATGTGTGTGTGTATTATATGTGCTTATGTGTGTATTATGTGTGTTTTCTGTGTGTATTATGTGTTTTGTGTGTGTATTATGTGTGTTTTTGTGTGTGTGTGTGTATTTTGTGGGTTTTTTTCGTGTGTGTGTGTGTGTGTGTGTGTGTGTGTGTATTATGTGTGATTTCGTGTGCAAAAGTTGAATATGTGTCTGCCTACGTGTCACCTTCACAGATAGTCGTATGTTTAAAGCATGTTATATCTGTCTGATGCTTGGTAATTTAGACGAACCTCTTTTAACCCATTAAGTCTCAGAATATTTAATTTTTTTACTATTGAAACTTTGTGTAATGACTAAAATTGATTAAAACACACAAATTGAAAGAAAAAGTATATTTTATTTAAAAAGTGAAATATTGACTTTCCCATAAATCGGACACTGTGTACATGTAATAGATTTTCGAAATCATTCACCATCAAATTTACACATTATATTAAGAAGCAAAGCAGTTGACTTAAAACAGTGTATTATTACAATTAATAAATTAATGATGTATTATTCAATTAATAAATTAGTGGTGGATTATTCAATTAATAAATTAATGGTGTATTATTCAATTAATAAATTAGTGATGTATTATTCAATTAATAAATTATTGGCATATTATTCAATTAATAAATTAGTAGTGTATTATTCAATTAAAAAATTAGTGGTGTATTATTCAATTAATAAATTAGTGGTGTATTATTCAATTCATAAATTAGTGGTGTATTATTCAATTAATAAATTAATTGTGTAATATTCCATTAATAAATTAGAGCAAAACTGGTTTATATAAGTTCATACATCATTGAACAAATAGAATTTTTGCAAATTTCACAATAATTTTTAAGACGGTGCTAACAAGTCTTACAGAAAAAGAGTATATATATATATATATATATATATATATATATATATATATATATATATATATATATATACAGACAGACAGACAGACAGTGTGAGAGTGAGAGAAAGAGT
>NC_136525.1:32298783-32543783 GCF_053919585.1 Euprymna scolopes
TCGCACTGACACAACTCAAGTGATTAAGTTCTTACCTTTACAAGTGATTAAGTATCCTGATATTTTCAACTTTACCATTTTGATCCTTATTTCATTTTTATATTTACAATCTTTATACGAATGTACCAACCAAGGATGGAATACTACTGCCATATCTGGGCAGGAGCTGCTAAAAACAGCCTATCCTGCCTTGACAGAGTACAAAATAGACTTTGTTGCTTAGTGGCGGATGCCCTTTTCTTTTCCTTGCAACCTGTCTCCTACAGAAGAGACGTTGCGAGCCTGTCTTTGTTTTATCGTTATTTCCATGGCAGGTGCTCGTCTGAGCTCCAATCTCTGGTCCCCCCCCTCGCCAATCTTTTATGAAAAACACCCGTCTAGCTGAATCCACTGTCAAAAATTTTCCCCACTCTTTATCTGTGCCTAAATCAAAACGTAGATTCCATGAACAAAGCTTCTTTCTTAGAACTGCACGCCTGTGGAACTCTGTTCCGTCTGCCTGCTTCCCACCTGATTACAACCTGGATGTCTTCAAGTAAAATGCAAACAAATTCCTGATGAACCGCTCCCCTTAAGTAAACACTTCATTAAATCCCCACACTAACGTACTGTACTTGCAATAACCCTTATCCCTGAGTGGCTTCCAGGCCTTGATAAGTGGTGACCACCGTGTAAAAAAAAAAAAAAAAAAAAAAAAACGAAACACAGTTTAGGAGACAAATTATTTGTTAAATTTATGATTTACTTTTCTAAGATTTCTCTTTTCCAGATTTTCTCTAATATATGACACTTGGCTTTGCTCAATTCTTAACAACGTTGTCAGCCCTTTGTGACATGTGGATGCATTAAAACAGGTCTATTCTCTTATTTATTAAGAACCTTTTTTCTGATTTCTACGAGCGCATTCGATACTATATCATAGATTTTGCAAAGTTGTTATCGTTCAACTTGGACGATTTGAAGTCATCACGGTTATTGTTAACTCCACTAGTGAAAGTAGTTGTCTTCTTTTCTTGCGAGATTTATATATTCGAAACTTTTGTGAGAAAAAGAGGTTTTAGTTTAGATTATAATCCTATTGCTTCAATATTTGTAAAGTTGATGATTTTTGATGCAATATATAAAGAATTAATTTGGTATGTTAAGCAGTATCTACTTTTTTTTAAGGGCAAACGAATCTTTTTAAAATCGGTTCCATTTGCACAGTCCGTGTCGATTGAAATATGAAGCAAATGTCATTCCGTTTTCAGATTGTAATTAAAATTATCAAAAGAAATCCAAATAGCGTTTTGTGAAAATGCATTTTCAGCTTAACAATTTGGCTTCTATTTGTTTTCCTTAGATTTTCTACCGGCTTTTTCGTATGAAAAGATGTTTTTTATACAGCTGTCACTTTTCTCACTAGAAGATGAATGAATAAATGCTTAACTTCTTAGCGAAAAAAAAAATAATAAGCTTGTTCAAAATTATTTTTGTTTTTAAGATTAAATAATTGTTGTGTCTGTATCAATAACAACACGAACGCAGAAAGTAAAGGTAAAACAAATATAGTAAGATGAAAAGATAATACATATTTACAAAGGTGCAGTTGTACTGCAGTTGGAAGATTGTCCGGCAGAGGGCGTGTTAAAATCTTTCATGGAGCAACCAGCACATGCGTCTTACCTATCCGGCGTTCGAACACAGCTCTCTGCCTTGGAGTGAAAAACTTATCAGACGACATAATAATATATGCACGTGACCAGTCATCTCATGACATCAGCTTGAGGAACACCCTGAAACGTCTACAAGAAGTAGGAGCCAAGCTGAACAAAGAAAAATGCCTTTTTTCTGTACAGAAACTGACTTTCTTCGGACACATTTTCAGTGAGAATGGAGTGTCCCCTGACCCATAGAAAATCTCTGCTATTACAAAATGCAAATCTCCAAGGAACATCAGTGAAGTCAGATCATTCTTGGGCATGACACAGTATGTGGCTCGATTTATTCCACATTATGCCATTATTAGTGAACAACTGAGACGGATCACAAAAAAAGATACAAACTGGAGATGGACAGAGGAAGAAGCAGCTGCAAACAAGTTAAAGGAAGCTCTGACTGGAGCTAAGGTGATGGCATACTTCGACCCGAAGAAAGACACCGACATCCTGGTAGATGCAAGCCCAGTTGGGTTAGGTGCAGTTCTGACACAAGATGGGGGGTGCTATGTTATGCCAGTCGTGCCCTCACAGATGTAGAACAACGATACTCTCAAACTGAGAGAGAGATGTTAGCCGTGGTATATGCAGCTGAACATTTTCATCTCTACTTATATGGAGCGAGATTCAAAATCACCACCGACCATCGACCTCTTCTTGGGATTATGAAAAGTCTCAAACCGACAACAACAAGAATTGAACGCTGGCGTCTTCGTCTCATGCCCTACCAGTACAACCTGGTATACCGTCCCGGGAAAGATGACCAAAACCCTGTGGACTGAGTCGTCACCCACAACACATACCATCTAAAGACAATGTAGCAGAAGCCTACATAAGGTATGTAGCTAAGAATACAATACCAAAATCTTTAACTCTTGAGGAAGTCAAACAAGCCACAGAACAGGACCCCCAGTTACAAAAGGTCAAGGGTGCTGTTAAAGATGGACGATGGAATGACCCCCAGCTGTCAGGTTTTTCCCTATTCAAGGATGAAATTTCAACACACAATGGTCTCGTCCTTCGAGTAATTCCCTCAATATTGAGGAAGAGATCCGTCGATTTAGCCCATCAATCTCACCAGGGCATGGTCAAAACCAAACAACTAATAAGATGGATGCATTCCCTGCCAAGCCACAGACCCAAGGCACATGAGCCGCGAACCCATACACTCCTCACCACTACCAGTTGCACCATGGACTGAAATCTCAGTCGATTTTGCAGGTCCGTTCCCATCAGGTGACTATGTGTTAGTCATAATCGACGATTACAGCCGATTCCCTGAGGTGGAGGTAATACCCTCAATAGCTGCGTGTACAGTTATTCCCCGTTTAAATATGATCTTTGCTAGACAAGGATATCCAACCATTCTAAAATCTGATAACGGTCCACCATTTCAAGGACAAGACTTTAAAGACTTAGCGGCACAAGCAGGTTTCAAACATAGACGCATTACACCTCTATGGCCAGAGGCAAATGGTGAAGTAGAGCGTTTTATGCGCACCCTAAAAAAATACATTCTTGCAGCCACGGTGGAAGGCCACAACTGGAAGACCCAGTTACCACATTTCCTAAGGCAATATAGAGCCAACCCCCATACCACCACTAAAATATCACCATTTGAAGCTTATACAGGCCGAAAAATGAACATCGGCATACCAAATGGTATCGAAAGCCCAGTAACAGGGCCGATACATAAAAGAATAAAAGAAAATGACTCCAAAGAAAAAGAGAAGATGAAGGGGTACGCTGATAGAAAGGCAAAAACAATAACTCTCAGCCTGGGTGATATGGTTTTGATCAGAGAGAAGAGACAAAACAAACTGTCAACACCATACAATTCTAAGCCATATACCATTACAAAAATGAAGGGAAGTATGATAACGGTGCAGAGAGGAAATCACAAAATGACTAGAAACTTTTCTTTGCTAAAACGCATAAAACCTAGGAATGAAAACCCTGACTCTGATTCCGACTGGGAAAGTGAGTACAATCCACACACCTCAGAAGACCTGGAAATACCCGAAACACAAATAGCTGCCCAGTTACCTAGACGAAATCCATCTCGGAAAAGACTGCCCCCCGCCAGATTCAAAGACTTCATAATGTAAGATAAATAAATAAATAAAAAGAAATAATAAAAATTTTAAATAAGACAAGTTGTCCCACCAAGATGGGAAGGTATGTGATGTCCCCAATCAAGGAACATAACTCTAAGAGTTATCTACCCTTAGTTATGTGCGCTCTTCAATAAACTATGTTTTGGCCGCCAGTCTGACTGCGACCGAGCTGTTGTTAACATATTAATCACTGCGTTGTTATTCTTTCGTATTGTTTGATACCCGCGAGACGGGAGCCCCCGACATTATAGAATGCAATGTTTAGATGACTGAATGCAATGCTTAGATGGCTGAATGCAATGTTTAGATGGCTGAATGTAATACTTAGATGGATGAATGAAATGTTTAGATGGCTGAATTCAACGCTTAGATGGCTGAATGCAACGTTCAGATGACAGAATGCATTGTTTAGATGGCTGAATGCAATGCTTAGATTGCTGAATGCAATGATTAGATGGCTGCATGCAATGTTTAGATTGCTGAATGCAATGTTTAGATGACTGAATGCAATGTTTAGATGACTGAATGCAATGCTTAGATGGCTGAATGCAATGTTTAGCTGGCTGAATGCAATGCTTAGATGGCTGAATGCAATGCTTAGATTGCTGAATGAAGCGTTCAGATGACAGAATGCCATGCTTAGATTGCTGAATGCAATGCTTAGATGGCTGAAGGCAACGTTTAGATGACAGAATCCAATGTTTAGATTGCTGAATGCAACGCTTAGATGGCTGAATGCAACGTTCAGATTACAGAATGCAATGTTTAGATGGCTGAATGCAATGCTTAGATGGCTGAATGCAATGCTTAGATGGCTGAATGCAATGCTTAGATTGCTGAATGCAACGTTCAGATGAAAGAATGCAATGTTTAGATTGCTGGATGCAACGCTTAAATGCCTGAATGCAACGTTCAGATTACAGAATGCAATGTTTAGATGGCTGAATGCAATGCTTAGATGGCTGAATGCAATGCTGAGATGGCTGCATTCAATGTTTAGATGGCTGAATACAATGTTAAGATGTCTGAATGCAATGTTTGGATTGCTCAGACAATGTTTAGATTGCTGAATGCAATGCTTAGATGGTTGAATGCAATGTTTAGATGGCTGAATGCAATGTTTAGATGACTGAATGCAATGCTTAGATGGCTGACTGCAATGTTTAGATGGCTGAATGCAATGCTTAGATGGCTGAATGCAATGTTTAGATGGCCGAATGCAATGTTTAGATTGCTGAATGCAATTCTTTGGTTGCTGAATGCAATGCTTATATGACTGAATGCAATGTTTAGATGGCTTAATACAATGTTTAGATGGCTGAATGTAATGGTTAGATTGCTGAATGCAATGTAAAGTTTGCTGACTGCAATGCTTAAATGGCTGAATGCAATGTTTCGATGGCTGAATGCAATGCTTAAATGGCTCAATGCAATGCTTAGATGGTAGAATGCAATGTTTAGATGGCTGAATGCAATGCTTAGATGGCTGAATGCAATGTTTAGATGGCTTCATGAAATGTTTAGATTGCTGAATGCAATGCTTTGGTTGTTGAATGCAATGCTTAGATGACTGAATGCAATGCTTAGATTGCTGAATGTAATGTTTAGATGACTAAATGCAATGCTTAGATTACTAAATGCAATGTTTCGATGAGTGAATGCAATGTTTAGATGGCTTAATGCAATGCCTAAATGGCTGAATGCAATATTTAGATAGCTGAATGCAATGTTCCGATGACTGAATGCAATGATGAGATGGCTGATCACAATGTTTAGATGGCTGAATGCAATGCGTAGATAAATATATTGCAATGTTTAGATTACTGAATGCAATATTTAGCTGACTGAATGCAATGTTTAAATTGCTGAATACAATGTTTAGATGGCTGAATGTAATGGTTAGATTGCTGAAAGCAATGTAAAGTTGGCTGACTGCAATGCTTAAATGGCTGGATGCAATGTTTAGATGGCTAAATGCAATGTTTAGATGGATGAATGCAATGCTTAGATGGCTGAATACAATGCTTAGATGACTGAATGCAATGCTTAGATTGCTGAATGCAATTTTTACATGGCTAAATGCAATGCTCAGATGACTGAATGCAATGCGTAGATTGCTGACTGCAATGTTTAGATGGCTGAATGCAATTTTTAGATGACTGTCTGCAATGCTTAGATAACTGAATGTTATGTTTAGATGACTGAATGCAATGCTTAGATTACTGAATGCAATGTTCAGATTACTAAATGCAATGTTTAGGTGGCTTAATGCAATGCTTAGATGGCTAAATGCAATGCTTAGGTGGCTGAATGCAATGTTTAGATGACTGAATGTATAGCTTAGGTGGCTGAATGCAATGTTTAGATGGCTGAATGCAATGTTTAAGTGACTAAATGCAATGTTTAGATGACCGAATTCAATGTTTAGATGGCTGAATGCAATGCTTAGATGTCGGAATGCAATGTTAAGATGGCTTAATGAAATGTTTAGATGGCTGAATGCAATGCTTAGATGGCTGAATGCAATGTTTAGATTACTGAGGTCAATGTTAAGATGGCGGAATGCAATGCTAAGATGGCTCAATGCAATGCTTAGATGACTGAATGCAATGTTTATATGACTGAATCCAATGTTTAAATTGCTGAAGGCAATGTTTAGATGGCTGAATGCAATGCTTAGATTGCTGAATGAATCGTTCAGATGACAGAATCCAATGCTTAGATTGCTGAATGCAACACTTAGATGGCTGAATGCAACGTTCAGATTACAGAATGCAATGTTTAGATGGCTGAATGCAATGCTTAGATGGCTGAATACAATGCTTAGATTGCTGAATGCAACGTTCAGATGAAAGAATGCCATGTTTAGATTGCTGAATGCAACGTTTAGATGGCTGAATGCAACGTTCAGATTACAGAATGCAATGTTTAGATGGCTGAATGCAATGCTTAGATGGCTGAATGCAATGCTGAGATGGCTGCATTCAATGTTAAGATGGCTGAATGCAATATTAAGATGTCTGAATGCAATGTTTGGATGGCTTAATGCAATGTTTAGATTACTGAATGCAATGCTTAGATGGTTGAATGCAATGTTTACATGGCTGAATGCAATGTTTAGATGACTGAATGCAATTCTTAGATGGCCGAATGCCATGTTTAGATGGCTGAATGCAATGCTTAGATGGCTGAATGCAATGTTTAGATGGCTGAATTCAATGTTTCTGAATGCAATGCTTTGATGACTGAATGTAATGCTTGGATTGCTGAATGCAATTCTTAGATGACTGAATGCGCTGCTTAGATTACTGAATGCAATGTTTAGATGAGTGAATGCAATGTTTAGATGGCTTAATGCAATGCTTAGATGGCTGAATGCAATATTTAGATGGCTGAATGCAATGTTCCGATGACTGAATGCAATGATGAGATGGCTGAATGCAATGTTTAGATCGCTGAATGCAATGCATAGATGATATAATGCAATGTTTAGATGACTGAATGCAATGTTTAGCTGACTGAATGCAATGTTTAGATGGCTGAATTCAATGTTTAGCTTGCTGAATGTAATGGTTAGATTGCTGAATGCAATGTTAAGTTCTCTGACTGCAATGCTTAAATGGCTGAATGCAATGTTTAGATGGCTGAATGCAATGTTTAAATGGCTCAATGCAATGCTTAGATGGCAGAATGTAATGTTTAGATGGCTGAATGCAATGTTTAGATGGCTGAATGCAATGCTTAGATGGCTGAATGCAATGCTTAGATGACTGAATGCAATGCTTAGATGGCTGAATGCAATGTTTACATTGCTAAATGCAATGCTCAGATGACTGAATGAGATGCATAGATTGCTGACTGCAATGTTTAGATGGCTGAATGCAATGTTTAGATGACTGTCTTCAATGCTTAGATAACTGAATGCAATGTTTAGATGACTGAATGCAATGCTTAGATGGCTGAATGCAATGTCTGGATGACTGAATGCAATGTTTAGATGACTGAATGCAATGCTTAGATACCTGAATGCAATGTTTAGATGACTGAATGCAATCTTCCCATTGCTGAATGCGATGCTTAGAAGGCTGAATGCACTGTTAGGTTGCTGAATGCAATTTTTAAATGGCATAATTCAATGTTTAGATGACTGAATGCAATGCTTAGATTGCTGAATGCAATGTTTAGATGGCTGAATGCAATGTTTAGATGACTGAATGCAATGTTTAGATTGCTGAATGCAATGTTTAGATGGCTGAATGTAATGCTTAGATGGCTGAATGCAATGTTTAGATTACTGAGGTCAATGTTAAGATGGCTAAATGCAATGCTAAAATGGCTCAATGCAATGCTTAGATGACTGAATGCAATGTTTAGATGACTGAATCCAATGTTTAGATTGCTGAAGGCAATGTTTAGATGGCTTAATTCAATGCTAAGATGACTGAATGCAATGCTTAGATTGCTGAATGCAATGTTTAGATGGCTGAATGCAATGTTTAGATGGCTGAATGTAATGCTTAGATGGATGAATGAAATGTTTAGATGGCTGAAGTCAACGCTTAGATGGCTGAATGCAACGTTCAGATGACAGAATGCATTGTTTAGATGACTGAGTGCAATGCTTAGATTGCTGGATGCAATGATTAGATAGCTGCATGCAAGGTTTAGATGGCTGAATGTAATGCTTAGATGACTGAATGCAATGCTTTGATTGCTGAATGCAATGTTTAGATGACTGAATTCAATGCTTAGATGGCTTAATGCAATGTTTAGATAGCTGAATGCAATGTTTAGATGACTGAATGCAATGCTTAGATGGCTGAATGCAATGTTTAGATTACTGAGGTCAATGTTAAGATTGCTGAATGCAATGCTAAGATGGCTCAATGCAATGCTTCGATGACTGAATGCAATGTTTAGATGACTGAATCCAATGTTTAGATTGCTGAAGGCAATGTTTAGATGCCTGAATTCAATGCTAAGATGACTGAATGCAATGCTTAGATTGCTGAATGCAATGTTTAGATGGCACAATTCAATACTTAGATGACTAAATGCAATGCTTAGATTGCTGAATGCAATGTTTAGATGGCTGAATGCAATTCTTAGATGACTGAATGCAATGCTTTGATAGCTGAATGCAATGTTACGATGACTAAATGCAATGCTTAGATTACTGAATGCAATGTTCAGATGACTAGATGCAATGTTTAGATGGCTTAATGCAATGCTTAGATGGCTTAATGCAATGCTTAGTTGGCTGAATGCAATTTTTAGATGACTGAATGCAATGCTTAGGTGGCTGAATGCAATGTTTAGATGGCTGAATGCAATGTTTAGATTACTGAATGCAATGTTTAGATGACCGAATTCAATGTTTAGATGGCTGAATGCAATGCTTAGATGGCGGAATGCAATGTTAAGATGGCTTAATGAAATGTTTAGATGGCTTAATGCAATGTTTAGATGACTTAATGCAATGTTTAGATGGCGGAATTAAAGCCGTTTCACAAGTAAGTCGGATTCTACCTTTTTAGGCGACTACGTGTGCAAGGAAAAAGAGGCTTGAAGTTTTGTTCCAAGTTCTACAGAAGGGCAGGTCCTGTAGAATCAGCAGAAAAGAAAGTCCTGTAAAGTCAGCAGACGAGCAAGTCCCAAAAAATCACACACACACTAAGGTACTCTTAAAGCTGCAGCAGTTCACCGATACGATCACACTGACGCCGATCCTAGAAAAGACACCCCCATGTTCCAAACACACTCCCTTTATCCTTCCGGCGTTCGTCCTCCGCCAATCAGCAGCCAAAGAACGGTCACGTGGGGCCCAGTGATGATCGGACAATCTACAAGATGAGGACGGCGCCATTTTGGAATTTCTTTCATGTTTCAGCCATGCACGTATGCACACCGTAGGAGCGTTCCAAGGTAAGGCATGACGCGCAGACACGTGGGCGCTTCCTCCCTTAATTTTCTTTGACTCTACAGGAATACAATGCTTAGATGGCTGAATGCAATGTGTAGATGGCTGAATGCAATGCTTAGATTGCTCAATGCAATGTTAGATGGCTGAATGCAATGTTTACATGGCTGAATGCAATGCTTAGATGGCTGAATGAAATGCTTAGATAGCTGAATGCAATGCTTAGATGGCTGAATGCAATACTTAGATTGCTCAATGCAATATTAAATGGCTGAATGCAATGCTTAGATCACTGAATCCAATGTTTAGATAGCTGAATGCAATATTTAAATGCTGAATGCAATGCTTGGATAACTTAATGCAATGTTTAGATGTCTGAATGCAATGCTTAGATGGCTGAATGAAATTTTTAGATGACTGAATGCAATGTTTAGGTGACTGAATGCAATGCTTAGATTACTGAATGCAATGTTTAGAGGACTGAATGCAATGTTGAGATTGCTGAATGCAATGTTTAGATGACTGAATGCAAGGTTTAGATGGCTGAATGCAATGTTTAGATGGCTAAATGCAATATTTAGGTGGCTAAATTTAATGCTTAGATGGCTGAATGCGATGTTTATATGGCTGAATGCAATGTTTAGATGACGGAATGCAATGTTTAGATGGCTGACTGCAATGTTTAGATGTCTGAATGCAATGTTTAGATTGCTGAATGCAAAGCTTAGATGCAGTGTTTATATGACTGAATGCAATGTTTAGATGACTGAATGCAATGTTTAGATTGCTTAATGCAATACTTAGATAGCTGAATGCAATGTTTAGATGGCTTAATGCAATGCTTAGATGGCTTAATGCAATGCTTAGATGGCTGAAATCAATTTTTAGATGACTGAATGCAAAGCTTAGATTTCTGAATGCAATGTTTAGATGACTGAATGCAATTTTTAGATGACTGAATGCAATGCTTACATGGTCGAATGCAATGATTTGATTGCTGAATGCAATGTTTAGATGACTGAATGCAATGTTTAGATGGCTGAATGTAATGCTTAGATGGCTGAATGAAATGCTTAGATGGCTGAATAGAATGCTACGATGGCTGAATGCAATGTTTAGTTGACTAAATACAATATTTAGATGACTGAATGAAATGTTTCGATGACCGAATGCAGTGCTTAGATGGCTGAATGCAATGGTTAGATGGCTGAATGCAATGCTTAGATGGCTGAATGCAATGCTAAAATGACTGAATTTAATGTTAAGATAGCTGAATGCAATGCTTAGCAAAATTAAATGTTTAGATGACTGGATACAAAGTGTAGATGACTAAATGCATTTTTTAGATGACTGAATGCAATGCTTAGATGGTAGAATGCAATGGTTAGATGGCTAATTGCAATGTTTAGATGACTGAATTCAATGCAAAGATGGATGAATACAATGTTTAGATTGCTTAATGCAATGCTTATATGGCAGAATGCAATGTTTAGATCACTGAATGCAATGTTTAGATGACTGAATGCAATGTTTAGATGGCTGAATGCAATGAATAGATGACTGAATGCAATGTTTAGATGACTGAATGCAATGTTTAGATGACTGAATGCTATGCTAAGTGAAACAAGAATGTAGTAGACAAAAACAAATAAATAAATGTTCTGTCAGTAACAGTACAACTTCTCACTTTTTTCAGCCATGCTACAACGTCTCCCTCGCCAGAGAACGGCTTGATAATATCACTGCTTATCCGCACCTTCGCGATATTCGGGCCGAAATAGCTTGAAACAAAAATGTAGTAGGCAAAAAAAAAATAAATGTTCTGTCAGCAACAGTACAACTTCAAAATAGTCAATATCGCCCACCTCCAGAAGAGAGGGAGTTTCTGTCCGTGATAACCGTGGTAAAAGAAGACACACTCCAATCGCCAGAAACACCCACATACACAATTTGCAGGACACTGCCGACTCATCTCTAGCCTCCTGCTTTTATAGTGGCCGAGAATTATCCATTTGCATAATCACATGAGAAAGAAACGTGATTTTCCGAGAGTTGCATGGGGTAAACGCTAATAAAAAATCCCGGACGCCATCTTGGAATTCTCTTTTCCCCCCAACCGGTGACACAACAGACGTACCCGAGGTAAGCTCTTTTCCCCCTCATGTTAGTTATTGCTACTTCTGTTACACTAAGATTGCTGAATGCAATGTTTAGATGTCTCAATGCAATGCTTAGATGGCTGAATGCAATGTTTAAGTGACTGAATTCAATGTTCAGATTGCTGAATGCAATGCTTAGATGGCTGAATGCAATGCTTAGATGGCTGAATGCAATGCTTAGATGGCTGAATGCAATGTTTAAATGACTGAATGCAATGTTTAGATTGCTGAATGCAATGCTTAGATGGCTGAATGCAATGCTTAGATGGCTTAATCAATGTTTAGATGACTGAATGCATTGCTTAGATTGCTAAATGCAATGTTTAGATAGCTGAATGCAATGTTTAGATAGCTGAATGCAATATTTAAATGCTGAATGCAATGCTTGGATAACTTTATGCAATGTTTAGATGGCTGAATGCAATGCTAAGATGATGGAATGCAATGCTTAGATGGCTGAATGAAATTTTTAGATGACTGAATGCAATGTTTAGGTGACTGAATGCAATGCTTAGATTACTGAATGCAATGTTTAGAGGACTGAATGCAATGTTGAGATTGCTGAATGCAATGTTTAGATTACTGAATGCAAGGCTTAGATTGCTGAATGCAATGTTTAGATAGCTGAATGCAATATTTAGGTGGCTAAATTTAATGCTTAGATGGCTGAATGCAATGTTTAGATGACTGAATGCAATGTTTAGATTGCTTAATGCAATACTTAGATAGCTGAATGCAATGTTTAGATGGCTTAATGCAATGCTTAGATGGCCTCATGCAATGCTTAGATGGCTGAGCGCAATGGTTAGATGACTGAATGCAATTTTTAGATGGTTAAATGCAATGCTTACATGGTCGAATGCAATGATTAGATTGCTTAATGCAATTCTTAGATGACTGAATGCAATGTTTAGATGGCTGAATGTAATGCTTAGATTGCTGCATGCAATGCTTAGATGGCTGAATAGAATGCCTAGATAGCTGAATGCAATGTTTAGTTGACTAAATACAATATTTAGATGACTTAATGAAATTTTTCGATGACTGAATGCATTGCTTAGATGGCTGAATGCAATGTTTAGGTGACTGAATGTAATGTTAAGATGAGTGAATGCAATGTTTAGATGGCAATGCTTAGATGGCTGAATGCAATGTTTAGATGGCTGACTGCAATGTTTAGATGACTGAATGCAATGCTTAGATGGCTGATAGTAATGTTTAGATGGCTGAATGATATGTTTAGATGGCTTAATGCAATGCTTAGATAGCTGAATGCAATGTTTTGATAACTGAATGTAATGTTCACATGGCTAAATGCAGTGTGTAGATGGCTGAATGCAATGTTTAGATGGCTGAATGCAATGTTTAGTTGACTAAATACAATATTTAGATGACTTAATGAAATGTTTCGATGACTGAATGCAATGCTTAGATGACTGATGGCAATGCTTAGATGGCTGATGGCAATGCTTAGATGGCTGACTGCAATGTTTAGATGACTGAATGCAATGCTTAGATGGCTGATGGCAATGCTTAGATGGCTGAATGATATGTTTAGATTGCTGAATGCAATGTTTAGATGACGGAATTTAATGCTTAGATTGCTGAAGTCGATGTTTAGATTGCTGAATGCAATGTTTAGATTCCTGAATGTAATGTGTAGATGACTGAATGCAATGTTTAGATGACTGAATGCAATGCTTAGATTGCTGAATGCAATGTTTAGATGGCTGACTGCAATGTTTAGATGACTGAATGCAATGCTTAGATGGCTGATAGCAATGCTTAGATGGCTGAATGATATGTTTAGATTGCTGAATGCAATGTTTAGATGACGGAGTTTAATGCTTAGATTGCTGAAGTCGATGTTTAGATTGCTGAATGCAATGTTTAGATTCCTGAATGTAATGTGTAGATGACTGAATGCAATGTTTAGATGACTGAATGCAATGCTTAGATTGCTGAATGCAATGTTTAGATGCTTAATGCAATACTTAGATAGCTGAATGCAATGTTTAGATTACTGAATGCAATACTTAGATAGCTGAATGCAATGTTTAGATGGCTTAATGCAATGCTTAGATGGCTGAAGGCTATACTTAGATGGGTGAGTGCAATGTTTAGATGACTGCATTCAATGCTTAGATTTCTGAATGCAATGTTTTGATGGCTTAAGGCAATACTTAGATGGGTGAGTGCAATGTTTAGATGACTGCATTCAATGCTTAGATTGCTGAATGCAATGCTTAGATAGCTGAATGCAATGTTTTGATGGCTGAATGCAATGTTTAGATGGCTGAATGCAATGCTTAGATGGGTGAGTGCAATGTTTAGATGACTGCATTTAATGCTTAGATTGCTGAATGCAATGCTTAGATAGCTGAATGCAATGTTTAGATTGCTGAATGCAATGTTTAGATTCCTGAATGCAATGTTTAGATTACGGAATTCAATGCTTAGATTGCTGAATGCAATGTTTAAATGGCTGAATTCAATGTTTAGATGCTGAATGCAATGTTTAGCTGACTTAATGCAATGTTTAGATGACTGAACGCAATGCTTAGATGGCTGAATGCAATGTTTAGATTGCTGAATGCAATACTTAGATCGCTGAATACAATGTTTATATGGCTGAATGCAATGTTTAGATGGCTAAATGCAATGTTTATATTGCTGAATACTAAGATTGCTGAATACAATGTTTGGATAGCTGAATGCAATGCTTAAATGGCTGAATGCAATGCTTACATGGCTTAATGCAATGTTTAGATGCTGAATGCAATGCTTAGATGACTTAATGCAAAGCTGCGATGGCTTAATGCAATGCTTAGAGGGACGAATGCAATGCTTAGATGGCTGAAATCAATGTTTAGATGACTGAATGCAATGCTTAGATGATTGAATGCAATGCTTAGATTGCTGAATGCAAAGCTTAGATGCAATGTTCAGATGACTGAATGCAATGTTTACATGACTGAATGCAATGTTAAGATTGCTGAATCTAATCTACATGCAATGCTTAGGTGGCTGAATGGAATGTTTAGATGACTGAATGCAATGTTTGGATGGCTGAATACAATGTTTGGATGGCTGAATGCAATGTTTAGACTGCTGAATGTAATGCTTGGATTGCTTAATGCAATGTTCTGATGGCTGAATGCAATGTTAAGGGGACTGAATGGAATGTTTAGATGACTGAATATAATGTTTAGATGGCTGAATGCAATGCTTACATTGCTGAATTCTATGATTAGATGGCTGAATTCAATGTTTAGATGACTGAATATCATTCTTAGATGACTGAATGCAATGTTTAGATGACTGACTGCAATGCTTAGATGACTGAATGCAATGCTTAGATGGCTGAATGCAATGTTTTGATGGCTGACTGCAATGTTAAGATGGCTTAATGCAATGCTTAGATGGATAGATGCAATGCTAAGATTGCTGAATGCAATGTTTAGATGGCTGAATGCAATGTTTAGATTGCTGAATGCATTGCTTAGATTGCTTAATGTAATGTTTAGGTGGCTGAAGACAATTCTTAGGTGGCTTAATTCAATGCTTAGATTGCTGCATGGAATGTTTAGATGACTGAATGCAATGTTTAGATTGCTGAATGCAATGTTTAGATGGCTGAATGCAATGTTTAGATGACGGAATTCAATACTTAGATTGCTGAATGCAATGTTTAGATGACTGAATGCAATCTTTAGATTGCTGAATGCAATACGTAGATAGCTGAAGTCAATGTTTAGATGGCTGAATGCAATGCTTAGATTTCTGAATGAAATGCTTAGATTGGTGAGTGCAATATTTAGATAGCTGAATGCAATGTTTAGATGGCTGAATACAATGCTTAGATGGCTTAATGAAATGCTTAGATGGGTGAGTGCAATGTTTAAATGACTGAATGCAATGTTTTGATTGCTGAATGCAATGCTTAGATGGTTGAATGCAATGTTTATTTGGCTGAATGCAATGTTTTTATGGCTGAATGCAATGTTTAGATGGCTGAATGCAATACTTAGATAGCTTAATACAATGTTTGGATAGCTGAATGCAATGCTTAGATAGTTGAATGCAATGTTTAGGTGAGTGAATGCAATGTTTAGATGTCTGAATGCAATACTTAGATTGCTGAATGCAATGTTTAGATGACTTAATGCAATGGTTAGATTGCTGAATGCAATGTTTAGATCGCTGAATGCAATGTTTAGATTTTCTGAATGTAATGCTTAGATGGCTGAATGTAATGCTTAGATGGTTGAATTCAATGCTTAGATGGCTGAATGCAATGTTTAGGTTGCTTAATGCAATGCTTAGATGGCTGAATGCAATGTTTAGATGGCTGAATGCAATGTTTAGATGGCTGAATGCAATGTATAGATGACCGAATGCAATGTTTAGTTGGCTGAATGCAATGTTGTGATGACTGCATGCAATGTTTAGATGGCTGAATGCAATATTTAGATTGCTGAAGGCAATGTTTAGATGACTTGAAAAACGAGTGTACAAGAATAAGAACTACTCACTTTTCGTATTTGCTTTGACGCTATGACATTACGTAGCATTTCCTCCACATCGGCCTAAAACAAAATAAGGAAAACATTTTTTTTTTAAAGGAATGATTTTAACGGATTCGAATATATTGGCATACTGTACATTCAAATTTAACATAAAAAGATGTAAAATAGTACATGTAAAAGTTTCCTCAAGTTTATGGCATAATGAGATTCAAATGTACGTTTGTGCGGCCTTGTCAGAGACTATTTTGGACGATAACGTCTTTAAGTATTGCCACACCGATATTTATTATAAATTAGGTATAAAAGTTATGTCATAGCTGAAGAAAAGTATTGATATATGAACATGCATAGAAAAATGGAAATAAATGAAGGAGAGAGAGAGACAGACAGACAGACAGACTGAGGGAGAGAGAGAGAGAGAGAAAGAGAGGGAGAGAGAGAAAGAAAGAAAGAAAGAGAGTAACTTATTAGATCCATTTGTTTTTTAGTTTTCATTCGAATCACTTTGCGATTCAGTCATTACTAGAGCTATGACAATAGAATATTGTTATTATTTTGCCTCTCTAGTATATATCCGACACAGTTAATCAATCGAGAATCACATCACTCTATCTAAAAACATAAAAGATATTAACTGATATATACTCGAGAGTCAAAATAATGAAAATAATGTTCTCTTGTCATAGCCCTAGCCATTACACATTGTACTGTGTAGACTCGGTTAAATGCTGCAATTTGCTCATGGAGTTTGGGGGGACCGTGGCAAGTGAGCTTAGAATGTACATCATATTGAGCAGCCTTGTGTCAGACTTCATAAAATTACATTAAAATCTTTTTTTCAAATAGGTGCATGAAAATATATTCTTGAAGTCATATTTTCGAAAACCAGTAAAGATGAAATTTATAGATTTATTCCCGTGTGTGTGAGTGGAATGGTGCCTTTTAACTGACAGCATTTTCTTTTTTTTTCCTTTTTTTTTTCTTTTTTTTCTTTTTTTTTCCTTTTTTTCCTTTTTTTCTTCTTTTTTTCTTTTTTTTTCTTTTTTTTCTTGTTTTTTTTCTTTTCTTTTTTTTCTTTTTTTTTCTTTTTTTTTTAGTGAGAGAAGTCATGGCGATAATGTCTTTGAGTATAGCGAAGAACCACACCAATTTGAATATTGGTGTCGCAGAAAACGCTGGATGCCCTAATTGAAGCAAAAATGGGTGTGATTCTCAATGTTTATTTAATAGAAAATATTTCGATAACAAAAAGGAATATATTGAGAAAAATGTTTCAATATTAAAAAGAATGTATGGAAAAGCATATTTACGGTTAGACATTCAATAGACATTTAATAATAAAAGATTTGTTGATGAGAGATTTTGGTTTTTAGTTATGAAAACAATGGGAGGACCTGAACAATAATGACTCATCATAATCTGACCTCCAAGTAATCAAACCAACAAAAAAAGGATTTTATATACACGGGAGAGACCAGGCAGTAGTCTATTAGTTAGAGATGCAGAGTTAGGAACCGTCAATGAGAGAAGGTTGGCTTTATTAATAATGAAGTATTTTGTCAGGGTAATTACAAGAGCACGTCAAATAACTATTCGTTGCAAGTTATAACTATTCAAGAAGATATGTGTCCCTTTGTCTAATATTGTACCAGATAAAAATGTTCGTCTCTGTAAAACAACTGTGTCGCATGTTATTTCTCCATCATGAACTGTACTTGAATGTATATACATCCACAACGAACTTTCTATAGCCCTCACATAACATATGACCTCATATAACATATGACCTCATATAACATATGACCTCATATAACATATGACCTCATATAACATAAGTGCTACCTAAAATATAATCAGTTTTGTAAATGAAAATTAAGAAAAACAAAATTTGATAACACAACATTTTTATACAAGAAATAAGAATATAAAAGTTGTTTTCAATCATGAAAATTTTCATTTATGAAAATTCGTGTTTAGATAAAGAAAGTTGAGTGAATAATAGTCCGAGGCTAAATGTTTACGCAGTGTGTGTAAGTTATATATGTATGTGAGTGTTTGACAGCGTGGCATTGTGTATATGTGTGCGTTGATTTACTTTATTCTTTTTGCTGCATGTAGAGCTGTGGGTAGCAATTTGTCTCAATTCATCTGACTAGTGTTAGTGTGTAAGAATGTGTACGTGAGATGGAGAAGGCTTATATGTAAGTCATTGAGTTCATTTCGCCGCGTTGCCTGTGACTAAAGACACAGAGGAGTAGGTTGTAGAGAATATGTTCTTGGGGTTTTGTTCGATGTGGCCAGATAGTGAAATCTTTGTCTCTTGATTGTTTATTTCCTAGCTTTATATGAGTTTTTAAGTTCGATTCAGCTTACTATTTTCACATACACTGGCTCGTTTTGGGGGTTTGAAACGATTTTGATTGGTTGAACATATTATGAATATACACAACATGTCCCCATGAAACCTACTTGCTTAAAATATTATGTCATTTTTTTTTCAAGTTAGTGCATGAAAATATTAGCCGAGTTATAACTCAAACCAGTCATGGTTAAACTTATAGACATACTGATGTTGTCTATCACCTCTTTCCCCATTCTATATTGAAATAAGAAAGCGGTGATTAAATGTTGGGGAGAGATCAGCGGATGAACATCTGTGGTTGATATCAGCACCCAAAAGTCAAACGGTTTCACTAACTGCATATGCGAGTGGAAGAATACCTTTTGTCTGACAGCTTTTTTCTTTAGTGAGAGAAACCAGTATGCATCTCGCCACAACACGAGATAGTGTGGAGTGGTTCCTTACCTTGGTAGCAGCCATTTTTGGCGACAATAGCGTCTTATTGATATTGCCAAGAACCATAAAACATCGAGAGAATAGAAGGGTCATCAGGTAGCAAGTGCTACCTAAAACATAAACGTAAAATTTCTTAAATTAAAATTTGGGGGGAAAGTGAAATTTTAGAATAAAATTTTTTTTATAAGAGATAAGAATATGCAAATACATGTTTCGTGAAAAAATTGGGTTCGTAGTCACGAGTCCAAAATGTTCATAGTGTGAATAATGTGCATATGTAAGTAATATGTGTATGTGAGTATTTGGCAGTGTTGCATTGTGTATGTGTGTGCGTTGGTTTACCTTGTTTATGTTAATGTGTGTATAGATGTGTGCAAGTTGATGAAGGCTAGTACATGCGTTATTAAGTAATTTTCTTTTGTGCCTTGCATCCCTCCGTCCAAAAGGTATGAGGGGGTATTGCTAAGCGAGATTCTTGGGTGCCTTCATGTGTTACCCGCAGGTGTTGTTTCGCAGAAAACTGATTTTGTTACTGCAACCTTATAAGAATTAATAAGTTCGCACTGACTTATTATTTTAACATGTATGTGTTACTTTTGAGGGCTTGAAACACTTTTTATTGGTTGAAATATTTTTAGTTCACACATTTCTGCGAAAACTTTCTTTGGGGAGTGAGGAGGAAAGTGAATTTCAACGAGGCTGAAAAAGAAAAACTGTAGCAATTAGAAACATTTTCTTTTTAGCGTTCGCCAGAATCACCTCACGATTAAGTCACCATGCATTGATTTGGCTCTCGACTGCTTCAGTACTTGGTTGAGAATTATGAGACTTTGAAAATAATTTACATCGAAAAAAATGTTTTGTTCATTCTTATCTAGTCCATTTTCTCCAGGCTCAAACATTCCTTGTCCCTAAAGGTAATACAATATTTTCTTTTACACTACAGAGAAGAAATGCAAACAGACCATTACTAGTTTCGAGCAGTGACGTTAGTACTAAAGCGACAAAATAATGCAAGTGTGATTGTAATAAAAAAAATGTGATACTTTTTAAATGATAGAAAAAATGAACGAGGAATGCAAATATACAAGTGGTATTTAACAAAAGTCAAAAAATATTATGAAGATTAACGAATAAGGCAAGTGTAATAAAAGTGTTGGAATCAGAAAAATTTGTTTCCGATGCCCAAAACGATTCTTTTATTGTTTTTATTTCTTTATTTTTACATAAAAATTTATTTTCCTCGTAAAACTAAAGTTTATATATAGCTAGTGTATTTTAGCATTTGCAAAAATATATGCACGTATTACATGGGTTTTTGCGATAATCCAACTCCACCACACACACACATGCACACATGCAAAACAAGTCTTGGAAATTTAAAAAGAATCAGAACCGGTAATTGTATTGGAATACGGAAAAATATTGGAATCGTCGCATCACTAGTATGGAGTACTGTTGCCATATTTGGTTTGATGAATCTTAATCCTTTTTGAGGATTCTGGATAAAGTTGAGACGTACACGCGTAATTTGATTAGCTACACCCTTTCTTCTTCTTCTTCTTCTTCTTTTTCTTCTTCTTCTTCTTCTTCTTCTTCTCTGTGATCCCTCTCTCTCTCTCTTTCTCTCTCTCTCTTTCTCTCTCTCTCTCTCTCTCTCTCTCTCTCTCTCTCTCTTTCATGTGATGTTGTTAGTTTCAGTCTCTTCTTTAAGTATTATAGCACGTTTTCTTCAAAATTGTCTCATTTATTTCCTGCATATTTTATTCCAGTTCATCTGACAAGTGGGTCCAGTGACATTAATCAGTTCGCTATTCTTCTTATTTCAGTAAATTCTTTCCAAGAACTGTAAGTTTGTTGAACTCTTTTCTCGCTGATTGCTTTCCTTCTATGATTTTAGTATTTTCAAGACTAAGGCCATTACTTTGCATTAATCGTCTTTTTTTTTTTTGCTCTTTTCAAGTAGTTTCATGCCTTGTCTGAAGCGAGTCTCAGAAAACCTCAAGCATGTGAGTCCCCCTTCATGAGTGAAAAATTTACTTTCACCATGACTAATGTTCGTGGAAAATGTCAAATAAATAAATAAATAAATAAGGCATGGTCATTGAAAAAAGTGTGAACCATGTTATAGTTAGCTGGGAAGCAGCCCCACAGTATTATGTTTCACAGACGGACAGTTTAAGGAAAGAAACTTTGCTCTTAGAATTTCGTTTAATTTTAGGTGCAAAAAGATAGCAAGGGAAATTATTGACAGTTGTGGTAGTTAGACGAGTTTTTGCTGCGAATGTTTTGAATGTTTTCGGGGGGGGGGCACAGATTGAAGCTCAGTCGAGCACCTGCCATGAAAATAACGACAGGTTTGCAACATCTCTTCTTTTATGTTTTGTTGGCGCTTGTTTAATATTTTAAACAAATTTTCTTTTTTTATTAAAATGTATTTTCCTTTTCTTTTTCTTTTTTCCATCTTTTCTTCTTTTTCCTTTTTTTTCCTCCAACTTTTTTCATTGCTGTTTCATCAATTACAACTTTTTCATTGCTGTTTCATCAATTACAACTTTTTTATTGCTGTTTCATCAATTACAACTTTTTCATTGCTGCTTCATCAATTACAACTTTTTCATTGCTGTTTCATCAATTACAACTTTTTTATTGCTGTTTCATCAATTACAACTTTTTTATTGCTGTTTCATCAATTACAACTTTTTTATTGCTGTTTCATCAATTACAACTTTTTCATTGCTGTTTCATCAATTACAACTTTTTCATTGCTGTTTCATCAATTACAACTTTTTTATTGCTGTTTCATCAATTACAACTTTTTTATTGCTGTTTCATCAATTACAACTTTTTCATTGCTGCTTCATCAATTACAACTTTTTCATTGCTGTTTCATCAATTACAACTTTTTTATTGCTGTTTCATCAATTACAACTTTTTTATTGCTGTTTCATCAATTACAACTTTTTCATTGCTGCTTCATCAATTACAACTTTTTCATTGCTATTTCATCAATTACAACTTTTTTATTGCTGTTTCATCAATTACAACTTTTTTATTGCTGTTTCATCAATTACAACTTTTTTATTGCTGTTTCATCAATTACAACTTTTTTATTGCTGTTTCATCAATTACAACTTTTTCATTGCTGTTTCATCAATTACAACTTTTTCATTGCAGCTTCATCAATTACAACTTTTTCATTGCTGTTTCATCAATTACAACTTTTTTATTGCTGTTTCATCAATTACAACTTTTTCATTGCTGCTTCATCAATTACAACTTTTTTATTGCTGTTTCATCAATTACAACTTTTTTATTGCTGTTTCATCAATTACAACTTTTTTATTGCTGTTTCATCAATTACAACTTTTTCATTGCTGCTTCATCAATTACAACTTTTTTATTGCTGTTTCATCAATTACAACTTTTTTATTGTTGTTTCATCAATTACAACTTTTTCATTGCTGCTTCATCAATTACAACTTTTTCATTGCTGTTTCATCAATTACAACTTTTTTATTGCTGTTTCATCAATTACAACTTTTTTATTGCTGTTTCATCAAATACAACTTTTTTATTGCTGTTTCATCAATTACAACTTTTTTATTGCTGTTTCATCAATTACAACTTTTTCATTGCTGTTTCATCAATTACAACTTTTTCATTGCTGCTTCATCAATTACAACTTTTTTATTGCTGTTTCATCAATTACAACTTTTTTATTGCTGTTTCATCAATTACAACTTTTTCATTGCTGTTTCATCAATTACAACTTTTTTATTGCTGTTTCATCAATTACAACTTTTTTATTGCTGTTTCATCAATTACAACTTTTTTATTGCTGTTTCATCAATTACAACTTTTTTATTGCTGTTTCATCAATTACAACTTTTTCATTGCTGCTTCATCAATTACAACTTTTTCATTGCTGTTTCATCAATTACAACTTTTTTATTGCTGTTTCATCAATTACAACTTTTTTATTGCTGTTTCATCAATTACAACTTTTTTATTGCTGTTTCATCAATTACAACTTTTTCATTGCTGTTTCATCAATTACAACTTTTTCATTGCTGTTTCATCAATTACAACTTTTTTATTGCTGTTTCATCAATTACAACTTTTTCATTGCTGCTTCATCAATTACAACTTTTTCATTGCTGTTTCATCAATTACAACTTTTTTATTGCTGTTTCATCAATTACAACTTTTTTATTGCTGTTTCATCAATTACAACTTTTTTATTGCTGTTTCATCAATTACAACTTTTTTATTGCTGTTTCATCAATTACAACTTTTTCATTGCTGTTTCATCAATTACAACTTTTTTATTGTTGTTTCATCAATTACAACTTTTTCATTGCTGTTTCATCAATTACAACTTTTTCATTGCTGTTTCATCAATTACAACTTTTTTATTGCTTTTTCATCAATTACAACTTTTTTATTGCTGTTTCATCAATTACAACTTTTTTATTGCTGTTTCATCAATTACAACTTTTTCATTGCTGTTTCATCAATTACAACTTTTTTATTGCTGTTTCATCAATTACAACTTTTTTATTGCTGTTTCATCAATTACAACTTTTTCATTGCTGTTTCATCAATTACAACTTTTTCATTGCTGTTTCATCAATTACAACTTTTTTATTGCTGTTTCATCAATTACAACTTTTTCATTGCTGTTTCATCAATTACAACTTTTTTATTGCTGTTTCATCAATTACAACTTTTTCATTGCTGTTTCATCAATTACAACTTTTTCATTGCTGTTTCATCAATTACAACTTTTTTATTGCTGTTTCATCAATTACAACTTTTTTATTGCTGTTTCATCAATTACAACTTTTTTATTGCTGTTTCATCAATTACAACTTTTTCATTGCTGTTTCATCAATTACAACTTTTTCATTGCTGTTTCATCAATTACAACTTTTTTATTGCTGTTTCATCAATTACAACTTTTTTATTGCTGTTTCATCAATTACAACTTTTTTATTGCTGTTTCATCAATTACAACTTTTTTATTGCTGTTTCATCAATTACAACTTTTTCATTGCTGTTTCATCAATTACAACTTTTTCATTGCTGTTTCATCAATTACAACTTTTTTATTGCTGTTTCATCAATTACAACTTTTTTATTGCTGTTTCATCAATTACAACTTTTTTATTGCTGTTTCATCAATTACAACTTTTTTATTGCTGTTTCATCAATTACAACTTTTTCATTGCTGTTTCATCAATTACAACTTTTTCATTGCTGTTTCATCAATTACAACTTTTTCATTGCTGTTTCATCAATTACAACTTTTTTATTGCTGTTTCATCAATTACAACTTTTTTATTGCTGTTTCATCAATTACAACTTTTTTATTGCTGTTTCATCAATTACAACTTTTTCATTGCTGTTTCATCAATTACAACTTTTTCATTGCTGTTTCATCAATTACAACTTTTTTATTGCTGTTTCATCAATTACAACTTTTTTATTGCTGTTTCATCAATTACAACTTTTTTATTGCTGTTTCATCAATTACAACTTTTTTATTGCTGTTTCATCAATTACAACTTTTTTATTGCTGTTTCATCAATTACAACTTTTTTATTGCTGTTTCATCAATTACAACTTTTTTATTGCTGTTTCATCAATTACAACTTTTTCATTGCTGTTTCATCAATTACAACTTTTTCATTGCTGTTTCATCAATTACAACTTTTTCATTGCTGTTTCATCAATTACAACTTTTTTATTGCTGTTTCATCAATTACAACTTTTTTATTGCTGTTTCATCAATTACAACTTTTTCATTGCTGTTTCATCAATTACAACTTTTTTATTGCTGTTTCATCAATTACAACTTTTTTACTATTTGTACATCTTTATTACAAGTTGTTTAATCAATGCACATAGTAATTGCTTTTTTTTCTTCTCTCCAAAAGCTGTCGCTTATGTGCAACAACTGATTTCTCTTTCAGGGATAAAATCCCCCAAATCGCTCCATCAGAGAATGCGAGCACCACCAAGCCATCAATATGCTCCAGCAACTCGCTGAACTCTTCAACCAATTTACACACTGCCACTATCACTCAAATATTGGTTTACTGACAGATTGTGTAGCTTGAACAAGACTACATCTGGGTTCTCAGTGTAAATCGCCTGGATGAACTTCAAGACTAGCCCTGTTTATGTTGAAAACATGCATATAGTTTCTAAATTATTTGGTTTTCTGGGCAAATATTTTGTAAATAAAAGCTCTATCTATAGATATATGATAGATCCTATTTAACCGATAGGCAGAACCCTAACAGCTTACACCATAGTTTAGAATGGACCTGAGAGTAATGAGAACTAAGTGATGACTTTACCAATTTGGTTCGATTCCATTTACTCAATAGATAACAGCCTCATAAAGTTCTCCCACTGCAAATTGAACTTGGAAATAAAAGCAATTAAAGTGTGATCTTTATGTAGCAGTAGTGACATCATTACGATTTTGAATCTTGCCGCTGCTTGGTGTAAGCATTTCATTTCCTTTCTGGCTTGTCCAATTAGAGGCCATCTTTTAGGATACAACAGAAGTTGGTAAACGGGAGTGCGACTACCGCACATGGACTTAATATAGCACACACACACACACACACACACACACACACACACACACACACACACACACACTTACATGGCCTTGACATCAACACAGTACACAAACATTCTTCATATATGAACATATTTTCTTTCCTTACAAACATGACATTCATCCTACCCTCTATATATGATTTTTTTTCTTAACGGGACATTTATTAAACACCTAACTCTCTAACCTTTTGTCATATTCATGAACGTGTTAATTTATCTTTCCTTTTTTTTTAAACATAGGCATCACAACTTATCAAGGCCAAGATATTATTTATGTCAACGAAACCGACTCAATGGAGCTGTTTTAAATGAATGAGACTTTAAAATACTATTTTACATTTTAGTGACCTCGTTTTAATGGGTAAAATATGTGATTCTAACAGTGTCTACATCTTAACTAGGGTGTGGACAGTTTCTGCATAGGTACTTCTGGGTTTCTAAGTTTGTAGCTACTATGCTCCCTTTGCTGGAGAAACTGTTTTTTGATAATCAGAACTACAAATTGGCGAGAGAAATTTATTTTTTAGATTAAACTTTTTCAGATCAATTGTGTCACAATGTCTACTGAATGTGACTATTCGTATCATTTGAATTCCTCAAACTATTGTTCTCATCTTGAGTGTTATTTTCACAACGTTTCAGTTGATGTAACGTCTAGTGTTTTGTATCAAACTCAGAAATCTGCAAGAATGGATGGTGAATCAAGTACTTAGTAAGATTTAGTTGTAAGTTACACTCTTCTTAAAGTTGCAGGTCAAATTCTCATTGCAAGCGACATTCAAAATGCAAATTCTTTATGGATGTGTTTATTTATTATTCCATTCTTTTATTATCATTGTTAGAATGAGACTTTGCTTTTTAATTCTGCACTAATCCTTCCGAAATTTGGATCTAAGAAGTGGATATAGTTTTATGCATCGCGGTTGGGCGGACTGAGAGGGTTATCACATGTAAAAGAAAATGCAAACTCCTTGAAGGTGATTCAAAAAGTGAACCACTACTCCAATCCAATAACAAAACAAATACTTACTAGCATCTTTAAGATCATTGTGGCTTTCTCTTGTAATTCTGCTATTTCACGCTTCGGTTCGATAACATCATCCTTTAATATAACCATAATAATAGATTAATAAATATAAAAACGTGTGTTGCATAGATATATATATATATATATATATATATATATATATATATATATATATATATATATATATATATATACTAGCAGTTCAGCCCGGCTTGGTTCGGGCCCTATGTACTGTTCATAACTTTATGTGCATATGTATATATATATTAAAAAGTTTGACTCATGTCCAGGTAATCTACATCTAATATTTCAAGTGTTTAGATCCAAAATTGGCGGAGGAGTTTGGTAAAGTCTGCAAAGGTCAACTGTTTTAACTGTGACCTCTTGGCAGCCAAATTTTCGCACCCAAACTGATTAAAAATCTTGCTGCATGTCTGAATACCCTTTATGTGGAATTTCAAATGCTTAGACCCAAAATTGGCTGAATAGTTTGCTAGCGACCGCAAAGCTAAAATCTTTTAAATTTTGACCCTTTGGCAGGCAAATTTTCGGCCCAAAACCGATTAAAAGCTTGCCCTATATCTGAATATACTATGTAAAATTTCAAATTTTTAGACCAAAAATTGGCTGAGTAATTTGGTAGAGGCTGCAGAGGTCAAATATTTTTTAACTTTGACCTCAATTTTGACCCCTTAACATTTGAGCTCAAATCAAGTTAAAATGTTTGATCGATGTCCAAGTAACCTATATCTACAATTTCAAGTGTTTAGACCCAAAATTGACGGAGGAGTTTGGTAGAGTTCTCAAAGGTCAAATTGTTGAATCCCTTAACAGCAAAATTTCTGGCCGAAAACCGATTAAAAAGATTTTCCCAAATCTCAATACCCCTTATGTCAAATCTCGAGTCTGTAGACTGAAAATTGACAGAGTAGTTTGGGATGGAAATGTACACACACAGACACAACCACGCACACACACACACACACACACACACACACACACACACACACACAGAGACAATTTCACTTTTATAGATATATAGATATATAAAGAGCTCCAGACAAGGTATGAAGACTCTTGATGTAAGAAGTTAAAAAAACAAAGGAGAATATTACTTCAAAGTAAAAAACTAGCCGATAAGTGATCCAATTCAGGAAGTAGCAATTCCCTCCCCTTTGTCAGAAACATCACTCACGGAACATAAGGATTAAAAGACAATATAAGGGAAGTGAGAGTTAAATCCTACTCTCTCTCTCTCTCTCTCTCTCTCTCTCTCTATATATATATATATATATATATATATATATATATATATATATATATATATATATATATATATTATATTTGCATCGACTTTTGTTGGGTTTTTTTCTGGCGATAATTTTATATGGTATGAGTTATTCCCCTTTAGAGCATTTTTAGGAAGAATTGTCTCCTTTAAATTCCAGTCACCTCACATTCGAAGGGTGTATTAATGCATATATATATATATATATATATATATATATATATATATATATATATATATATATATATATATAAACACGTATATTCGTTGTTTATGTATTTACTTAATTTTCATAGATAAAATAGTTATCTACAGACATGTGTTTCAGTGTACCTAGGTCACATCAGCATGGCTAACTACATGAGTATTCGATCCCACAACCGGGCTACAACCAATCTTTCAAAATTCAGACTCTATGGATACAAAATTGAACTTCAGTATAGACAGTCATGCTGATAAGCCATAGATACGGCAAAACATATCTCCATGAATAACTATTTTATCAATGATAATTGAGTATATATATAAAAAACCAACTAGCATAAACTCTAGCCTCCTGAACTTTAAAAGTGAGTGTCCACAAAGGTACAAAATAGCCATAATAAAAAATTTACTAAGTCGCGCTAAAATGATATCCTCCACAAAAAAAGCATTGCTAATTGAAATAAAAAACATTAAACAAGTACTCATCAATAATCATTTCCCCAATTACATTGTTGATGAACAAATAAAAAAAATGCTACAATCTTCCGATAACCAGAATAATAATGTTAGCCAACACCGCAATGCAAACCCCGTTAATATATTTTACCAAAATCAAATGACGCCTAATTTCAGAATCGAAGAAAATGCAATAAAAAATATTATACGAAGATACTTGACGCCTGTTGACAGTAATTTTAAAATTAAATTTATTATCTACTATAGGAAATTTCGAACACAAAACCTTGTGGTTAAAAACAACTCTTCACCGGCGATAAAAACGTTGGAGCAAACCAATGTAGTGTATAAATTTAAATGCTCTATTGGAGAATGTAACTCCAAAAATAATACATACATTGGGCATACAACAACAACGTTGTCCCGGCGAATAACTATGCACCTTAACGACACAAGCGCGATTTACAAACATTTAAAAAAAGAACATAGCTGTCCCCCCTCCAATGTTAGAAAGGTTCTCGTTGACAACACAAAAATTATACAACGGGAAAATAATGTAAAAAAATTAAAGATTCTTGAAGCGTCGTACATTAGAACTCTTCAACCTAATATAAATGACATTGCATTTCAAAAAAGCACTAACGTTCTGAAATGTCTTGCGTAGTCCGTGTTGGACGGACTTCGTACATGGTGTCTACGAACTTGCTGGTTTTAACACTCGAATTTTTAATCGACTTTTATTCTTAATCGACTTTTATTTTAACTCATCACTGACTATATATATTTTAGTTTTCACTTTTAATCCTCATTTTCGCAATCCTGTATTTTTAACACCTGATGATGATTCGTGGACGAATCGAAAGCGCTCGTAACAGCAACATGTATGGATCCTTTATTAATATTTTTGATTTTGAAACAAAAAAGACAATACGAAAAATTGAAAAATTAAAAAAAAGAATTATAAGACAAAATGTCTCCGTTGTATTTAATAATATTTGCTTGAATATATATATATATATATATATATATATATATATATATATATATATATACACACACACAAAAAAAGAAAAAGACAAAAGAAAAACAAATCAAACATAGGAAGAAATCATAAAAAAATGAGAGATTTACCGGTTTTGTTTGGATCAATAAATGTCTTTAGAATATAACCGATAAATCTCTAGTTTTTGATGATTTCTTCCTGTATTTAATTGTTTTCCTTTTGTCTATTTTTTTACATCTTATCTCACAGCATTTCAATTTTATAATATATTGTGTATTTTATTTTATGCACGAATACACATATATGTGTGTGTGAGTGTTTGTGTGTTGCATATATATATATATATATATATATATATATATATATATATATATATATCTTGGCAGTACTTCGCAAACGAAGATTCTATGAAGGGGGTTTTCCACGTCGACTGCAGGCACGCTTGTGGCTGACGAGCACGATGCGGGACAAGCAGGTTCGGCCAAAGCGGCTGCAGTCAAAAGTCACGTCCGGTGTGGCTGCTGAAGTTTCCCGAATCTTTCTCCTGCAGCACTTCTCCCTCAGATTCTTGGTGCGGGAGATCTCAAAGGAGGCAACAGCCTGGTGGACAGTACGTCGCCAGATAATATGGTCAACAGCGAGAGTAGACCACTGGAGGTGGTCAATATGGCAGTCACCGAGGGACTTCTTCAGAGAGTCTTTATATCTTTTCTTCAGTGCCCCTCTGTCACGACGGTCAGTAGAGAGTTCGCCATATAGGACTATCTTGGCCAGGCGATGATCCTCCATTCTGGAGACGTGCCTGACCTAGCGTAGCTGTGACCTCAGCAGCATGGCCTCGATGCTGGTGATTTCCGCCCGCTCGATGACCTCAACATTGGTGACATAGTCACTCCAGTGGACGTTGAGAATGGTGCAGAGACAGCGCTGATGGAAATGCTCGAATAGTCGTAATTGGTGGCAGTAAATTGTTCAGGAATCAGAGCCGTACAGCAGGGTGGAGAGTGCTACGGCTCTGTACACACTGATTTTTGTGCAATTTTTTACATGTCTGTTTTTCCAGACTCTGTTGTACAATCTGCTAAAAGCACTGTTTGCTTTGGCCAGGCTGTTGTCTATTTCTCTTTCGAGTTTGGCATTTGATGTGATGGTACACCCCAGGTAGGTAAACTGGTGAACGGTCTTCAGCTTAGTCTCACCAATGATGATGTGGGGAGGGCGGTACTCTACCCGGGGAGCTGGTTAGTGGAGAACTTCTGTCTTTTTCAAGCTGACCTCGAGTCCGAAGAGCTGGGCAGCCTCTGCAAAGCAGGATGTGAGGTGCTGCAAGGGCGAAATGTCAGTCGGCTCTAACTACCGGGTATCACCCTGCTCTCCATCACAGGTAAAATCCTTGCCTGTTTGCTCCTAAACAGACTGATACCTTCCATCACAGAAGATCACCTCCCAGAAATGCAATGCGGTTTTAGAGCAGACGGGGGTACCACGGATATGGTCTTCGTCCTCGGACAACTGCAAGAGAAGTGTCGTGAACAAAACAGGGGACTCTACATAACATTTGTGGACCTGACCAAGGCATTTGATACAGTGAGCCGGAAGGGGCTTTGGCTGATTTTGGAGCGCCTCGGCTGCCCCTTAAAGCTCCCCAACATAATAGTTCAGTTGCATGAGAACCAAAGCGGTCAGGTCAGAGTAAATAATAACCTCTCAGAACCCTTTCTCATCGTCAATGGCGTAAAACAGGGATGCGTTCTGGCACCGACTCTGTTTAGCATCTTCTTCAGCATGATGCTCAAACAAGCGACCGAAGATCTTAACGATCATGATACTGTCTACATTCGCTGTCGCCTCAACGGCAGTTTGTTCAACCTCAAAGGTTGCAAGCTCACGCAAAAACCTTCGAGCAACTGATCCGGGACCTCCTCTTGTTGCCCACACCGAAACAGCCTTGCAGCGCCTCACATATACACATATATATATATATATATATTTGTCATCCGCATACAGTACTGTTTCATTGTATCACAACTCATCAGTGCGGCTAGACATACACCTTTCCCCAGCCATGGATCGAACCTACAACCGTTACATTGAAATTTGGTAGCTCTCACCATCAGACCACGAATCAGTGCTGTGAATATTTCTCCTCGAGTGTATATTAAATCCCCACCCACCCGTCGCAACAGTGCTCTAACCATCAGTTTGTTTTCACACAAACTTAATAGCTTAAATACGCGTCGGGTGAAAACAAAGTGCTACTGGATCATTTTTCGTAAATTTTGGAATTTATACTAATTTCAATATGACATGTAAGTATGTAATAATGTCTTCACCTGAAATGCGTTTGTTTAAAAGATCATCAGTCTACTCAAGCATCATTATTTCTGGCAGTATATGTGTGTGTACACGAGTTAATATATAGAATCGAAGATGTTTTCTTACTTCTTCTGACATTTCTGTCATTTCTTCTTGCATCCCCATTTCTTCTCCTTGTTTCTCTTCATTTTCTTCTTGTTCCCCTTTTGGCGTCTTCTTCCTTTCTTTTTTCGTCTCAGATTTAGCCCCATCTTTCTTTTCTTCTTTCTTTTCATCTTTTTTTTCATCTGTCTTTTCATCTTTCTTTTCATCTTTCTTTTCATCTGTCTTTTCATCCCATACCTTTTAAAAAATAAGTCAGCAACATGTTAATAAAATACAATTATAAAAGCAGTTGTAGTGTGGTCCCTAGTAGAGGCCATCTTGGACAACGATAATATTTTCGTGAACCACACCGACAATTAATATTTTTTTTTTTTTTTTTTTTTTTTTTTTTATAAAGGCATCACCACATTATCAAGGCCCAGAGGCCACTCAAGGATAAGGGTTAAAGAGTGTACAGTAGAAATTGGTCAATATAGTAATCATTAGTAATGAAAATTTGGTAAATTTAATAACTTATATGGAACGGCTCATCAAGAACTTATTTACTTTAGACTTGAACACAACCATATTGTAGTCAGCCGGAAAGCAGGAAAACAGAAGACAATTCCACAGGCGTGCAGTTCTAAGAAAGAAGCTTTGTTCATGGAATCTACGTTTAGGTTTAGGCACAGATAAAGAGTGGGGGAAATTATTGATAGTGTTTACAGCTAGACGAGTGTATCTTGTGAAAGTTTGGCGAGGGGGGACCATAGATTGAAGCTCAGTTGAACACTTTCCATGAAAATAACGATACATCAGAGACAAACTCGCAACATCTCTTCTGTGAGATAGAGGTTGCAAGGAGGAGAAAAGGACATCTCCTACGAGGCTACGAAGTCTATTTTGAACTCTATCAAGGCAGGACAAGTCCTTTCTAGCAGCTCCTGCCCAGATGTGGCAACAGTATTCCATCCTTGGACGTACCTGGCTCTTATATAGGTAGAGAATAGCATCAGCAGTGAGATATCTACTGGATCGATAGAAAGATCCCACCATTTTTCCAGCGGCCTTGGCAACAGATTTGATATACGTGTTCCATTTAAGATCAGGAGTAATGGTCAAGCCCAGAAGCTTGTCAAAACTTGAGGCCTCCTGAAGACGAGAGCCATTCATTTCAATTGATGACAAATGTGAATTAGAAAGTTGATGATGTAAAGAGAGAAGCTTGGTTTTAGATGCATTAAAAGTAACCAGCCACTCCTTTCCCCATTGTACTACGTGCTCAAGATCAGAGGAGAGAGAATTGGAGAGAACTTGGTCGTTTACTGTCTTAGATGTGGTACCATAAATGGTAGTGTCGTCAGCATAAATGTCTACAAATGATGTAAGGATATGATTTGGAAGATCATTAATGTAGATCAGGAAAAGAGTTGGGCCCAGGATGGATCCCTGAGGGACACCGGCATTAATACTGTGAGCTTCTGATTTTTGCCCCTCAACTACTACTCTTATGAACCTATCAGAAAGAAATGATTTAATAATTGAGAAGACTTTTCCAGCTATACCATAGCTAGCGATCTTATGAAGTAAACCTTTATGCCATACCCTATCAAAGGCCTTAGATATGTCAAGAGCAATTGCCCTAGAAAGATTGCCACCGTCGAGAGATTTGCTAATCCTATGCGATATAACTGTAAGGACATCTGCTGTAGATCTAGCAGAACGGAAACCATATTGAGTGTCACTAAGAAGGTTATTTTTGTTGAGATGTTTGATTACTTCTGTATTTAACACAGATTCTAGCAACTTACTCATGACGCACAGGAGACTTATTGGCCTGTACTGAGAGGGGGATGAGCGATCACCTGAATTCTTAAATACAGGGCATACTGATGAGATTTTCCAGGGAGATGGGAAACTATTCTCCTTAAGACAACGATTAAACAGTTTTGTAAGTATGGGCGCTAATTCAGGTTGAAGTTTTTTGAGTACTATAATTGGAATACCATCAGGGCCAGTTGCTTTACTCGAATCAAGGTTTTTGATTAGCTTCGCAACATCACGTACAGATATACGTATATCACATAGCGTGTTTTCTGATACAGGAGGAAATATTGGGGGTTGGCGGTCTTGGTCGCAAAGGGTAGAATTAGCTGCAAAGTTCTTGACAAAGAGTTTGGCTTTGTCTGATGCTGACGAGATTACCTCAGGTCCATTGATAATAGTTGGGATGGAGCACACGCTTCTGTTCAGGATTCTGTTTGCTATTTGCCAAAACTGGTGGGAACCAAGCCGCTGCTCAGCTACTTTGGACTTAACAGATTGATCATACAACACTCTTGCGTTCCTTATTACTTTCTTACAATGGTTGCTGGCAGTCCTGAAAACGGCTTTAGTTTCCATACATCTATTACGTTTGAAGCAGTGGAAAAAGTGATTTCTGTGCGCAATGGCAGCAGCACATTCTGGAGAGAACCATGGCTGGCTGTTAGGTTTTTGCTGAAACTTTTTAGAGGGTATGAAATGGTCAATACCTACAATTAACCATTCAGTTAGGTCTAATACTATAGAGGACACATCCTTTTTAAACATGGAATGCAGAGGTAGATCAGATATAAATGTACGGAAGCTATCCCAGTCAGCCTTAGTGTATCGATATACTGTACGATGAAGAGGTACGTCTGGGGACTTATTACATTTCATTTTTATCTTAATTGATACAACAGAGTGGTCGGAAGATCCAAGAGGCGACAGAACAGAAACTGAACATAGTTCAGGGCAAGTTGTGAGAAAAAGGTCTAGTAGGCTCGCATACTGGCCGTCATTATCGGGCACACGGGTAGGTTCCTGAACAATCTGAGTGAGGTCATAGGCAATGGAGAAATCATGACAGAACCTCCCCTCATCATCGGTCTTGTTTGAGTGGGTCAACCATTCGACGTTGTGAACATTGAAGTCTACACATACATGAATGTTAGCTGAAGGATAAGTAGAAAGGACTTGGTCAATTTTCTCAGATATGCTTTGAAAGATAGTAACTCCGCTGTTGTGTAAATATAAATATACAATTAATATGAATTGGGATATAATGTTTCTGAATTTTTTCAGATGAGGATTGTTTGTATTATTTGGATTCTTCGCACTACTGTTTGCATCTGGAGGCCACAAGGACCCGTGGCATAATGGATGAAATACTTGGTAAAATTCAGTTGTAAGTTACACTCTTTTAGAGTTTGAAGGTTTCAATCCCAGGTGCAGGTAACAATCAAAAATAAAATTACAAATTAATTAGAACTTCGACTCGGTCATGGTTGATGGAACAAGAGCTGGCTACTCCTGATTTCGACAAGATACTCCTGAAGAAGGTTGAAGGTTACATTGACCGAAAAGTTGCGAAAATAGCACTCGCATGGCTCTACGAACAAACTTATCTTTAGTTGACCTTTGACAACTAAATATTTTCGTTTACTAGCCAAATAGAAAAGTTATGAGCCAAACTTACATGATTTTTAGAATATGACATCTTCGTTCTGTGACGAGGATGTACATCATAAAGATTTTTCTGTGTTTTTTTTTTAATAAGTGTAATTCTAAATATACAACAAATTTTATGTTGATACTTGAAGGTAAAAACATTCTAATTTCTGCAGATGTTTTTTTAAACAGCCTTTGTTAAAAAAAAGTATATTGTTTTGTTAAACTTTTATTTTTTAAATAATTTAACTTTGTCCATTTTATATAAAAAAAGTTGAAACGATATTTTTCATTCAGTAGTGAGCTAAAAGATAAGCGTTTCATTATTTCTAGTCGCCACTTTGAAAAACCAATCGCAAATGCGACTGTTTCACTCGCAATGTAGAGCCCTGCGAGAGCAGTGGTCCGAAGAATCTAAATAATGAGGTTACAAAGGAAGAAATTGAAACGGAACATGCATGCCTAATAACATGAAAATAAAGTGAAAATGAAATGGAAATATTAAAATGAAATATTGAGAAAAAAAAAAGACACCAGATGGTAAATGATATCTAAAACATAAAAAAAATTAGAGGATACGAAATTTTATTATAAAACGTTTTTATACAAGAGATAAGAATATAAAAGTTGTTTCACAGTCATTTATAGAAACATGTGTTTGGCGAAGAAATTTGGGTTAGTAGTGACAAATGAAAATGTTCATAGTGTGAATATATGCGTATGTGAGTATTTGGCAGCGTGGCATTGTGTATGTATGAGCGTTTACCTTGTTTTTGTTAATGCGTGTATAAATGTGCACAAATTGATGAAGCGGGTATGTGAGTCATTGAGTCCTTCCCTTTTGCAACTTGTCTCCCTCTGCTGGGGGTAGGAATGAGTATACGTTCTGATGCATTTCAGATGCAGCTACCGAAGTTTGTTAAAATTTGTCTGTTTGTCTGCTCGTTTTATAGGAGTCTCTAAATTCGAACTTATTATATTCACATATATGTGTTACGTTTTATGGTTTAACAATTTTTCATTTGTTGAAAATATTTTGAATTAACACGTCCATGTTAAAACTTGTTAGATTTAGTAAGTGATGTGAGAGCATATCGGAATGAGCCAAAGAAAAAAGAGAGGAAGCAATTAAAATCTTTTGCGTTTTAGCATTCGTTCAAATCACATCTCAATGTCAAATGGCACAGGAGATAAATTGGAAAATAATGAAATTTTGCATCATACGAGCATACGAGTTCCTATTTATTTGCCTAACCACAAGGGCAGAATTTAACACATCAGGTCAGTTTTTAATGTGGGAAAAATTCGGCTCCCCAAAAAAGGCAGTCGCAGTTGAAAGAAAAATAAAAATTTCTTTAGTGTAGAAAGATTTCTCCTCCAATGACTAATGACATTAGTGTAGAAAGATTTCTCCTCCAATGACTAATGACATAAAAACGAAGAGTAATATCAGATTCCCTCAATCTAGAAGGATTTCTCCTTCAATAACTAATGACATAAAAACGAAGAGTAATATCAGATTCTCTCAGTCTAAAAGGATTTCTCCTTCAATAATTAATGACATAAAATGAAGAGTAATATCAGATACAAAACTTTGCTCCAAAATCGAAGAATATGTTCGTTCACCTGTTTCTCTGCGTCTGCAGCTTCTTTTGGTTTTTTGGATTTTACGCGGCTTGTTTTTTTCTTTTCTGTTTCTTCTTTTTCTCCTCCTTGTTCTTCCTCCAGTTCTATTTGTTCTTCCTCTTTTGGCGCCTTCCCTTCTTTTTTCGTCTTAGGTTTAGATGGGCCTTTCTTTTTATCCGGTGACTTGCTTGATGACTTAAAAATAAATAAATTTTAGACGTGTTAACGACATGCGATAATTTGTTTAATCTTGCCACATAAGTAGACGAAACAAATATTTAAAAATGTCAATGCAGTTGGATGAGACCTTAATATGAACATTTCAGTCACTCAGAAGAGCAGAAAATATACACCTCTGCAATCAATCTGTGGATCAACAAACCAAAAAGTCTCAACTCACAGGTATAGGTTCTTACTTTCTTTCATACCTGCCCCATGGTCGGGAGTACGTGACAAAACAAGCAGCAGCAGCACAGACAACAAGAAACTATTACAAACTCATGAACACACAACTCTTCTACATCTAACCCTAACCCTAACCCAATAACTCTCATTCATTCTTTACACATGTCCATACGTTCGAAGCCTGTTCTACATACATCTCCCTATCCAGAGTTAATCTCCCTCTGAGGTCATCAGATCTAAGTCTGTCTTTAACATCCATCGTATCATTCTCACAACATTTCTATCCAAGCAACACATATCTTCAAATAACACATATCTTCAAATAACACATATCTTCAAATATGATAAAATAATAGTTATTATTCAGATACTGTTCCTTGCAGAAGAAGTTCCAGTAATAAATTTATATGGTTCACACATGTTTCATCGTCGCTCCACTTGACTCGATAAAACAATTTTTTCTAATATGAATAACTTTGCAGCTTTTGGTTCAAGCACTGTTATTTTAACAAGTCGTTTGATTAAAAAAAATTAAAGTAAAAAATATTTAACAAAAATGTAAACATGTTTGTATATATTTTTTACATTTCACTTTTGTTATTGTGATCGATTTTATTGCGTTGCAACATGGATTCTTCCCAACACTGTGCATGCATTGGTGTTCTGTGCATGGAAGAGAGTGACAGCAGTAGTGCAGGTGCAGATGCAGATGCATATGTTATTAATTGAAAAAATTGAATTCTTTTATTGATTAATTTTCATCCTAGTTTTATATTTTTATATTTTTTATATGTTTTTTAGGGTTTTAATCTTTTAATTTCTGAAATTTATATTTATGGGTTATGGTTTTATTTAAAGTTTGGAATTCACCTTTGTAAAATTCTCTTGTTTTTTCCCAAAATCTGTTTCCTTGAAACCGAAAATTTACAATTTAAAGGACAGCTGGGACAAAGTTGACTTACTCAATTAAAAAACAAAACAAAAGATGAACACATTATTAGCAAAAGCCCAGGAAAGCAAAAAATAAAATAAAATAGAAAAAGAAAAAAAAAATGATAAAATATCATTGTGAATTACAAAAAACACAGTACTTAATGCAGCGTGTGGGACACCATTTCTAGTGAGACAGATATAAACAAAGGCTAAAGAGAGTCCAACATAAAAAAATACTGGTCCCTTTCGTGTTAGGTCTGAAACCGACGATACTGATGTTTTTTCTGATCTTCTGTAACCCTCATGCACATGTGTGTGTGTGTGTGTGTGTGTGTGTGTGTGTGTGTGTGTGTGTGTGTGTGTGTGTGTGTGTGTGTGTGTGTGTAAGCATATGATGTTGAAAGAAGCAGGAGTATTGTTCGTTTCAGAGTATCAGCATAGTCTCTGTGTGACAAATCTAATTATATGTTTATTTCATGTTGCCATGATGCTGCATGCACCCTGGGTGGGTTCAGGCAGCTTTTTTCAAAGGAGAAAGTTTCTAGAGAATATTAAATTAACAGACAATCCTCAGTCACATGTGCATATCTTTCAGTCGATATGATTTTAACAAGAGAGTCGCTATAATCAATCCAGAAGCAATCTCTGACAACCCATCACTTCTGTACTTTTTGTAAATACATATAACTCCACCACCTTATTGTCTTATTTCTTATGGGACCTTTAAGGCCATCACAACTTGTCAAGTGAAATAACAATACAATGAAGAAGATAAGAGTAGTAAGCAAAAACTTAGTAAGAGATGGATTAACTATTGGTGAGTTAATTGCAAATTACGGCTAATCGAAACAATTAAAATTGAATTAAAAAAACATAGCTCAATCCCAAAACTAAAGAATATTTTAGAATGTAGTTTGTGCTATAGTAGTTCGAATAATTCAAATAATAAGAATAATCAATCTCCATAGTAACCGAATAACTTTTAGGCCAAATTCAACTAAAAACATAGTGAGACAACAACTATGGAAGGCAGTAATTACTGAGAATGCAGTTATGAGACTCGGCATTTCTATCCAGTCGCGGTTAATCACTTGAAGAAGGCCAAAGGATGAGTTGGCCGAAATGTAGTAAGACATCAACAACTATGAAAGTGAGAATAACAGTCTTCAAATAAATAAATAATCAATCCTCATCTCAAAAGTTCAGAAACATTTTTTGTTGTTATTTATTAATTTTCACTGATATGTTTAATGGTTAGGATTATGGTCATTACGATTATGGGTTATACACTGTATATGTTCAAAACCGATCTATAAAAATAGATTCCATTTCTTGTGGTGGCTTTTAAAAGCTGGTGGAAATTAACAAGAACAGAAGGTAATCGTATTGACAGAAAGTACAGAAGTAATGGGTCGACAGAGGCTGTTTCCTCACTTTTTCTGATTGATCATAACGACTTTGCTCATAGATAAAGGAAGAATCAATATATTACACATACCTCCCCTTCGAGGGTGAGGATGTCCAATACATGTTTATCAAATACAAATCAGAAATCATAACAGCACAATTAAATTCTACTTCATGTTGCCTGCTTCTCCTGCGATGGAGGTTTTTTTCACGTTCATTGCCATGAGAAGGGTGGGGGGTGCATTGTCACCTGGAATTAAAGTTTCCCAGTAAGTAAAGAAAAGAAAAATATTCTCAAATTTGAAGAAAGAACTATTTATTATGATGTTGATGCTGTCTTCTCTTCTGCTAGTGAAGATTCTGGACTACAGACATGTGGAGACGTTAGCATTACAATAACATTGTCATTCTATACACATGCTGTTCGCTGTGATTTTTTAAAAAGTTTACAATATATTTTACTAGCTCTCCTTACATAGCGTTGCCCGGGGAGTATTTTTATATTCATTTTTTAATCATTTTTCTTTTTTTCATCGTGTTATGGCCTTAAAGAGCCGAAAGAAATAACAGGAACAGAAGTTAATTAACAAAAAAGTAGAGAAGTGATGGGTTAGCAGAGACTTCTTCTTTACGTCACTTCTCTTTTCACTTCTATTGACTTGTCATAACGACTCTATTACTATGAATAGAGTTAGGAAGAGTTCAACATCATAATCAATCGTCCTTTCTTCAAATTCGAGAATATTAATCTTTCTTTAGTTGCTTTTTCTTTTTATAAATCCAATCTACAAATATATCTTTTAAGGCGTTAGCATCTACTATTGCATAAAAAGTACTTTGTGTGTGAGTTTGTTTGTTTCCTATGGATTTTTATGAAATTTTACACAAAGGTACTTTATGTGCCTGCCAGTGTTTTTAGATAGGTTTTGTATCGGAATGTCTTCTAGATGTATCAGTAATTGATAATTGATAAAAATTCGACGAAAGAAGGAACAGGTGATTTTGACCAAAGTTAAACCTTTTATACAGCCTAACATCACAAGTGAATTTGAGAAGTTTTGTTATCACACAAGCCGAAAGGCCCAGCATATAACATCAACAGTAGGTTCTTTGATGACAAGGGCACGTTCGAAATGAATGTTTAAGTTTAGAGCACAACTGAACTATTATACTTGACGTATAAATTTAATTCAAGCTATTATATATAAAAATAATTTTATAAAATCAACAGTGCGTTCTCTACAGTACAGTGTAGACTACAATGTATTGTAAACTAAGTCATTGTGAAGCTTTCTCTTGGTGTATCGTGACGGTTCCCCAACTAGAGAAGGAAATCAATTGATTTGAATTAAAAATTAAATCGATTTCATCGATTTTGATGACAATAAAAATATGGAAGTGTGAAACATTTGTTGATTATTCTTTAATCCCAGGTAACGTCGGGTCTCCCTGCTAGTATAATATCTAATGTAAATCTCACCTGTCTGTTTAAATGTCTGTTTAAATGTATGTATGTATGTATGTATGTATGTATGTATGTATGAACCCTTTTTCGGGGTCAACAGCCAACTAGCACCATGTGTGTTTGCGTGTTTGTGTGTTTGGGTGGAGAGGGCTCCCATACGCCATGTTGAAGGCAACCTTTCTAGGAGAAGCAAATCTCTGATTAAAAAAAAAACATAAAGCGGGAGACCAGTACCCGCAGTAAGCTGGTCTGCAGTTTAACTTGTTGCTGGCTATCTTGCTCTTGCTTGTTGCTGAATCTCAACATTTTGAACCTAGAGAGAGACTTAACTGTTGTACAAAGCTAAGACTCTGTAACATCACCTGTGTAAAGATACTCCCTCAGACCTGTGGCGATGGAAAAGTTGTGACGCATGGATGCTTGAAATGCTGGAAACATGTACTAATTGATCTCAATGACCGTCTTCAGTGTCATGCCTGCATGAGCGTGTGAATTCACCAGTAGGACTAAGAAAAAAAAAAGTAATTTCTGGGCTCATGGGCATTAAGTGTCTGAGAGAGTGGCACTCGTCTGACAAGACGTTTGCACTCATCATGTATGTATGGCTAACACTTTTGACAGAGGTGACAGATTTTCACAAGATCAGTATCATTTTGAAGCTCGATGTCTCGAACGACAAATATCGAAAAATTGGCCAAAACATTGACTCCTTCACCCTCAACTGGGCAGTTTTCTACAAGGAGGGGTCGCTTTTTTTTTGTGAGCCATTTTTGCAAGTCATCGTATAGGTTGGATTGACTTTGCCTAATTTTAACGTTCTGAACTTCTGATCGCGTCATGGAGTAGCGGTAAGACGTCAGATTTTCTTTCACTTTCTTTTCCACCTTCGCATTACGGGTTCGAGCCTGCCTGCCTGCCTACTACCACTATTTTTTTTGTTCAACACACACCTCCAAACACCCGGGCAACGCCGGGCACCCATGCTAGTATATAACTAAAGCAAAGCAGAAATGGTGATCTATCCTATTTTGTTACTACATGAATTTTTCCTGACTCTTGTTGTTATGACAAACCAGTAGATGTAGGAATAGAAGTGAATTCCGTGTTTTCTGTTGATTTTTTTTTTTTTTTGTTCATGTTATTTCCTTTTAACGTCACAACATTATGATCAAATGATTAAAATTAAAGGTGAAATTGGATGCATGTGTTTATTTCAATGGTTGACTGTGTGTAAATAAGGTGTGTGTGTGTGTGTGTGTGTGTGTGTGTGTGTGTGTGTCTGTGTGTGTCTGTATTAACGTGCCTATTTTGTTTGTGAGAGAGATGGTATGTACTAAATTGTGTGCAATATGATGGCGCTGTTTAATTAGCTGCTAAAACTCACTTGCGTTTTCTGTTAAAGAGAAAGTATTGGAACAAAATGAGAAATAAAACGGTGTGTTTAGAGTTTTCTTAGTATTCATTGGAATTCTCTGATTGTCTGAAAGCGATTACTGATTTAAGATTTTGTCCAGAACAAGATTATTTTGTCAAAAACTAAAAAGATTCTTGAACCATCAATTATAAAAATGTTCACTTACGATTCCAGCTGTGCCTTCATCTTCTTTTGACCTTTCTGTCGTTTCTGAGGATGTTTCATGTTTGGAGGATGGTTTCGCCTTTGCTGCTTCTTCTTCATCTTCTTCTTTACCTTCTTCTGCTTCGCCTTTCGTCTTTGATTTGTCGAATGTTAAAAAAAAAAAAAAAAAAGAAATCAGTAACATGTTAATAGCTTGCAATAAGCTCCCCAAAAGGCAATACTAATAAGCTCCCCAAAAGGCAATACTAATAAGCTCCCCAAAAGGCAATACTAATAAGTTCCCCAAAAGGCAATACTAATAAGTTCCCCAAAAGGCAATACTAATAAGCTCCCCAAAAAGCAATACTAATAAGCTCCCCAAAAGGCAATACTAATAAGCTCCCCAAAAGGCAATACTAATAAGCTCCCCAAAAGGCAATACTAATAAGTTCCCCAAAAGGCAATACTAATAAGTTCCCCAAAAGGCAATACTAATAAGCTCCCCAAAAGGCAATACTAATAAGCTCCCCAAAAGGCAATACTAATAAGCTCCCCAAAAGGCAATACTAATAAGAAGGGGAGGAATCTGATCCCCACAAACATTGTTGACTTCCGACTCTGAATCCTGACTTATTCTGATAAAAAAAAAAGTTTTATATTTAGATTAAAAATTGCAGTTAGTTTTAGTTTAGTTAGTTTATATAATGGCTTCCTGAACCTAATTAACCACCCAATAACTTTTAGGCGAAATTCGACTCACCCTTTTGAGGTGATACACTGACTCTAACGATTTTCTAGCAATTGCCAATACCATTTCGTCATCGGAGATAAATCTCTTTCTCCATAGTATTTTTTGAAGTCTACAAACAGCCAATGAGCCAATAATTCATAAGCCAAATTTGAAGAATAGGGTAGGAGTTTGGAAAGAATTCCAAGTGCAATTCATGCAAATTTACCATTCTTCCAATCAACTTATGACATGGTGCATTGTCTTGGTGAAAACACTTTTTCTTCTTTCCTTGTTACATTCTTTTACGATTTCTTTCTTCAAAGTCACTAATAATTCTATATAATATTGTTATATATTTTTTCCTTTTTCAAGGCAATTTAACGAACAAAATATCTTGCACATTCGAAAATATGAAACTCAAACCCATTAACTGTTGCAAATTTGGACGGCTTTTACATGCTGCTGTTTTTTCATCTGACTTTTAAATAAAGTAGTAGATCCATGTTTCATCCATTGTTGCATATTAATGCATTAAAACAATTGCAAAAACACTTTGAATCGTTGACATAATGTTTTTGATCATCTGTATGCAAACACGGTTCCCAGCTTCACACAAAATGGTAAATACATTGTCTACAGGTACGGATCAAATAAAGAAAGGAAAGAATAAAAAGATTCAAATAATCCAGAAGGAAACACTGTCTCAATCAGTAATATTAGTTGACTTATAACCAGAGAGAGAGAAAGAGAAGGGATAAAATGAACAGAAAGAGACTAATTTTCGATTTTGTCTTTTTGAAGAAAAAAATAACTTTGCATGCTAAATTCTGTTTATTTAAATTCAATGAATCTTTTTATTCAAATTTACGCTCATTTTTTTATTCAAGCAACAACTAACTCCCAGTAACCCTAACCCTAACCGCCAGTCAATAGGTTGCAACACAAATGGCTTTTAAGAACTTTCTCCTACTGTATATTTTCTTCATTGTCATATTTTCATTTTATTTTTTTATTTTTTTCACTTGCCTCTTTATATTTTTATACTTATTTTTTTATATCCATTGTTATTCTGCTATTTTTAATAACTTTATATTTCTTATATCTTTATTATTTATTATTACCCGATCACATTTTTTATCTATTTAAAAAAATGTTTTATGTATTTGCCCCATACTTATTTGTATTTTATTATTTTTATGCATTCGTCCTATACTATTTGTATTTTTTATTTTTTTATTTTTTATGTATATGTCCTATACTATTTGTATTTTTTAATGAGTCTGTCCCATACTTATTTCTATTTTTAAATTTTTTTATGTATTTGCCCCATACTTATTTGTATTTTTTTAATGTATTTGTCCAATACTTATTTGTATTTTTTATTTTTTTATGTATTTGTCCTATACTTATTTGTATTTTTTAAAAATTTTTATGTATTTGTCCAATACATATTTGTATTTTTTATTTTTTATGTATTTGTCCAATACTTATTTGTATTTTTTATTTTTCATGTATTTGTCCAATACTTATTTGTATTTTTTATTTTTTATGTATTTGTCCAATACTTATTTGTATTTTTTATTTTTTTATGTATTTGTCCTATACTTATTTGTATTTTTTTAAATTTTTTATGTATTTGTCCAATACTTATTTGTATTTTTAATTTTTATGTATTTGTCCTATACTTATTTGTATTTTTTTATTTTTTATGTATTTTTCCAATACTTACTTGTATTTTTTTATTTTTTATGTATTTGTCCTATACTTATTTGTATTTTTTATTTTTTATTTATTTGTCCTATACTTATTTGTATTTTTTATTTTTATGTATTTGTCCTATACTTATTTGTATTTTTTTATTTTTTATGTATTTTTCCAATACTTACTTGTATTTTTTTATTTTTTATGTATTTGTCCTATACTTATTTGTATTTTTTATTTTTTATGTATTTGTCCTATACTTATTTGTATTTTTTATTTTTTATGTATTTGTCCTATACTTATTTTTATTTTTTATTTTTTATGTATTTGTCCAATACTTATTTGTATTTTTTATTTTTTATGTATTTGTCCTATACTTATTTGTATTTTTTATTTTTTATGTATTTGTCCTATACTTATTTGTATTTTTTATTTTTTATGTATTTGTCCAATACTTATTTGTATTTTTTATTTTTTATGTATTTTTCCAATACTTATTTGTATTATTTATTTTTTATGTATTTGTCCAATACTTATTTGTATTTTTTATTTTTTATGTATTTGTCCAATACTTATTTGTATTTTTTATTTTTATGTATTTGTCCTATACTTATTTGTATTTTTTATTTTTTATGTATTTGTCGAATACTTATTTGTATTTTTTTATTTTTTATGTATTTGTCCAATACTTATTTGTATTTTTTAATTTTTTATGTATTTGTCCAATACTTATTTGTATTTTTTATTTTTTATGTATTTGTCCTATACTTATTTGTATTTTTTATTTTTTATGTATTTGTCCAATACTTATTTGTATTTTTTATTTTTTTATGTATTTGTCCTATACTTATTTGTATTTTTTATTTTTTATGTATTTGTCCAATACTTATTTGTATTTTTTTATGTTTTTGTATTTGTCCAATACTTATTTGTATTTTTTTTTGTTTTTTATGTATTTGTCCTATACTTATTTGTATTTTTTTATTTTTTATGTATTTGTCCAATACTTATTTTTATTTTTTCTTAATTTACCCTATACTTATTTGTATTTTTAAAAATATTTTATGTATGTGTCACATACTTATTTGTATTTTTAATGCATTTGGTCTATACTTATTTGTATTTTTTTGTTTTTTTATGGATTTGTCCTATACTTATTTGTATTTTTTTTTTAATTGAATGTATTTATCCTATGCTTATTTGTATTTTTTATGTATTTGTCCATTCTTATTTGTATTTCATTTATTTTTTATGTATTTGTCCCATACATGTTTATATTTTTAAAAAGATATTATGTATTTGTCCATACTTATTTATATTTTTATTTTTTATGTATTTGTCCTATACTTATTTGTATGTTTTTTAATTTTTTATGTATTTTTAGCACCCTTATTTGTGTTTTTTAGTTTTTATGTATTTGTCCCATACTTGTTTGCATTTTTTTAACTAATTATTTTTTATGTAGGTTTGGCGTAGTTGAGTAAGACACTTTGATAGTCTTAATCAACTATGCCAAACCTTCAAAAATCTTTCCTTGAAAACCAGACTTCTTTATCTAAACATATTTGGCAACTTAGTGATTGAAGTATTCCCTTCAATTTAAAATGGGAAATAATAGGATCTTATAAAGCATATATGCAGGTGGGAGTGGGGCAATTCTGTGCACTTTGTAGATATGAGGCCCTTAAGATTTTAAAATATGATGACACTAAATCCATTCTCTTAAACTTAAAAGACGAAATGCTTACGAGATGCATTCATAAACGTTGATTTAGGTTCGACAAATTTAAGCCATCATAAACCATAAAATTTTCTTATTACTAATCTATTTTAAAATGTATAATTTATAACTTAATAACTATTATTATTATATTATAGTTTTGATTAGTATTATTATTATTATCTTATCTGATATTTTTCCATTATTTTCTATTTTATTTTATAATGTATTTCATTTTGAATTTATATATTATTATTTTTATGAATATTAGTTTTATAAATAATATAGTTACTATTATAAATAATATTATTATTTCATTACTACCAAATAGATTCATGGTATTACTATTATTGATTTGATTAATATTACTATGTTTAAAACATTATATAAAATAACTAATCTATAAGTAATCCCTTTAAACAATAAAACTTTTCTTTATTTTTCTATTTAATACCATTTTTCTAAAATAGCAGTTATGTCCCTTTATAATTCAATTATTTAAGTTAAATTTAAATATAGCGTTTCTAACGATTTTAAACTGGTAATATTACTTTATTAGCGATTCCTTTGAAGTTTGTATATATCACCATTTCAACCATTCATAAACTACATTTAACAACATCCAAATGAATGGTTGACGATGATACTTACGGGCTTTAAAGGTGGACGAATAAAAGGTATACATATTTTTTATTAGAAATATTAAAGATATCTCCTCTTAACCTTACTTTTCCACCCGATTTGATTTTATTTTATTTTGCTTTGTTTATCAACATCAAAATAAGTAACTGTTTTTCTTTATATTTTAAATATTTCCGCGATATATCTGCCTTACTTAAAAAATGTTTTATTTTCGGTGTCTTTAATCCCCCACCAACTCCTTTTGCTGATGACTTTGTTTTATTTAATCAAATAATAAAATTATTCTCCAAGACTTATTGTCTGTCTCAATAAAAACATCGTTTCTGAAACGATCGTACAATTTATTGATTTTGTTTGTTCTTCCTTGTGAAACGGATTTTTAATTTTTAATTTTAATTATAAATTATGAATCATTTTACTCAATATTAAAATAGCTCTAGGATATCTATGCCTATCGAACTTATTATATATCTACATTACGTTATTATATATCTACATTATGTTTTCTTTTAATTGTATTAATGCATTTACTAATACCTTAAAATAAACTCTGCTCTTTATACTGTTGTTCTAATCCCCTTAAGTATGTGTGTGTGTGTGTGTGTGTGTGTGTGTGTGTGTGTGTGTGTGTGTGTGTGTGTGTGTGTGTGTGTGTGTGTGTGTGTGTGTGTGTGTATTTCTCGTACCTATATTTCTCTCAGATTGTCCAAGAGACGACGATAAAAATTTAGACTCGAAGAATAGGTTTGCTTACCTTTTTTGGTTTTCTTTTCTTCTTTTGTGTTTCTTCTTTTTCCATCCCTCCATCTTCTTCCTCGCCTTCTTGTCCTTCCCCTTTGGTTGCTTTCACCATTTCTTTCTCAGCACATTTCTTTTTATCCGATGTTTTATTGGATAATTAAAAAAAAAAATTAAAATAATAAACATTTCAAAATTTTTAAGATGAGGATTGATAACTTGTATAATTTGATTTATTCGAACTACTATTCTCAATTTTCATCTTTAAATACCCATGAATAGATATAATAAGATATTAATAAATATAACAAAATATAAATAAATATAATAAGATAAAAAATAAATATAAATAGATATAAAGAAATATAAAAACATATAATTAGGTATAAAAATGAAAATAGATATAAAAGATATAAAAAGATATGCATAAATAAAAAATACCATAAACAGATAGAAATAGATATAAAAAGATAATAAATATACACACACATATATATATATAAATATACACACACATATATATATATATATATATATATATATATATATATATATATATATATATATATATAAAGATATACGTACATATAAATACATGTAAAAAGATATGAATAAATATAAAAAGATAAAAATAAATATAATAGATATAAAGGATATAAACAAATAGAAATAGATATAAAAAGATATAAATACATACATATATATGATGAAAATAATGGAAATAGTATTCCGAAAAAATAGAGAAATAAAAAAAGGAAACAAACCGTATTATGTGTTCATCAACGTTTCGTCTTTATTTCGAAACTTTCTCTCGAAATAAAGACGAAACGTTAATGAACACATAATACGGTTTGTTCCTTTTTATTTTATATATATATATATATATATGTATGTATAAATACATAAAGATACAAAAAGATAAAATAGATAGAAATATATGCAAAAATTATAAATAGAATAAAATAGATATGACAAACATAAATAGAAATAGAAATAGATACAAATAGATATGAATAGATATAAAAATATACGCATAGATATGAATAGATATAAAAAATATAGAAATAGGTATTAATAGATATAAAAGATATAAATTGATATAAACAGATAAAAAAAGATATCAATAGATATGCTATGCTTAGTAATGAGCAATTCAATGTAACAGTTATCAAAAGTGCAATCATCATTACAATCAGAATAGATAAAATTGATGTAAAGTAACCATTTTACATTAATTTTATAAAAATTATGACATAATAAGGACAGTTTTTTTGTTAGAGGTGATAAATTTTATGTGTGCGTGGGATTTTTTTTTTTTCAGTTGTGCCTACTTTTTTTTATAATTATGTGTGGTTTTATAACCTGACCACTCGAACTAAGGATTAGTAGTAAAAAAAAAATAATAAGCAGTTAACCTATTTTTATGTGAGACTCTGCATATCTATCTGTTTGACAATACATATAATACAAAATATCGGCGGCAGATAACTTGAAGTACTGGTATTCTTTGAAAATATGCATCAGGAGCAGCTTATATGAAACAAACTGCAAGAAAAAAATATTGCCGTCCTTTCTGACGCCATAGTCACACAAGTTGTAAAATCAAATAATAAGTTTGTTTACCTTTTCTGCGGGTTTGCTTCTCTTTTTCTTCTTTTCTGCTTCTCCCCTTTGTTCATCTTCTACTTTCTTTTTATCCGATGACTTGCGGATAAGCTGTAAAAAAAAATATTGATCTGTAAAGCACTAACATTTGTAGTGGTAATGATTTGCAAATTATTGCTCTTTGTGGTATTAATGATTTCAAATTATTGCTATTTGTGACATTAATGATTTGCAAATTATTGCTCTTTGTGGCATTAATGATTTCAAATTATTGCTATTTGTGACATTAATGATTTTCAAATTATTGCTATTTGTGACATTAATGATTTGTAAATTATTGCTTTTTGTGGCATTCAGGATTTGCCAATTATTGCTATTCGTGGCATTAATGATTTGCCAATTATTGCTATTTATGGCATTAATGATTTGCCAATTATTGCTATTCGTGGCATTAATGATTTGTTAATTGCTATTTATGGCATTAATGATTTTCAAATTATTGCTATTCGTGGCATTAATGATTTTCAAATTATTACAATTTGTGGCATTAATGATTTTCAAATTATTGCTATTCGTGGCATTAATGATTTGCCAATTATTGCTATTTATGGCATTAATGATTTTCAAATTATTGCTATTCATGGCATTAATGATTTGTTAATTATTGCTATTTGTGGCATTAATGATTTGCCAATTATTGCTATTTGTGGCATTAATGATTTTCAAATTATTGCTATTCGTGGCATTAATGATTTTCAAATTATTACAATTTGTGGCATTAATGATTTTCAAATTATTGCTATTCGTGGCATTAATGATTTTCAAATTATTGCTATTCATGGCATTAATGATTTGTTAATTATTGCTATTTGTGGCATTAATGATTTGCCAATTATTGCTATTTGTGGCATTAATGATTTTCAAATTATTGCTATTCGTGGCATTAATGATTTTCAAATTATTACAATTTGTGGCATTAATGATTTTCAAATTATTGCTATTTGTGGCATTAATGATTTGCCAATTATTGCTATTTGTGGCATTAATGATTTGCCAATTATTGATATTTGTGGCATTAATGATTTGCAAATTATTGTTTTTTGTGACATTTATGATTTGCAAATTATTGCTTTTTGTGGAATTAAAGATTTGCAAATTATTGCTATTTGTGACATTAATGATTTGCCAATTATTGATATTTGTGGCATAAATGATTTTCAAATTATTGCTATTCGTGGCATTAATGATTTTCAAATTATTACAATTTGTGGCATTAATGATTTTCAAATTATTGCTATTCGTGGCATTAATGATTTTCAAATCATTACAATTTGTGGCATTAATGATTTTCAAATTATTGCTATTTGTGGCATTAATGATTTGCCAATTATTGATATTTGTGGCATTAATGATTTTCAAATTATTGCTATTCGTGGCATTAATGATTTTCAAATTATTACAATTTGTGGCATTAATGATTTTCAAATTATTGCTATTCGTGGCATTAATGATTTTCAAATTATTACAATTTGTGGCATTAATGATTTTCAAATTATTGCTATTCATGGCATTAATGATTTGCCAATTATTGCTATTTATGGCATTAATGATTTTCAAATTATTACAATTTGTGGCATTAATGATTTTCAAATTATTGCTATTCGTGGCATTAATGATTTTCAAATTATTGCTATTCGTGGCATTAATGATTTTCAAATTATTACAATTTGTGGCATTAATAATTTTCAAATTATTGCTATTCATGGCATTAATGATTTGCCAATTATTGCTATTTGTGGCATTAATAATTTGTAGGTTATTGCGATTTGTGGCATTAATGATTTGCCAATTATTGCTATTAATGAAATTAATGATTTGCGAATTATTGCTTTTTGTGGCATTAATGATTTGCTACTTATTGATTTTTGTGGCATTAATGATTTGCCAATTATTGCTATTTGTGGCATTAATGATTTGCAAATTATTTCTATTTGTGGCATTAATGATTTGCTACTTATTGATTTTTGTGGCATTAATGATTTGCAAATTATTGCTATTTGTGGCATTAATGATTTGCAAATTATTTCTATTTGTGGCATTAATGATTTGCAAATTATTGCTATTTGTGGCATTAATGATTTGCAAATTATTTCTATTTGTGGCATTAATGATTTGCAAATTATTGCTATTTGTGGCATTAATGATTTGCCAATTATTGCTATTTGTGACATTAATGATTTGCCAATTATTGCTTTTTGTGGCATTAATGATTTGCAAATTATTGTTTTTTGTGAAATTTATGATTTGCAAATTATTGCTTTTTGTGGAAGTAAAGATTTGCAAATTATTGCTATTTGTGACATTAATGATTTGCCAATTATTGATATTTGTGGCATTAATGATTTGCAAATTATTGCTATTTGTGGCATTAATGATTAGCCAATTATTGCTATTTGTGGCATTAATGATTGCAAATTATTGCTATTTGTGGCATTAATTATTAGTAAATTATTGCTATTGTAGGCATTCATGATTTGCAAATTATTGCTATTTGTCGCATTAATGATAAGCCAATTATTGCTATTTGTGGCATTCATGATGTGAAAACTATTGCTATTTGTGCCATTAATTATTTGCAAATTATTGCTATTTGAAGCAAGTATCATTTGCAAAATATTGCTATTCATGGCATTAGTAGAAAGGAAATTATTACAATTTGTTTCAAAAATACTATGCCAATTATTTCTATTTGTGGCATTAATGATTTGCTAATTATTCCTATTTGTCGCATAAATGATATGCAAATTATTGCTGTTTGCGGATTTAATGATTTGCAAATTATTGATTTTTGTGGCATAATTTATTTGCAAATTATTGAATTTTGTGGCATTAATAAGTTGCAAATTATTGCTATTTGTGGCATTTATTATTTGCAAATTATTGATATTTGTGGCATTATTATTTGCCAATTATTGATTTTTGTGGCATTAATGATGTGAAAATTTGTGCTATTCGTGGCATTAATGATGTGAAAATTATTTCTCTGTGTGGCATTAATGATTTGCAGATAATTGTTATTTGTGGCATTAATAATTTTAAAATTACTGCTGATTGTGGTGTTAATTATTTGCAAATTATTGCTATTAGTGTAATTAATGATTTGCGAATTATTGATTTATGTGGAACAATGAATTGCAAATTATTGATGTTTGTGCCATTAATGATTTGCAAATTATTAATTTTAGTGACATTTATGTTTTGCGAATTATTGGTTTTTATGGAATTAATGATTTGAAAGTTATTGATATTTGTGGAAAGTTATTGCTATTAGTGTAATTAATGATTTGCGAATTATTGATTTATGTGGAACAATGAATTGCAAATTATTGATGTTTGTGTCATTAATGATTTGCCAATTATTAATTTTAGTGACATTTATGTTTTGCGAATTATTGGTTTTTGTGGAATTAATGATTTGCAAGTTATTGATATTTGTGGAATTAATGATTTGCGAATTATTGCTTTTTGTCGCATTATTTTTTTGCAAATTATTGATGTTTGTGCCATTAATGATTTGCAAATTATTAATTTTAGTGGCATTTATGATTTGCGAATTATTGGTTTTTGTGGAATTAATGATTTGAAAATTATTGCTATTTGTGGAATTAATGATTTCTGAATTATTGATTTTTGTTGCATTAATCGTTTGCGAATTATTGATTTTTGTGGAATTAATGATTCCCAAATTATTGATTTTTGTGGCATTAATGATTTGCAAATTATTGATATTTGTGACAGTAATATTTGCTAATTATTGCTATGTGGCATTAATGATTTTCAAATTATTGCTATCTGTGGCATTAATGATTTGCAAATTATTACTATTTGTGGCATAAATATTTGCAAATTATTACTATAAATAATTTGACATTTATTGCTATTTGTGGCATAAATGCTATGCAAATTATTGCTATTTGTGGCATTAAAGATTTGCAAATTATTGCTGTTTGTCGCATTAATGATTTGCAAATTATTTCTATTTTTGGCATTAATGATGTGAAAATTATTGCTATTTGTGCCATTAATTATTTGAAAATTATTGCTATTTGTGGCATTAATCATTTGCAAAATATTGCTATTCATGGCATTAGTAGAAAGGAAATTATTACAATTTGTTTCATAAATGCTATGCCAATTATTTCTATTTGTGGCATTTATGATTTGCTAATTGTTCCTATTTGTCGCATAAATGATATGCAAATTATTGCTTTTCACGGCATTAATGATTTGCAAATTATTGATTTTTGTGGCATAATTTATTTGCAAATTATTGAATTTTGTGGCATTAATGATTTGCAAATTATTGCTATTTGTGGCATTTACGATTTGCAAATTATTGATAAGTTTGGCATTATTATTTGCAAAATATTGATTTTTGTGGCATTAATGATGTGAAAATTTGTGCTATTCGTGGCATTAATGATGTGAAAATTATTTCTCTGTGTGGCATTAATGATTTACAGATAATTGTTATTTGTGGCATTAATAATTTTAAAATTACTGCTGATTGTGGTGTTAATTATTTGCAAATTATTGCTATTAGTGTAATTAATGATTTGCGAATTATTGATTTTTGTGGAATGAATGATTTGCAAATTATTGATGTTTGTGCCATTAATGATTTGCAAATTATTAATTTTAGTGGCATTTATGATTTGCGAATTATTGGTTTTTGTGGAATTAATGATTTGAAAGTTATTGCTATTTGTGGAATTAATGATTTCTGAATTATTGATTTTTGTTGCATTAATCGTTTGCGAATTATTGATTTTTGTGGAATTAATGATTTGCAAATTATTGATTTTTGTGTCATTAAAGTTTTGCAAATTATTAATTTTTATGTCATTAATGATTTGCGAATTATTTCTTTTTGTCGCATTAATTTTTTGCGAATTATTGATTTTAGTGGCATTTATGATTTGCGAATTATTGGTTTTTGTGAAATTAATGATTTGAAAATTATTGCTATTTGTGGAATTAATGATTTCTGAATTATTGATTTTTGTTGCATTAATGGTTTGCGATTTATTGATTTTTGTGAAATTAATGAGTTGCAAATTATTGATTTTTATCGCATTAATTATTTGTGAATTATTCATTTTTGTGTCATTAATGATTTGCGAATCATTCATTTTTGTGGAAATAATGATTTGCGAATTATTGATTTTTGTGGGAGTAATGATATGCAAATTATAGATTTTTGTGTCATTAATGATTTGCAAATTATTGATTTTTGTGGCAATAATGATTTCCGAATTATTGATTTTTGTGGCATTAATTATTTGCAAATTATTGATTTTTGTGGCATTAATGATTTGCGAATTACTGATTTTTAAGGCATTAATGATTTGCGAATTATTGATTTTTGTTGAATGAATGAGTTGCAAATTATTGATTTTTGTTAAATGAATGAGTTGCAAATTATTGCTTTTTGTGGAATTAATGATTTGCAAATTATTGCTTTCTGTTGTATTTATGATTTGTATATTATTGCTATTTGTGGAATTAATGATTTGCAAATTATTGATTTTTGTGGAATTAATGATTTGTAAATTATTAATTTTGTGGCATAAATGATTTTGCAATTTATTGATTTTTGTAGCATTAATGATTTGCAAATTATTTATTTTTGTGGAATTAATTATTTGCAAATTATTGCTATTTGTGGCATTAATGATTTGCGAATTACTGCTGATTGTGATATTAATGATTTGCTAATTATTGATTTTTGTGGAATTAATGATTTGTAAATTATTGATATTCATGGCATTAAGGATTTGCAAATTATTGATTTTTGTGGCATTTATGATTTGCAATATGTTTCTGATTGTGGCATTAATGATTTGCAAATTATTGCTTTTTGTTGCGTTAATGAATTGCAAATTATTGCTATTTGTTTAATTAATGATTTGCAAATTATTGATATTCATGACATTAATGATTTACAAATTATTACAATTTGTGGCATAAATGCTATGCAAATTATTGCTGTTTGTGGCATTAAAGATTTGCAAATAATTGCTATTTTTTGTATTAATGATTTGCAAATTATTGCTATTGGTGGCATTAATGATTTGCGAATTATTGCTATTTGTGGCAATTATGATATGCAAATTATTGCTATTTGTGGTTTTAATTATATGCAATACTCTTTATAAAATTTTAAATAGTTAGACCCAAAATTAGCGTACTAGTTTCCTAGAAACTACAGATCTTTTTAACTTTAACAGTTCGGAAGCCAAATTATCAGAAAAAAAAACGATTAAAAAGTCTGAATACCCTTTATGTAAAATTTCAAATGATTAGGGCAAAAAATTGGCTTAGTGATTTGGTTAAGACCGCAGAGGTTAATTTTTTTTAAACTCCAATTATCCTTTACATTTATTGTTTTGAGCCCAAATTAAATTATAAAGTTAGTTCTTTGCCCAAGTAACCTACATAAAAATTTTCAAGTGTTTATACCCAAAATTTGGGGAGGAGTTTAATAAAGTTCTAAGAGGTCAATCGTTTAACTTTGACCCCTTACCAGCCAAATTTCTGGCTGACAACCGGTTAAAAAGATTTTCCCAAACCTCAATACCCCTTATGTCAAATCTCGAGTCTGTGAACTGAATATTGACAGAGTTATTTGGTAGGGAAGTGTACACAGACAGACACACACAGAAATTTTCACCTTTATAGATATATAATTATATTGGCAGTTCAGCACGGCTTTGCTCGGGCCCTATGTACTGTTAATAACTTTATATGCATATGTATATATATATTAAAAAGTTTGTACTCATATACAGGTAACATACATTTAAAATTTCTTGTGTTTGGACCAAACATTGACGGGGGAGTTTGGTAAAGTTTTCACAGCTCAAATCGTTGAACTTTGTCCACTATGACAGCCAAGTTTCTCGCCAAAAACCGATTAAAAAGATTTTCCCAAATCTCAATAACCCTTTTCTCAAGTCTAGAGTCTGTAGACTAAACATTGACAAAGTAGTTTGTTAGGGAAATGTACACACACTTTAATATATATAATGGATAGATTAATTCACTAATAATCTCAACCTAAAATTATTTGCTATTAATTTACTATTGTTCTCAACTCCAAACGTATTCCAGAATAGTTCACTATTAATCTCAAACCGAAAATTATTTCATACAAATTTACTATTACTCTTAAATCCAAACTTATTTACTATTAATTCACTACTGATCTCAAACCCAAAATTATTTGCTATTAATTTACTATTACTCTCAACTCAAAACCTGTTTACTATTAATTCACTATTACTCTCAAACATAAAATTATTTGCTATTAATTTACTATTGTTCTCAACTAAAAAACTAATTTACTCTTAATTCACTATTAATCTCAAACCCAAAATTATTTGCTATTAATTTACTATTAATCTAAACGCCAAACTTATTTACTCTTAATTCACTATTAATCTCAAACGCAAAATTATTTGCAATTAATTTACTATCACTCTCAACACCAAGCTTATTTCCTAGGTGTGTTTCTACACGGCTTTGCTCAGGCCCTATGTACTGTTCCTAACGTGCCTTATGTGTGAAGATTTTAAATGTTTAGACCAAAATTTGTCTGAGTAATTTCGTAGAGACTGCAGAAGTCATTTTTTTTACCTTTGACCCGAATTTTGACCCTTTAACATTTATTATTTTAGTCTCAAATCAAAACACAAAGTTTTTCCCATATCCAAGTAACCTACATCTAAAATTTCAAGTCTTTAGACCCAAAATTGGCGGAGGAATTTGGTAGAATCTGCAAAGGTCAACTCTTCCAACTTTAACCTTTTGGCAGCCAAATTTTCGCCTCAAAACTGATTAAAATGCTTGCAGCATGTTTGAATACTTGTTACGTATAAATTTGAAATGTTTAGATCCAAAATTGCCTGAGTAGTTTGCAGATGTCAAATCGTTGAACTTTGACCCCTCGACAGCCAAATTTCTGACCGAAAACCAATTAAAAAGATTTTCCCGAATTTTAATACCCCTTATGTCAAATCTCGAGTTTCTAGACCTAAAATTAACATAGTTATTTGGTAGGGAAATACACACACACACACACACACACACACACACACACACACACACACACACACACAGACCTTTTCACTTTTATATATAGATAGATAGATAGATAGATAGATAGATAGATTAATTCACTATTAATCTCAAACCCAAAATTATTTGCTATTAATTTACTGTTGTTCTCAAATCCAAACTTATTTACTAATAATTCACTATTAACCTTAAACCACAAAATATTATTACTCTTAACAACAACCTTATTTACTACTTGCATTTCTGTCCGGCTTTGCTCGAGCCCTTTGTACTGTTCATAACTTGCCCTATGTGTGAATACTTTTATATAAAATTTCAAATATTTAGACCAAAAATTGGCTGAGTAATTTCGTAGAGACAGCAAAGGTATTTTCTTTTTAAACTTTGACCCCAATTTTGAACCCTTAACATTTATTCAAAATAAAATGTTTGACCCATGTCCACGTTATCTACATCTAAAATTTCAAATGTTTAGGCCCAAAATTGGGGAGAGAGTTTGGTAGAATCTGCAAAGGTAAACTCTTTCAACTTTGACCTTTTGGCAGCCAAATCTTTACCCCAAAACATAGTAAAATGCTTGCCGCATGTCTGAATACCCATTATATAAAATTTCAAATGGTTAGACTCAAAATTAGCCGAGTAGTTTGCTAGACACCGCAAAGGTAAAATCTCAGATTTTCGACTCAAACCGATTAAAAATCTTGCCCTATCTCTGAATACCCTTTATGTAAAATTTCAAATGTTTAGACCAGAAATTTGCTGAGTGATTTGATAGAAACTGCAGAGGTCAATTCGTTGAAATTTGACCCCCTGACAGACAAATTTCTGGCCGAAAACGGATTTAAACAATTTTTCCAAATCTCAATAACTTTTATGCAAATCTCGAGTCTCTAGACCGAAAATTGAGAGAGCTATTTTGTAGGGAAGTGTACACAGACACACACACACACACAAACATTTTCACTTTTATATATAGATTATATTAATAAAACGTGAATCTTCATACGTTATCCTACTTTTATATGAATTAATTTGCTTCAGTTTGTGTTTATCCATTACACCTCTGCATTGCATTGTCTTCTAATATATATATATATATATATATATATATATATATATATATATATATATATATATATATGCAATGATTTATATCTCTACAGGTTATGTAGCAAATTACAGCTCTGAACTAACTGTGGTTTCTGTTTACAGGTGTTGGAACTGAGTCAGGTGTGAAATGGAGCCTGTTAAATGTCTAGCAGTGATCCGGTTTTTGCATTTGAAAGGACGCACACCACAGGAGACTTTTGATGAAATGAAAGAAACTTATGGTGATAATGCCCCATCATGTGACCTTGTAAACGCTGGCATCGTGAATTCAAACATGGCCGGAAGTCTGTGGAAACAGCTCCCAGACCTGGTCGCCCCCCTTCTGCCGTTGATGAGGCATCTGTCCATCAAGTTGAGGCTGCCATTTTGGAAGATCGGCGCATTACTATTCGCCAAATAGCCCAAGATCTCAAGATTAGTACAGGATCTGTGGAAACTATCATTCATGACCATTTGCATATGCATAAGGTGTTTGCCAGGTGGATTCCCAGGTTGCTCACACCATTCCAGATTCATGAAGCGAGAACGCGTCAAGTGCTCGAGGATGAATTTGGAGATGCGCCAAGAAGATGAGTCAAAGTTTTTCAAAAGACTGATTACACAAGATGAAACCTGGGTCCATCACTATGATCCAGAGACCAAAGCCCAGTCAATGCAGTGGAAGCACTTGGACTCATCACCTCCAAAGAAGGTAAGGGTGCAGTCCTCAGCTGGCAAGGTCATGCTCAAAGTTTTCTGGGACCAGGACGGAGTAGTGATTAGAGATTTCCTGGTAAAGGGTACCACAATTACAGGAGCTTATTATGCTTCACTTTTGAGGAAATTAAGGGAAGCTATCAAAATCAAGAGGCGAGGCAAGATCAGCAATGGTATCCTCTTCCTGCAGGACAATGCTCTGGTCCACAACTCGCATGTCGCCAGATCAGAAGCACGGGCGTTTGGTTATGAAATCATCCCCGATCCTCCCTACTCTCCTGACTTTGCACCCTCTGATTTTCACCTCTTCCCAGCCATGAAGTTGTTTTTGAAAGGAAAGCGTTTCCCAAATGATGCAGCCTTGATTTCTGAAGTCACGTCGTGATTGGAGGACATACCTGGGATGTTCTACAAAAACGGTCTCCAGAACTGCATCAAACGATGGGAGAAATGCATAACTCTGGGTGGTTCCTATGTAGAGAAAGACTAATAACTGTGACAAGTTTTGTTGTTCTACTTCTATGGGAAGTGGGTCAGGGGCATTACTTATTGCACGCCCCTCGTGTGTGTGTATATATATATATATATATATATATATATATATATATATATATATATATATATATATATATAAAATCTTGAAAATGGATGAAGTCATAATATAATAAATAATAAATGGCAGTTACCAAAATTAGAAAGAATAGTAGTTGTCAAAAGTGGGATGACTTCATAAAGGATAAACGGTTGTTGCCAAAAAAAACAGCAGCAGCAGACATGACATAATCCAATCGTTATATAATGAAATAGTGATGTATATTGATAATAATAGGATTGTACTGATAAAAACAAAAATAGTTCCTAAAATTCATACTAGAATTGTCTGCAAGACATAGTGGATAAAATACTTGGTGAAATTCAGTTGTGAGTTACACTCTTCTCGAGGTTGGAGGTTCAATTCTTAGTGTGGCCGGCACTACAATACAATTGCAAATTACTTAGGATTTCTACCTTGTTGTCAGAACGACAGCACGTTACCCCCATGGATTAAATAAGGGGTTAGTATTCCTGAGTTCCATAGAAAGATTCTAGAGTTCGACAAGATGCATCTGAAGAAGGTCGACTGAAACGTTATGAAAATAAAACTCAAGATGTGAATAGTAGGTTAAAGAATCCAAATAATATGAATAATCAAAGTAAATTTAATTTATTTGCAAAAAATAGCAAAGTGCAACAAGCCATGTAAATGGAACTATTAGAAGATGTATATGTCTATATACTGTCTTAATGTTGCTTGTCCAAGGTGACTTTAAACCTGGGTAATAACAGCCTGCAAAATGAATTATAGACAGAGAATGCTGCCTTTTTTCTAACGAGACGAAAGCAACATTAAGTTATATTCTTTGCTAACTTCTATTTCTATTGTTTAAGACCTGCAACTTGGCTTTAGATGAAAAACATTTCATTTAAAACTTCTTTTTATTTGACCCTCTTTCGCCATTTTTCATTTTCTCCCATGTTTTCCTAGGACTTCCCCTGTGAACTGAACTTGCTGCCTCAACTGTTCTATATCTACTAATCCATTCTTTAAACGTGACCATCGAAATCTGTTCTTCCAGACAGGTCTCCATTTTAATTTTATTCTGAAGTCATCAGAAAAATGTCTGTCTTTACAAATCCGTATCATTCTCATATAATTTCTCTCCATGCAACGCATGTCCTCAACCCTCACTCGTCAAGCTATTTCATATTCATCAAAGTTAATCAGTGATTTAACTTAAAATGATCACACTTTATGTCGATGATGCATTGCATCAGTAATGTTGTGACATAATGATAAAGAGCCCTAAGGGTTGAATTTGCTCCCATATGACAACAATTCTGGTGAGCTTCAATAATGACCAATTTGGTCAGATGGGTATTTTTTCCTAATAATATAGGAAATTTCACTTCATATGGAAAAACCTCGGAGTTCTGAATACATCCTTGAGTCCGTATCAGTCCCTCTCTATCTAGGAATAACCCAAGGGCCGTAACTCTTGATGGAGCACCCTATTAGAGGGTTGTTGCAAATAAGCAAGTTCTGTGGGAAACGCTTCCCTTTGTAAATGAGAGAAGAGCAACAATTTAGCTCTCTTGACGGTGTCAGTCTTTCGGTGACGTAATTTATCACCGAATCTCACAACTTTTTCTAAGACATTAATAGCCTTAGTTAATGAGGAAAAATCAGATATTTTAATTGGCAAGTGATTCTCGTTAGAAGCAGTTTCATCCGAGAACATACATGTTACCATCTTCCTGTTAACATTGTTAAGACAAGGCAAGGGGGACGTGGGCCAGCTGATTTCAACTTGATTAAGCCAGTCTGGTCCGCAGGTCCAAAATTTTAAAAATTGTTTGAACTTAGAGGCAGTAATACCTCTGGTTAAAAGATCAGCCGGATTATCCGACGAAGGAACATATCTAAATTTAGGGTTTATCCCATATTTAAGTTTAATGTTTTCAATGAATATATTTTTTTTCGCAGCCTTTCCATTCAAAATCCATGACAGGGCTACTTGTGCGTCAGACACGACAAAAAAGGATTTGATATTGATAGGCGCTAGAGCACCCAAAACTTGTGGAATAACTTTAAACGCTAGAAATATAGCTAATAATTCCAAAACAGGTAGTGATTTTCCCTTGATGGGTTCCACTTTTGCCTTGGCGAATATCAAGGAACACTGAGCACCTTGTTTCGCATACACGGAAAACCCATAAGCATGCTTAGAAGCAAATAATTTCAACAGGGGACTCTGCTAGGAGAGTACATCTAGGAAATTCAAAGTTCCCTATACAATTCAGCTCGTTGGCATGTGCTTGCCACGTGGCCTTAACTTCTTCTGGGATTTGTTGATCCCAAGACAACTCCTTTTTCCACAGTTGACTAATGATAATCTTCCTCTGCACGGTGACAGGAAGAAGTAAAGATAATGGATCATATAGACTTGAGACTTGAGATAATATCTTGCGTTTGGTATTGGCATTGCCATCTATTACAGATGGAGCGAGTTTAAGGGTATCCCTTTCAACAGAATATTGATACCCCAGCACCTTTTCAAAGTTGGGGGAAGAAGACGAGATAGTACCATCTTCCATCATTTTATTTTGTATGATCGTGCAGTTGGAGTTGCAGGATTGGAGTTCAAACCCCGCTTCTCCGAGTCTGTCGCAGACTTTATTATACACATGGGTTAGAGTATCTCGGTCACTATTAGTAGTAACTAAGTTGTCAACATAAAATTTATTGGAAATCGAATGTGAAGCCAAATCGGCTTCATATTTTTTGGCATGATGCTTAAGTATAAAGCTTAATATAAAAGGGCTGGCATTGAACCCAAATATAATAGTATTAAAACGGTAGGCGCACAATTTGCCATCTACCTTGAGGAAAAAACTAAATCTATTTTTATCTTCAATAGATTTTAACCTGATCTGTAAAAAAGCTTTGCGCAAATCGCCCAAAAGCACATATTTTTCTTTTCGGAAAGCTAGTAGAATATCTAGTTACAATGCAGTCATGTTAACACCCGAATAAGCAGCATCGTTAATCGAAACACTACCTTTACGTTTCAACGAACAATTGAAAACAGGGCGGATTTTTGTAGTTATTCCCAGACCTTCTTTAATTACTGGCCGATGGGGAATCCATTTATAGTTCTCATAAGTTCCATGGGGAACAGAGAAAGGTTCGATAATTCCACAGTCTTCGTATTCTTTGAAGACCTGTATATAATCGTTATACAGTCCCTTTCCTTCCAAGGACTGGGCCACCCTATGCATTATTCGCAGTGAAGGCACATAATTGGACTCCACCTTGAGAAGCTTGTCATGCTCCCAAGGCAGCTCGACGTAATATTTTCCTTCCTTGAGAACTATAGCCTCTTCGAAGGCATTTATTTTTTCTTTATCAATTGAAGACAACTGGTTGGCATCCTCGATACCTATGGAGTCCAGAGAAAAAAAAACTTTTCTACTCCACGTTCAACAGCAGGACCGTCAAAAAAAGGTTGCAGCACATCCTCGTAAGATGCTACTGGCTTTAATACACTATCAATTAAATATGACTGACACATAGGGAGTGTTTTAATAACTTGATCGAAGGCTGGCAATTTTTCCACAGCCTTATCATTTTTGTTTAAAAAATTTGACCCCTCACCGAAGGGAATGATATAATTGGGGAGTTTCCAAGCGTAACCTCCCAAACACTTAATTAAACTGAGATTATGGATTCTAGGAATAAGATCCAGGCCAATGATACCGAGAATGTTAGAACCGTTTAGTTCAGAATAACCAGGGCAAAACTTATACCCTTTTTCAGTTAAATTCGACGTAATCTCATCGAACCTGCTTACGTTAAATTTCAATTTCAAATTTTCAGCAAACAATGCAGAATGATAAAAAGGACGCTGATGTCCCAATTTAATAGACACTTCCAGCTCTGAAAGACGTAAGGACTTATTCCCCACGAGGGTATTGACGGACATTTGTACCGTCTCAGGATTTAGGTTACGGTTTTGAATCAACCGATCCAGAATTGTTTTAGAGAAAAAGGATTTTTGGCTACCCGTATCTATCAGACAGAAAAAATAAACCGGGTGCCCTTTAACCTTCATAGATAACTTGAGTACAGGACTAATACTCTTGTCCTGATCCGCCACGAAAGTACGTCCCACAAAGGACTTAGATTCTTTTGAACACATTAAGGAATAATGGTTTTTTAGACCACAATTACTGCAAGGGAAGGGGAACCCCTTAACCCCTCCCTGCAACTGGACTCTGAGTGCTCACCGAGGCACCGGAGACATAATCTTAATTCTTTCGCTCGAATAATTTTAGATTCCGAATTTGGAAATTTAGAACAAACTTTTGTCAGGTGACCATCAACCTGACACAATTTACAAAATTTATTTTCGCCATTTTTGACGAAAGACTTAGAGTTATTATTACTCTGAAAGAACTTGATTTGTTTAGGCTCCGAATTCTTCGCCACGAGGGTTCCAGCATTCAACGAACCCGACATGTTTGGCGGGAATTTTTCCCGCCTTGGCGCATTCAAAGGCGACACCATTATTATGTCTATAACGTCAAACGTATATGTTAAAATAGACTTTAAGGAAGGAAACCGTTCACAGGATTTATTCATTATTTCTCTGCGAATCCTGTTCGGAAATTTAACGAACAGAATATAAGCTATTAATCTTCCTGAGGTGGATTTATCTGTAAGAAAATCCGTGCCAAAGGAATTATCCATTTCGGTCAGTTCAAGTTTGACTCGCTGTACGAGGATTCTGATATCTCTCAAAGACGCAAAATGGTCTGGTTGTGGAATAATGTCATCGAATATTTTGTTCAAAATTGCTGAAGGATTTAAATATTTTTCCTTCAGACACTCCAAAACTGCTTCGTAATTTCCGGGAATCACATAAACCCCAGAAACAATATTAAACGCCTCTCCAGATAATTTGGATTTTAGCAATAATAATTTATCTGCATTTTTCATGTTCGCAGTACAGAATTCAAATTTCCTTAGGAACCCACGGAATTCAAACTTATTGGGAGTTGGATCCCCACTAAACGGGGGGCACTCCAACTCCATTTTCATGGGAACAATATCCCTTGATTTCTCAATCTCTGGCTGGAGCTCAGCCAATCCATCGTGGACTCCCGCTTTAAACACTTCGAAATCTCGACAGATATTTAGTCTTTCCTTATCTGGGGACTTGAAAATTAACTGATCTAATAAATCGTCTATTTCAGACAATCGTTTCTCGATGTCGGAAGAAAAATTATTTATACAACGCCCACCTACTCTCTCCTTCATTCAATCCAAAGAAGCCGTTATACGAAACTTTTTAGCTTCTATTCGACCAACAAGATTTGAATTTGCCATGTTCGAAGGACACGACACGAGAAAACAAAATGTCCGTTCCCACGTGGGGAAATAAAATCAAAGGACGCGAAAAAGATTCTCGGACGAGAAGCTACTATCTGAAGGGGGTTACGTCAACAAAATTCGAAACTCTCAATGAACAAGGAATTTAAACCCATAAGAACAGTTCAGACTGACATTCGACAACACATTTCAACAATGAATCAATTATAAATTCAAGAATCAATATATAATTTTTTTTTTAAACGATTACAATTATCGTAAAATATTTGAAAGGTATTTTCTTTTTTTTACGAATTAAAACTTCAGTTTACAATTTACATGAAATAATATTTATTTTTTTTCTCAAATGAACTTCAGTTACAATTTATTGAAGGAATATTTATTTTCAATGAATAAGTTCCTTTATGGATCATTACAATTTAATATAAGAATGAATATTCAATATATTATTTTTTCGTTAAAGCACATGGTCTTTAAAGGACCATTACAAATTAATATAAAAATGAATATTAAATATATTATTTTTTTTTTAAAGGCGACACAATGAAAGGGGAAAAAATCCAAAATAATGTGGGGGGGGGGGATCGAAATCTTATGCAATAAAACGTTATTACTCATAAGAAAAAAAAATTTGAGGGGGTGGGGGAAGGAATATCTTTTGCAATAAAAACGTTGTAAGAAATTATCTTACCCGTTTTTGCCTATGGCAGAATGAAAGAGACTCAGAAAAAGCAACAAAGGCTCACCTTAAATCCAAGAATAATTTTATTTACAAAAGGGTAAAAAAGGAGTCCATATTGCAAAAGAGTGCCCTCTTTAGCTTCTGCCAAGTGGCGGGTAGTTCTTGCCTAGAAAGGCGAGGGTAGTTGTAGTTCATGCCTTGAAAGGCTAAGGTAGTTTTCTTCTTGTGAAGATGCTGGTAGACTCGGTCGCTCGTAGAATTGGTTAAGGGTTCGCGAAATCCTTCCAGACTGTCGATACGATCAACGCACTTTGCGATCGATGATCATAAAATAATATGCCCTCTTGCGGACAGAGATGATGAAGTAATTAATCCGTAGAACATTTTAGCCTCCGGCTAATATCCGCATTTAAAAAGCGGAGAAATAAATGGGTAGAACCATGCCTTAATTCATTAGGCATAGAGCGAGATTACGCGCGTCTGCTTGGCACGACGTCAAGTTGAATCATGTTTTAAAACCATGCCTTAGTTCAATAGGCACGGAGCGAGATTACGTGCGTCCATCTTTTTCGACGCCGAGTTGAATCTTGTTTTAGAACCATGCCTTAGTTCAATAGGCACGGAGCGAGATTACGTGTGTCAGTCTTCTCCGACGTCCTGATGAAATCTGTTTTTTGAAACACAAAATTCCCGCCAATTCTGAATCCTCCTTAGCAACTGAACAACACAATACCATTGGTCGAAATAATCGCGTGATTGCAAATCACATGGTTATCGCCCTTGCATTCTGAAATTTCTAACACTGGATCAGTTATTATGATTAGAAGAATAAACAATTAAATTGGGGAAGAAATGATTGACGTGTGAATCACAAAAGGAATGTGAAAATAGAAAATATATGCAAACATTATTTTAGGGTTTTGAATAAACAAATAACTAGCTGTGGACATTAGGTTGGTCTGAGACATGTAATTATGTGACGTAAGAGAACACATGATGTAGTTAGTTTTGGAGAGAGGCAGAGAGTTGAGGATTGACCACCACAGTGGACAGACGTCTAGACAGGGGTGGACAGACAGCTAGGGAGCGAGCTGTAAGAATAGAAAATGTAGACAAACTGCAGATCCTGTGAAAACCATTTGGGACAACTGTAATAAATTGATATTATAAAAATATAAAGAGTTGTTTTAATGGTTTCACAAATAAGAACAGATGTCTCAATTGGATGGTGCTGATCGTTTCATGGTTCATCACGGAGCAGCAAGAAGATACAGAAGAACTCTTCAAGAAAAAAAGGTATGAAGCATATATTATTCTTCTTACATATGAACTGTAAAAATATCCCGTGTGATAAGTCTGATACAACATGACTCAGTTTACACGTCAATATCATGTCCTCCTGGCTAAACAACATACATACGATTTATACGTTTATTGTCTGCCTGTTAAAAGAACAAATATCTCACATCCACTAGATAACACATGACACGTTTTAATATATCATCTCCTCCAATAAAAATCAATATACAACAGTACCACTTGACCAAGATCAGAGGAGAGAGAATCAGAGAGAACTTGGTCATTTATGGTCTTAGATGTGCTACCATAGATAGTAGTATCATCAGCATAGATGTCTACGAATGATGTAAGGATGTAATTTGGAAGATCATTAACATAGATCAGGAAGAGAGTTGGGCCCAGGATAGACCCCTGATTGACTCCAACATTAATACTAAGAGCTTCTGATTTCTGCCCATCAACCACTACTCTTATGAACCTATCAGAGAGAAATGATTTAATAATTGAGAAGACATTTCCAGCTAATTGTGCTAATTATCGCTAACTGTTTTCTTATTACAGCTTTGACTTAAAAACTCGTAACTTAATTTTATCTATTTTGTCTTGCTTCTTTTTTTTTTTCTTCTGAAATCTTTGTCAAATATGATATTAACCAATATTATCTTGTTACATGTAAAACGGAAAGAAAAAAAAGTCACCTATGAAAACGAGAACCTCCCAAATTAAAACCTTGAATAATTATCTAAACTCAAATTTAAATTAATATTAAGGCGACTTCACAAACAGATAAAAGTTCATTATTGGATTTTAATTATAAGGTGAATCTCAAACGATTCAAACTCGAGATAGATAATGCCAAAAACATCCACCCATTAATATGGGAGAGGAGATTATCTTCAAAACGTCCTGAATTGATAATTGAGCACCGGACTTATACTAAGTAGATATTAATTTGTACCCATCCCTCCCTTTTTTTTTAATGGAGAGTAGATATTACAGTGGATGTGTTATCGGCAGCTCCAGTAACTCTCGCTTCTCCTTTTTTGCCCCTCATTCCTCATTCAAATGAGTGATTTTTCTGACAAAGGGTGAAGAAAAAGCTGCTTTAAAGGTCGGTAGTACTTAGTGAACAGTAGTCTGAGATATCGGAAATTGTTCTGTCTCTATGTCTATCCTTGTGGCCATGTCACTAGTAAGGGTGCTGGAGGTAAACATTTCATCTGGGCTGATGTTATCCGCCGGATTAACCACTAATGAGGCTGTCTTATCAGCAGGCGCAAAGTACTGGGACTGATGTATTGCCATTTGGTGAATGGATTCTGGACCATGCAGTAGTCTCTGGTGGGACCTCTTGATGCCATATTAGTGGGTAATTGTTACGGCTTTACCTTTTCATGTGCTACAAAAAAAAAATTTCCTGTCTTTTTCTCTCTTACTTTCCCTCTCTATCCTGCTCTAACCAAGTATGTCGACCTGTTCCACAAATCCCAAAACCTCAACATGAAACATCTCCCCAAAAAAAACTCAAATAAACCTAGAACCCCATCTTCTAACATAGACCCCTACTACCATGTCTCCTTCTCCAACATCAGGGGTCTACATTCCAACCTTCCAGAGGTTGAAACCCAATTACAGGAGACGAAACCGGACATATTCTTTCTAAGTGAAACTGGAATAGGGCCGACCACTTCCCTAGATGAGTTCATAATTAACGGATAACATCTAAATCTGACCCCCAAGATCGCCATGGGCATGGAATATGTGCCTACATTAAAGATGGCTTCCCATGTGGCAGGGATATCTCTAGAGAAGATCCTAATTTATCTTATATGTGCTTCTGGGTTGCACTGCATTTATATTTGCCCTCTATCGGCCCCATAACAGCGGAGTTACTATCTTTAAGAGTATATCCGAGAAAATAGACCACATCCTGTCTGCACATCCCTCAGCTAACATCCACATCTGTGGTGACTTCAACGTCCATAATGTGGAATGGCTGACCCACTCAAATAAGGATGAGGAGAGGTTCTGTCATGATTTTGCCATTGCTTATGACTTCACTCAGATTGTTCGCGAGCCCACCCGTGTGCCCGATACTACAGGTCAATATGCAAGCCTCCTAGACCTTTTTCTCTCAACTTCCCCTGTTCCATTCTTTCTCCTCTAGGATCCTTCGACCACTCCGTCGTATCAGTTAAGATAAAAATGAAATGTAATAAGTCCCCAGACGCACCCCTCCACCGTACTGTATACCAATACTCCAAGGCTGACTGGGATAGCTTCCGTACATTTATATCTGATCTACCTCTGCACTCCATGTTTAAAAAGGAAGTGTCCTCTGTAGTATCAGACTTGACCGAATGATTAATTGTAAACATAGCCCGATTCATACCATCATACCATCTAAAAAATTCCAGCAAAAACCTAACAGCCAGCCATGGTTCTCCCCTGAATGTGCTGCTGTCATCGCGCACAGAAATCACTTTTTCCATAGCTACCAACGTAATAGATGTACTGAGACTAAAGCTGCTTTCAGGAACGCCAGCAACCACTGTAAAATAGTAATAAAAAATGCAAGAGAGCTATATGCCCAGTCTGTTAAATCCAAAGTAGCTGATCAGTGGCTTGGTTCCCACCAGTTTTGGAAAATAACAAATAGGATCCTGAACAGAAGTGTGAATTCTATCCCAACCATTATCAATAGACCAGAGGTCATCTCGTCAGCTTCAGACATGGCCAAACTATTTGCCAAGAACTTTGCAGCTAATTCTACCCTATGCGAAGAAGGCCATCAACTCCTCATATTTCCTCCTATAACACAGAACACGCTAGGTAAAATACAAATATCCGTGCATGAGGTCGCCAAGCCAATCAAGAACCTTGATTCCAGTAAAGCAACTGGCCCTGATGGCATCCCAATTATAGTGTTAAAAAAGCTTCAACCATACTTGCTTCCATACTTACAAAACTGTTTAAGCATTGCCTTAAGGAGAAGTGCTTTCCAACACCCTGGAAAACCTCATCAGTAGCTCTGTATTTAAGAACTCAGGTGATAAGTCATCTCCCTCTCGGTACAGACCAATAGGTCTCCTGTGTGTCATGAGTAAGTTTCTGGAATCCATATTAAATAGAGAAATAGTCAACCACCTCAGCAGAAATAACCTTCTTAGTGACACGCAATATGGTTTTTGTTCTGCCAGATCTACCGCAGATGTGCTAACGGATATATCTCATAGGATTAGTGAATCTCTTGACAAAGGCTTCCTTTCTAGGGCAATTGCTCTTGACATATCAAAGGCCTTCAACAAGGTATGGCATAAAGGCCTACTTCACAAAATTTCCAGCTACGGTATAACTGGAAATGTTCTCTCTATCATTAAATCATTTCTCTCTGATAGGCTCATAAGAGTAGTAGTTGATGGACAAAAATCAGAGAACTAATGCTGGAGTCCCTCAAGGGTCCATCCTGAGGCCAACTCTCTTCCTGATCTACATCAATGATCTCCCTAAACACATACTTAAATCATTACGGCAACAGATCAAAGGCTGTAAATGACAAAGCTCTCTCTGATTCTCTTTCCTCTGATCTCGAGCATGTGGTACAGTGGGGGAAGACGTGACTGGTTACCTTTAATGCATCTAAAACCAAACTCCTATCTTTACATCATCAACGCTCTGATCCCCATTTGGCATCAATTGAAATGGATGGCTCTCGTCTAGGAGAAGCCCCATGTTTTGACAAGCTTCTAGGCTTGACCTTCACTCCTGATCTAAAATGGAACACGTACATCAAGTCTGTTGCCAAGGTCGCTGGAAAGATGGTAGGATCCTTCTACCGCTCCAGAAGATATCTCACTACTGATGCAATTCTCTATCTATATAAAAGCCAAGTATGTCCAAGGATGGAATACTGCTGCCATATCTGGGCAGGAGCTGCTAAAAACAGCCTATCCTGCCTTGACAGAGTACAAAAAAGACTTTGTGGCTTAGTGGGGGATGCCCTTTTCTCTTCCCTGCAACCTCTCTCCCACAGAAGAGACGTTGCAAGCCTATCTTTGTTTTATCGTTATTTCCATGACAGGTGGTCCTCTGAACTCCAATCTCTGGTCCCCCCCTCGCCTATCTTTTACGAAAAACACCCATCTAGCTGAATCCACTGTCAAAAACTTTCCCCACTCTTTATCTATGCCTAAATCAAAACGTAAATTCCATGAACAAAGCTTCTTTCTTAGAACTGCACGCCTGTGGAACTCTGTTCCGTCTGCCTGCTTCCCACCTGATTATAACCTGGATGTCTTCAAGTCCAACGTAAACAAATTCCTGATGAACCGCCCCCTTAAGTCGACACTTTATTACTTCTCCACATTAATGTACTGTACTTACAATAACCCTTATCCCTGAGTAGCTTCGGGCCTTGATAAGTGGTGATCACCTTGTAAAAAAAAAAACAAGCTATAACGTAGCTGGAGATCTTGTGAAGTAAACCTTTATGCCATACTCTATCAAAGGCCTTTGATATGTCAAGAGCAATTGTCCTAGAAAGGTAGCCTCTGTCGAGAGATTCGCTAATCCTATGAGATATAACTGTAAGCACATCTGCTATAGATCTAGCAGAACGGAAATCATATTGCATGTCACTAAGAAGGTTATTTCTGCTAAGATGGTTGAATACTTCTCTATTTAACACAGATTCCAGCAACTTACTCATGACGCACAAAAGACTTATTGGCCTGTACTGTGAGAGAGATGACCGATCACCTGAATTCTTAAATACGGGGCATACTGATGATATTTTCCAGGGTGACGGAAAGCAACATTTAAACAGTTTTGTAAGGATGGGCGCAAGTTCTGGTTGAAGTCTTTTGAGTACTATAATTGGAATACCATCAGAGCCGGTTGCTTTACTGGAATCAAGGTTTTTGATTAGCTTGGCAACATAATGTACAGATATTTGTATATTACATAGTATGTTTTCTGATACAGAAGGAAATATTGGAGATTGGCAGCCTTGGTCGCAAAGGTTAGAATTAGCTGCAAATTTTGGCTTTTCTGATGCTGACGAGATTACCTCAGGTCCATTTATGAGAGTTGGAATAGAGCACACGCATCTGTTCAGGATTCTGATTGCTATTTGCCAAAACTGGTGGGAACCAAGCCGCTGCTCAGCTACTTTGGACTTGACAGACTGAACATACAGCTCTCTTGCATTCTTTATTACTTTTTTACAGTGGTTGCTGGCAGTTCTGACAGCAGCTTTAGTCTCAGTACATCTATTGCGTTGGAAGCAATGGAAAAAGTGATTTCTGTGCACAATGGCAGCAGAACATTCCGGAGAGAACCATGGCTGGCTGTTAGGTTTTTGCTGGAATTTTTTGGAGGGTATGAAACGGTCTATACCTACAATTAACCATTCTGTCAAGTCTGATACTATATGGAAATGTTATGGAAAACATGATTCAGCTTGACAGTTGTTGGCAAAAAGCAAAGGCAGCTAAGTTAAAAAAAAAAAAAAACGGTGAAATCGATGTTGACTGACATTGGCTTCCTAAAGGTTAAAATTCAGAACAACCTGCTGAAATTTAACAGCTCAGGAGCCTGTTGCCAGACTCAGAAACGTCTCCACAACATAGAAATACCAAGTCAATCTCCTCGGTAAACGATTATGTCATGCCACATTCAGATGGTAGTTGTAATCGGATTAATGTTCTTTATTTAGCATTGTTTAGTATTTTCGAGTCAAAGTGAACACTTACGTGAATTACATATATTATTATACATTGAGATAAAACTAAGCTTTTCTTAATCTGACTTATAAATATGTTTTTATAAATAAAAATTTTATTAAGATATTAAATCCCCAATAATGCATTTCGGGTTCTTATAAAACAACTCAGTTATTTCAATGAATTACTTTGTGACACCTCTTTTAGAGAAAATATTTCAGTTACGAAAATAATTAACTGATTATTTGAGTAAATTAAATCAATTTTAATGCATTTCGGTTTCTTAGAAATCAAATTAATCATTTTAATGAATTACTGTGTGAAAATCCAATTCAGAAAGTAATATATTAAACTAGCCTGAGTGCCCGGCATTGCCCGGGTTTCGGAGGTGTGTGTTGAGAAAAAAACAGTGGTAGTAGGAAGGCAGGCTCGAACCCATACCGTGAAGGAGGAAAAGAATGTGAAAAAAACATGACGTCTTTGCTGTTGCGCCCATCACAAAACCGGAAGTGATGAACGTCAAAATTAAGGCTAGTCAATCGAAAAGAATTGATGACTTTCGAAAATATCTGCAAATAAAATGACCCCTCCTTGTAGAAAACTGCCCAGTTGAGAGTGAAGGATTTAATGCTTTTGGCTAATTTTTTATGTTCGACCGAAAGTTTGCGGTTTTAAATGATACTAGTTTTGTCATGTTCCGACTTGTCTGTCACCCATCTGATAATGACCACGCTCATTGTTGCTTAACTTTAGGGATCTACATAAAGTATTCTGTAATCCCAAGTAGTCACCCATCTGATAATGACCTAGATTATTGTTGCTTAACTTTGGTAATCTACATAAAGCATTTTGTATTCCCAAGTAGTCACCCATCCGATAATAACCAAGCTAATTGTTGCTTAACTTTTGTGATCTACATAAAGCATTCTGTATTTCCAAGTAGTTCCCCATCTGATAATGACCAAGCTCATTGGTGCTTAACTTTAATAGTCTACATTAAGTATTTTGTATTCCCATACTTTAAAAAAAAACATACAGGAAATATAGTAATGTTTACTGGTAAACGGTTTCTACTATTTCCGAAACCGACTTAATATACCCCACCCCACTCTCAAAAGTGTACATGAAATATAGTAATGTTAACTCGTAAATGGTTTCTGCCATTTCTGTGACTGACTTATCCCCCACTCCACTCTTAATAGTATGCATAACATATAGTAATATTAACTTGTAAGTGGTTCCTGCCATTTCCTGAACTGACTTAATATCCACCACTCCAATCTTAAAAATATACAAGAAATATAGTAATGTTAACTCGTAAATAGTTTCTACCATTTCCGGGCTGACCTTGTATCCCCCACCCCACTCTTAAAAATGTACATGAAATATAGTAATGTTAACTCCTAATTGTCGAATCGGACCTATACTGCACAAGCACCTTCAAAATTGTCAAATTGAACTTATACTGCACAAGCACCTTCAAAATTATCAAATCGGGCCTATACTGCACAAATACCTTCAAAATTGTCAAATCGGACCTATACTGCACAAGCACTTTCAAAATTGTTAAATCGGACCGATACTGCACAAGCACCTTCGAAATTGTCAAATCGAACCTATACTACACAAGCACCTTCAAAATTGTCAAATCGGACTTATACTGCACAAGCACGTTAAAAATTGTCAAATCGGACCTATACTGTGTCTATTTGTTTACACTGTTATGGGTTTATGTTTGTGTACAAATGTGCAACCGGAAGTCGTAAACCGGGTGGTGAGTTACAACACCCGTTACAAGGTTACAGGAGTTTTATAAGTATATAGATAGACATGTACCTTTTTCTAATTTATAAATGAAAGCACTCAATACTTTCATGAAATTTTCTGTTGTGCTAAATGTTTTTTGTACATCAGGAGGTAAGATTTTTTTTTTTATCTGGGTGCTATAGTGAAGAAGCACATTATTTGTTAGATGTAAGTTATACTACTCGAATATTTAATGGGGTTTACAGTTTTAATAACTTATGTACGTCAGAGGTAAGATATTCTTTGTTTTTTTCATATGAGTACTATACTGCACAAGTACATTATTCCTTGGGTAGGACACAGTGCAAGTATCTTATTTCTAATATAAAGATGAAACTACTCGATGATTTTACATAAGTTTTTCAAATGAGAACTATATTGCACAAGTACCTTATTACTTGGATAGAATTCCTTGTACACATAAATACATTACCAAAGTAAATGAACATTGTATGTGATTTTTGGAATATGACATCTTTTGGGATTTTTGGAATATGACATATATAAACATACACATCTATATATATAAAAGCGAAAATGTGTGTATGTATGTATGTATGTATGTATGTATGTATGTATGTATGTGTGTGTGTTTGTATGTCTCGCAAAACTTTCGACACGGGTCACGGATTTTCACAAGATTGGTATCATTTTAAAGTTCCAACCCTTGCCCGACAAATATCGAAAAATTGGCCAAAAACATTAATTTCTTCACCCTAAAATCATCAGTTTTCTACAGGGAGGGGGTCAGCAAAAACCGTCCTCACATGACAAGTTCGCTTCTACGCATGCGCAAATGACGTCGGAACATGATTTAGTTTAAATATTTAAAAAAACACTACCTACTTTTGTCAATGTCGTCTTAGCTCAGCTCATTAGAGCGCGGCCTCATTATCTAAAGGTTTTGGGTTCGAATCGTGGTGTCAGATGTCTTCTTTTTTTTTTTCGATTTTTAAAGGTTTAACATTGAAAGAAGTTTTAACGTTCGTTTTTCTGGGGGGGGTTCTATCACATTCGGGGTTTTTTTTTTTTGTTTTTGTTTTTCCTATTTTTATATTTAACATCGTTCATTTGCCTTACGTTAGTTTATTTGTGATTTTTCGATTTTTTAAAGTTTTAACATTTATTTTATATAAAATAATTAATAATTTACTATTTAATATTTAAAAATATGTACTTCGCTTATTCTTATGTTTTGATTCACCCCCCGCCGCCCGAGCACACACACCTCTAAACACCCGGGCAACTCCGGGTACCCCCGCTAGTTACATATAATTCATAATGATCAGCTAATTAGTTTTGGAGTTGATCCAAGACACAAAAAGACATAATCATATATGTCATAATATAGGCTAAGACAGCTCTACACTCGCAGTTAGAGCCAGACAGCCCAGTGGACCTACCACATGTGGTAATTGTGGCACAAAACACCATCAATATAAATGCCCAGCTAAAGGCAAATACTGCCTAAAATGCAATAAAAAGGGACACTTTGCTAAAGTTTGCCACTCTAAAATGGGAGACGAGGGGCACACACGCAGACAGTCATTCCAGCCACAGAGGAAATATAATAAGAATAAAATCCACATGGCAGCAGCACATATGGGTAGCAACGACGACAGTTCCACAGAGGAGCTGTACTTTCACACAGTAAAGGAATTACCGTTAGCGACCACAGAAGCTTTCACAAAACTGAAGATAGGCAACAGCAAAGCCCAAATAGAGGTTGACGCGAAAATCGACACAGGTGCAATGAGCAACCTGTTACCTAAACAGGTATTCAAGGAACTGAAAGGAGTACCACTGGAAAAATCAGCTATAAGGCTAATTGCGTTTGGAGGCTCAACGATAGACCAAGAAGGGACCTGTCGTTTAGGGGTCAGATCCCGCGACAAGTTCGTTAAAGCGACCTTTCACGTGGTGAAATCAAGAGACCCTATACTAATAGGACTCCAAACATCAAGAGAATTAGGGCTAGTCACCCTTAACTTGGCTATAAAAACGGACACAACTCATGTGACGGACAAAGCATCCCGGCCTACTCCCCCGCACGACATGAAACCGGTCCCCGTGCAGGAACCATGTACGATGGGAAACCTTGGAGAAAGGAGGAAAATCATTGAGGAATTTCCAGACGTATTCGACTCCATTGGTTGTCTGCCAGGTGAACACACCATCCATTTAAACCCCGAAGTACCACCAGTTGTCCACCCACCACGTCGAGTCCCAATATCCCTAAAAGGAAAGTTGAAATTGGAGTTGGACTCCTTAGAGGCCCAGGGAATAATTTCCCCTGTAAAGGACCCGACGCCCTGGGTAAACTCATTCGTCTGTACCACTAAAAGGAACGGATCGGTCAGGCTATGCCTCGACCCCCGAGACTTAAATAAAGCAGTGCACAGACCACACTATGCGACTCCGACATTCGAAGACATCACTGCGGAACTAGACAACGCTAGATGGTTCACAAAAGTCGATATCAAGTCCGGCTACTGGCATTTGAAACTGGACGAAAAGTCGAGACGTCTCACAACATTCATTACCCCACATGGCAGATACATGTACAACAGGTACCCCATGGGAGTCAAATCTGCCCAAGATGAGTTCCAAAGAGCCATGCAGGAAAACTTCGGAGACCTCGAAAATGTCCTATCCATATGCGACGACATAGTAGTGTACGGATTCGAGGAAGACGGCAGTGACCATGACAAGGCACTGAGGCAGCTAATGTTTAGAGCAAGGGAAAGAAACTGCAGGTTTAATTCAGAGAAATTTGTGGTGAAAACCTCCGAAATTCCTTTCTACGGCCACATAATCTCAAGAGACGGTGTCAAGCCAGATCCCCGGAAAATAGAGGCGATCACACAGATGCAACCCCCCGAGGATGCAAAGCAGCTCACCAGCTTCCTAGGCCTGGTGAACTACTTGAACAAATTCTCTCCACGACTCGCGGCACTGACAAAACCCCTACGTGAGTTAACATCGAAGAAGAATGACTTCACATGGTCTTCACAGGAGCAACAGGCATTCGAAGAAATCAAAAAAGAGATCGGAAATCATACGACACTCCGATACTTCGACCCTAAAGAACCAATAGTGCTACAGGTAGATGCGTCTTCAATGGGTATAGGCGCGGCTCTGCTACAAAACGACAGACCAGTAGCATTCGCGAGCAAAGCACTTTCCGGACCAGAAACACGCTACTCAAACATAGAGGGGGAGATGTTGGCTATCGTCTTTGGCCTGGAGAAATTTCACAGTTACGTTTGGGGCCACAAAACGACAATTCATACGGATCACAAGCCATTGGAGTCGATAGCATTGAAAAATCTAGCACAAGCACCCCCAAGACTGGCTAGAATGTTATTGAAGGTCGAGGGATATGATTTTACTGTAAAATATACCCCAGGAAAAACAGTTCCAATTGCAGACTGCTTGTCACGAGTAGCACCCAGACCCAGTGGGCACATTGAAGGGATCGATCTCAACGTCCATAGCATGATCTCATACCTCAACTTTGCGCCGACGAGAGTTGAAGATATAAGAGTGGAAACATCCCAGGATCCACTCCTAAAGCAACTTGTAAGCATGGTATTGACCGGCTGGCCTTCCAACCGGGCTGACTGCCCAGGAATTCTCCTGCCATTCTGGAATTTCAGAGATGAGATTGGGGTCCAGGATGGAATTCTACTCAAGAGCCAGAGAATCATTATCCCAGCCTCGTTGCAAAGAGGCATACTGGAAGAGCTGCATGCTTCACACCAAGGAGTAGAGAGAACGAGGTTACGAGCGCGTTCAGCGGTGTACTGGATAGGGTTAAATAAGGACATAGAAGATATAGTCCGAGAGTGCCACACATGCCAGAAATACCAAGCCAGTATCCCGCCCGAATCAATACTCCAGCACGAAACCCCTACGTACCCCTGGCAGTACGTCAGCACAGACTTGTTCACATTGGCAGGGAAAGAATATCTGCTTGTGGCAGATCAGTACAGCCGAAACCCCTTCGTACGACGCCTTCCGTCCGCCTCATCAATATCCGTTATTAGAAGTATTAAGACGATATTTGAGGAACAAGGAGTGCCGGAAATCTTGTACTCGGACAATGGTCCACAATTTACAAGTAAAGATTTCAAGGATTTCGCCAGGACGTACAGCTTCCAACACAGGACATCGTCCCCACATTACCCCAAGTCTAACGGATTCGCCGAAAGAATGGTGGGAACATGCAAGAAAATTTTGACGAAGGCAGGGGAAACTGGTCAAGACAGCTACCTAGCAATGATGGCTTACAGAGCCACGCCACTGTCATCAGACATTAAGTCCCCGGCAGAGTTACTCAACGGACGAAAAATACGGACACCCCTAGTATCCAAGCAACAACTTGGCGATGAGCAGACTAGGACAGCCATACAGAAACAGAAAGATCAGTCTAAGGTCTGCTATGACAAGAAACATAACAGACACCACTCCCACCTACATGCAGGACAGAATGTCTATGTCCAGCAGGAAAAAGCAAAGATATGGGAGCCTGGAAAAATTCAGCGCTCCAGCGTGACACCCAGATCCTACATAGTTGAATCTGAGAACGGTAACACCTATAGAAGGAACAGGCAGTTCCTCAGACCAGCTGGGAGGAGATCAACAACCGCAAATAGATCCGACCAACCTCGCCCCAGCGACTCTCCACCGGATCCCACCCAGAAGGAAGGTCCCCCCCCTAAACAAATCGAACAGCCGACCACCGAACAACACTCCAGCGGCACGCCTCACACCCGAACTGAGAAACTCACCCCCGAATTAAGAAGATCTCAGAGACGAGTGAATGCTCCTCAGAAACTGAACTTATAGGTTACACTATCCTAAAAAAAGAGACAATACCATTACCCTAGAACAATGGAGACAAGCTAAATAATATATTAGAGACTATGTTATCCCTTAATCAGATAAAGGCTAAATATCGCCCTTGGACTATATACATATATATGGAAGGGAAGGGATGTCATAATATAGGCTAAGAGACTATTAGTCGCCTAGAGTTATGCCCCTTGGCCCGTGACGTATGAATCTCGTCCGCCATTGTTTCTCAGTGCAACGTTTACTACTAGACAATAAAGAACGCATTTTACACCACCTTCGAGTCTGTTTATCAATGCTTCCAAAGTATGTATTATCACGACAATATACATATAATTAAATTTTTTGAATCAGCAGTTCAGCGATGTGATTTTTGGAATATGACAGCTTGTCTCAATTTAGTACACGACAAATATAAATTATGCATCTTTTTTTAATAGAAGATAATGTTCGGTAGGAAATTAAGCTGTGTAAGACAGTTACTTGGTCTTTTGGCTAAGATCAAAGTTTAGTATTTGTTCTTAGAATTCAAGCGGTCTCATCTTTCGCCTTTCTCCCTCTAAACAGAAATAGGTCGTAGCGTTACTAATACTAACAAGAAAATGGCGTTTGTTTTTGTTTTGAAAACATAGCCATCATTTGTCTCATCGCTAAATATTTTTAAGCATAATTTTTCCCCCGTTGTCATTTTTGCTTGCCATTTTCGTTACACTCTCGTATTTTACTATTTTTAACACGATAATCGCGTTGGAAACATTTTCATAACGTGTAAGTTAATATTTTAATTTGTACAATACTGACAGTTAATCTTTTAATTTGTACGATACTGACCATGAAGAGTCTCTTATTTAAACTATATAAACGTCGCCATTAAAGCGTGCTGACGTGAAGATCATGTGATATGACTCAGCGTTTTTTCAATTACATATAAATAACATTAGAATCGATTTAAAATTATAAGAATTGTGTAGTATTTAACGTTCAACTGTCACTTCCCCCCCCCCCGGCAGAAAATGGCCAGCTGACCAACTTAGAGTTGATCGTGTGGACCAAAAATTCGATATTTTTCATAACGTTGGAGGTTGGAGCTTTAATATGATACCAAATTTGTCAATTTTTGTTCTGTCCGTCGAAAGTTTTTAGCGGACATACAAACACACTCACATTTTCGCTTTTATATATTAGACTAGCGGGGGGTACCCGGCGTTGCCCGGGTGTTTAGAGGTGTGTGTATGGGGGTGTAAGTAATAACCCTGTTTAAATATTATAAAAAAAACGATGTTAAAAACATCGGAAAAACCAAAACAAAAAAAAACAGCGAAAAGCAGAAGAAAAATGGCATCAACAACACTGTCGGATCGAACCTGCAATCTTAAGATAACAGCGCTGTGTGGGTAGGCGGGGGTAAACTAAAGAATAAGCAAAGTAATAACCCTGTTTAAATTAAAAGAAATAAACGTTGCCCGGGTGTTTAGAGATGTAAAAGAAAAAGGTTTTTTGTCAGGAGGTAGGATTGAACCCGAAGCCTCGAGGCTAAGGTGGGAAAACAAATACGACCCCTTACACCGACGCCAAACAGACAAAAAACAAGGAACTGACAAAATGAAACGTTTAAAAAACCAGCAAGTTAGACTAACATCAACGTTTTCTAGGTCAAACATGACGTCATCGTCGCAGTAGAAAAAAGGAAAATGAAGCAACGATTTTTTGCTACTCCCTCCCTGTACAAAACTGGTCATTTTAGAGTGAAGGAATTAATGTTTTTGGCCAATTTTTCGAGATTTGTCGTCTAAAATGTGGGACTTCAAAATGATACCAATCTCGTGAATATCTGTAGCCTCTGTCGAAACTTTTTGCAAGACATACAAACACACATACATACATAATACATACACACATTTTCGCTTTTATATATATAGACTAGCGGGGGCGTACCCGGCGTTGCATATGTTTGGAGGTGTGTGTGGTTGGGCGGGGGTGGGGGGTGTTAATGAAAACATAAGAATAAGCGAAGTAAAAAAAAACAAAAAAGAAAATAGAAAAACGAATGTTAAAACTTATCTGAAAAGTAAAGCGGGGGGGGGGGTACCCGGGCGGTGGGTGGGTGGGGGTCATCAAAACATAAGAATAAGCGAAGTAAATATTTTTAAAACTTAAAACTTAAAAAAATCGAAAAAAAAACAAAAAAAACTAACGTAAGGCAAACGAACGATGTTAAATGTAAAAATCGGAAAAATAAAAACAAAAAAGAAAACAGAAAAACGAACGTTAACACGTCTTTAAAAAAATCTGAAAAATAAACACCAAAAAAAAAAACACGTGAAAATGGCTTAAATAGGCCTGTTTCAATATGAAAATTCAAAAAATCGGTGGGTACCCGGGTGTTTTTGGATGTGTGGTCGGTCGGGGGTGGGAGGGTTTAATGAAAATCTAAGAATAAGCGAAGTAAAAAAAAAAAAGAACGAACGTTACATGAAAAATGGCTTAAATAACCCTGCTTCAATATTTAAATTTAAAAAATCGAAAAAAAAAAAAGACATCTCACACTATGCTTCGAACCCAAAACGTTTAGATAATGACCCAACGCTCTAACCAACTCAGCTAACACGACGTACATGAAATTGTGTCAGTTCTTCAAATATTTAAACTAAATCAGGTTATGACGTCGTCTGACGCATGCGTAGAACCGATCTCGTCATGGGAGGATGGTTTTTGCTGACCCCCCCATCCTGTAGAAAAGTGCTGATTTCAGGGTGAAAAATTAACGTTTTTGGCCAATCTTTCGATATTTGTCTGGCGAAGGATGGGGCTTTCATATGAGACCAAATTTATGAAATTTTTTTCTGTCTGCCGAAAGTTTTTAGCAGATGTACAAACAAACATACATACATACATGATAATTGCAACGTCTTGTCAGACGAGTGCCACTCCCTCAGTCACTGAAAGTCCATGAGCCCGAAGATAACCTTTTCTTTTTTTAGTCCTGCCAGCGAATTCACACGCTCAAGCAGACATGACATTGAAGACGGTCCTTGGCATACATATATATATACATATACACACATACATACACATACATACCCATAAATATACATACATGCACACATCTATACATCCATATATACATACACAATACATATAAGACATACATACAAACATATACATATACACATGCACACACATATACATACATATGCATACACATATATACAATCATATACAAATACATACACACATATACATACATATTCATATACATATACGTACACATGTATGGACATATACATACATGCACATAAAGTTACCTACATATATCTACACATATATATATGCACCTATATGCATACATATATATGCATATATGCATATACATATACATACATACACACAAATATATAGGTATATACATACAAACACACATAAACATATATACACAAAAAATAAATAAATAAATAAAGATATATACACACATACATATATACATACGTATACAAATAGGTATACATACACATACATACACTAGTACATATATTGACATGATGATTGCAACGTCTTGTCAGACGAGTGCCACTCCCTATGAAAATTAAAGACCATTATCAGAATCGAGCAAGTAGCACAACATCTATAACACAACTTGCCACTCATTTTGGAAAAGATTGCCTTACAAATGATACTGAGAACCCAAACAAGCCTGCCACTGACATAGCCCAGAAAAGTCGGAAAAAATACACTAGCCAGTTCCATAGTGTTAAAACAGAAGAATGGACCAACCATAAACGGGCAAAATACCTACCGACTGAACTATCCCAAGAATATATTGATAGGGATGGTTCCCTGGACTGGCTCAAAAGAGGATCCCTCCATTACGACCAAGAGAGGTTGATATTGGCTGCACAAGACCAGGGCCTCATGACAAACGCCTTCAAAAAGACGTGTGGTCTAAGCAACAATAATAAATGCAGGTTCTGTAGCACTGAGGTTGAGAGCGTGGGCCACCTGATTTCTGGTTGCAAAGTCCTACTTGGAGACGGTTATTGTACAGATCGCCATAACGGAGTTTGCAAATACCTTCACTGGAAGATATGTAAGAAACTCAACATTCAGTGTAGTAAAAACTCCTGGGAACATATACCCGAACGAACAGTTGGGAATGACAACTACACTATTCACTATGACTACATAATCCCTACTGCTACATATCTTGAAAATGCAGCTGTTAAACCAGATATAGTGATTTGGGACAGAGCAAACAAAAAAGCGACCGTAATAGAGGTCAGTGTACCCAATGATACAGGGCTTAACAGAGTTGAGAGGGAAAAGATTACAAAGTATCAAGGACTTATGTATGATATGAAACGAAATTGGAAATTAAAAGACGTTTCAATTATACCAGTCATCATAGGTGCAACTGGGCTTATGAAAAAAAACTTTAAAAAGTACATAGCAAGCATACCCGGTGAACCAAGTGCAAGTGAAATACAAACGATTGCACTGAAAGGGACAGCTAGAATCCTGAAAAGATCTCTTGGTTGGACTCACTAAAATAGGGGTAAATGTCAGACATCTGGTTGGATGTCCCATCCCCTAGAAGAAAAAGTTTAAGAAAAATGAAAAAAAAAGAGACACTAATGACGGTCATTGTTATACATACATATATATACACACACGCACACATACCTATGTACACATATCACACACATATATACATGCGTACATACACAATACACAATACTCACACCTACATATACATACACACACATGCAAACATAAACAAGACGGTCATTGGTATACATACATATAAATATATACATGCATACATACATACATACATGTCTATAATCATACGCTCATATATACCCAATACACAAACATACATATACATACCCACATTTATAAATACACATATACATACATATACATCCACAAATACAAATACATACACTTACAAATACATATACGTACATATATGCACATATGTATACATACACTTACCTACATATATATTAACATCCATATATATGCATTCATACACATACACACATACAAGCACACATACACATACATATACATACACGCCTGCATACATACACATACATTCATATACACACATACATGCATACAAACATATATAAATGTATATATGTACACACACAACCATATATACACATAGACACATATACATACATATACACATAGATATAAATACATATAAACTCGCATGTACATATATAAATGTACACACACACATGTAAATATACGTTAACATATACATACATAGATACATATTATGATGGCAGATGAATTTTTACATGCATCCAGCATTACAGGCGTACACCCATCAGAATTTTTTTTTTTTTTTTTTATCGCCACAGGACTTTTTTTTTTTTTTATATAATAGACAAATGCCTGAGGGAGTATCTATACAAAGATGATGTTACAGAGTTTTAGCTTTGTACGACAGCTAAATCTCTCTCTCGGTTCAAAATGTTGACATCCAGCAACAAGCAAGAGCAAGATAGCCAGCAACAAGTCAAACTGCAGACCAGCTTAATGCGGGTACTGGTCTCCTGCTTTGTTTTAGTTTTTTAAATAAAAAGTTTAGTTGAGACAGACACTTTTGGAATAGGAAATGACGATGATATAAACAAATTCGCACATTTTTTTCACAAATAAAAGCATCGACGGATAATCAAAAATATAAACACAGTCCAACCGACATATTAAAGACGCTTACTTTTTTTCTTTTTTTTTTAAATAAAAAGTTTTGTTGAGACAGACACTTTTGGAATAGTAAATGACGATGATATAAACAAATTCACACATTTTTTCACAAATAAAAGCAGCGACGGATAATCAAAAATATAAACACAGTCCAACCGACATATTAACATACATACATACATACATACACACACACACATATGCATATATAGAATGATGGCAGATCAATTATTACATGCTTCCAGCATTTCAGTGCTACACACGTGACACTTTTTTCCATCGCCACGGACAATTTTTATAGACAAATGCCTGAGGAAGTATCTATACAAAGATGATGCTACAGAGTTTTAGCTTTGTACGACAACTAAGTCTCTCTCTCGGTTCAGAATGTTGAGATTCAGCAACAAGCATCAGCAAGATAGCCAGCAACAAATCAAACTGCAGACCAGCTTAATGCGGGTACTGGTCTCCTGCTTTATATTTATTTATTTATTTATTTATTTTAAATCAGAGATTTGTTTCACCCAGAGGGGTTGCCTTAACAGGGCTTTTGTGACTCCTCTCCACCCCACACACATATCGAAGTAAACATATACACGTACACATACAAGCATGCATACAAACAGATGCACGCAAACATACATATGCAAGAACAAACACACATGAAACATGCACATACACACATACATTCATACATACATGCATGTACATACATATGCACACACACGTACACATACACGTACATATAGAATATATATGAAGGAACATTTATGATGACGATGATGGTTGTTACGAATAGGTGAATTCAACATGAATAAAAGAGTAAAACAATCCCAAATACACAGAACATAGAATAGAGAGACGTTCGCTTCGCCTGTAGTACAGCTTTTAAAATGAACACACATTGAGGATACATACATACATTTTCGCTTTTATATATATATATATAGATTAAATAGAATCCACTATAATGCATTTCGGTTTCTTATAAAATAGGTCATCTATTATATTGAATTACTTCATCAAATAAAAACCTACAGAAAATTATTTCTTTAAAAAATATAATTTTCTTATTAAATTGTATCAATCAGAAGCCATTTTGGTTTCTTATAAAATAAGTTAAATATTTTAATGAATTAATTCATAAAATTTTATTTTTCTAACTTTAAATTACTTTGCTGTTTCTCTTGTATAATTATGACAAACAACATAACTTATGGGAAACGCCGGGTAGGAAAAGCTAGTATTTAATATAATGATATAATAAATACTGACCCAATGAGTCATGGGCGTTCTAGGATTTTATCTACTTCCTCTTCAAATGGTTAGACACCGGGGCAGGTGTAGTTTTAAGAAGCCGATGCACTAGGATAAATATATTTTGCTTTATAAAAAATGCTTCAGCAGTCCCGTTGGCATTCTCTGGTAGAGGCGCCTCAGGCGATGAGTAATAAACTAACTTCTCAGAGAGAAAGTAAAGCCTACGAGGGTGGACCTTCTAGAACAAAACAGAATTAGTTTAACAGCAACAAACCTGTTGCTGGACAGTGTCGAGGACTTATCCCTGACTGGTCCATAGAAAGTATGGGCAGCCTAGTATCTTGTTTGTCATCTGCATAATAGATGACATAATAAAAGGCACCAGAAGTTTGGTTACCATGGTTACACGGTACATTTTATAGATATAGAATTTATGTATAAACGTTTTGGACAATTCAAAAACCAGTGGGCAGTCTACACTAAGAAAAAGGGAGGTTATGAGGTTTTTACTAACCTTCTCTTTTATTTCATTTCTTTATTTATTTTTTCTTTATTTATTTTTATTTATTTATTATTATTTTTTTACTCATTTTCACCCCAAACAAATCTTATTGCAACTTGGAATGCAAGGGGTTACTATTTGGGAACGTGTCTGACAGGAGACTATGGAGATTTGAGCAGTAAGGTTTGTTCACATTAAATTTAAACTAGTAATGCAGCAATGTAGTACAGTCAGGGGAGCAGGAAACAGGGAGGGAATTCCAAAGTTAACCATCCGAGAAAAGAAACTATACGAATAGAAGGCTTTCCAACACCAAGGGATATCAGCAGTGAAGGGGTGAGATTTTGATGCTTATTGAGTTATGTACGTCGAAGGGGCACAAGTGCAATGAGTTCATCAGAGGGCATTCCATTAAAGGACATGTAAAACAGACAGAGATGCAATTTCATTGAAACCATTTAGGGATTTTTTTTAAGTAGGATAAAGGCATAGAGTGAATGCAATATTTTAAGTATAAATGGTCAACATTGTGTGACTATTGATCCCCTTCCCCCCAAAACTATTAGAGCTTTTTACCTATTTAAAGGAATGTTGCGATTGTTTTGTAGCTAACAAAGTTTAGACTTGGGTGTCCAAAATGGGAATTCTTAAAATCATTTTTGTTCATGTCTCTTTGCACATACAAGCGTCTGAATTAATAAAAACAAATTTTTAAAAACTGTGATCCAATCAGATGCATTTTTCTAGATTTATAAAAATTATATTTTGAGCCATCCCGAATGCTATAAAAGGCCAGATTTTTCTTCAATAAATAGTTGAGTCAAAATCTACAGCAGAGCTAAGATCTATGTTGTCTCGGCAACGTTCCCCCTCTTTTACCCCTCTATCAGGCAAAAGGTAGCCGTGGCTTGGGGTTTCTATCTTAACTCACGCATACACTAACTAATACAGAAACAGACAACTCATTAACTTTTCTCATTATCGTCTGATCATCAAAAAAAAAAATATATATATATAAACTTATTCATTTCAAATACTCCTATCTTTTCTCACTGAAATTTCTTTCTACAATGAAAACAAATAAAAGTTGATTCTTATTAACAACTTTTAATGAAATGTAATTTTTGTAACTGACTGGGAAGTTTTGATTACGATTTTTAAAACCCGTGGATAATTTATGACCCTTAAATTATCAACTCAGACTTTTTCAATATCTCAGTTACTGAACCCTCCTTAGTACACAAAGACTATAAAAATATCAACAAACATTCTTTGTTTTTCTATCTGTGTCAACTTTTATTTTAAACATAAATAAAATATCTTTTTTGTGAATTTATTTTTGAACTCGTTATTTTGCTTGTTAAACATTTCTCTCAAATTTTTGAAGCAATTTTCATTAAAAATGTCTAAAATCGCCTGCAAAATCTTCCTTCTCTTCAATTGGAACACTTAAAAATAGAAATCTCCAAACTTTATAATTAGATAATTTAAATGACTGAATGCGAATTTTCTTTCCTTTATCACGTTTATATTACAGCACATATAGTTATAAATATAGTATACATAATATATATATATATATATATATATATATATATATATATATATATATATATATATATATACAGTATACATAATATATATATATATATATATATTGTATTTAACCGTATGTACTGTAATATAAAAGTGATAAATATATATATATATAAACATATATATATATATATATATATATAAACAGGTATATATATATATATATATATATATATATATATATATATATATATATATATATATATATATATATATTATAATTTATTATCGTTTTATCTGTTTAGTTATACAGGTTTCTGTTCCTGAATCATATCAATGATCCAGCAACTTCGTCAGACTTTAACAAAAGTGGTTATTATGATTTGAAAAAACGATATCAGAAGAAGACGAAGGAAAAAGGGGGATCACAATTCTGATTTGACAACATTTAATTTTAAGATTTAATAATTAAATAAACATAGAAAAGTGGAAAAATTGAGTTTAAAGACGTCAGCCAGATACCATACGGATCGGAGTATAGGGAAAGGAGAGAGAGAGGGGGTGTGGAAAAGAAGAAAAGAGGAAAGGATGTAAGATGCTAAAGACTTTGGAGGCCGGGGTAGGGAGGGAGAAAGAGAGAGGTAAGGGCTGGAAAAAGTGAAATACAAGTAGAACAAGTAGCTATTACTAGTGGACTGTCGGGTTGTAGCAGTGTCATATGAAATTTGACACGTTAAGGATTTATGCAGATTGGGGGGGGCGTTGTTCGCAGTAACTAAGATGCGCCCTCTTCAAGTAAGCTGTTACGTCCAATTTAAGTGATTTACCTATCTAAATGCATTTGCTATAAAAGGTCTCTAAAAAATAAAGTAAATTAAATTAAATTAAAAATTGAATAGGTATAAAATCATAAAAATATGCATGTAGGTAGATATAGATAATAATAATAATAATAATAATAATAATAATAATAATAATAATAATAAATATAATAATAGAATGATAAAAATAAAAATAATAGTAAAAATGAAAGTAAAGGAAATTGCGTAATATTTGTTCAGTAACAGTGTAGATACAGGGCGTATAAGATAAAAGTATATATATTGTTACGGACCGGTATGAAACTGAGTCGGGGTGGATGTCTCCTGGTAAGAATCTTATGACTCTAGGTCAGCGCTTCACCCTATGTTGTCCATAACACAATATATAAATAAAAATAAAATAATGACAAGTAAAGTGTCGGCCACGATTTGTGACCTATTTGACACGTTGTCTGAGGTTCTCATTAGCACATTTTGTTCCGAACGATTCAAACTCAAAGCAAGAATGACACAACGCTAAAATTTTAAAACACGAATTTTATTCAACATCCTTAAATTTAATATCACACCGCAATAGGTTGGGGTGAGGTCGGATGATACAAAAGGAAACATCATAAAAGAAGGAAAAGAAAACAAGGTGACAAACAAAAAAATAATATAAGAAAATGTATATATCATTTCATTATGGTATGACATTTCGGCCAAGGACAAGGAGCGGGGATATCGGGATGGGGAAATCATAATAGTCACTTAACTTTATCCAATTGGACTTTCGTGTTTCATAATGTCTCCGCAAAGTTCATCATTCGTGAGATTTTTCCTGTTTGGTTACTTGTTGGATGGGGACGTCCGTCGACATGACGATATTTTAGTTCGTTGCAACTCTCTGCTTATTCATATTTAATATCTTCGCCGTGAACATATATATATATTCCATTTTTATTTTAATGAACAGAATCAAAGAACGAATAGGTAATAAATACAAATTTCAAAAAATTATAATATATATATATATAAGTTCATAAGTCTTTTTTTCCTTTCTCTTTTTTATCCCAATAACAAAAAAGTAAGACAAATTCACAACATAAATGACAAACCTTTAGTTAACGCTGGTCAACAACAAATATATTTTTCATTTCATATTTCTCATAGTGTTGTCTTTTTTATCAGCGGAGTTGCATAGATGTCTTTCCTTCTTGAAATCTTTTCTGCAACTAACTTGAGTCTCACTTCTTAATAGTTAACTTTTTTGGTGGAAACGCTGATTATATTTTTCTGTATTTTTAAGTTTATCAACGTTTTTCTTTTTTTTTTCCTCATCGCTTTCGCCGTTACTGTCGTTGTCATGGTGACGATTCAATTGGTTGTTTTAATTCCTTCGTGTATTGGAATTTTAACCACTAAATTCATTTATTTTTATTAATACGATATTGACATATCCCAATATCGTCATAATAGAGAGACATGAACATACATGTGAGAATATGTAAATATAATAGTAATTAGTAAGTAAGCGGGGGGTAGTTGAGTACCTGTACAGATAAATGTGTCAATGATAAAAGATAACTGAATGAATGAATAGAGGGTGTAGGATAGATAGTATATATATATATATATATATATATATATATATATATATATATATATATAATTTTAATGAACAGAATCAAAGAACGAATAGGTAATATATACAAATTTCAAAAAATTATAATATATATATATATATATATATATATATAAGTTCATAAGTCTTTTTTTCCTTTCTCTTTTTTATCCTAGAGTTGCATAGATGTCTTTCCTTCTTGTAATATGGCACAAGGGTATGGGAAGGAGGAGAGTATATTAGGAAATATATATAGAAATGTATAAGTGGAATACATATTAGGAAGAAGAGGGGGCGTCCATAAATAAGTAGGTGAATTGGTAACATAATTAATTTACGAATATTCAGGAGGATTTTAGGTTATATTCCTAACAAGTAGGGAGGGAATGTGGGTTCTAGATGCTTACATCGTTAATAGTTGGATGGGACGATGGTTTTAGGTAGGTATAATTATAGAGTTTGGGGAGGGGTCAAGTATGTTTTATGGAGGTTAAATACTTTACTTACAGCTCTAGGTTGAAGTATTTGATTTTAACTACATTATAAAATACATTATAAACTATTCCATGCCCGTACTTAAATAGGGATATCTATATAATAAGACATATACACATGTATATAAGCACAATATTTTCCAATAAACTGGGGACATTGTGTTAGGAATAGGTGGGTAAATTTAACTCAAAAGAGCAATGGACGTAGATTACTAGGTAATTGTATGGTAGAAAGTTCAGTGGAGTTGTAATTGGTAGTATTCGGAGATATAGGTTATTTTGTTGGATTTAGGAGGATATGGTGAAAGGTTAGGGTAGGATATATTATAGGGAGAATGGAGTAAGAGGATTTAAGTGTGTAGATGTTACAGTAATTAGTTGTATGTGATAGATGGTTGTACTGGGTGTATGGTTTGGCAGATAAAAAAAACGTTGTCTGAGGGATGTTTCAGAAAGGTGCGTAATTGCTAAGGGGGTGGGATTTGTAATGCCGACAGTTTATGGAAGTTTCATGTTTCCTATTAAGTAATTTATCTCTACACTGCGTATCAAATTATTAACGAGTTTACATTTTTTTAAATATTTAAGGAACTAGTGAATAAAAATCCATGAAAATAAAAGTATTTAAAGCAGTATTAGCAGAAGATAGGAATATCTGTTGATTTCAGTGTGTCAAGTTATTAACGAGGTTGAGAAAAAAACACAATATGCCCATAACTTGTTTATTGAAATAATTTTCAAACCTTAAATGAACTAGGAAAATGCTTAGAACACAATAACTACATAGCAATTTCTACGTCGACATAATTAGTAGGGGATATGCGATCCTTTTTTTATGAATGACTTGTAAAAGACGTTGGTCCACAGAATTATTCAAATTTGTGATTTCCTCAACAGTTATTCCTCGCGATACTTCTTGGAGATCATCCCAAAACTAATCTTTGCTCTTAAATTGGCATCCACTAGCATAGAGGCGTCGCTTCATGATACTCCAAAGGTTCTCAATTTGGTTCAAATATGGTGAATTCGCAGGCCATTCCATCTTCCGTAGCCCAGAGAACTCCAGTTGTTGCAAATGCTCTTTGCTTTTGTTTGCTGCATGCGAGGGAGCATTATCCTACATAAAAATAATGGTTCTTCTGAATCTCAACCTTTGCTTCTTCAGCGATGGTTCAAAGTGCTGCTTCAGAAAATCTGTGTAAGCATTTGACGTCATTTTTACACCTTCTGGGGCTATCCATGGGCCAACTAAAGTCCTCCAATAATCCCAGCCCAAATCATTATCACACCACCACCTTGTTGGTGCCTTCAACGCTGGTGACGATGTCGTCCATCTAGGACTCATCCCTTGCTCGAGCCATCTGGGCCATCAAGAGTGACACGCACTTCATCCGTGGAAAAATCTGTTTTCATGTTGCCCTCTGCCCATTTCAATCGGTTTTGTATGTGATGTTGCTTTAATGAGGGCTTTGTCACAGGCTTAACAGACTTTGCCACTTCTTTCAGAAGGCGACATTGAGTACTTTTTTAGACATTCTTCAATCTGGCTTGGTCAAAACTTCTCGACTTGTCTGCCCAGGGTTCTTAACAACTTCACGTTAAATTTGGAGTAGAGAACGGCGTGAAACAACTCTAGATTTACCTTTATCAGCTCTCTTACGTACTTTGTAGGGTCCTTGACAAAATTCGTCACGGTTTGATGGTACATTCCTATAATTTTCAATATTTCGAGGGTAGTTTTACCTTTTGCTAGCTGTTTTGTAATAGTACTCATTTCAGAACTACTCAAACCACCTTTACGACCCATTTTATTGACCAAAAAAACTGCCTTGTTAATAATTTGACACACTCGTGAATTCAACAAATATGATGGCAAGTTGTTTACATTGCGTGAAACAGTACGAAAATTTCACAGTACGTGCAGCTCAGCATTGCCAACATCTCCAAAGCTTTTAATACGAAACTACCGGGAAGTTTCTAAAACTGGTAAAAAAATGTTATCTCGCTAATAATTTGACACGCAGTGTATGGAAAAGTTAAAGATTTACATATGTTAAATTTTTAAGGATTTCCCAATTCATGGTTGATGTACGATTATTTTGGATTAGATGTAAATAGTGGGAAGTTAGTGAGGTTTTGTTAGGATGGTTGGGGGTCTGTAAATGAGCATTCATGTACTCTAAATCTGTCTTTAAAAGAGGTGCCGGCCAGACCAATATAGTATTTGTGCTGTTTGGGTTTTCTGTGGAGGCAATTGTAGCTTTATATTAGTAAAAATTATTGATTAAGTGGGCATTCCGATTGTTGGTGCAATTACAATTAGTATTGCTAATGTTGTTTGTATTTTTATCCTTGTTAAGTATCTTCCTATTATGTTTCTTGATTATTTTTTCCAAGTTATCAGTACAGCTGTAGCTAAGTTTAATTGTGTTTTTATTAAAGAGTTTGTGTAGTGTGTGATAAGGTAAGAAGTGGGTGTTTCGTTTTGACCATTATACTGAAAGGGGAGGGTTAAACCAAATGACTTTTCTAGATCAATTTTTCTTGTTTAAAGTATTTGAGGAATTCAATTCAGTGTAATTAATCGTGGGATTTGACTATCCACTTTCCTTAAGAGAATTTTCATAGAATAGTTTATGTTTGTTGAATATTTCAGGTTTAGAGGAATTAGTGCTAAGTCTTTTTTTCGACAGATTCGGGGATATGTTTAATGATATGTTGCAGGTGGTTCGATAGTGGGTGTATATAAAGTGGGTAGGTATTATCTTTGGTGCAGGGTTCATATGAGTTATTTGAGAGGCTGAGAGTTATATCGAGAAGGTTGACAGTTTTTACATTAGACTTAATATCTACTTTTAGGCATATTCTATTCATTTCCGTACTTAATGGTTTTTTATTTTCTCACGTTTAGGGCCATTTGAATTTTCGCCTACGATAAAGCCATCGTCTCTCTATAGTCCTATGTTTTTGGTATTTATATTTTTTGTGAGATTGTACGGAATAAAAAGACCAACTAGATCAGTTACTTCTGCTGAGTCTAAGGAGCCCATCGAGAGGTCAAATGATCCGGATTGGGTCATTGGGTGTCTTGGCTAATTAAGACTGTTTTCCTAGATTTTTAAAAAATGTTTATTTCGGATAGTTGTAAGCCGGAAAGTAGAGAGACGAAATCTAAAACTTCCTCAAACAGGTCCTTTGATATGGAAGGATAATAGCTTTAAATATCGAACTGGATAAAAGCGGCCCTTTTTTTATTTTGGATATTATTTAACCATTTAATGGTGTCATTAGTGTTAATCAGTTGGTTTAATTCATATTTTGTTTTAATTTGTAGATTGATTCTTTCTAGTATTCTTTTGCTTATTCTTCCTATTTCAGGCTTAGTGGGGTTTATAAGTCTAGTTTGGGGTTTTGTTTAAAAATTGGGTTTATGGTTCTTAAGTAGAATCTAGGCTCCTTTTTTAAAAGTTTTCCGACTCTGTTACTAATGTTGAGTGTGCCAGTAATGGTTTTGCTATATTAATGTCCTTAATTAGATCTATATCTAATTTTTATAGTTGTTGATAATGTTTTCTTTAAGTAGTTTTAGGTTCTTTCATTTTTACTATTATTTTATTCTATTATTATTACTTTCTGTTACTATTATTATTATTATTATTATTATTATTATTATTATTATTATTATTATTATTATTATTATTATCTATATCTACCTACATGCACCCTACTCGTTCTACTGTATTTTCCTTTTTGGTTTAGCTCTTACCTCTCTCTTTCTCCCCCCCCCCTACTCCGGCCTCCAAAGTCTTTAGCATCTTACATCCTTCCCTCTTTTTTCCTTTTCCACCCTCTCTCTCTCTCTCTCTCTCTCTCGCCCTCTCTTTCTCCTAATTCATATTATATCTTTTTATAATAGACCAAATAATTACTCTGGTTGATTTTCCCGTTTATTTCTTTTGTTTGTTTTTCTTTCTTCCAGGCGATATATATTTTTCTTTATCAAGCTCTGGCGAGACTTCTGAGTTTTTGGCATTTTATAGTTTCTCTCACCTTGGTTCGATATATATATCTTTATGACTGACAAATGAGAAAAGTAAAAGATAAACCAACTTTTAGTTTTACGCTGGTGGACAACAAATATGGTTTTCCTTTTCATATTTCTTAACGGTCAACTTTCTTTGAAAGAGATGCTAGACACATTTTCTTTTCTTCTTTTTTTTATTTTTCTCTTCAATGTCCTCGTCATTGATGTCATGGTAACGGTTCACTTGGTCGTTCTAACTCCTTCGCGTCTTGGAATTTTAACCATTAAATTTATTTACTTTTATTAATACAATATTTACATATCTCAATATCGTAACAATATATATATATATATATATATATATATATATATATATATATATATATATATATATATATATATATATATATACTAGTAGTTCAGCCCGGCTTTGCTCGGGCCCTATGTACTGTTCATAATTAATGTGCATATATATATATATATATATATATATATATATATATATATATATATATATATATATATATATATATATATATATAAAATGAAAATTACAATTGAATTTACCAAAGTGATCCAAGATGGTAAAGTTAAAGTAAATTATAAATATTAAAGAATTAATATTTATAAAATTATCTCAGCCAGATATAAAAGCTCGATAAAACCAAATAGGAAATAGAGCTTATAATATGAGCAAACAGTTAATAAAATATGTTAAAAAACACTTTGAAATGAGTTAAAAATATATTTAATCTGAAAAGGAAACACTAGATAAGTGGATAGTCCTTAATCCGCGGAGTTTCGAAGAAATACTTTCCTTCTAATCAGACGGTAGGAATTAGCAAAATGCGGGATCGGATTTTGCATGCAGAGGTATTTGATGAAACAACAAGTAAGTCAAAGATCTTACTTGAAAACAAAATAAGTTAAGCAGAGAGAATTTGGTATAGAAAAAGGTGATTACACATGAATGGATAGTCTGGTGGAAGATAAAAAATCCAGTGACGGTAAAATCCAAATGTAAAACTTCAGGAAAGTTAAAAGTATTTCCATTTGTACCAGTAAAATCCACGGAAATCCCGTAATTGGAAGAAGATGGTCCATAATAATCCAAAGGAATAATTCACAAAAATGTGTACAAGGAAAAAAATAATATTAATAAAAGAAAAATAAGATGTGCTTTTCACTCTACTTCCGAGACATAACTATAAATAAAAAAGATCTGGGAAGAGAAAGGAGAGAGAAAAAAAAATGATAAAGTTAAATATAAAATATAAAATAAAGGGAAACAAAAGTCAAAATGACCCAGACAGAAAATGTTAAAGGCGTGAAAATATATATAGGGCAAAATAATATAGGTCAACTGAAATGTACAGGTCATCACTTAAAAAAATGTCAGCAAGAGTTGTTAAACGACACTAAAAGGAAAATAAAAAAGGAAAATAAAAATAAATAAATATATAATAAATAAATAGAAAATAAAGAATAAATAAATAAATAAATAAAATATAATAAAAAATGAAATATAAAATATAATATATAAAATAAAATAAAATAAAATAAAATAAAAATAATTTTTTTATTTTATTCTTATTTTTTTTTTCTTTGGATAAAATAAAAACGTTAAACTTGAAGATTGCCATTTTGGTTTAATATAAAATCAATGACGTCACTTACTTTTATCGTATTATCTGGAAGCAGTTGCTCAATTTTGTTCTCCAATGCACTCTGTAAATAAAAATAAAGCAGAGATAATAATATTAAATACGTCAAATACAATTCTAACCTTGCAAGCCGGTAGTAATCAAGATAAACACGGTGGTTATAGTTAACAAAAAATGTATTAGCTAAAGTATGTTCTAGAAGTACATGTCATGATTCATATTAATTTCGTTCCTTCCCACTGCAGGAAGATGTCACACAAGATCAGGAAGATGGGAAAAGTCAAACCAGCGTCTCTAAAGGAGGAGCTCTCTGACCTTTTTAAAATTGCCTAAGCAGCCCATTGGCATTCACTCAGAGAGTAAGCAATAAACTTACACTACCTGAAAGATGAGAGGTAAGGCCCGGGAGGATAGACCTCCTAGGAACACACAGAACTATTCCTCAGCCCGCTAGATAAAAGGCCATGGAAATTATTCAGTTTCTACTATGTTGAGACAGAAATTGTTAAGGTCGAAACCTCAGCTGGCATGTGACTGCTTTGCGACAACATCAAATAAATGGTGTGAACCGATACTTATTGTCCTGAGGTCAGTTCACTATTCCTAAAATAGGTAGATTAGCTTATTCCATAATATCTATGCTTGTTGGTAACAAAAAACGCAACACAACTATGGCAGCACCTTGAAGAGCATTCATAATTTTTTCTCTCTTTTGATCTGGAGCACACGATATAATAATGGGAAAAGTGATTGGTTACTTTTAACACCTCTAAAACAAAGTTGTCTTTATTCACCAACAATGCTTGCTTCAACTGAGATAAATGTCTCTTTCCTTGAGGAAGACTATTGCTTTGATAAGTTCCTAGGATTGACCATTACTCTAGATCTGAAATGTAAGACTTATATCCAATCTGTTGCTAAAATTACTAGAAAAGTGGTTGGATCATTCCAATGCTCTCAATGGATGGTCACCTTTAATGCATTCAATATCAAACTCCTATCTTTTAACGCTCTTATCCCCAGCTGACACCAATTGAAATGAAGCCAGAACTTATTATGCATTATTACTAATGGAGATTTTGTATCTGTCTGAAGTCAGAAATATACTATTACTTCTACTAATAATGAAGATTTAGTATCTGTCTGTCTTAAGCCGGAATTATACTATTTCTTTTATTACCATTACTGTCCAAGAGGGAGAGGCTGATGGTTGGTGGACCAGCTTGTTGAATAATGAAGCTTGGGCAATATCAGGTTTCCTGGGAAAATAGCAGAAGAAAGAGTTACAGATTCTGAAAGACGTCAATACTAAAACAAAGAGACAATGGAATTCCAACTTATGTAATGATAATAAAAAACGAATGGTTTTGAGTGAGAGTAGACGAGTTACAAGACGAGAGATGATCGCCAGTCAGCCTGTGACCCGCCACCTCCATCTCTCTTTGCAACCCCCACACGCTCCCAGTGTCAAATAAACGGCATTGTTTTCATAAAACCGACGTTTTATTTATTGATAAACAAACATATATTCGACGAGCGTTAGTGTTGTCAAAGTACAGAGAAAACAGATTGATAAAAACAAGTATATACTTGCACATGTGAAAAACACACAAAGCGAGTTTATGCACACAGTTCAAGACAGACTCGATTTGTTATATATATGTATATATATATATATATATATATATATATATATATATATATATATATATATATATGACCTAACTGACTAAAGAGACCTTTAAATGCACAAAAATAGGTCCATGGACTGGTCACAGTTTCTTGAAGATTAATTGAAGCAATTAAAATAAAAATGGTTACTTACTGTCCTTTTAATCATTTGATCAATTTTACTTTCCAACAGATGAATCTGCCCGGTGTCCTGTTCAAAAAAGAAAAAAAATGTCATATAAAACTTTCAGCAACAAATAAGAAGTGGTTTTAATCTCGTCATTATTGCTGTTTTGTCTAGTGATTGCTATAGAAATCAACTTCTTTTCATGATGAAAGGGGACACAAGGAGACGTTCGCTGAGAGTTCTTTTCAAGGTTTTATTTTGGAGAGAATTAACTCCAGAGAGAGACTAATGTTATGTTAACTAATTACTTATTTCCTTAATTAACTTTTTAACATAACTGAAATGAGTGACACAGACAGACAGAGGCATTGAAGAAACATTTCGCTTAGGTTATTCTACATTTTTGGTGGTGTCTCATTCACACGGCTTCCACACAGAGACTCATTTGCAAACGTTTGTTTTGCTTAGCTCGAAAACGTTACGTCATTCGTTATCTTTGACTCTGTTTTGTCTACAGAGTGTAACCTATTCTAATAGTTTGGTTCCTCGAACAACTAGACTTTTGAATTCTTCCCTGCTACCTGCTTCCCTGACTACAATGATATGCAGAAGTTTAAATGTAACATAAACTAACATCTTGTTAATCTATCCAACGCATGACACCAAATAGAAGCCCCTTACATCCATGTCGTGATATACTTTGTTACTCTCCCTTGCCTTAACTTTATGTCACTCTTTTCTGGAAATTGTTGTGGTCGGAAAAATTGTGATGGCAGGATCATTGGATAGCACAGTAAGTAGTAGACAAGCTCATTGTATTTTAAACACAATTTATTTGTGAAAGAAACATTAAATTATTTACAGAATGATATTCAGTGTCCAGCGATGCCGCCATCTTGTTTGGCTTCCCTCAGTAGAACTCTCCAATCATTTTAAGGACTTATAAAGGGTGATAACTTTATTTATTTAAAGTTATTTTCCTTTTTTATCGTTATAACACCCCCCCCTTTGAAATGTGATGCGTGTAGGATGTTTGATATGTTTATTTGTCGAATTGAAATTGGTTTTCACCTTCATTGCATCCTTCAGGTTGGACTTTTCTTCTCAGACTTGCTTTGTTTACTGTATGTTGCTTGAACACTTTGAGATAATTCAAATGTGTCCAGTAAAATATTTAATGGAATGATTGTGTTATTTGATTGTCTCTTTGGAAGATGAGAGTGATGAAGGTGATTTGCATGTCTGATCCAAATAGATGATTGCACATCCACATCATAGATTACAATACCAGAACAACGTACTATGTGACCTCGTGTTTATTTTTATTAAACATTGCGGTAGTCTTTTGCCAAATATAGGTTGTCCTGGTAGAAACTTACGTGACCTTGCTCCATGATAGCGATTGAACTGGTTTTCCATCATCCTGTTTCTCTTGGGAAGATTAACGAAAGTATTTTTCTGTTCATCAATGCTTCAGCAGGAGACTTTCCATTTGGGCAATTTAGATTTGGGGTAGCTCTGAAGCTACTTGGCAATATTTATGTGATCTCTCGAGTAGTTCCTTCCCTTTTAACTTTAAGGGTGCTTTTTTTAAATGTGTTGACAAAGCGTTTGGCTTGGCCATTTGATTGTGGATGGAAAGGTGGAGATTTGAGATGTTGACTATTGGTTTGTTTAAAGAAGTCAGAACATTTTGCTGGGGTAAATACAGTACCGTTATCAGAAATTAAGATTTCAGGAGCACTCAACCTGCTGAAAATTCCTTGTAGTTTTTTAGTTTCATTTAATGTAGTATGGTTCATCTAGAAGACTTCTGACCACTTACTGTAAGCATTAATCAATGTTAAGTAATTTTGTTAATTAAATGGTCCTGCAAAGTCCGTGTGTAGACGTGACCAAAGCATTTTTTGGGTAGGTCATGCATGCGATGTTGTTTTCCGAGGAGACTTTGCAACCAATTGACATTTGGCACAACTTTTTATAAGTTCTTTTAACTGCCTATCCATGTTTGGTCAATACACATAGCCACGTGCCCAGGCTTTCCTCCGATTAATTCCCTGATGTCCATAGTGAAATAGCTTGAAGACTCCATTCTAGAGTTTGAATGGGACAACAATATATTTTCCAAAGGAAGTGTTCCATTGAGCTTAGATAAAGATCTTCTTTGAAAAAATGGTTGGAGTTGCTGGTCAGTGTATATTTGGCCAGCATGTAGGTGGAAACTCCTTGCAATCCTGTGAGCATTGTATCCATAGTTTGCTGGAATATTGCTGGAGCTGACTTGATCTCAAATGGAAGGCGATTAAATTGAAATAATTCCTTGTAGATGTTAATAGTGAGAAGATTTTTGGAATCTTCATCAACTTCCATTTCTATATGTGCATCTGTAGAGTCCAGTTTTGAAAAAACAAATTTCACTGTTGAGTTTAGAGAACAGATCTTTCGGTACAGGTATTGGATACTGATGTGTCTCCAATCTGTCATATAATCTTGTGTTGAAATCTGCACATAGGCGTACTTTGCCAGTAGTCTTCTTCACAATGACAATAGATACTGCCCAGGATGAGTAATTTGTTGGAGACAATCCAGTTCTTTTTCTACTGACCTTCTTGAAAAACATTACTGAACTTTGTGTTTCAACATCTACTGCAGTATTAATATTAAAAGAATTGAAACTTGGGTTTAAAGTGTGATGTGCCCCTTCGGAGGTTAGCTTTATTATAAATTAATTTAAGAAAATATTTTTTTATCTCAGATTGCGTAGGAGGACGTGAGGAGCTACGCACCAGTTTGTATTTAATTGACGTCCTCTATCAAAAAGAGCATTTTAAATGGGGATAACAATTATCTGTCCTTCTTGACTTAAACACGGTCTATAGGCTTGTTTGTTATATAAAATAGATATCAGATGAATAGATAGATTTGTTTAGCAATCGGCCGTCTGTCACTGTAAGAAATGGTAGGTCAGAAAAGTTTCAGCATATATTTTTAACATGAAAAGATAATCAATTCAACATGTATATAAATATATATATTCCTTTTTTATTTTAATGAACAGAATCAAAGAACGAATAGGTAATATATACAAGTTTCAAAACATGATAATATATATATGAGTTCATAAGTCTTTCTTCTCTTTTTCCTTTCTTTTTTTTTTCTTGTATATGTGTATGGATAGATATATGTCCCGCGTAGTAAACTCGCAGTCAAAAAAAGAGAGAAAGACAAGTTTATAACAGAGATAGTTTACTGAATTGTGCCCCTTTCACCATCATTTCTTTTCATGCCCGTTTTATAATAGACCAAGGGGGATTACTCCTGTTGATTTTTCTCTTTTGTATTTTTGTTTGTTTTTTTTTTCTTTGTTTATATTTCTTTTATTATTATTCTTTTTTCTTTCGGGCGATATTTTTTTAATCAAATTCTAGCAAGACTTCTGAGTTTTTGACATTTAATAGTTTCTCTCACCTTGATTCGATATATATATATCTTTATGACTGACAAATGAAAAGAGTAAAAGATAAACCAACCTTTAGTTTTACGCTGGTCGACAACAAATGTTTTCCTTTTCATATTTCTCATGGGGTTGTCCTTTTTATATCAGCAGAGTTGCATAGGTGTCTATAGTTCTTGGAATCTTTTCTGCAATTGGCTTGCGTTTCAAATTCTTAATGGTCAACTTTCTTTTGACAGTGACGCTGGACACATTTTTTTTCTGAATCTTAAATATATCAGCGTTTTTTCTTTTCTTCTTTCTTTTATTATTTTTCTCTTTGCTGTCCCCGTCGTTGTCCTGTTAACGGTTCACTCGGTCGTTCTAATTCCTTCGTGTCTTGGAATTTTAACCATTAAATTTATTTATTTTTATTAATACGATATTGAAAAGGAACATTGAAAAAATCAAGTTCTTTAATAAAATCGAAACCAAGAAGATTCAGGATTGATGCATCAGAAACATAGCACACACCTGATGTTTTTATTTTTTTATTTTCCTTCGAAAGAGACGTTGCAAGTTAACTCACCAGTTAGTTGTATCTTGTTTCCCGATGCACCACAAGCAACATGAGTTGTCTTCTTAACAACTTCCATGTTAGACATGAAGGTAAAGTGATATCCGAAGCGATATCGAACTGTAGGTTCACTGGCTTGTTGTTTATCATAACAAGTATATATTTTCTCCAAACTTTAAAATTTACGTTGAAAATGGTAAAAACTGGATTCGATGTGGCTTTCCGGGAACGTCCTGTCGTTTTTCTGTGGTTTTTACCTCTTGGCTGTGCAGTATTCATCCTGGAAGTGCTGCAGTTATTTTTACCACAAAATTCGTCTTTGTGCCCACGACATGAACAATGCTGACATGTGTGTCTTTTAAATGGGCAAAAACGAGCATAGTGCATCTCCCCACATGACCAACAGAGTGTTAGGGGCTTTTTTTCTATTTCCAGTCGAGGATTTGATATCGTTTGAAACCGATGAGCTTTGTTGTTGTTTCTTGTTTCAGATTTATTAATCATTTATCAATTCTGTGGTCAGAATTTGCACTGTCATTTCTTTGTCTTTTTCAACCATAGGCATTTGAATTGATCCTCTGTTAGCAATTTCAGCTGAAATTTTTTGCATTGTAGATTGACAATTCCAGCATATTTGACAAAATCGTCTGTAACATTTTTCTTTAGTTTCAAGCAATTGTAATGAAGATTAAATAATGATTCTGACTCACCAAAAATGTTTGATAACATGATGATATTTAATCAAATGTGAAATTTCATAGTTTTTTCGAAAGGATGAAATTTACATATCTTTCAAGTTCTGCGTCGCCCAAGGATCTGAACTCGTGTTGAAACGCATTTTTCATCGACTATACTAAGCAGTAAATGTTTGTTTTAAATCCGGATTGAATGGCAAATCCGTTATTGTGTCCAGAGAAATTCATTTTAGTGTTTCCATTAATTGTTTGTAAAATTGTGCCGACAAAGTTTCAATTAAATTGTTTTGGTCTTTTAAAAGTTTGCTTGCTAGTTTTGCAATATTTTATCCAATAAAATTAGATCCATGATGGAAATAATTCCGAATTTTTCTTTTCGTTTGTGCACAATATTTTCTTTTCTTTTTTCTTTTTGTTTTTCCCACAAAAAAATTGTTTGCTTTTTTTTGTGTGTGTGTTCATAAAAAATTATTGTGGAAAAAGTATCTTTTTTTTTTTTTTGTATTCACAAGAAAAATTATTGTGCAAAAGATTTTTTCCCCGTTTGTTCAGAAAAGAATTCTCCGACAAAGTTATTTTTTCTACACCATATGCTTTTTTGGTTTTTGCGTTCTGGTATTTAATCTCATCTGATAATCGTAGCCAAATTTTGTTGTGTTCAGTGATGTCAGGATAATTGGACAGTAATAAGCAGACAAGCTCATCGTATTTTAAACACAATTTATTTGCGACAAAAACATTAAATTATTTACAGAACGATATTCAGTGTCTAGCGATGCCACCATCTTGCTTGGCTTCCCTCGGCAGAACTCTCTAGTCTTTTTAAGGGCCTATAAAGGGTGATAATTCTAACTTTCTTTATTTATAGTTATTTTTCTTTTTATCGCTATAACAGAAACAATTCTGTTTTGCAGATCTGGGTTAAGATGCACTCAGTGTGACCCTTGTCAAAATTCACACTAGTTAACTCAATCGCCATTGACATAGGGTCCCTAATATGTAAGAGCGATTGTTGCTGCAATGAAGAACGTTGTAGAAGTCGAAAAGATGAGGGAACTTAGATTATTCTACATCATTGGCCATGTCTCGATCACATGGCATCCCAAAAGAGACTTATCTTTAAACCTTTTTTTCTTTCAGCTCGAAAACGTGATGTCATTCATCATCATTCTAGTCTGTTTTGTTTACCACATTTAACCTCTGCCTCAAATCTGTGTCACTCGTCTCTTGGAACGATTCTGATTGCAGATTAATCTTATCCTGATATGCACTAAATGTGACCCTTGTCAAAATCTATACTAGTTAACTTAATAATCATTGACATAGAATATTCTACAAATTGAATGGAAAATATTAATCATGAGTTGATTGATTTAACTCATGACAATCCCTATAACAGGCCAGGCAATCAGGCAACTGAGATCTTTCCATTTTCTAAAATAATTGATATATTGCAGTTAAAAAACAAAGGGAAATTTCCCACATTTGACTAACATATAAATGTGACAGTGTAACATTTTCATGCATCAAATATATTAAAACTTTTTATACATGATCAAAGCTTTTTTTCTAGAACTGCTTGCCTGTGGAACACTATTTTGCTGTCCTGCTTCCTGGTTGAATACAATATGGCAGTCTTCAAATCCAATGTAAACAAATTCTTATTGAGCCGTCTCCATAAATAATCAAATTCTACCAAATCTACACCATTAACCATTACTAAACTACCACCTTACATTCATTAACCCTTATCCTCGAGTGGCCTTCGGACGTTGATAAGTGGTGACTCCCTAGTAAAAAGATTATGTGCATGAGGTGTTTATACGTATATGTCTTTTACATGTTTTCTGTTTCTTTTCATGAAAAAAGAGAACATAAATGTTACATCTCTCGGCATGTTACAAAAATAAAAATGACTCAATCGTACTGTTACATAAAAGGGCTGTCCCTTTCCCATGTAAGAAGACAGACTAGATAAGTGAAAATGATATTAGGAAAAGGCTAGAATCGAACCCTGTAGGCAAGTGTTAAAGGATACTAGATAATTGAAATCTTAGGAATGGTGTCGATTGTTAATTCTTTTAGAAATAACTGGATGTTAAATATGTCAGTTAAAAAATAGACAATGCGAGTTTATACATGAAACATTAAAAATAGATATTGAACAATTAAAATTGAGAATTCTTTGTTTGCCAAATGTGTGTTTGGACGAACATATGTAAAATCCATGTGAAAAAAGTCACGTTGGTTGACAGTAGGCCTCTGACGTCATAAACAAAAGAAATTCTCAATACATTGAATTGAGGATCGAAGTTGGGATCAGATAATGAGACAATCACAGTGACAGTGATAGAGTCAATTAGAGATGAGAGTCGGGAATGACTTAGCAGAACTGATCCCCTTAGAGGTGAAGAGGGAGAAGAGTAGACCATGTAGTCATACAAGTTTGAATTCCTGGCATCATCAATCGGCCGACAGATGAATAAAGAAATCATTTAATATTTTGTAACTGTTTGTCTTCGTGTCGTCATTACAACCGAAAAGGTGTTTTGTCATCATCTTTAATGAACCTTGTATAACCCCCTCCCCTCAAGTAATGTATCTCCCTTCCTCTGTGTTAACAAGAACTGTATAAATGTCTCCGCTCCGTAATAATAATATGATAAAAGAATTATCAACACAATCGTCATGATGTACCAAGAATATAAATGTCTGTCCCTCAATATTGTCATCGATATCATTATCCCTGTTATACATGTCTCTAATATGTCTCCTACAACACAACAATACAACTGAGGCTTTTATTGAAAATTATATAAATTTTCTGAGGTAATTAATATTGCAGTTAAAAATGAAAGGAAAATTTCCCTGTGAAACTAGTTTGATTTTTTTTTTTATGTCTTATGCCAAATACATGCAATGAAGTAATGGATAAATTTGAAAATTATTGACAAATAAATTTATAGAAAGATGATTTTGAATAAACAAAAGTAAATGCTTGTTTCAATAAGTGATTTTTTTTTTTATTTCAATGTGAAATTTTTTAAAGAATTTCTACTTAATCATGGCCATGAGAAAAAATCTTTTACTAACTCAAATTTTTTCAGAGCAAAGATCTGAAGCAGTTTCGCTGCAGGTTGAGTTCACTAAAGATTTCTGAGTGCGACAAACCAGTCAAGGATCTGTTCTCAACATTCAGTCCGATGAGACCTGGACCTTTTATCTGTTGGGTGAGGTATTAGTCTTGGATTGTTCTAGAAAGTCCATGCTCCCAGACTCTTTAGAGAAGAGTTCATTTACTACTAATGCCTGAGGTGCCTCAACTGGGGAATGCCAGGTAATTTTAATTGGAGCACTGGCTTAATTCTCCCCACATTCTAAACTTGTGGCACATCTTCCTGCTGTCGGTAGGAATATACACCGTAATATTACTGGATGCATATTTAATATAATCCAAATCTTCTTACATATACAACAGATCCAAGACATCTTAAATGGCCGTATAACTAAACAGCATAACACTAATATAGTGGTGCCCCAGCAGTCAATTCTTTTCATAAATCTGATGCCATTGTGTATGAGATGGTATCTTTCCCTGCAAATTCAGTTCCTTAGAAAGTACATCTGAGTCGGGGATTTATTCTTAGCAGTCCGTCAGAAACTGAATCATTTCAGTGGCCTTTTTGTTGAGCTGAGGTATCAGTTTTGAATAGTACTTAGAAGGTCTGCCCTCCTAGATCTCTTTAAAATGTAGTAAGTTTATTGCTTACTGCCTGAGGCGCCACAACTAGGGAATACCAAGTAGGCTGGCCAGGCAATTTTTAAATGGCAACTTCTTTAGGAGTACTGGCTGGATACTTCCCACCTTCCGGCTTTGTGTTACATCTTCCTGCAGTGGGAAGGAAGTATGAAGTTAAAAATATCTCTGCTGACAGATTCTTCGAATTAGACAGGCGAGATTTTAAGTCCTGCAGACGATAATATTTCAAGTTTTACAAACGAGAATTCAGATTTTATAGACAAAAGATTTTATGGATAAAACTCAGCATGTTTTTTTTTTTTTTGTTAATATATTTTATATCAAAAACAATGAAAAGGTGATAATGTTTATTACTAATGGGGATTTGGTATCTGTCTGATACCAAAAGTATTTCTATCTTTTAATGCTCAATTCAGTGTACAATATGATTTCAAACTATTGCACTGTTTTTCAATGTTCATTTCGGAAGGAGTTAGTATTGTCATGATACCATCTTCCCTTGTATGAGGAAGGGGGAATGAGGTAGTGTAATATATATCTGTTCTGTAGTAATGATATCATTCTCTTAGTGATTATCTTTTACAGGAAGGGGGAGGTAGTGCAATATTTGTTCTATGATCATGATATTATCCTCCCAGGCATTACGGGAAAGAGGAAGGAGATAATGTAATATCTGTTCTGTGATTATGATATCAGCCTCCCAGAGATTACCTTCTTTTATGTGGAGAGAGTAGTATAATATCTGTGCTGTGGTCATGATATGATACTCCCAGGCATTATTTCCTTGTTTTATTTTCTCTTGGGGTAGGGGAATATCTATTCTGTTGTCATGAGATATTTCTCTTAGGCATTATTTTGGGAAGCAAATGTAGTATACGTTCGTTTGTCTACATATGCAAATAAAAATGTGCAATGTAATGTTAATCACGTTTTTGCATTATTCATCTTGTGCATGGCATAAATTCTTAAAATACATTTCGATAGAAAACAAATAGTTTTATTTAAATTATAATAAAAGATTATCTCCTTTTTCTCCTAAAATAATTATCTCCCTTTGTCCCGTGTGACGATGAATTACCTCCCTTGATTTTTCTCAAATGTAATATAATGCATGTGAACACGGGGGAAAATATCAGCAGCAGCGAAGAATGGCTGACTTGCAGAGAGATTGGCAGCAGCAGCAGCTGAAAAACGCGCATATGCAAATTAGGAAATGTGAGCGAGAAGAAAAAGGAAAAAAGGAGAAAAAATGCATCAAGTGTTCGGGAGAAAGAAAGTCAATATCGAAGAAAATGGATGTTTAAAATCGAGGATAAGAATGGGACGGTTGTGGCCGGCATGCGATCAAAAGAAGGAGAAACGCCAGATGAAATGGACAGGTGGCAGCGAGAGACTTCTTTTAAGTGGTGTTGAGACGAGAGAGTTACGGTGATAAATGCTTTTGTTAAAAAAAAAGAAGAAAATATGCCAACCCGGATTTTTATTTATTTTTTCCTTTGTTTGCAGCTGTAACGTTACAAAAATAGTTCTATTTGATAAAACAATTTTCCTTAATCAATTGAAAAACAATTTTGTACAGTGGCTGCGACAAATATATTGTTCATCCACTTTTAAGGCTGTCTTTTCAGAGAGAAGATGACAAGGAACGGCATCTATTTCCTTTGAAATGCAATTGCTGACAAAGGTCCTTCAATTCAGTTTTAATTTGAGGCATTACATTTTCTCTTAAGTACTTATCTCCCTTTGTTCATTGAGTTCTCAAATATTTCAATTTGATTGACCAAGGAAAGTCTCCTTGACCTCCTCTTTTGTAAGCTGTGTTTGACAGGGAAGATGTTGAGAAAAAATACTCCCTCCTTTTGAATGTGATCACCGATCCGTCTACATGCAAGAATTTTCAAAAGAGCAATCTAAACGGACGTTAAACGGACATATTTTTATAGTTGGACTTGTTTCAAGCCGCAAAATACAATTAGTTTTGCAACTGAAAATTTTTTGTATTTTTTTAAATACATATATTATCCTCTCATATCAGTCTTGTGTGCTTATATGATTTGTTTCAGTATCTTTGGCACACAACTCAATCATTGTTGAATCAAATATTACCTTTCTTCTCGTGTTTGTATATATATAGTAATAGTGTTTGTATATATAGTTATAGAAGAAATTTTATTTTAAAAAAATACTATTGCAAGGATGCTCTTTTTGTAGTTATGAAATAATGCAAGCATTTAATTGTCCATTATCATTTATAATTTTATACTTACAAAATACTTCAATTTTCCTGGGCAACACTCACCAACGACTCCCATTGCTATAAGTTTTTCATAATTACATATATATTATTCTTTTATGCCAGTCTTATGCGCCTTCTTCTATTATATACTTTAATTCAGCATCCAACCAACTTCGGTAAGCAACAAATGGATCATTCTTTTTCCAAATTCATTTCATACTTTAAAATACAAATTGTTTTATTTGTTTATCTACATCCGTTAATTCCTGTATTTGAAATTTTAAAAGCGAATGTCCATATCGTTATAAAACCAATATGATAAAGAATCTTATACATCGTATGAAGGTGATTTCCTCAAACAAAAAGATATTATTTAATGAATTAAAAAAATATAAAACAAGTTTTAGTCAATAACCAATTCCCAAACTCTCTTGTAGAAATAAAACTAACGATCACCAACTTCAATTAAACTAGTAATAATCAGCAAGAAAACTCTCAAACAATTTATAAATATATAATGCCGTAATCAGTTATACAAGAACTCCAAAACTGATGAAAGTATTCTAAAAAATATAATCCGTCGATACGTGACTCACAATAATAACAAAAAAATAAAATTTATTATCTATTATAAAAAATTGCAGATAACTAACCTCGTAATCAAAAAAAACATTTCGCAAACAAATAATTTATTAGAAAAAAACTTTTTCGAATCTCTTTGTATTGTAAAGCAAACTCCAAAAAATAATTAAAATTCTATTACCAGAATTAATTCATCATAATAAATTTCGGTTAGATCATAAATACGTCAGTGATTAAAAATAATTTGTAATAGTTTGAAAGGATCAATTACTCCGTGATTGTTTGAAACTTGACAAAAATTCGGCAGTATTTAAACTATCAAATAGAAAGCCACTTAAATAGTATTTGAGGTGTAGTGCTTAGTTTTATTTAAAATTATATTTCCTGGTATGACGATCATAAAATCTGTTTACAGTCGTTTTGTATTCCGTACTTGCTTAATGTTTCTACAGTTCCAAAATTACATAATTTCCTGTTGCTAATTTTCCGTTGTATCATTTAATTATCAGTGATGTTTGAAAGTATTTTTCTTAACAAAAATGTTTTGTCTAATTTTTTTGACATTTTTGGAACATGTAAATCAACTGCTTTCTTTGAAAGGTTACCTAGAGACTTTTTTAAAACTTTGTTTTACAAATAAAATAAATTTATATCGTATTTTGATGTTATTATCTTTTTAGTTTTAGTGATAATTTAAAAACAATAAATATTTGTTATTAGTACCAATAATGAAAAAATTAAATTAAAAAGTTTAAATAATCGGTTTTGGAATTGTAAATTAGGGACACATTTTTCCGATTCCGATACCTCCAAAAGTTCCGATTTTTTACAACCTTTTCGGTATAAAATTTCAGATATTTTGTTAGCTTTTATTTATTTTTTCTATTTTCTATTTTTACTCTCTCAAAATGCTGCCCCTGGCATGTACCACTCGTAAAATAGGGATACATTTTTCCGATTCCGATTTCACCAAAAGTTCCGATTTTATTACAATCTTTTCGGTAAAAAATTTCAAATATTTTGTTAGCTTTTATTTATTTATTTATTTATTTATTTTCTATTTTATATTTTATCTTCTCAAAATTCCGCCGCACGCACTTTTCCGATTCCGATACCTCCAAAAGTTCCGTTTTTATCTTACAACCTTTTCGGTATAAAATTTCAAATATTTTGTTAGCTTTTATATATTTATTTATTTATTTATTTATTTATATATTCTATTTCACCCCCTGATATGAGCCGTTCGTAAAATAGGGGAATATTTTTCCGATTCCGATACTTCCAAAACTTCCGATTTTTTTACAACCTTTTCGGTAAAAATTTCAAATATTTTATTAGCTTTTATTTATTTTTTTCTATTTTCTATTTTTACCCCCTCAAAATGCCTCCCCTGGTATGTGCCGCTCATAAAATAGGGGCACATTTTTCCGATTTCAATACCTTCAAAAGTTCCGATTTTTACAAACTTTTCGGTAGAAAATTTAAGATATGTTGTTAGCTTTTATTTATTCTTATTCATTTTTTTCTTTTTTCTATTTTTACCCTTTCAAAATGCCGCCTCATCTTTTAAGTTACTGCGCTATTTTATCCCAATTCAATTATTTCTAATTTAAAAAAAAAAGATCCTTTCGTAATCTCATGTCATTTTATTTATTTAATCTATCACCGCTATATTTTCAAACACAATTTTTTTTTTAATCTCTACGATATTTTATCTTTTAGACGTAATCCACTACACTAGTTTACTCTAATTTAGTTTTTTTTTCTCTCATAAAATGTATATACATGTATATATGACATTTAATTTACATAAGGAAAACACGCTGCTCTCTCCCATCATTATATATAGCCCCAATCTTCCGACTATCTCGTCAATGACCATCCGTCTTGAAGAAGCCCGCATAAATCGGGTGAAACCTCCATTTTATTTCATATCGTCGGATTTAATCCAGCTCAACAATCATATATATATATATATATATATATATATATATATATATATATATATATATATAGTCATCCACATACAGTACTGTATCAGTGCGGCTAGACAGGCAACTACCTCAAGCCAGGATTGAAACCCGACCGTTTGTACGGCAGTCAAGGCTCCTAACCATTACGCTATTGGCGGCTGCTTGAACGAGTAGTGAGTTTAACGATGTTTTAACATTGTCCGAAATACCTCCGCTCGATTTGTTTACACAAAGAGCGTCGCTTATATGCTAATGGTAATTCGTTTTTCACTTCTCAATATGCTCAACTCAAGGTGAGGAGCATTATAGTCATCCACATACAGTTTGAAACACGAACATCGAGGAATGGGAGAGAGCCACAGTCCTCGACCTCCATAGTAAATTGTAACGATGGATGCAAGTTGCAAAGAAGACGAAGAAACTGTTCAGCTTCACTCCGTGAGAGAAAGCATGCAAAAGTGTCATCAACGTAGCGTGTATAGAATGTTGGCTTAGTAATTTTGGAAAATAATTCGTTTTCCAAAAATCCAACGAAAATGTTGGCTAGCGAAGGACCAAGAGGGCTACCCATAGATATCCCGTCAATTTGCCGGTACATAATGTTGTTGAAACTGAAGGAGACTGATTTAGTAGCAAGTTCCATCAGTTCAACGAAAATTCGTTCAGGAAATTGTAGAGATTTTGAGGGGCCACGGTATAGATAGTCAGCACAAATACCAATGGTTTCATCCAAAGGTATACTAGTAAAAAGACTATTAATGTCAAAGGAAGCTAAGAACTCGGTATTTTTAGATAAAGATAATTTTTGTATATGAGACACGAATTGAAAAGAATCCGAGATACAATGAACCGAATAAAAAGAAAGCACAGGTTTAAGAAGATCAACCAACCATTTCCCAAGTTCGTGTTGTGCAGAACCCAACATAGATAAAATGGGTCGCAGAGGAATGTTAGGTTTATGAACCTTGGGTAAACCGTACATTCTAGGCCTTTGAGAGCCAATGGGTCGGATTCTATCATAAATCTCCTTAGAAACAAACCCGCTTTTATAAAGTTGAAGAAATCTTTTCTGGATTTTTATTTCCATACGAAAAGTGTCATCATGGCTTAAATCACCCAACCGGAAAAATTTATTTTTATCGTCCAAGATTTGTAACATTTTGGAGATATAATCCGTTTTGTTAAGTATAACAACGCCCGATCCTTTATCCGGGCGAGAAAGATAAATGTCGGAATTAGACCTAATTAATTTTGCCGCTTCAAAATGATTTTTCTGCCAAGCAAAATCACTAGATTTAGTATTTATGGCAGAAAACCTCCGACCTAATTCGCCCAACTGAATTTTAACACTAGTTAATTCATCAGTAGAGATAGGCGAATGGTGTTTTAATTGAGTATATAATAATTCAATTTCACTAAATATTGAAATTTTATCAACATAAAGGGGAGGAATGCAAAATTGTAAGCCAGCAGATAAAACAAATTCTTCCGTATTGGACAAAACATAAGAAGAATAATTAAATATATGTTTATCCAAATTTGTTATAATCCCAAACGTCTTAGTAATTAAATTTTTTAAATATTTATCATAAGAAGAAGTACATTTATTACGGGTAAAATTATCGCCAATGGATAAAAACTTGGAAAAACGGAGTTTATCAATGAAAGATAGTTCTTTCCAAACCATGGCCCAAAGTAAAAGGTGTTTACTACGTAACGAATTATATGTATCGGAATTAAATAGGATTTCATCTTGTAGGAAAACACGTTGAACTGCCAATGTATTTCTACGTTTAATTTTAGAAATACGATGACAGATATAACCGGGAGCTACATGATTTAGGCGGCAAGATTTAAGAAATCCCATCCTACACTTCAAAACGATTAACTTATTTTTAATACGTATAACTTTGTTTAACGTTTTGATAAATTGTGAGCTGTACCGACCTCGAAAATATGTAAGTAAATTCTTGGTACAGCAAAATGGAAGGAGAAATTTCAGAGGAAACATAATTTAATTTAAATACCAAAAAACAAGAAATGGGCAGGTGAAATTATTAAAATTTCCTTAAGGCCTTATCGTCTGACCCTCTAAGAGGAAACGTCAGAATGATAAATTAAAAACTAAGAAACGAATGAGGATAGAAGGGAATTTGGTTTCAGTTGGAAGACCAGTGGGGGGGGGGGAAATCTCACTGTTCAGGTGGTTTTAAATCAATAAATATCTCCAACTGATGTTTCAAAATCTTTTGTCTACACAGGCTAGGTCGAGAGTTATTAATGACTAATGCCTCAATGATATTGAGATGATAGTTCGACCTCGCACTGTATAAAACAGAAAACCACCCATCGGAATATTGATCAGAACACCTATTTATACTCATCAGGTGATTACCAATGGCGGAATCATGAGCTTGGGAGTGCCCGGATGTTCTCGAAACCTGGTGTAGTCGAATATCCCGAGGGATATGTTGGGATATTCTCATTTCTAATCTTTGGGATGTTTTGCCAACGTAGTCAGCTCCACACTGACAAACAAATTTATAAACAACAGAATTCTTTTGAATGGTTGGCAAAACATCTTTACGAAAAGAAGAGAAAAAGGTTCGAGTTGTGTAAACTACTCTAAGCATAGTAGCTGGAAAACAACGTTGAGTAGCAGAAGAAATCCTTTTAACAATATGAAGGCCAACAGGACCTAACCATGGTAATTTTAAATAAATGGGACAACGTGATGGACCAATACGTTTAACACTATTAAATGTAGCAATTTTACGTTCAATAGTAGTTCTTATTATATTATGGGATATTTATTTAAATTAAATTATGTTTCCTCTGAAATTTCTCCTTCCATTTTGCTGTACCAAGAATTTACTTATATATATATATATATATATATATATATATATATATATATATATATATATATGTATATATATATATATATATATATACATATATATATATATATATATATATATATACTTGTTTATTGTTATATAAACATGCTCGCAGCGGGATGTGAGCATGTTTATATAACAATAAACAAGTATTATCAGCTCTTTTTTATTGAGCACTATCTAACAACCTCGTTGAATTCATTAGTCCATTACTTTTGAATATAAAAAAAAAAAAATTTAAAAAAACCCGAGTATATATATATATATATATATATATATATATATATATATATATATATATATATATATATATATATATATATATATATACATACATAAACTAGTGGCCAAAAATCTGGAACAGTTTAGTTTTTTTTTCAATTTCTCCAGAACATTCCGGGGGGGGGGATTACAACTAAACTTACACACATTTTACATATCTTTTTTGTTGATACACTGTATTAATTATACGTCATTATAAAGGATAGAAAAAAGTTATGAGCATTTCAATTTTTTTAAATTAAAGTGACCAAAACCGTAGGACAAAGAAAATAAATTTTAAAATAATAACATTGAAACATTAAAATACAAAATTGGTGGACATACATTTAATATCTAGTGAACAAACCTTTGTTTTCTATAACTGCAGTGCACCTTCTACTGCAAGATTGAATGAGATGGCGACATTCATCAGGTGAAACTTCTTAAAGTTTTAGCCACAAATCTTCAGTATTGATAGTTTTTTGCACTCACACGGTTCCCCAAAGTAGGCCATAGGTTTTCAATGGGGTTTAGGTCTGGACTTTGAGGAAGCCAATCCAAAACTCATTTTGCTCGTTCAAAAATTCCATTACATTCTTAGCCTTGTGGCATGAGGGGGGGGGGCGTTATCTTGCATGAAAATAGGATTTTCACACTCAGAATTTCCAAGTATTGGGATGACGTGATCTCTCAACAAGTTCTTGTATATTGTTCCATTTACTCTGGTGTTTAGACGGACCAGATCAGTCGTTCCTTCCGAAGAAATCATTCCAAACACCATTACGCTACCCTCACCAAACTTAACCGTTTTCTTTGTGCATGTTTTATTAAATCTTTCGCCAGCAAACGTCCTTATAAATTTCTTCACGTCAGATCCATATACATTAAACTTATTTCATCAGAAAAAAGTACATTTCACCACTGATCATCTGTCCACAACATATGATCTTGAGCAAAGCTTAATCTGAGTTTCTTGTTCTTGTTTATCAACGGTTTCTTAGCTGGTGATCTCGCAAACAGACTTATTTTATTCAGGCGTCTGGATACTGTTTTACGAGACGTTTTGATGTCATGATAGGCATGTATTTCACGAGAAATGCTGGCAGCTGTCTGAAACCTATCGTTCAGTGCCATATTCTTAATCGATCTTGCCTAGAAGTTATTCGAGGTCTGCCATTTTTCTTCTGTGGTAGAATTTTCTGAGTATTCTTGAAATCCTTTATAACTCTCCCAACGGTACTTTTCGACAGCTTTAAGTCATCAGCTAATCTTCCATATTGAATGGTTTTCCCCATAAAGTTTAATAATTGATTTTTTTATGGCAGTATCAATTTTAGGTGTCATAATGGTGGTGGAACGACTGCATTGACTACAAAGTGATGTAATCAACTTATTCGTCATTTTCGTACTTAGAAAGTGGAAAAACTGACTATACAGTCCACAAAAAATTATTTTCTATGCTTTGTCCCACGATTTTGGCCAATTTAATTTCAAAATAAAAAATTGAAATGCTCATAACTTTTTTTAATTCTTTATCATGAAGTGTAATTAATACAGTGTATCAACATAGGAGATATATTAAATGTGTGTAAGTGTTGTTGTAAATTCCCCCCCCCCCGAATGTTCTGGAGAAATTGAAGAAAAAAAAAACCGTCCCAAATTTTGGGCCGCTAGTTGATATATATATATATATATATATATAAAGTTGAACGTCTGGCTCCTATATGGTTGACTATTATAGAAAACTGATCACATATAATGATAGAAGATGTATCGAGACACAGGAATGGGTATGTTTGATCTGGCAGAACGGTTGTTAATTAAAATTGTGGGTCTGCGTTCGCGCTTGGTCCACAAAGTATGGAAATAAAAAATTTAAAAATTAAAATAAAACGTTTACAAGTGTTTTTGATATACATATACATAATAGTACTTTGATAAGTATGTTTTAACTTAAATAGGGATGGTATAATAAAATCGGGGGGGTCTGCGTTCGCGCCTGGCCTCCGTAGAATGGAAATAGGCAAAAACTTTAATAAAAACTTTTCGTATCTATCTGCGTAAGTATACTTTGATAATTATGTTTCAGTTTGGAGAAATATGGTATAATAAAATTATGGGGTGTTCGTTCGCACCTGACCTCCATAGAATGGAAATATGTCACAAAGTTTAACAAGGTTTTTTAATATAGATCCACAGAATATTGTGACAAGTGTTTCAGTGTGAACAGGTATGGTATAATAAATTATGGGGTTTATCTATCTTATTTTTACTTTCATCATATTTTGCTTTGGTTTTGATACCCCCAAATTCGAAGCTATCTCTTTACAACCCTTCCTTTTCATAACCTATCATACTTTCATAAATCAGAGTCCATTTTCTGTAGGCTATTTTTGAACCCAGTCAACGACGTGTACTTTTGCTAATATATATATATATATATATATATATATATATATATATATATATATATATATAATTATAAAACTCAAATGACCTTGTAACAAATGATGTAACCCACTTTCTGGTTTACGATATCCGTTTGTGCATGCGCACATAAACATTAACCCATGATAACGTAAACAAATACACACAAATTGCTTCTTTTGCAGATTTTGACCTGCGCACTGAAATATTAACGTTATTATTTCAAAATTATTTAACATGGGAAGAGTGGGTGTGTTTTGCAACTATTCTTTATTACAACTATACTGTCACTATTTTCTTACAACTAAACAACTTTAACCCGTTGACAAACATAAGAACAATTGTAGTAAAGCCAAGACTACTACTACTACTACTACTACTACTACTACTACTGCTGCTGCTGCTACTCTCTATCTGTCCCTTTTCCTTCCTTCCTTCCTTCCTTCCTTCTTTTTATATTTTTTGTTTATATTTCTAGATACAAAATAGTTGTGTGAGAACGGTGAATTTGTTGACACATTTACTAATCTGTTTCAATATTAGTTTTATTTTATTTTATTTATTTAGGTTTTATTTTTTGGGTTCAGGTTTTATTAATTATCTTTTTTTTTTAGATTTTAAGTTTCTATAACTTGGTTGGAGGATTCCAATATGGTTTTTCATTCTTATATTCCTCATCGGTAGGTTCATGTGCGTTTTTGTTGCTATTGACTTTCGTCGGCGTTCGATTCATAGGAAAATCATGTTTAATTCTTGATTTTTTAGTGATTATTCGGAAAAATAGGTAACTTTACACGAATAAGTAGGATTTTTTTTTTCATGTTTGAGTGATCCATCCGTGATTTTTCATTTTAGTATACTTTCATGGAAATGTTTCTGTTATGTCAAAAAAAAACTATTTTCTTTACATCACAAGTGTCACGCTCATACATGAATTCCATAGCTAATATAACATACTGACCCAACGGGTCACGGGTAGTCTAGTATATATATATATATATATATATATATATATAAGTGAACGTGTCTGTGTATCTGGGTGTCTGTCTATGTATGTACATTTCCCTACGCAATAAGTCTGTCAATTTTAAGTCTATAGACTCGAAATTTGATATACAGGTTAATGAGATTTGAGAAAATCGATGGGATCGCCTTTCGGCCAGATATTTCGCTGTTAAGGGGTCAAAGTTCAACGATTTGACCTTTGAGAACTCTACCAAACTCCTCCGACAATTTTCGGTCTAAACTCTTGAAATTTTAGATATAGGTTCCTTGCACATGGATCTAACTTAATAACTTGATTTGAGCCCAAAACAGTAAATGTTAAGGGGACATAATAAGGGTCAAAGTTAAAAAGATTGACCGCTTTTTTTTTTTTTTTTTTGCTCAACATACACCTCCAAATACCCGGCCAACGCCTGGCACCCATGCTAGTATATATATATATATATATATATATATATATATATATATATATATATATACGTTTATTTTTTTATTACCGTTTTATCTGTTTGGTTACATATGTTTCAGATGTTGGACCAAGCTTCTTCCTAATACTAACAACCACTTCTGTAAGGTCTGACGAGGCTGTTGGATCATAAAACTTGAACCAACATCTGAAACATATGTAACCAAACAGATAAAACGGTAATATAAAAATAAAACACATATTTGCTCTGCAATAGTATTGAGCACTCTCTTCAGGTTTTTACTAATTACCAGTTTTACCAACTATATATATATATATATATATATATATATATATATATATATATATATATATATATTTATATATGACAAAAATAAATTTTCTAGATATTACTCTCAACTTAAATAATAATACATATAAACCTTACCAGAAGCCAAACTAATAAAAAAAAACATTATATATCAATAAACTATCCAAATTAACCCCAAACAAATAAAAAGAAGGCTTATTAATATCTATAAATAATTACAAAACGCTCTGCTAGTAAATAAATATTTAACGAAAACAAAGAATATTATAACTATCTATCTATCTATCTATCTATCTATCTATCTATCTATCTATAAAAGTGAACGTGTCTGTGTGTGTGTTTCTGCGTACATTTGCCCAAGCAATAACTCTATCAATTTTTAGTCTACTGACTCGAAATTTGACATATGGGTAATGAGATTTGGGAAAATCTTTGTAATCCGTTTTCAGCCAGAAATTTGACTGTTAAGGAGTCAAAGTCCAACGATTTGAACTCTACCAAATAATAGGGGTCAAAGTTAAATAAAATTGACCTCTGCGGTCTCTTCAAAATTACTCAGACAATTTTTTAAAAATTGATTGCTTTTTTTTTTTTTGCTCAACATACACTTCCAAACATCCGGGCAACGCCGGACTGAAATGCTAGTATATATATATATATATATATATATATATATATATATATATATATAAATGAACGTGTTTGTGCGTGTGTCTGTCTGTGTGTGTCTGTCTACATTTCCCTACGCAATAATTCTGCCAATTTTTTGTCTACAGACTCGAAATTTGATATACAGGGTACTGAGATTTGGGAAAATCTTTGTAATCCGTTTTCGGCCAGAAATTTGGCTGTTAAGGGGTCGATGTTCAACGATTTGATCTTTGAGAACTCTACCAAACTCCTCCGACAATTTTGAGTCTAAACTCTTGAAATTTTAGATATAGGTTTCTTGGACATGGATCTAACTTAATAACTTGATTTGAGCCCGAAACAATAAATGTTAAGAGGTCATAATAGGGGTCAAATTAAAAAAAAGTGACCATTTTTTTTTTATTGCTCAACATCCACCTCCAAACACCCGGGCAACGCCGGGCTGAAATGCTAGTATTATAATAAGAGATATAGGAAAGGTATTAAACACTTAAGTAAACATAACTCATGAAAGTGCAAATAGATGCAAAGTTAATAACGTAATCTCATATAATATGACTTTTAGAAGAACTGGAGGTAAAAAAAAAAGTAGCAAAAACATAAACCTTACGAATAATAGTAATGATGCAGGGCATAATACTATAAATAATGACTTGAAACCTAATCGGAATACGGTCAACAATGATAATGATATAAATAAAAAACACCATAATAATAATAATAACAATAATAATAATAATATCCCCCCCATTGTTTCATCACCGTTCCTGCCCCCCCCCCCAAAAAAAATGATACCAAAGGTCCGAGAAGGGTCAATAAGGACTGAAAGACCGAGGAGCGAGCGCCAACCAGACCTCAGTTGGACAAGCGCAAAGGGAACTGGGACCTTGGAAAGGCTGAGTGCCACTCAAATTCCAGTATAAACCAATGGCCACTACCAGCGAGAAATCAATGGTAAGCGGCTGTTGTGATGATGCAAATTCATTTGCAAATGCTATCGAAGGAGGTGGAGAGAGCTGAACGTCTGGGGAGACTTATTGTCACTCAGCTTCCAGAGAACACCACAGGTTTCCAATCAGATCGTTTGTTGACGTATGTGAAAGCTCCATGCGAACCAATAATAAAATGAAAACTAATAGACACATTGGTTTAGCCGTCCATTTAGTGAGCATAATAAAAATACCTAAAAAATAAAAAAAAATAACTATTGCCAATAATTTCAAAGAAAATGCAACTCTAAATAATTGGATGGGGTACCGAAACATATTCTCGAAATCAGGCCAATTGAAAGTGAAACAGTGGAAAGTGATGTGCCGCAGGAGGATGACAAGACACTTCAGAGGTCGAGTAGGAAAAGGATGGATGACAGAGTACAAAATGTGATCTGGCTATCATTTTGTCTAAAAGAGAGAAATTGCTGTGGGGAAAACAGAGAGAAGTTGCTGTGGGGAAAACAGAGAGAAGTTGCTGTGGGGAAAGCAGAGAGAAGTTGCTGTGGGGAAAACAGAGAGAAGTTGCTGTGGGGAAAACAGAGAGAAGTTGCTGTGGGGAAAACAGAGAGAAGTTGCTGTGGAGAAAGCAGAGAGAAGTTGCTGTGGGGAAAACAGAGAGAAGTTGCTGTGGAGAAAGCAGAGAGAAGTTGCTGTGGGGAAAGCAGAGAGAAGTTGCTGTGGGGAAAGCAGAGAGAAGTTGCTGTGGGGAAAGCAGAGAGAAGTTGCTGTGGGGAAAACAGAGAGAAGTTGCTGTGGGGAAAGCAGAGAAGGCTTATCGCTTAAGCGTCCCCGTGTGTGTGCATCGTTCGGACTGAGAAAGAAAAAGAATAAAAATGGTGCCGTAGTTTTTATAACATGTAGTCTCGCAAAGCTTCTGCTCGCATCTTTCCGAGCCATTGCTGCTGTTCCTACAGACCCAGAGGGTTGGGTGCTCGTTCACTATTTTTGCAGTTTAGAGCAGCTCGTTATCCCCCATGGTCTCAACACTCGGGACTTGGTGCAGCTTCTTAGAAATCTCCTCTGGGAACCCAGTGAGAAACGCCATCTTGGCTACGTGACTCACTGCATGCCTTCTAATTCTCACCAGCTCCACCAATCTTTTGATTTCATTGGTATATACATTGACGGACTCCCCCGTCTACCTCACCTCTTTTAATTAATTTATTGTAGGCCTCAAACAGCCCCTCAGCAAAAGCCTGTATCAATCTGGCTCGAATTGCGTCAACGTCGGCCTGCTCCCGCTCGTTCAGTTCCAACTACAGGACCAACGTGTCTCTCTCCAAGAACAACGGTATCACCATGGCAACGTCATCTACTTTTTGGAGTTTTGCCACCAGATCTAGTTTCTTTAGCCAAGCTACCACATCGTCTTCGCCACAAAACAGCTTTACCATGTTGTTCAGGCCGGTGGCCATTGCCAAAATAGCTTGTTTCTGATAGTTCAACAAAAAATCAGAGCATCAGTCCAACAAACACGTGTGTCAAAATCCAATGCTAACCAACAAAGTGACAAGCAACAATAATCTTTATGGATTCTCATAGTGATTTCCCCCCAACCTTCTCAACGCAGACTGGTTTTATACAGCCCAGGTACCCCTCATTTGATGCATGCGGTGTGAGTTCGAATGACTTTGGGAGACCACAGGTTCTAAAGCTAAGGGTGCCATCTATGATTCTTTTCCTTCCCCGCCCAACCTAGCACGACACACACGGGGACGCTTAAGCGGTAAGCCTTCTCTGTTTTCCCCACAGCCTCCTCTCTCTCTTACTATAAACAGAAAATTACGTCGGGAAATTTTAAGGAGCTCATGACGAAAAAAATGAACGTTCTTTTTTAAAGAGACAAATTATTGTTTGATTGTTTTAAAAAAAAGAACAGTTGGTGGAATTAAAAACAACTTGTGTAGTGCAGAACAGCAGCATCAGAAACAATTTGAACAGCAAAGCAATGCGATGCAAAAACAATTTGAAGTGTTTATTTTGTAATACTAAAGCAACAAAACTTTAAACAACAAAATGAACAACGGTTAAACCTTCGACATCAAGTTCTAAAACAGCAGAACATTCTAGAAATTATTTTGCAAAAGTAACTTGAATAGCAAAAGGTTCGAGAATATCAAATTCATTGAATTCCTTTATGGACAGATGGATCAAGAAACTTTAGAAAGTATAAATCCATTTTCACAAAAAAAAATGTGATTTATAATGGAATGAACAGAAAAAAAAAATAAGCACAAAAGAAAACTCAAAATATTATTATTATATTCTACCAAGAAGAAAGGCAGAGAGGTTTCTCTTAAGGAAACTATAGAGATTGTAACAGCCACAAAAGTCCAAAATATGGGACCTATTTCAGGATGTAAGAATACGTCAAGATGTTTTCATATTCAAACCAAAACTACTAGCTTTGCATTAGCTTTGCTTAGCGTCCTCTCTCTCTCTCTCTCTCTCTCTCTCTCTCTCTCTCTCTCTCTCTCTCTCTCTCTCTCTCTCGCTCGCTCGCTCGCTCTTTTCCCAACACTGGCTAACTGGTAGGCAGTAAAATAAAAATCTTCTCGTTTAATGCTGTTTGTAGTAAAAATGTTTACAGTAAAGTAAAGTAATTAAAAATCCAATTGCGTTTTTCTTGTTAATGCAACCACGATGGCAACCGCAACAAGAGAAATATAATAAGACTTTGTCTAAGAGTTTTGGCAAATGGGACAGCGTTTTCAACGCTCGTTACAAATGTCTGAGCATTGTAAAGCAGAAGAATTAACCTTCAGTGCGAATTATTATATAAAAAAAATTAAAGACGACATAATTAATTTTTTTTCTTCAATGAAGAACGAAAAAATGAATTCGTTCTAAACTATTGTTACTGATAGAGAATGATACGAATATAGCTTTGCGAAATGTGACTGAAGAGAATCAAAATCTAACAAACTTAACTCAAAACGGAAGAATAAAAGTAAGTAAAGAAAAGGATTAGAAAACAAACCCATCGGAAAACAATGTATGACTCTGATGTGAAGAAAAAAAATCATAGTACTAATGAATTTTTTTTTTTTTTTGTTTTATTTTGTTTTGTTTTTTTGTTTTTTTGTTTTGTTTTGTTTTTTTTGTTTTTGTTTTTTTTTTTTTTTTCTTTTTTTTTTGTTTTGTTTTTTTTTTGTTTTGTTTTTTTTTGTTTTTTTTTTTTTGTTTTTTTTTTTTCTTTTTCAAAAACAGGAATGTTTATGTTTGTAACCGGAAATGACATATAGCAAAAGTATGTAATAAAAAATAAGAAAAATCCGAAAAGATTGTATTCAATTGCACCAAAAAAAAAAGAAAAGAAAAGAAAAAGAAACTAGTAACTATAGCAAAAATAAAATATGTAGACGTAGAAATAAATGGATGGAAATATTCTTGTTGAACAGTAATTTGTTAACTGACGATATAACTTGGAATAAAATAGGTCGACCAAAGTTAAAAAGTACTGATAGAGGTGTATGAAGAAAAACAAATTCTCAGAGGAGAACTTTTAACAAATGTCACCTTGGGAAATAAAACGTACTTTACGAAAGTCTACGTGTTACAAGTATGTAAAAATAATTTATTCAGTATAAATTATATTATGTTATTCAACTTATGGGAAAGGCTGATGAAGATGTTCTGTAGAGATTTGAATGCAGAAAAGGCTACTCAATCAAAGAAATTTGCAAATCAAATAAAAAAGAAATTTTTAAAAACGATTTGGGTGCTGTAAGAAAGCTGAATTACATTTGAATTGAATGACAAGATTAAGTTAGTTTTAAAAGCAAAAAGGAGGGTGCTGTTGTTGTCATTAGAACTTGTTGAAAACAAATTACAGAGATTGGAAAAGATTAGAATGATTTTTTTTAAGCTAATTATTCTGATTGGGCAACTCGAACAGTGTATGTTTAAAAAAAAAAAGATAATATATGCTGATTTTTTAACTGGTTTAAATGGGTGTATAAAAGACCATAGTTATGTACTTCCTACTCCAGAAGATATATTTTCTAAATGATATGGGGGAAGAATATTAAGAAAAATTGATCAGTCAGAGGTGAAGTGTTTCTGAACAATACACAAAATATTTAACGCTTCATACGCACAATGATTAAACTGATTGCCTTTTGGTTATGAATTACCGCTGTTTGTCCCAACAAATAGTGCATACTATATTGACTGGGTTGGATTTCGCGTTAGCATATTTGGACGATATTCTCATCAAAAGTAAAAATATGAAGGAATACGAAAACCACTTTTGGGAAATATTTAGAAGAATACAAGAATATGGGTTTATGGTTTTGTAAGAGAAATGTGATTTTTGCTTTGATTAATTGCAATATCCAGGAGAAATAATAAACAAAAAAGAAAGAAACCCAAGCCTAACAATAAAGAATATGCCTGCGCAAGACAATATAATGAGCTACAAGCATTTCTTGGATTAGTAAACTTCTAGCAGACGAAATTTCAACGAACATAAGCAAGAGCGAATTCTCACGTCTGTAGATTTTGAATGCACTTCCTTCTTGGTTTGTCCAATCAGAATCCAGCTCTCAGACACGTGACCAAGTTTATAAAAGGTTAAACCGGCAACACATACTCTCTCTTTCTTCCTGGATCTTGGACTGACAACAACTCCGCGTGGAACGGACCTGGCGTCCCCAACTTCTCTCTAGAGACTCAACAGCACTCACCCGCCCTTTGCGTCCGGGGTTCAATTAAGTCATGAATACAAACAAGCCAACATGGTTGTCTCCACACACGGACTTCCATGCGGTATACCCACGGACTGTCTTTCTCATCATACAGTACTGTCTCTAATCTTTCATGACACACGTTTCCACTACTACTGAAAACACAAACATACATGAACTCTCCTCTCTTTCAAAAGGGTTGTATAATCATCAACGTCTCTATACAGGAACGGAGAGAACTTAAATGCCTACGGAGAGAACTTGAATGCCTACTAGACACTGTCCTCGAGTGTCTAAGGTCCCTCTGTACAGGGGTTTGTCAGAACAATCTGGCATGAGGATATTTTTTCCATAGAAGTAAATCCTGACCAAATATTCAAAATCACATAGTATTCGCAGCCCAAATAAGATCTCCTCAGTACGGCTAACCCACATTTGCTTTTCCGAGGAATCATGCACCTTCTCAAAGTGATATTACCTCAAGTAATAGCACGAAGCTGGATACTCCACCAGACTAGATAAATTCTTGTCCTGGAATTCAGTAAGATCAAGAGACCAACATGAAAGATATACTACAATGTATAAAAATGGTTAATTGGGGAGAGGAAAGTTATGTTCTCAATTTCTTTACTAACTCAGTGCTTGAGAGATAAAGAACTTTAATGGAACATTCGAATATCTATGCATCTCATATAGAGTTCAAGTGTTAGCCCCAGGTTGTGGGCCCTTGATTTCTGAGAACTTCGACTGAAGTAAAATAAAACAAAATAGGGAACACTTTCCACGACTAAGACGTTTCCTCATTCTTACTAACGAAGATAAATGTTAAAATGAGACTTCTTTTCTTGTCTTTCATTTCTACAAACTATTTTCATCAAGTCATTGTGAAATTACGACTTGAGAAGACCATTGAATAAATTATTACAGAAAAATAAAGAATTATGTTGGTAAAAGGAATTCTAAGATTCAGTCGAATTTCTTTTAAATATTTGATATCGATCTAGCATTAGTTCACTATGATCCGACCAAAAAAATAATTGTTGCATCAGACGCAAGCAGAAACGGACTCGATGCATTACTTTTGCATGAGTTAAGTGACAGATCAACTAAGCCAATTGTTCATGCTTCGATGGCGTTAATTTTGGCAGTGAAAAATTATAACTAAATTGGAAAAGAGGATTTAGCTATAACTTTCGCGGTTAAAACATTTCATATGCATATGTAAGGTGGGTCGTTTATTTTCCAAACTGACCATAAACTTCGGTCAATTTTGGCTTCAAAGAAGAGATTACCAACTTTTACCGCGAACAGTATTTTTTTTTTCTGATCTCCCTAAATAAAAGGATATCTTCGATAATAATATCTCAGTTCTTTAACGCCATCGCCCCCCCCCCGAATTGTTCATCTTTAAGTCGTCGCATTCAAATTAATTGTTGATCAGACGGATTCCCATTCAGAAAGAGGAAAATTTATTTTTCATTCAGCCCGTCAAAATTAAATATCTGTTCATTGGTCAAGGAGAATCGTCTTGACCAATCAAATAGGTTTTTTTTTTTTTTTTTTTTTTTTTTCAAAATAGGACAATCATAGTGATGGACAATAAGATAATTATTTAGGGGAGAGTAAGGGATGTAATATTTTATAGGATTTGTTTTCAGATACCTCAGCCTGGTGGACCTAGATTGTCTGAATAGAGAATCGGCAGCAGCCTTGTCACGACCTGGTTGAGTTGGGGCACAGAAATTGCAAAACCGTTTCTATTCGATGTTGCACAAATAACAATGAAATGCAACACGAGATATATTTTTCATGAAACGAAATTAGTACGAGACATGCGAACATTATAATATTTTACATACGGAACGTTATAATATCTTCTCTTCTTCTCTTCTATCTATTCTATTCTTCTTCTATTCTATCTTCTATCTTCTATCTATCTTCTATATAAATAAAATGAACTCATTTTTCCCGTCTGATTTTGACATTAATAGGATTAAAAATCAAGATATTTCATGCAAATATAATATGCACAAACGGCAGAACAATATCTGAGGTGTGTTATAGGCTTATTATTTCTCAAATTCCTCGATAATTTTAGATTTCTATACTTTTTCTGCTGAGAAGTTACGGCCAAAATCCGTTTAGATCAATGGAAGTGGTAAAATATTTTCTCTCTAATAAATTCCTCCTTCCCCTGCCACCACTTAACACCGTTTGGGGATCGTTCACAAGGAACAGTTGAGAAGAGAACACCGGTTTGGCTTCGTAGTTCTTTCATGTGAAGTTATTTAAAATCACTAAACTAAGCTGCAGGGCTCTGTGGCGTAGTGGTTAGCGTGCTGGACAATTCACATTATATTTTCACGTTCGCGCCGACCTACCGTAGTCGTTTTTTTTTTTTTTGTTTTTTTTTCCTAAACAACTGGAATGGACTTTTCTTGGTGGCCGAACTGTTAACGTTGCAGATGTTTTTTTTTGTTTTTTGTTTTTTTTTTTCACACTTTATTTTCCTACTTTTACTCATGACTCCGGGTTTGATCCTTCCTACTTACCTACCATAACATTTTTAAAACTCCCCCCCCCGTCCCGGAAACAAATACTCGGGCAACGCCGGGTACCCCCGCTAGTTCTTAATATTACAAGACTATTTCATGATTTTTAATTATATGCTAACATTATATAATTTTAATAATACGAGATTATTACAAAACTTTTCGTAATACAAAAACATTATAATAATCTTAATAATACGAGATTGTTACAAAACTTTTCGTGATACAAAAACATAATAATTTTAATAATACGAGATTATTACAAAACTTTTCGTAATACAAAAACATTATAATAATTTTAATAATACGCTAAAGCATTTCATATTTATACACATTAAAACAAAAACAAGATTGAGATTGGTGATAAACCAGATGTCGCTAAGGTAAACAATTCTATTTTGCCCATTTTAAAATTAATTGTTCAAAAAAAATAAAATAAAAAACAGTATAATTTTTGGTACTAGTGCACTTATTGATCCGTGCTGAAATAATAACGTTATTATTTAAAAAGCCATTCTTAACATGGGGAGGGGAGGGTGTTGTGTACCTATTTTATTTGACCTTACAATTGAATAATAAAACATATCATAAAGCTTTAATTAAACTTGGAAATACGATTTTAAAAAATAGCGCGGATCAGTAAATGCATTAGCACCTAATTTCTAAATAAACACATGTTATAAATTAATTTTAAATCCCGTTTTCCGAGAGTCTCACTCAGCAACGCCCGGCGGACAACGCAAATCGTCCCAGAAAATGCCGAGTAAGCTTATCCAAAGAGAAACCGAGTTGTTAAAGTGAGCAGACGACACTAAATTGGAAGAAAAAAAAAAGGGAAAAAAAATCCATTTCAAAAACAACAATTCTTGTGACAAGGATAATGAACAATTCTAGACTGGAAGTTATCGTGAAGTTGCCAGAAACGATCATCGCGTTCTGATGAAATTTTTGTATAAAATGCATTAAACAAAAAAATTTGCCGTCGTCGACTTCTTTATAAAAACAATAAAATTTTTCTTCGTAAAAAAATTGGTTTATAAAATGCAACAAAAAAAAAGAAAGAAAGAAAGAATTCCAAAATTATTACAAATACCAACAATTACACCTTTTCTTTAAAAAAAAATGTTTTACGAAAACTTTATAACCCCCCCCCCAAAAAAAAAATTGATTTTTGTTTTACTAAAAAAATAATTGTTCATCAATTCAAAGAAAAATATGTCATCAAAAAATATTTCAAAAAAAGGTGACAATAAAAAATAAATAAATAAAACAGTAAATTTCATGAAATTCTAGGGGTAAGTTGTTTATGTATTTTTTTTTTTTTTTTTTTTTTTTTTGTTGTTGTTGTTGTTGTTGTTGTTGTTGTTGTTGCTGCTGCTGCTGCTGTTGTTTGTTTGTTTGTTTGCTTGTTTGTTTTTGTATTGACTTCCGTACATGTGGTATAATCCGGTGGTTTGCGTCATCCACCCGGCGCCGGCGTTGCCGAGCGAGACTCACGAAAAAACGGGATTTAAAATGCAGTAGTACCAAACAACATTTCAAAAGGTTGTATTACTTTTATTTATTTGAATAATATTTAACTGATATTGACGTAAGAAAGGAATTTAATTAAGTTTTTAATAAATAAATGCATATTCGTTTTATTTATTTAAATAATATTTGCAGTTACCAGCTGAATCAAGTCGCTCATCACGTGATCTAAAGAATCTATTCGGCCTGAATTTATTAATTTCAGGAACAATTTGATTTTGTCACCGGTCGCCCACGCACTTCTGTCAACGCGTAGAGACGCAGCTGTAATGCGTCACTTTTATACATAAATCCATGGGACTATACTTTTATCTATTCGCGTATGTAGACAGTGAATGGGTTGGAACATTCTAAAAACTCGATATAAAACGGTCAGTGCGCCAAAAACAAAACCAGTCTAGGCAGTGTTTCCATAAATCACCATCGTCGCCGCCCGTAATTGTCGCTCTGTCCAAGAGCGTTAAAACCAAACCAAGTCTCTGCAACGATTCCATGAATTCCAGATAGGATTCCGCAAGCTGAATAACCGCTGCTCGAAATTATCACGCATTTGGACTCCATCACAGGTTAAAAATTTGCACTAGTAAAAGTGTGGCACGGTTTCAAAATCACTGCCTCCATTTTTTTTCCTTTCTTTCTTCGCCCCCGCTGTTCTCTTCGCCTTCCCTTACCTTAAACAAAGGAGCGATTGGCTAACACGAGCTAAACGTATAAACATTATCCAGGTTCAGTGAATGCATTCACCTTCCCTTTCCTTTTATTATCGACTCCGCTACGCACGTCGGAATTCAAGTATATCAAACAAAATAGGCAATTAACTTTTTACTTTTAGACAAAATTAATTTAAATGGAATCAACAAACTCCCAATTTATTTTTGATTGCATAAATTCTGTTCTGGAATTAATTAGAGTCGTTTCTATGACCTTCACCTTCACCGAGGTGCACAACTTATATGATCTTCACCGAGGTGCGCGACTTGACACGCAAAAAAAAAACAGCCTCTTAATCCCCTGCTAACGCATGCGTCACTGTAACGTCCAATGACAACAACAACAACAACCTTCTCACTCGACCTGCCTTTTATAGCACTATCTCAATCCCTCCTCTTGCGCATGCGCCTGTAGATTCCTGACAACCTCGAGACTTCCGCTTATAAAAACCCAAGTTTTGTTGTCGCGCATGCCTATACAAGGCACAAACACGTGGGCGTTTGTTTTGTTGGTAAGTACTACACTCCCCCCTGATCTGATGATCACATAGAGTGTACTCCAGGGGTGGCCTCTTAGTTCGTTGGCTTCTGCGAAGGGTGATATTTACAATCTCAGATTCAGGTTCTGGTTCTGGTTCTGGTTCTGAGTGTGGTTCTGGTTCTGATCCTGCCTGATCAGACGAACTACAACTACCACTCTCTTGCTCGGTGACCTCACTCATCAGCAGCTCATCATCTGATGATTCATCGCTCTCTGTAGTTGTGGGATGTACTTCACTAGCTGGGCGAAGATCGCGCACATGGCGTGGGGTTCCATCAACAATGACCGACTGCTGGCTGACCACTCCAGATATTCGTCCTCGCTTGAACTTGGTGGTGCACCGGTTTCCAGGGGGTCTAACCCAAACTGGATCCCCTACCTTGTATTTGTCATGACTTTCCTCGTCAATTGGCTGGACAGTGTCAATGCCCTTCATTCTAACACGGTATTTGTGTATGGCATTGGCCAGTGCTGTTGTTAGTGTCTTCCCATCCTTTGGTGTGATGTTATACCAATACGTGGCCTCCGTAATGGTGCATTGCTTTCTGGCAGCAATTCTCTTGATGCTGCGATGGCTCCTCTCAGCAATGCCATTCCCTGAGGGTACATGAGCACATCGCAGTCGTAGTCAGACACCCCACTCATTCAACAACTGCCGAACTTGGTGGCTACAAAAAGCAGCATCGTTGTCCGTAAATATCCCTTCAGGCGCACCTCGCTAAGAAAACATAGATGACAGTTGGCGCACAACATTGGCTGAGTCCTGCCTGGTCATTTGCCGCCACACCGCAAAACGAGTGAGTCCACAGTCTATAAGGGTTAGAAAGGGCTTACCACTGTAATGGGTCATATCCATTGCTACTCGTTGCCACACATGCTCAACCTCCAATCGCCCCTGCTGCCATTGCTCAGATGCAGGATCGATATACTGGCATGCCTCACAGTGCTTGATGATCTACCTGACATCTGCCCTTGTCACTGCCGGGTCCACACACCTCGCAAAATACAGAGTTCTTTTGATACCTGGATGTCCACTCTGCACATGAATTCTTTGTATTTGGCATGAGCTAATCGTACCAACTGCGCAAGATCGAGCAGCGAACTCCACGCCTGTCTTCACAGCTTCATACCATTTGTGAGGCACATGGGTTAGTTGGTTTGCACGATTACAGTGTGATGCCACAAGCGTTGCACTCACCAACAGGTCATACTCTGATACCAGACTCTTCAGGGTGTTTAGCCTCCGCCGGATTAACATCTCACTGGCTGCCTTAGTGCGGACTCTCGTTCGTCCCGAAATAGTGTCGGACACCCAGTGGTAGACGCAGAGAGAATCCATGTACAAGTGTAACTTCTTTGACTGCCATTGCAGTGCCAGATTTAAACCCTTCACAACAGCATCCAGTTCCGCCAGGTTGATCTGTTGAGCATCATTCACGGGTCGCAGCCAGCACACATCTTCAATTATGTTTCCACGTTGCTCCAATAACACTCCCAATGCCAAAGAATTAGCGTCAACCCACACATTCACAGTGTCCCCATTGACACACCATTCTCCACGGGCAGGGTCCTCCTTGTTAACTCTCTCTAGGGTTTCTGTCGTCATCAGAGTTAGAAGAGCATCATCAGATACATCATCCCAACCTGTAGTTACTAAACTTGCCCTGCGTTTGATGATGCCCACAGCTGCTCGGAGCCAGCCACACGCTGGTAAGTGACCAATAAGTTTCCCACAGAAGGAAAAAATAGTCCACCACGTAATAACATCAGGGATGTTTGGAATCTCACTGCCACGCCTCCATCGTAAGGTACCATCTTTCCCACAAACGTCCAATCCTAATACCCGTGCTCTATCCCTCAGACGTTCGGGATCCTTGCACTCCAACCCGAATTGAGCTAACTTTTCTCTGACATGCGATTCAGATTGTACATCTTCATTGACGTACACACCGTCAATATAGGCCGATGTTGCGTCCTCAGTGGTCTTTTCCTGGGACAACACTGCATTTACGATGGTCTTCATGATTTGCAGTGCCACATGCAGCCCAAAGCCAAGTCGAGTAAGGCAGTATCTCTGACCCCGGAACCACACTGTCTGGAACGGCCACAATGTCTCATCCACTTGCACCTGCAAATAAGCCTTCCGCAAGTCCATTATAGACACATTGGAGCCCTTCTGGCGCCATTCTCTCAGCTTTCTGGCGCACACGTCAGCATCGGCAGTGTACGTCTCAATGTATCTATTGAGTTCACGATAGTCCAGCACCGGACGAACTTTTGATTTGTTATGCTGGACTACAGCCATTAAGGGAATCAGACCCTTGGGTGGTCCCAGCTTGCTGGGGTAGGGGATCAGCCATCCATCCTGGATCCATGCCTCAAGTTCCTTCTCGTATTCATTACGGGCCTTGTCGGGTATCGAGTACTCTGCAATGCTATTCTTGAGTTCGGTTGGCGTCCTTCCTTCTGTCCACTTCCACAATGCAGTTCATGCTTTTTGGTGAGGGTCGTAGTCCACCTTAAAATCAGGCCGATCAATGTGAACTGTAGCACACACTGGGGTTTCCAAAAATCGCACAGTCCCATCTCTTCCGATAACCACTCCCCCCAGTGCCTTAATAGCATCATATCCCAACAGTACATCGAATCCCAGCAAATCCCCTCGCATCATCAGCACATTAATGTCTGCGGCCACACCAGAGTCTGTGTTGACTTTGACAGTTCCGGCTCCACAGCAAGCTTGCGTATTGCCACCTATTGTGGTTACTTTGATGTTCTGCTTTGTCCAGTTTCGACACAACTTGGCACTCATGATGATGTGTGAGCACCCGGAGTCGAGAAGAGCTGAACAAGGCACTTGGTCCACGTACACATTTATTGTCGGTTGCGCCTCAATTAAATCTTGTCCGGGGAACAGGGCGGCACTGACGTCCTGCCCCCTGATGCATTTCCCGCACAATTTTGGGATAAATGTCCATAACTACCACATTGGAAATAGTGCGGGCGCCCCTGCCCCTTGTTAGTACAACTTCTTGCGAAATGGCCTCGCTGGCCGCAGCAGAAACATCTCCCATTGGTCGTGGGTCTCAAACTGGGACTCTTTTCAGCATTAGTCTTGGCTGCCTGCGCCATCATTACAACCGGTTCCCTCAGGTCCTCCTCATCTCTGATAATGGCTCGAGCGCGTTCTAACAAATGTTCCATGGGCGTTACAGATACGCTGGTGAAAGCCCTCAACAGTTTCTTAACATGGGTGGGAAGGCCGGCCACAAACGCATATGCCAGTGTTTGCTCTGACACTCCATTGCCAAATAGAACTGCAAGTTTCTTCAGCTCCGTGAAGAAGACGTCCACGGTTTCTCCTGGCATGAGCTTCCTAGAGGCAAACGTTTTGTAGGCCGTGCAGGGATCCATGGCAAATGCCTTGTATAAAGCATTTTTTATCAACCTTCTCCACGGCACTAAGTTGCTGATATACACTTAGGGCGCCTCCAGCCAATCTCAGGGGAATCACGGTATGCACCCCCTTTACTTCACAGAGGTTGCAGTCAACAACAGAAGTGGATCCGTCGAATTCGGGTATCAGTTTTAAATCAAACTTTTCCCCAGCCATAGTTGTCCAGGAAAAGAGACAAAACGAAATTACCGAAATAGCTTATGACCTTCACCTTCACCGAGGTGCGCGACTTTACACACAAAAAAAATAGCCTCTTAATCCCCTGCTAACGCACGCGTCACTGTAACATCCAATGACAACAACAACAACAACCTTCTCACTCGACCTGCCTTTTATACCACTATCTCAATCCCTCGTCTTGCGCATGCGCCTGTAAATTCCTGACAACCTCGAAACTTCCGCTTATAAAAACCCAAGTTTTGTTGTTGCGCATGCCTATACAAGGCACAAACACGTGGGCGTTTATTTTGTTGGTAAGTACTACAGTTTCTTTGTCTTATTGGGAGCGACACCACTAATATCACTCTTCTCAAATGAATACGGTCCATTTCGGCCCAGTCAAATCAAGTTTCAGCCAAGGGCCAGATCCGGAAGGGGGAGTAGGAGGAGGCTCCCGAAGCAGCGACTGGCGCTACCAGACCGAATCCACCAGCCGAAGGATTTCAGCAGCAGCAGCAACAGTAACTGTCTCAGCAGCAATTCAAACAGCCTTTATCAGGACTAATAAGTTTTTTCACTAATGCGATTCACAACTCCTGAGACCCACCAGCAGCGAACTTCACTCCCAGTCTCCAGCGCTTCCAGCTCACTCCAGCGGCTTCCTGCTCATTCCCGCAGCCTTCCAGCCCTTGGTGCCTCTAGCTTCCTCCTGCAACCTAGCTTGCACCTTGCTCCTCCGGCCTGCGACCTCGCCTGCACCTCGTTTCTCCAACCTGCTACCTCGCTCGCACCTTGTTCCTCTGGTCTGCAACCTCGCTTGCACCTGGCTCCCTACCGACCGTCTGTTCCTTAACACTGATCCTCCGTTCTCAGTGTCGTCTGTTCCTTAACACTGACCACCTCATTCTTAGTGTCCACCGTCCGTTCCAGATCGCTCTGAACCACGCTAAGTCTAGAGTACCTGTTCCAGACCTCCAGACCTTAGACTCCAGTGACGTGCAACCTTCCAGGCGACCAGCATCCAGATCATACGATTTTTGGCTTCCTTTGCAAATTAAAGGCAAACCCTTATCTTTAATCAAATAACATGTGCCTGTCATTCTTTGCCTTTTTTGCTGTTTACTTTTTACCCGTGTCTATGTTGCTAGTTGTTAGCTGTTAGTTGTTGGTTTTTGGTTGTTAGTTGTTAGTTGTTGGGTTGATTGTCCCCAGACGACTGGTCCCGCAACAAGTGTCATGTTCAGACTGTAAGCGGACAAATTACTCAATTCCTGTACTAATGAAGCTCGCGTAAACAACAATGGATGAATATTTTTTTGCTCACAAACTTTTACCCTCCTGGTATTTTTCATTCACAGGGTTTTCTTCATAAAATATGCTGACATTAATAATTTCCTCAGTCACGGAGGATTTTTCCAGTCACTAAAGACTTCCAGCAACACCTTTACAATTACGCAAATGTTCTTTTTCCACTTAAATGATGTTCCTAAACTTTCGTTTTATTAAAATACACATCTCTCCGCATTATTAATGTACCTCAATATTTTTAATTTCATGCTCATGGGGAGATATCGAACATTCAAGAAGGACGGTGACTTGCACATATTTCACATATAAAAAATAAACCATTTCTGATTAAATAAAAATTATTATTTTAAATGTTTGTATTTGTTCCTGGGTCGTTGCTATTTGCTGATTTTCTTTCTTTTTTTTTTTTTTTTTTCTTGTTTAGGAAAGAAGTTTCGACCTATGCTACTATCACCGTCATGAATTCAGAGACCGGCTGATGCCCCTTCTCCCTACATATTTACCTCATAATAGCAATTATTTTACGGAAGAAGAAAGAGTTTTGATAGTATTGGCATTGAGAGACGTATATTATTTTGAAAGAAAATTATTAACAGTAAACTATAGAAATTGGTATAGAAAACGCCGTGGAATTTCCACAGAGTTTAATTATAATAATTCGAGATTGCAGATTCTTACCTGTTTCGCTTCATCTCCGCTTGCCTGACCGTCCTCAACTTCCGAATCTTCTTGTTCCAGAGATTGTTGTTCTGCTTTTTTTACTTTTTTCTTTTTGCTTTTTGGAGATTTCTCTGGTTTTTTAGATTTCTCTGTTCCTTCCGGAATTATCTCGGTTCCTTCCGGAATTATCTCGGTTTTTTTCAAGGATTGCTCAGCTTTTTCGGAAGGTTGTTTTGTTCTTTCCGCAGATTTCGAACCTGAAAGTGGTTTCTGTGGCTTACTTGCTTTTGACTTTCTGTGTTTTTTTCTCTCATCATCGTACGAAATTTCATCCCCCGAAAAGGAAGGTTTTGTCCTATCTTCAGCTGATGGTTTTAACTTATCAGAACTTTCACTTGGTTTAACCTTTTTATCAACCGTCGATTCTTCTGACTCAGCGTCCCCTTCTTCCCCTTCTTCCCCTTCTTCCCCTTCTTGCTGATCGGTTTTTTCTTTGGACTTTGGGCGTGAGCGATCTACTTTTTTTCGTTTCTTTTTTACACCTTTTGACGTTTGGGAATCTGTGAGTCCCTCTTGAGGACCTCTGCTGTCATCTTCTATATCTATATCTTCGTCCTCATCTGTGTCCGTGTCTGTAGGAAGGTCTTCCTCGTCGTCAGTGCATTCTGTTGTCTCTATATTCCACGCCTCATCCACGTCACTTTCAATGGATATCTTGGCTGAGTCTAAGTCGAGGTGTTTTATCATTGCATGGAGGGTTGAGTGCAACATAAAACAGTTGATGATTCCTATTTGGGGCGTGGCCAATGCCAGGTCCACCATTTCTGATAAAGTATAAACTTTCAGCATGGTGTCAAAAAAATGAAGACCGCATGCAAAAATAAAGAGATGGTTGGTATTTCTTTTTTATTGTTATTATTTGGGAATAATCACGGTACTAAGAATAAATCATAATTGAATAAGTAGCAATGTTTAGTAATCAACACCATTGAATTATTAGCAACATTACGAAAACTGGATCGTGTTTATTATTCTGAAAATGTTGCTTTGGCTACAGTTTGATTTTTTTAAGACGAAGAAGAATCCGTACACTTAAAATGGAATGTCAACGATTGAAATCATGTTTAAGTATCGCTTTGTCTTTTGTGTGAATTACTATTACAAGTTATTATGAATAATTATTTTTTAAACCAGTTGCTAAAGTTACAAGTTATTATCAATAATCGTCAATACCAGTTGACAAAGGTTAACGAAAATCTTCTCTCGCCATTCGGTGTTTTTGTTTAAAAACAACAGCGCACGTGAGTAATCGATCACGTTTTCTTCGAAAGTATTTTTGGTTCTTTTTTAATCACGTGTGAAAAAAGCCTCCATGACGTCATTAACAAAAGTAGATTTTATTATGAGTCATATTCTCGCTCTTCGCTGTTTCCTCCTTGGCTTCAAATCCAACAAAGTATCGACCATTTTTTTTTATGATTATTTCCCTATTAACTGAAAAGACTGAAACGTTCTGTGCAGTTCTAAGAGGTCCACCGTCCCCTGTCTTTCGGGGGGAGTAAGTTTGTCCTCGCCCTTCTTTTGAGGGGGGTAAGTTTATCGCTTGCTGCCTGAGACACGCTTACCGGGGAATATCCAGGCATTTTTTAAATTGCCATAGTATTCTTCCTTTAGTGGCGTTGGCCTCACTTCCCCTACCTTCCTGACCTTGTTTCACATCTTTTTACGGTGGAAAGAAAGTAAATTCTTATTCTAACATGTGGTCTAAAAAATATAAAGGTGAATAAAATTTTGTAGTCAAGGAAAACTACTCACAATTGGCAGCGCATCTGTTTGGCCTGTCGGGTGATGGAGTCGGAGAAAGAAAAGAAACTTGACTATATAGATAACTTCTTGGTATATATATGGCATTAATTTGCATATGAGGGGAGTAGTGACTATAAGAAGGACGAATTGGGGAATTGGAATCATGAATATTGAGATTAGGCAACGATGCGGCACCTACTTTCAGTGGTGCAGGTGATTTAATCAGATAAATCAAGAAGGTGAAATTGGTGACTAAACTACAAAAAGTGGAAAACCTTGCGAATTTTATTCCACTTTTCCGGCATGGACATATAGGAGGGAAATGTTGTGCATTTCTCTCCTAATAATCACTTAAATAAACATAAGGCCAAACGACATTGCTTTTAACAAAACAATAATAAAGGGTTTATTTAAAAAAAAGACGAGGTTGTATCTTAAACTGGAGAGAAAGAGAGTGTAAATGTCTATTTGAAGGTGTCGTCTGCCATCAGACTGCAGTCGTCAACAAGTAGCAGTGGGGGTGAGTGAGAGAGGTATGTATAGGTCGCTTGCTGGCGTCTCTCTGGCGATCGCAGCTGAGATCCCAAAGAGCTAAAAATAGTCCTTAAGGGACAGCTCAAATCAATGCGCCCAGCCAACTGATTGGTCAGTGTGGCCGAATCACTTTGGCACCGGTCATTGATCCGCTTATAGTAAATAGATTTTGGGTTTTTTTTTAATTACCTTTTCATCACAAACAAGGCACAGTGTCACTTTGATGTAGAGGGCTATTATCAAGGACAGAAGTTGCAGGGATACCATGTACGGAGTTGAGCAGCAAGATGCCTGTTTACATTACACTTGAACTTCGGTATGTCAGTACAGTTGAGGAAGCAGGAGCCCAGAATAGAATTCCTGAGTTTAGCAGTTCTGGGAAAGAAACTACTAGAGTCGAAGGCTTTCTTACATGTGGGGATCTCTACTGTGAAGGGGTGGGACTTTGCTGCTTGTTCTCTATGTTGAGATGAGCAAAGAAGACCAAATAGCCGTGGAACAGATAGAAATGAGACTAGTGGCAGCATTCACCGAAAAGCCTTTTGAAGCATATGAAAAGCTAAAACGATTCAAGTAAATAGAAAAATTAGTTGATGTTTAAGCCAATACAATCAGAAGATTGGCTGAACTAGCAGAACACCTAGGGATAACCCGGCTAGATCATACAGCCAAATGTGCTTTCAGACAATGTATTTGCGGCACTACAACAGTCACTTCATGTAGTAAAGAATGAGTATCAGCAAACTGATACCTACTGCATGGCTTTTAGTCATCAAAAGAATTTGAGAGACTAGAACAGTGTCATTAAGTGCACAAAACAATTCATTGAGAACTAAGGTTCAAAAGGAATCATCAAGCATTCAATGTTTTAGGTATTGAGTGTTAAAGATTGTACAGAGATATTGAGAGTCAAAGTATTTGGATTCTTCTGACTAATATTCTCACCTTGAGTACTATTTTCATAACTTTTTTGTAGATGTAACCCCCAACCTTCTTTAGATATATTTTGTCGAACTCGGGAATCTTTCTGTTAAACTCGGGAATCTTTCGGTTAAACTCAGACACCTTTCTGTCAAACTCTGTAATCTTCACAGAATTTCAAATGAACCCCTTTTATTTAATCCACGGGGGTAGCATGCTCTCGTCCTTTCAGCCATAACTGCGTACAAATCCTAAATAATTCACAATTGTATTTTGAGTATCGCCTGCAATAAGGACTTGTTTATGCAATGAGAGAATGCTACCCCCGTGGGTTAAATAAAAGATTCTGTTCAAAATTCCCGAATTTGACAGAAAGATTCTTCAGTTTAACAAGATACAGATGTAGAAGGTTAAAGGTTATATCAACCGAAACAATGTGAAAATAACACAAGCTGAGAATGATAGTTTGAAAAAAGTCCAAATAACACAATTATCAACCGTCACCTCAGAAAATTTAGAAACAAAAAAATGAGAAATAATTGCCATTATTTCCTTTATTAAACTCATTGCATCATTCACATTTTACAATAAAATGTGAATGGAACGTGTAGCAGAAACAAATGGGACTTTTTTCTTCCTCGAATCAATGCCTCTCCCCTGTGCTATTTGGCCACATCTTGACCAGTCAGGGGTACGGCGCATTGATACTTCCTATCCTCAAAGGAAATCGGCCAGCGTCCGGTTTGAAGAAGAACAACTCATTCTTACGCAGAGAGACACCAAACGGAACGGATCTCCTTTTCTTCTCACTCTCTCTCTCTCTCTCTCTCTCTCTCTCTCTCTCTCTCTCTCTCTCTCTCTCTCTCTCTCTCCACCTCGGTGTTATCTCTACGGTATCGACGATTCCACTGGAATAACTACCGCGATAATACCAGGTGCCGGAGTCCAGTTTTCTACAAGGAAAATACCACATTCTCCTCAATAAACCTTTTCTGTGACCTTTTATGAAGTTGTTGCGTTCGTCATTTCAGAAGCTTGTATCGAATTATTTATTTTATTAGGGTGTGCCCTAAAAGCATTACAAACCCTAAAATGGTGACCGCGACGTGATATACAAGCATTCTGAATGACGAGCCTTACACCATACGCACACGTGCGTACACCATACGCACACGTGCGTACACCATATTCACACGTGCGTACACCATACGCACACGTGCGTATACCATATGCACTCAAGCAAGAGACAACCGATACAGAACAGAGAACTTTTCCGAAAAGAAAAAAAGAAAAAATAAATGAAATAAAAATAAATGAAATAAAAATAAATGAAATAAAAATAAAAATAAATGAAATAAAAATAAATGAAATAAAAATAAAAAATAAATGAAATAAAAATAAAAATAAATGAAATAAAAATAAATGAAATAAAAATAAAAAATAAATGAAATAAAAATAAATGAAATAAAATAAAAAATAAAGAAAAAAATAAATGAAATAAAAATAAAAAATAAAGTAAAAAATAAATGAAATAAAAATAAAAAATAAAGAAAAAAATAAATGAAATAAAAATAAAAAATAAAGTAAAAAATAAATGAAATAAAAATAAAAAATAAAGAAAAAAATAAATGAAATAAAAATAAAAAATAAAGAAAAAAATAAATGAAATAAAAATAAAAAATAAAGAAAAAAATAAATGAAATAAAAATAAAAAATAAAGAAAAAAATAAATGAAATAAAAATAAAAAATAAAGTAAAAAATAAATGAAATAAAAATAAAAAATAAAGAAAAAAATAAATGAAATAAAAATAAAAAATATGTAACATTTCTCTTCAAATCTCGGCCAACAACAAAAAAAAAAACGTAAGTACCCTTTTATAAAGATTTACTTTAGGTTTTACACATATACACACATTAAAAAAAAACTTTCTCTCTCTCTTTCTCTCTCTCTCTCTCTCTCTCTCTCTCTCTCTCTATATATATATATATATATATATATATATATATATATATATATATATATATATATATACACTCACAAAAAAAACACACACACACATATGTTAACTCTTTTACCACTGCCTTGCATTTCAAGAGTATACTTTTCTATTTTGTTTTTGTTTTTTTGTTTTTGTTTTTTGTGGAATCTTTTCTTTTTTCGTTTCTTATCCGTATTTTATCTAGTGTTAAATATTTTCCCTTTTTCGCCCACGTGGTCCTGTCTATATTTCGGATAATTAAAATTATTTTTTTGGTCTGTTGTCGTTTTCTTTATATATACGAGTATATAAAATAGTTGGCGTGAGCCATCGCAATGATGTCACAACCTAACGACATCGTAGATATGGCTATTTTAAAAGCCATTGGGAGACTCACTCATGAGGTAAAAAAAATTAGCGAGCTGGAGCCGCAGTTGCGCAGACACCGCCTCCAGACTAACTCCTTACATACAGGTCATTTCCGTCGCCACCGACACCACTCAAACAAGCCGAAACTGTGCTTTTATCACAGTCGTTTTGGTATGGAGGCGCGGAAGGAAATGCAAAAACCACTGTTCATACATGAACCAGAGAAACTAAGGTCTGGGGAGCTGAGCACGGCAAGCTCTCCACGGGATATTCACAACAACCGTGCCTATTTCATTATGGACTCCTTATCCCAAGCACGTTGCTTGGTCGATACAGGAGCAGCTTGCAGCATTTGGACTTTGAAACTCCTCACAGAGAAGCCGCCAGTTTTACCCATCACACTGCAAGTGGTAAATCATTCTCCCATTCCCACGTACGGTCAAATTTCTCATTCTCTGGACTTGGAATTACAGACAGACTTTACGTGGGTTTTCACTATAGCAGATTTACCCTACCCCATACTAGGCGCGGACTTCCTGCACCACTTCAATCTGATAGATTTGATTGCTGATAGACGCAAATACAGAACTTTCTGTCTCTGGTGTAAAAACAAACACCCCCTCTATCAGCCCAGTATTTTTCATTGCCGCTGCAGATAACCCATATCAGACCACCTACCCGGAGTTAACAAACTTAAGTTTTGTGGTGAGCAAACCCACGCACACCACAAAACACCACATCGAGACCACAGGTGCTCCTGTTTTCTCACGCCCTCGCCGCCTCCCTGCTGATAAACTTAAGGCAACGAAGGCAGAATTTAACCAAATGCTGCAGCTAGGAATACTACATCCCTCGTCCAGTCCATGGGCTTCCCCTTTGCATATGGTCCCAAAACGAGACAGAGATTGGCATCCGACTGGGGACTACCGACGACTCAATGCCATGACGGTACCTGATCGTTACCCAATCCCATATATACAAGATTTTGCTTCCTCTCTGCATGGTTGTAAGATCTTCTCGAAACTTGACCTAGTTAAGGCTTACCGTCAGATTCCAGTGAATCCAGCCGACATACCTAAGACTGGGGTAATGACTCCATTTGGAGCGTTTGAATTCTTAATTATGCTCTTCGGTTTACGAAACGCGGCTAGCACATTTCAGCGCTTCATGGACAAAGTAGTGCGCGATTTGGACTTCCTCTTTAACTATATAGACGACATCCTCGTGGCAAGTGCATCACCTGAGGAACATGTCACTCACCTCCGCCTACTATTCGAACGGTTTCAGCAATACCAGGTGAGGATTAATCCTGGTAAATGCGTTTTCGGTGCTTCGTCACTAGTTTTCTTGGGCCACATTATCAGCCCAGACGGCATATCTCCGTTACCGGAAAAGGTGAAGGCTCTGCAAGACCTTCAACCACCCACTTCACTTCGCCAACTAAGACACTTCCTCGGTCTGTTGAACTACTACAGACGCTTTATCCCACACTGTGCGAATCTTCTAGCTCCTCTTTCCGACCTGTTACGTAACAGGAAGAAGAAAAATGAGCAGATCTCACTTAATGAGGCCCAGCTAAAAGCTTTCAACGAAGTGAAAACAAAACTAGCGACAACATCTCTACTTGCACATCCTGTACCCGATACCCAGTTTTCACTGGTCGTTGATGCATCAGGCACAGCTGTAGGTGCAGTATTGCAACAGCAGCACCAACAACAGTTATAACCTCTCGGATACTTTTTGAGACAGCTGAAACCAGCAGAACAACGTTACAGCACGTTTGGCCGTGAACTCCTGGCAATGTACCTCGCACTGAAACATTTCCAACATTCACTCGAGGGCTGTCAATTTGTGATCTACACTGATCACCGTCCGCTTACATACGCACTTCGTTCTAAGCCGGACAAATATTCTCCCCGTGAAACACGCCACTTGGATTTTGTTTCGCAATTTACCAGCGATATCCGACATATCTCAGGTGAGCAGAATGCTGCGGCAGACGCTTTGTCCCGCCTTCCCATTAATTCTCTGTCCTCACTATCGGATATCGACTTACAGCAGATGGCCTTAGACCAGCCAAGTCTGGACACGTTGGATCCGTTGTCACCTGAATTTGCAACTTGCAAATTCGCATACCTGCCCGTGCCTACCTCGGACACGCAGATCATTTGTGACACCTCAACGGATTCACTTCGACCATTCGTTCAATTGACTCATTGTAGAGTTGTTTTTGACACCCTACACAATTTGGCACACCCCGGATGCAAAGCCACAGTGAAGCTGATTACAGCTAGATTTTTCTGGCCAAATATGAGGCGTGATATCACTGCCTGGACACGTTCCTGTGTATCCTGCCAAAAGTCAAAGGTGCACAAGCATATCCGTGCACCCCTTGGAACATTCACCACCCCAGACGCTCGGTTTAGGCATGTGCACATCGAACTGGTTGGACCTTGGCCGGTCAGTCAGGGATTTACTTATCTCCTGACCTGTATAGACCATTTCACACGGTGGCCTGAAGCCATTCCTCTCACAGACATCTCGGCTTATATCAGGCTGGATATCGCGTTACGGAGTTCCCACTACCATCACCACTGATCATGGTGTACAGTTTGAATCCCACCTCTTCCAGGAAATCTCCAGGATGCTAAGGATCCAACGTATTCGCACTACAAGCTATCACCCTGCTTCTAACGGGATGATTGACCGCTTCCATCGCCAATGGAAAGCAGCATTACGTGCTTACCTTGACCAACAGCGATGGAGCGAATATGTACCAGTTGTCCTTCTTGGCTGTCGTGCTGCTATCAAAGAGGACCTGGCATAATCTTCAGCCGAACTTGTATATGGAGTACCTCTATCGTTGCCAGGCCAAATGTTGAGCCCGATAGAGTTAACAACAAACCATTCAGCTCTGTATGTAAACAGACTGCAAGCTTATTTTAGTAAGCTCCCACCGATGCACACTAGGGAACAGACCATTAGATCTTCAGCCCCAAAGGACATTTCGTCTTGGACTCACGTTTTTCTTAGAAAGGACGCCATGAAAGTCCCCCTAACTCCACCTTATACTGGCCCTTATCACGTGCTTTCACGTACCGATAAACTCTTTACTTTAGATATCAGTGGTAAAAGAGAAACTGTTTCTTTTGATAGAGTAAAAAAAAGCCTTTCTTGACACAAAAACACACGAGCCACACATTCCCCCTACTTTCACACAGCATCAAAACATGCATACACCTGAAGTAAATGCTCCAAATGAAGACGATCATGTCACCACTACACGTAGTGATCAGCGGGTACATTGGCCGAAGAGACTGTGTAAAACTTTGTATTTCTGTTAAGAAAATATTTTTTCCTTGTTTTCCCTTGTTTCAAAAAAAAAAAAATATTCTATTACAAGAAGCTCCAAATATTCCCCAACTTTTCACACAAAATTTTTATTTTTTCGCTATTTGTTATGCTCCCTTTTTCTCTGTCGACTTTCAGCCTAAGCAGGGGGTTATGTAGCAGAAACAAATGGGACTTTTTGTCTTCCTCGAATCAATGCCTCTCCCCTGTGCTATTCGGCCACATCTTGACCAGTCAGGGGTACGGCGCATTGATACTTCCTATCCCCAAAGGAAATCGGCCAGCATCCGGTTTGAAGAACAACTCATTCTTACGCAGAGAGACACCAAACGGAACGGACCTCCTTTTCTCTCTCTCTCTCTCTCTCTCTCTCTCTCTCTCTCTCTCTCTCCACCTCGGTGTTATCTCTACGGTATCGACGATTCCACTGGAATAACTACCGCGATAATACCAGGTGCCGGAGTCCAGTTTTCTACAAGGAAAATACCACATTCTCCTCAATAAACCTTTTCTGTGACCTTTTATGAAGTTGTTGCGTTTGTCATTTCAGAAGCTTGTATCGAATTATTTATTTTATTAGGGTGTGCCCTAAAAGCATTACTAACCCTAAAAACGGTTTCTGATGAGTTATAGAAATTAATGATTGTGATAATAAAAATAATCACGATAATTATAAAATGAATGATAATTGGTAAGACTATGGATGTGCGTTTATGTGTGTCCACCGCAAAAGCCATGATTGTTCTCGTGTTGTTTTGGTCCAAAGTCGTGGATCGATTCTGACACAAGTCAGAATGTTAATTGGGTGATCTTGGTCAACGTTACAACGGAAGAATTCTCCTTCCAAATAAAATCGTAACTCCAGTTGAAAAAAACAACCGTTTTTTTTTTTTTGGCAGCTAACAATGATACCCGCTTTCTTATACATAAAAACAGAATCGCAATCTTAACTTTTTTGACCAAATCAAAACAATCTTACCTTTTTTTTTTTTTTTGACCAAGTCTAAACAATCTTAACTTTTTTTTGACCAAAACAAATCAAATCAAAAGTCCAATAATCAAAAGTCGATCGGATAAGAGCCGAGGGGTCCATAAGGCACACAAACTTCAACTGATTGTCAAACTTCAGAAGAGCAAATTGACTTTTCCTCATCATGAAGATATCATCCTGTAGATATCATAATGTAAATATCATCATGTAGATATCATTCAGATATCATCATAAGGATATGATCATGTAGATATCATATAGATATCATCATGTAGATATCATTATATATATATCATCATGTAGATATCATTATATAGATATCATCATGTAGATATCATCATATAGATATCATCATGTAGATATCCTCATATAGATATCATCATATAGATATCATCATGTAGATATCATCATACAGATATCATCATGTAGATATCCTCATATAGATATCATCATATAGATATCATCATATAGATATCATCCTATAGATATCATCCTGTAGATATCATCATAAGAATATGACCATGTAGATATCATATAGATATCATCATGTAGATATCATTATATAGATATCATCATGTAGATATCATTATATAGATATCATCATATAGATATCATCATGTAGATATCCTCATATAGATATCATCATATAGATATCATCATGTAGATATCATTATACAGATATCATCATGTAGATATCCTCATATAGATATCATCATATAGATATCATCATGTAGATATCATCATGTAGATAACATTATATAGATATAATCATGTAGATATAAACATATAGATATCATCATGTAGATATCATCATATAGATATCATCATGTAGATATCATCCTATAGATATGATCATGTAGATATCATCATGTAGATATCATCATATAGATATTACAATGAGCAACTCAGAAAAAAGATATCATCATATAGATATCATCATATAGATATCATTATATAGATATCATCATATAGATATCATCATATAGATATCATCATATAGATATCATCATATAGATATCATTATATATATATCATCATATAGATATCATCATGTAGATATCATCATATAGATATCATCATATAGATATCCTTATATAGATATCATCATGTAGATATCATCATATAGATATCATCATATAGATATCATTATATATATATCATCATATAGATATCATCATGTAGATATCATCATGTAGATATCATCATATAGATATCATCATATAGATATCATCATGTAGATAACATTATATAGATATAATCATGTAGATATAAACATATAGATATCATCATGTAGATATCATCATATAGATATCATCATGTAGATATCATCCTATAGATATGATCATGTAGATATCATCATGTAGATATCATCATATAGATATTACAATGAGCAACTCAGAAAAACGACTTGAGATGATGACAAGTCAGCATCCATTTGAAAAAGGCCCATCTGCTGCGAATCTATAAAATAAAAAAGTATTGTTGGAATGAAAGTCATTAAATTTAGAAAATTCTGAATGATAACCACAGCAGGGATTCTTATCTGTAACAAGATTAATTTTTCTAAAGCTATATCTCTCAGCATGAATCTCCATTTAAAGAGATACTAATTTTTCTCAAGGAGAAATCAAATTCTGAATGACCAAATCGAAAATCAGAGATATTTCCCATTTATTATGACGGCAAGACTGAAGTTACAAAAGTGGGTTGATAGAATTTAGGTTAAGTTTTCGACTTGATTCAGAATGTGAGTTTAGAGAGTCTTCGAAGATTCCAAGCAAAGAAGGTGTCTAATCTGTAGGAAATTTAGTGAACATGTTTATTTCGGCTGTTGCCATGAGAGTTTGCGTCTAACAATGCGTAAATTGAGTATGGACTAATACGCAGTTTGAGTAAGCATGCTTGTCTGTGTACAGTCAACATAAAAAATATACATGCAAACTCGTGAATGAGTAGTATGAGGGAAATAAATTTAGCTTGCGTGAGAATTTAAGTAGTGAGTGTATGCTGTCACTGTGTTTGGTAGTTCATGAGTATTTTTTGCTCTCTGTTATATTGGCCGAGGCTGTTCTCAAATGCATGACGTTTGAAAGAAAAACCGGAAACGAGAAAGAAAGCTCTTTGCTTCAGGTTTTTATATTACATGCAGAATTCGAATTTATGCCAATGAGTTGTTTAAAGAAGTTGCTGATTGAAGATTTTGTCCAATCAATAATCGATAGTTAAAAACAACATTCACTGTTACTGTTACTGCCTACATAATTTCAATAAACTAGCTTCCAGTTAAAAATCTTCTATTTAAAAAAGACAATTTAAAGGTTTTGTTTCTTGAAGATTTTCCCTTCAGTTAAAAAATACGTTTGCATTCAACTTTATTCAATTTTATTTAATAGCAGACTATAACTGTTGGATTGTGTTGGGGTTATTAAATATTATTAAATATTTGAAAAGTTCAAGTTATGGCTGCTGATGCTGCTAACAGTTTGAAGGCGTGTATGATGACACCATAAAAGATTATGACGTCATATTGTATAATTTTCTTTATTTATATCAATATTATTGGCTACATATGTGCATGCATGCTTCAGCTGCGATTTTTTCTTTTTTGGGGGAAATCAAACATCATCAGGCCACTAGTCTCAATTGGTTTCAAATGCGAATTTATAAAATTATGGAACTCACAGCTGAAACATATATGCACATATGTAACTAATAATGTTTGCTTAAATAAAAAAAATTATGCAATGATAGAGTTCTATTTGTTATTGAGCACTATTTAATAACAACTGGCGTTTCATTGGATGATTAACAATTATGAAACCACAGCGGTGCAATCATATATATATATATATATATATATATATATATATATATATATATATATATATCATGTTAACTAGGGTTGTATATGAGTTTAAAAAAATATGGCTACTTTAACAAATATGCAAATTAACATTCTTCTGTAGAAATTTTTTCAAACATAAAAAGAAATCAGCATGACTATACTAAGTAAAATTTTTTCTTTTTTGATAAGTTTATGAAAGTTAAAAATTCAATTGACATATAAATAACTGTTTCTGCATAATGAAATAAGTCTGTAAAATGTACTGAAGTTTTGGTACGATGAAAGAACTGTATGGTAAGATTAATAAAACTTTGGAGTTATGAATGCAGTTATATTGTTATTCATTCGTGCATATATATATATATATATATATATATATATATATATATATATATATATATATATATATATATAGATATATATATATAGATATATATATATACCAAAATCATAACTTTGCTATAACAATTATTTTACTAAAATAGTTTTACCAAAATCATAACTTTGCTATAACAATTATTTTACTAAAATAGTTTTACCAAAATCCTAACTTTGCTATAACAATCATTTTACTAAAATAGTTTTAGCAAAATCATAACTTTGCTATAACAATTATTTTACTAAAAAAGATTTAGCAAAATCATAACTTTGCTATAACAATTATTTTACTAAAATAGTTTTACCAAAATCCTAACTCTGCTATATCAATCATTTTACTAAAATAGTTTTAGCAAAACCATAACTTTGCTATAACAATTATTTTACTAAAATAGATTTAGCAAAATCATAACTTTGCTATAACAATTATTTTACTAAAATAGTTTTACCAACATCATAACTTTGCTATAACAATCATTTTACTAAAATAGTTTTAGCAAAACCATAACTTTGCTATAACAATTATTTTACTAAAATAGATTTAGCAAAATCATAACTTTGCTATAACAATTATTTTACTAAAATAGTTTTACCAAAATCATAACTTTGCTATAACAATTATTTTACTAAAATAGTTTTAGCAAAACCATAACTTTGCTATAACAATTATTTTACTAAAATAGTTTTAGCAAAATCATAAATTTGCAATAACAATTCTTTTACTAAAATAGTTTTACCAAAATCATAACTTTGCTATAACAATTATTTTACTAAAATAGTTTTAGAAAAACCATAACTTTGCTATAACAATAATTTTACTAAAATAGTTTTACCAAAATCATAACTTTGCTATAACGATTATTTTACTAAAATGGTTTTACAAAATAATAACTTTGCTATAACAATTATTGTACTACAATAGTTTTACCAAAATCATAACTTTGCTATAACAATTATTTTACTAAAATAGTTTTACCAAAATCATAACTTTGCTATAACAATTATTTTACTAAAATAGTTTTACCAAAATCATAACTTTGCTATGACAATTATTTTACTAAAATACTTTTACCAACATCATAACTTTGCTATAACGATTATTTTACTAAAATGGTTTTACAAAATAATAACTTTGCTATAACAATTATTGTACTACAATAGTTTTACCAAAATCATAACTTTGCTATAACAATTATTTTACTAAAATAGTTTTACCAAAATCATAACTTTGCTATAACAATGATTTTACTAAAATAGTTTTACCAAAATCATAACTTTGCTATAACAAATTACTTTACTAACATACTTTTAGCAAACTTATAACTTTGCTATAACAATTATTTTACTAAAATAGTTTTACCAACATCATAACTTTGCTATAACAATTATTTTACTTTTACCAAAATCATAAATTTTTTATAACAATTATTTTACTAAAATAGTTTTACCAAAATCATAACTTTGCTATAACAATTATTTTACTAAAATAGTTTTACCAAAATCATAACTTTGCTATAACAATTATTTTACTAAAATAGTTTTACCAAAATCATAACTTTGCTATAACAATGATTTTACTAAAATAGTTTTACCAAAATCATAACTTTGCTATAACAAATTACTTTACTAACATACTTTTAGCAAACTTATAACTTTGCTATAACAATTATTTTACTAAAATAGTTTTACCAACATCATAACTTTGCTATAACAATTATTTTACTAAAATAGTTTTACCAAAATCATAACTTTGCTATAACAATTATTTTACTAAAATAGTATTAGAAACATCATAACTTTGCTATAACAATTATTTTACTAAAATAGTTTTATCAAAATCATAACTTTGCTATAACAATTATTTTACTAAAATACTTTTACCAAAATCATAACTTTGCTATAACTATTATTTTACTAAAATAGTTTTACCAAAATCACAACTTTGCTATAATAATTATTTTACTAAAATAGTTTTACCAAAATTATAACTTTGCTATAACAATTATTTTACTAAAATAGTATTAGAAACATCATAACTTTGCTATAACAATGATTTTACTAAAATAGTTTTACCAAAACCATAACTTTGCTATAACAATTATTTTACCAAAATACTCTTAGCAAAATTATAACTTTGCTATAACAATTATTTTACTAAAATAGTTTTACCAAAATCATAACTTTGCTATAACAATTATTTTACTAAAATAGTTTTACCAAAATCATAACTTTGGTATAACAATTATTTTACTAAAATAGTTTTAGCAAAATCATCACTTTGTTATAACAATTATTTTACTAAAATTGTTTTAGCAAAATTATAACTTTGCTATAACAATTATTTTACTAAAATAGTTTTACCAAAATTATAACTTTGCTAAACAATTATTTTACTAAAATAGTTTGACCATAATCCTAACTTTGCTATAACAATTATTTTACTAAAATAGATTTAGCAAAATCATAACTTTGCTAAAACAATTATTTTACTAAAATAGTTTTACCAAAATTATAACTTTGCTATAACAATTATTTTACTAAAATAGTTTTCCCAAAATCATAACTTTGCTACAACAATTATTTTACTAAAATAGTTTTACCAAAATCATAACTTTGCCATAAAAATTATTTTACTAAAATAGTTTTACCAAAATCATAACTTTGCTATAACAATTATTTTACTAAAATAGTTTTAGCATAATCATAACTTTGGTATAACAATTATTTTACTAAAATAGTTTTAGCATAATCATAACTTTGCTATAACAATTATTTTATTAAAATAGTTTTACCAAAATCATAACTTTGCTATAACAATTATTTTACTAAAATAGTTTTACCAAAATCATAACTTTGGTATAACAATTATTTTACTAAAATAGATTTAGCAAAATTATAACATTGCTATAACAATTATTTTACTAAAATAGTTTTACCAAAATTATAACTTTGCTATAACAATTATTTTACTAAAATAGTTTTACCAAAATCATAATTTGCTATAATAATTATTTTACTAAAATAGTTTTAGCAAAACCATAACTTTGCTATAATAATTATTTTACTAAAATAGTTTTACCAAAATCATAAATTTACTAAAATAGTTTTAGAAAAACCATAACTTTGCTATAACAATTATTTTACTAAAATAGTTTTACCAAAATCATGACTTTGCTATAACAATTATTTTACTAAAATAGTTTTACAAAATCATAAATTTGCTATAACAATTATTGTACTAAAATAGTTTTGCCACAATCATAACTTTGCTATAACAATTATTTTACTAAAATAGTTTTAGCAAAATCATAACTTTGCTATAACAATTATTTTACTAAAATAGTTTTACCAAAATCATAACTTTGCTATAACAATTATTTTACTTAAATAGTTTTACCAACATCATAATTTTGCTATGACAATTATTTTACTAAAAAAGTTTTACCAAAATCATAAATTTTTTATAACAATTATTTTACTAAAATAGTTTTACCAAAATCATAACTTTGCTATAACAATTATTTTACTAAAATAGTTTTACCAAAATCACAACTTTGTTATAACAATTATTTTACTAAAATAGTTTTACAAAAATCATAACTTTGCTATAACAATTATTTTACTAAAATAGATTTACCAAAATCATAACTTTGCTATAACAATTATTTTGCTAAAATAGTTTTACCAAAATCATAACTTTGCTATAACAATTATTTTACTAAAATAGTTTTAGCAAAATCATAACTTTGTTATTACAATTATTTTACTAAAATAGATTTACCAAAATCATAACTTTGCTATAACAATTATTTTACTAAAATACTTTTACCAAAATCATAACTTTGCTATAACAAATTACTTTACTAACATACTTTTAGCAAACTTATAACTTTGCTATAACAATTATTTTACTAAAATAGTTTTACCAACATCATAACTTTGCTATAACAATTATTTTACTTTTACAAAAATCATAAATTTTTTATAACAATTATTTTACTAAAATAGTTTTACCAAAATCATAACTTTGCTATAACAATTATTTTACTAAAATAGTTTTACCAAAATCATAACTTTGCTATAACAATTATTTTACTAAAATAGTTTTACCAAAATCATAACTTTGCTATAACAATGATTTTACTAAAATAGTTTTACCAAAATCATAACTTTGCTATAACAAATTACTTTACTAACATACTTTTAGCAAACTTATAACTTTGCTATAACAATTATTTTACTAAAATAGTTTTACCAACATCATAACTTTGCTATAACAATTATTTTACTAAAATAGTTTTACCAAAATCATAACTTTGCTATAACAATTATTTTACTAAAATAGTATTAGAAACATCATAACTTTGGTATAACAATTATTTTACTAAAATAGTTTTATCAAAATCATAACTTTGCTATAACAATTATTTTACTAAAATACTTTTACCAAAATCATAACTTTGCTATAACTATTATTTTACTAAAATAGTTTTACCAAAATCACAACTTTGCTATAATAATTATTTTACTAAAATAGTTTTACCAAAATTATAACTTTGCTATAACAATTATTTTACTAAAATAGTATTAGAAACATCATAACTTTGCTATAACAATGATTTTACTAAAATAGTTTTACCAAAACCATAACTTTGCTATAACAATTATTTTACCAAAATACTCTTAGCAAAATTATAACTTTGCTATAACAATTATTTTACTAAAATAGTTTTAGCAAAATCATAACTTTGCTATAACAATTATTTTACTAAAATAGTTTTACCAAAATCATAACTTTGCTATAACAATTATTTTACTAAAATAGTTTTAGCAAAATCATCACTTTGCTATAACAATTATTTTACTAAAATTGTTTTAGCAAAATTATAACTTTGCTATAACAATTATTTTACTAAAATAGTTTTACCAAAATTATAACTTTGCTAAACAATTATTTTACTAAAATAGTTTGACCATAATCCTAACTTTGCTATAACAATTATTTTACTAAAATAGATTTAGCAAAATCATAACTTTGCTAAAACAATTATTTTACTAAAATAGTTTTACCAAAATTATAACTTTGCTATAACAATTATTTTACTAAAATAGTTTTCCCAAAATCATAACTTTGCTACAACAATTATTTTACTAAAATAGTTTTACCAAAATCATAACTTTGCTATAAAAATTATTTTACTAAAATAGTTTTACCAAAATCATAACTTTGCTATAACAATTATTTTACTAAAATAGTTTTAGCATAATCATAACTTTGGTATAACAATTATTTTACTAAAATAGTTTTAGCATAATCATAACTTTGCTATAATAATTATTTTATTAAAATAGTTTTACCAAAATCATAACTTTGCTATAACAATTATTTTACTAAAATACTTTTACCAAAATCATAACTTTGGTATAACAATTATTTTACTAAAATAGATTTAGCAAAATTATAACTTTGCTATAACAATTATTTTACTAAAATAGTTTTACCAAAATTATAACTTTGCTATAACAATTATTTTACTAAAATAGTTTTACCAAAATCATAACTTTGCTATAATAATTATTTTACTAAAATAGTTTTAGCAAAACCATAACTTTGCTATAATAATTATTTTACTAAAATAGTTTTACCAAAATCATAAATTTACTAAAATAGTTTTAGAAAAACCATAACTTTGCTATAACAATTATTTTACTAAAATAGTTTTACCAAAATCATGACTTTGCTATAACAATTATTTTACTAAAATAGTTTTACAAAATCATAAATTTGCTATAACAATTATTGTACTAAAATAGTTTTGCCACAATCATAACTTTGCTATAACAATTATTTTACTAAAATAGTTTTAGCAAAATCATAACTTTGCTATAACAATTATTTTACTAAAATAGTTTTACCAAAATCATAACTTTGCTATAACAATTATTTTACTTAAATAGTTTTACCAACATCATAATTTTGCTATGACAATTATTTTACTAAAAAAGTTTTACCAAAATCATAAATTTTTTATAACAATTAATTTACTAAAATAGTTTTACCAAAATCATAACTTTGCTATAACAATTATTTTACTAAAATAGTTTTACCAAAATCACAACTTTGTTATAACAATTATTTTACTAAAATAGTTTTACAAAAATCATAACTTTGCTATAACAATTATTTTACTAAAATAGATTTACCAAAATCATAACTTTGCTATAACAATTATTTTGCTAAAATAGTTTTACCAAAATCATAACTTTGCTATAAAAATTATTTTACTAAAATAGTTTTAGCAAAATCATAACTTTGTTATTACAATTATTTTACTAAAATAGATTTACCAAAATCATAACTTTGCTATAACAATTATTTTACTAAAATAGTTTTACCAAAATCATAACTTTGCTATAACAATTATTTTACTAAAATACTTTTACCAAAATCATAACTTTGCTATAACAAATACTTTACTAAAATACTTTTAGCAAACTTATAACTTTGCTATAACAATTATTTTACTAAAATAGTTTTACCAAAATCATAACTTTGCTATAACAATTATTTTACTAAAATAGTTTTAGCAAAATTATAACTTTGCTATAACAATTATTTTACTAAAATAGTATTAGAAACATCATAACTTTGCTATAACAATTATTTTACTAAAATAGTTTTACCAAAACCATAACTTTGTTATAACAATTATTTTACTAAAATATTTTAGCAAAATTATAACTTTGCTATAACAATTATTTTACTAAAATAGTTTTACCAAAATCATAACTTTGCTATAACAATAATTTTACTAAAATAGTTTTAACAAAACCATAACTTTGCTATAACAATTATTTTACTAAAATAGTTTTACCAAAATTATAGCTTTGCTATAACAATTATTTTACTAAAATAGTTTTAACATAATCATAACTTTGCTATAACAATTATTTTACTAAAATAGTTTTACCAAAATCATAACTTTGCTATAACAATGATTTTACTAAAATAGTTTTAGCAAAATCATAACTTTGCTATAACAATTATTTTACTAAAATAGTTTTACCAAAATAATAACTTTCCTATAACAATTATTTTACTAAAAAAGTTTTATCAAAGTCATAACTTTGCTATAACAATTATTTTACTAAAATTGTTTGACCAAAATCATAACTTTGCTATAACAATTATTTTACTAAAATAGTTTTACCAAAATCATAACTTTGCTATCACAATTATTTTACTAAAATAGTTTTAACAAAACCATAACTTTTCTATTACTATTATTTTACTAAAATAGTTTTACCAACATCATAACTTTGCTATAACAATTATTTTACTAAAATAGTTTTAACAAAATTATAACTTTGCTATAACAATTATTTTACTAAAATAGTTTTACCAAAATCCTAACTTTGCTATAACAATTATTTTACTAAAATAGTTTTCTCAAAATCATAACTTTGCTACAACACTTATTTTACTAAAATAGTTTTACCAAAATCATAACTTTGCTATAACAATTATTTTACTAAAATACTTTTACCAAAATCATAACTTTGCTATAACAATTATTTTATTAAAATAGTTTTAGCATAATCATAACTTTGCTATAACAATTATTTTACTAAAATAGTTTTAGCATAATCATAACTTTGCTATAACAATTATTTTATTAAAATAGTTTTACCAAAATCATAACTTTGCTATAACAATTATTTTACTAAAATACTTTTACCAAAATCATAACTTTGCTATAATAAATACTTTACTAAAATACTTTTAGCAAACTTATAACTTTGCTATAACAATTATTTTACTAAAATAGTTTTACCAAAATCATAACTTTGCTATAACAATTATTTTACTAAAATAGTTTTAGCAAAATTATAACTTTGCTATAACAATTATTTTACTAAAATAGTATTAGAAACATCATAACTTTGCTATAACAATTATTTTACTAAAATAGTTTTACCAAAACCATAACTTTGTTATAACAATTATTTTACTAAAATATTTTAGCAAAATTATAACTTTGCTATAACAATTATTTTACTAAAATAGTTTTACCAAAATCATAACTTGGCTATAACAATAATTTTACTAAAATAGTTTTAACAAAACCATAACTTTGCTATAACAATTATTTTACTAAAATAGTTTTACCAAAATTATAACTTTGCTAAACAATTATTTTACTAAAATAGTTTTACCAAAATCATAACTTTGCTATAACAATTATTTTACTAAAATAGATTTAGCAAAATTATAACATTGCTATAACAATTATTTTACTAAAATAGTTTTACCAAAATTATAACTTTGCTATAACAATTATTTTACTAAAATAGTTTTAACATAATCATAACTTTGCTATAACAATTATTTTACTAAAATAGTTTTACCAAAATCATAACTTTGCTATAACAATTATTTTACTAAAATAGTTTTAGCAAAATCATAACTTTGCTATAACAATTATTTTACTAAAATAGTTTTACCAAAATAATAACTTTCCTATAACAATTATTTTACTAAAAAAGTTTTATCAAAGTCATAACTTTGCTATAACAATTATTTTACTAAAATTGTTTGACCAAAATCATAACTTTGCTATAACAATTATTTTACTAAAATAGTTTTACCAAAATCATAACTTTGCTATCACAATTATTTTACTAAAATAGTTTTAACAAAACCATAACTTTGCTATTACTATTATTTTACTAAAATAGTTTTACCAACATCATAACTTTGCTATAACAATTATTTTACTAAAATAGTTTTACCAAAATCATAACTTTGCTATAACAATTATTTTACTAAAATAGTTTTACCAAAATCATAACTTTGCTATAACAATTATTTTACTAAAATAGTTTTCTCAAAATCATAACTTTGCTACAACACTTATTTTACTAAAATAGTTTTACCAAAATCATAACTTTGCTATAACAATTATTTTACTAAAATACTTTTACCAAAATCATAACTTTGCTATAACAATTATTTTATTAAAATAGTTTTAGCATAATCATAACTTTGCTATAACAATTATTTTACTAAAATAGTTTTAGCATAATCATAACTTTGCTATAACAATTATTTTATTAAAATAGTTTTACCAAAATCATAACTTTGCTATAACAATTATTTTACTAAAATAGTTTCAGCAAAATCATAACTTTGCTCTAACAATTATTTTACTAAAATAGATTTAGCAAAATTATAACATTGCTATAACAATTATTTTACTAAAATAGTTTTACCAAAATCATAACTTTGCTATAACAATTATTTTACTAAAATAGTTTTACCAAAATCATAACTTTGCTATAACAATTATTTTACTAAAATAGTTTTACCAAAATCATAACTTTGCTATAACAATTATTTTACTAAAATACTTTTACCAAAATCATAACTTTGCTATAACAATTATTGTACAAAAATAGTGTTGCCAAAATCATAACTTTGCTATAACAATTATTTTACTAAAATAGGTTTAGCAAAACCATAACTTTGCTATAACAATTATTTTACTAAAATAGTTTTACCAAGATCATAACTTTGCTATAATAATTATTTTACTAAAATAGTTTTACCAACATCATAATTTTGCTATGACAATTATTTTACTAAAATAGTTTTACCAAAATCATAAATTTTTTATAACAATTATTTTACTAAAATAGTTTTACCAAAATCATAACTTTGCTATAACAATTATTTTACTAAAATAGTTTTACCAAAATCACAACTTTGTTATAACAATTATTTTACTATAATAGTTTTACAAAAATCTTAACTTTGCTATAACAATTATTTTACTAAAATACTTTTACCAAAATCATAACTTTGCTATAACAATTATTTTGCTAAAATAGTTTTACCAAAATCATAACTTTGCTATAACAATTATTTTACTAAAATAGTTTTAGCAAAATCATAACTTTGTTATAACAATTATTTTACTAAATAGTTTTACCAAAATCATAACTTTGCTATTACAAATTACTTTACTAAAATACTTTTAGCAAACTTATAACTTTGCTATAACAATTATTTTACTAAAATAGTTTTACCAACATCATAACTTTGCTATAACAATTATTTTACTAAAATAGTTTTACCAAAATTATAACTTTGCTATAACAATTATTTTACTAAAATAGTATTAGAAACATGATAACTTTGCCATAACAATTATTTTACTAAAATAGTTTTAGCAAAATCATAACTTTGTTATAACAATTATTGTACTAAAATAGTTTTACCAAAATCATAACTTTGCTTTAACAATTATTTTACTAAAATAGTTTTAGCAAAATCATAACTTTGTTATAACAATTATTTTACTAAAATACTTTTACCAAAATCATAACTTTGCTCTAACAAATTACTTTACTAAAATACTTTTAGCAAACTTATAACTTTGCTATAACAATTATTTTACTAAAATAGTTTTACCAACATCATAACGTTGCTATAACTATTATTTTACTAAAATAGTTTTACCAAAATTATAAATTTGCTATAACAATTATTTTACTAAAACAGTTTTACCAAAACCATAACTTTGTTATAACAATTATTTTACTAAAATATCTTAGCAAAATTATAACTTTGCTATAACAATTATTTTACTAAAATTGTTTGACCAAAATCATAACTTTGCTATAACAATTATTTTACTAAAATAGTTTTAACAAAACCATAACTTTGCTATAACAATTATTTTACTAAAATAGTTTTACTAAAATTATAACTTTGCTTAACAATTATTTTACTAAAATAGTTTTACCAAAATCATAACTTTGCTATAACAATTATTTTACTAAAATAGATTTAGCAAAATTATAACATTGCTATAACAATTATTTTACTAAAATAGTTTTACCAAAATTTTAACTTTTCTATAACAATTATTTTACTAAAATAGTTTTCCCAAAATCATAACTTTGCTACAACAATTATTTTACTAAAATAGTTTTACCAAAATCATAACTTTGCTATAACAATTATTTTACTAAAATAGTTTTACCAAAATCATAACTTTGCTATAACAATTATTTTACTAAAATTGTTTGACCAAAATCCTAACTTTGCTATAACAATTATTTTACTAAAAAAGTTTTATCAAAGTCATAACTTTGCTATAACAATTATTTTACTAAAATTGTTTGACCAAAATCATAACTTTGCTATAACAATTATTTTACTAAAATAGTTTTACCAAAATCATAACTTTGCTATAACAATCATTTTACTAAAATAGTTTTAACAAAATTATAACTTTGCTATAACAATTATTTTACTAAAATTGTTTTCCCAAAATCATAACTTTGCTACAACAAGTATTTTACTAAAATAGTTTTACCAAAATCATAACTTTGCTATAACAATTATTTTACTAAAATAGTTTTAGCAAAATCATAACTTTGCTATAACAATTATTTTACTAAAATAGTTTTACCAAAATCATAACTTTGGTATAACAATTATTTTACTAAAATAGATTTAGCAAAATTATAACATTGCTATAACAATTATTTTACTAAAATTGTTTGACCAAAATCATAACTTTGCTATAACAATTATTTTACTAAAATAGTTTTACCAAAATCATAACTTTGCTATAACAATTATTGTACTAAAATAGTTTTAGCATAATCATAACTTTGCTATAACAATTATTTTACTAAAATAGTTTTAGCATAATCATAACTTTGCTATAACAATTATTTTATTAAAATAGTTTTACCAAAATCATAACTTTGCTATAACAATTATTTTACTAAAATAGTTTTACCAACATCATAAATTTTCTATAACAATTATTTTACTAAAATAGTTTTACCAAAATCATAACTTGTTTATAACAATTATTTTACTAAAATAGTTTTACCAAAATCATAACTTTGTTATTACAATTATTTTACTAAAATAGTTTTAGCAAAATCATAACTTTCCTATAACAATTATTTTACTAAAATAGTTTTAGCAAAATTATAACTTTGCTATAACAATGATTTTACTAAAATAGTTTTACCAAAATCATAACTTTGCTATAACAATTATTTTACTAAAATTGTTTTACCAACATCATAACTTTGCTATGACAATTATTTTACTAAAATAGTTTTACCAAAATCATAACTTTGGTATAACAATTATTTTACTAAAATAGTTTGACCAAAATCATAACTTTGCTATAACAATTATTTTACTAAAATAGATTTAGCAAAACCATAACTTTGCTATAACAATTATTTTACTAAAATAGTTTTACCAAAATTATAACTTTGCTATAACAATTATTTTACTAAAATAGTTTTACCAAAATCATAACTTTGCTATGACAATTATTTTACTAAAATAGTTTTACCAAAATCATAACTTTGCTATAACAATTATTTTACTAAAATAGTTTTACCAAAATCATAACTTTGCTATAACAATTATTTTACTAAAATAGTTTTACCAAAATCATAACTTTGCTATAACAATTATTTTACTAAAGAAGTTTTATCAAAATCATAACTTTGCTATAACAATTATTTTACTAAAATAGTTTTAGCAAAATCATAACTTTGCTATAACAATTATTTTACTAAAATACTTTTAGCATAATTATAACTTTGCTATAACAATTATTTTACTAAAATAGTTTTAGCAAATCATAACTTTGCTATAACAATTATTTTACTAAAATAGTTTTACCAAAATCCTAACTTTGCTATAACAATTATTTTACTAAAATACTTTTACTAAAATCATAACTTTGCTATAACAATTATTTTACTAAAATAGTTTTACCAAAATCATAACTTTGCTATAACAATTATTTTACTAAAATAGTTTTACCAAACTCATAACTTTGCTATAACAATTATTTTACTAAAATTGTTTTACCAAAATCCTAATTTTGCTATAAAATAGTTTTAGCAAAATCATAACTTTGCTATAACAATTATTTTGCTAAAATTTTTCCTCTGATGAAAAGAATGCATTCTGTGAAAATTCTCAATATTTCTTTATTTTGGTTTCAAATAATATATTATTTTGAATAACTTGTAATATGGAGTAACCTCATCGTTAGGTTGTCTTAACAAACCTTTTTTAGAGAGAAACCAAAGACTCAAGGATGGTGTCTAATAGGCATTCAAGTTCTGCAGTCCTTTTAAGTGCAATTTTTTGAATTTCGCTTGCATTTGGTTCACCTGGTATATCTGCCAGATAGTTTTTGAAATTCTTTCGCATGAGTCTAGTTGCTCCTATAATAACTGGAATGATAGAGATCTTCCCCAGATTCCAATTTCTTTTCATGTCATACATAAGACTTTGGTATTTCATTATCTTTTCATGTCATACATAAGACTTTGGTATTTCATTATCTTTTCATGTCATACATAAGACTTTGGTATTTCATTATCTTTTCTCTCTCATCTCTGTTTAACCCAGCATCATTGGGGATACTGACTTCTACTAAGGTTGCTTCTTTCTCCTTGTCACTATTTCAGGTTTTATGGCTCCGTTTGCTAGTTATGTAGTTGTAGGAATGGCATAGTCATAGTGGATGACGCGTTCTTTCCGATAAACATGTTCCCATAACTTGCTGCTGCATTCAATATTCAACTTTTTTACGGATAGTCCAGTGGAGACATTTACGAGGGACGTGCAATAAGTAATGCCCCTGACCCACTTCCCATAGCAGTACAGCAACAAAACTTGGCACAGTTATTAGAAACCACCCAGAGTTATGCATTTCTCCCATCGTTTGATGCAGCTCTGGAGACCGTTTCTGTAGAACACCCCAGGTTAGTCCTCCAACCACAACGTGACTTAAGAAATCAAGGCTGCATCATCTGGAAAATGCTTTCCTTTCAAAAACAACTTCATGGCTGGGAAGAGGTGAAAGTCAGAGGGTGCGAGGTCAGGAGAGTAGGGAGGATGGGGAAGGATTTCATAACCACACGCCTGTGCTTCTGATCTGGCAACATGCGAGTTGTGGACCGGAGTGTTGTCCTGCAGGAGGAGGGTACCTTTGCTGATCTTGCTCCACCTCTTGATTTTGATAGCTTCCCTTAATTTCCTCAAAAGTGAAGCATAATAGGCTCCTGTAATTGTGATACCCTTTGCCAGGAAATCTGTCATCACTACTCCGTCCTGATCCCAGAAGACTGTGAGCATGACCTTGCCAGCTGAGGACTGCACCCTTGCCTTCTTTGGAGGTGGTGAGTCCAAGTGCTTCCACTGCAGTGACTGGACTTTAGTTTCTGGATCATAGTGATGGACCCAGGTTTCATCCTGTGTAATCAGTCTTTTGAAAAACTTTGACTCATCTTCTTGGCACATCTTCAAATTCATCCTCGAGCACTCGACGCGTTCTCGCTTCTGGAATGGTGTGAGCAACCTGGCAATCTATCTGACAAACACCTTATGCATATGCAAATGGTCATGAATGATAGTTTCCACAAACCCTATACTAATCTTGACATCTTGGGCTATTTGGCGAATAGTAATGCACCGATCTTCCAAAATGGCAGCCTCAACTTCACGGACAGATGCCTCATCAATGGCAGAAGGGAGGCGATCAGGTCTGGGAGCTGTTTCCACAGACTTCCAGCTATGTTTGAATTCACGATGCCAGCATTTTACAAGGTCATATGATGGGGCATTATCACCATAAGTTTCTTTCATTTCATCAAAAGTCTCTTGTGGTGTGCGTCCTTTCAAATACAAAAACCGGATCACTGCTCGACATTCAACAGGCTCCATTTCACACCTAACTTAGTTCAAACACCTGTAAAACAAAAACGACAATTAGTTCAGAACTGTAATTTGCCACATGACCCATAGAGATATAAATCATTGCGCATGCAAAATTTCAACTAGGTCAGACAACTGGAAGTGGGTCAGGGGCATTACTTATTGCACACCCCTCATACACACTCCATTGTGTCTTGTCGTATAGTAGCCATCTCCCAGCAGAACTTAACAGTTAGATGTCAGATGGCTCATAATCTCTACTTGCGTGTGACAGAACCTGCATTTGTTGTCACTGAGAACACTCATTTTCTTAAAAGCATTAGTTATCCAGACTTAATCTTGGACAGCCATTATAATCCTATCTTAATCATTGTGGAGTGATCCTTTTTTCAGCCAATTTCTAGACTCTTTTGTGCTATATTTATAGCAAACTTGTTTTTTGATTCTATCTTATTTGTAAGACAATCTTGTCTAAAATGTTTGTCCAGTTTCGTGATAGAGGTTGTTATGCTGACTCTTGTTTTGTGATGGTGGTGCAGTGGTGCACCATTTTGAGGTTTGGATTTTCAGAGCTCATCAGATATTGCCCGGTGGCCATGATACTCGCACGATGCTGATGGTCAATCTCTGAAAGACCCATCTCTCCTGCTCTTCTGGGCAGTAACAGCCTAGGCAGACACTGGTTTCTGTATGTTATTTTGTTTTTTTTAATTTATTTTACTTGATAATTTTTTAAGAGATCAAGGGGAGCTAACTCCTCCTGGAGTTAACACTTGAGTTCATTATGATTGGGATTCATATCCGAGGGCTTTTTTTAGAATAGATGTTGTTCCCTTTATGGCTGCTATTTGTATTTCATTACAGCTTAGTCTTCCAGGGATTGGTACTTCTTAAGATTATTTTTCACTCAGCCAGTTGCACCCATCACAACCGATATAATCTCTTTCTCTTTCAGAGACCATGTAATCTTTAAGTCATTCTTTAGATTCTGATACTTGGTTATCTTTTCTCGTTCAGCTCTATTAAGGCCATAGTCATTTGGGACAGTGACATCAATAATGAGCGCAGTTTTTTCAGGTTTGTTCCATATTAAAATGTCTGGCTTGATGGCCTTGTCCTTTATGTATCTGTCCACCTGTAGATCTTTGTCATAGAACACGGTCACCTTTCGATTTGATGTTATTGGTGGTGGTTCATGTTCTCATATGTTTGTCGGTCTTTCAAGCTGCATCTCTCCACAGATCTTCCAATGGAGGTATTTACATACTTTATTGTGGCAGACAGTGTAAAGGTCATCTGCCAACAGGGTTTGGCATCCCGACATTAGGTGGCTTGGGCTTTGTTTTTTTGTTTCTTTTTTTAATTTTCTTCCTTTGAAGATTGTAATGCTGGGTATGGGGCAGCCAAATCAGCTGCCAACATTGCCCTGCTGTTTATTGAAACCAACTGAGAGCTCTTCTTAGTATCCTTGTTGTTCCCTTAAGTGCAATTGTCTAGATTTTTCTTGCACTTGGTTAACCAGGAACATTAGTTAGGTAGGACTTCAAGTTCTTCTTCATAAGTCCTGCAACACCTATAATAATTGGTATGATTGATATCTCCCTAAGATTCCAGTTTCTTTTCATATTGTTATATCCTGTTTCAACGGTATATAATAATATGACAAAATACGCCGAGTGGGATGCATAACAAAAAGAAGGTTTATTAGTACTTCGCAATAATACAAATACAAAATGGCTACTTGCTTTTGAAGTTAGATAAATGTAAATGAAGGTAAAGAAAAAGGAACTTAACATGCGAGAGCTAAAAACTCGTCCCTGGGAAGCTTGGTTAACTGGAGTACACTTATAGAGTGTAAGATGTGAGACTGGTAGGACGCAAAGCTGCAGGGCAAGACTGCAAGACTAAAACGTCAGACAAGACGCCCCTACCTTAAAATGGTAGCTTTTTATATACGGTTTTGTATCCGGTTCGGTTTCTGTCCCTTATAACACATATCATACATGAGACCTTGGTCTGTTTCTCTCTTTCTGTTCAGCTATCAATAGGGACACTCACTTCAATCAAGATTTCTTTCTGACTTATTCCATAAAACTATGTCAGGTTTCACAGCAGCATTTTCAAGGTAGGTAGCTGTAGGGATTACATGGTCGTAATATATGGTACATAAGTCATTTCCAACTGTTCTTTCAGGTTGATGTTCCCAGGACTTGCTGCTACACTGAATGTTTAAATTTTTACAGATGGTCTAGTGGAGGTACTTACATACTCCATCATGTCTTGCTGTAGCCGTCCTCCAAAAGAACCTTGCAACTGACTCACACTTTCCAATTCTGTATGGCAGATTCTGCATCTGTTGTCATTACTGATACCTGCAATCTGTTTTGGTCATCAATCCCTGGTCTTGAGCAGCCATTAGAACCCTTTCCTGATCGTGATGGAGGGCTCCCGTTTTGAGCCAGTCCAAGGAATTTCCTTTGTCTATGTATTCCTGAAAGAATTTCCCCCTAAAATACTTTGCACGCTGATGTTAGTCCGATTCTTTAAGGTTCATCCTTTGGAAGGTCACAGTATATTTCTGCCGGCTCTTTCTTGCTATTTCTGTTTGGTACTTCATCCTCATCTGAGAGACAGCCCTGACCAAAATGCTTGGCCAGCTGGATGACATGTTGTTCTGCTGGCTCTTGTCTCTTGATGTTTGTATACTATTGAGAGGGTGTGGTTCTGGGAGCTTCTTAGATACTAACGGATGCTCACAATAGTTGCCCTATGTTGATGATTAATCTCTGAGAGTCCCAGACCACTTTCTCCCCTAGGCAAATACAGTCTTGGTAGACACTGATTTCTATATATTATTTTATGAAGCGTTAGTAGCTTCCGTGTCTTTACATCTAGCCGGTTGATGTATTTTTGTGGCCAGTCAATGATACCAAAGCTGTATATTATTACTGGCATAGCAAGCTGGTTTATGGCAGTAATTTTATTTTTATTTGTGAGCTGGGTTTTGCATATTTTCCTCACCCGGCGTACATATTCTTTACTAATCTTCTCATCTTCGCATGCTGTATGTTCTCGTTTTCCTCAATGCCAACGTACTTAAAGGCTCGTGCTCTTTGTCAGTGTGAATATGTGTATGTACAATCAGGAGACATTTTAGCATTGTGTATATATTTGTTTAATCACTGTGTTTGTCATTGTGTTTAAATTAGTGATGGGACGATTCCAATATTTTTCCTGATTCTGATACAATTACGGATTCCGATTCTTTATAAATCTCTAAATATTTAACTATAAAATGGTTATTTTTCATGTATATCTTAAAAACACATGTTAAATGTGCAGAGATATTTTCTCAAGCATAAAAATACATAAATACATATCGATTTTAGTTTTACTGGAAGTTTAAACTCAATATATAATTATAATTTCATCATTAATATCAACAGTGAAACGTTTTGTCTTAAACAAAATTAAATCAAAAAAATAATTAAAAGAATTATTCTATGGCATCAGAAAATAAGCAGAAATTTTTCCGATTCTGATATTTCCAAAAGATATACTATTTTACTGAACCCTGATTCTGATTAATCGTCCCAACACTAGTTTATATGTAACCTTTTGTAATGTGTGTGTGTGAAATAATCGTTTGCTTCCCTAATAGAGAGGAAAAAGTGGAGCATGATTTCAAGTTCGATGGGTGTCTTGTCTCTGGCTAACTGGACTCTCTCTTCCTGTTTTTTGGCTCTGCATTATTTCACACAATCTTTCTAAGTTTATCGTTTCAAACGAATGGGAATCATTTTTATTGGTGAAATTGTAAAATTCGCACATCCATGTCAAATTATGTTTTTCTCTGTCTTCAAGACGACAAATATAGCACAAATCTGGTGATTTGTCCCCCTTTTGCACTTGATACAGATAGGAAGAAATGAAAACTAAACGGAGAAAGAATGAGAGTAGCTTATACAAGTGTTAGACGAAACTGACTTTATCTTGAGAAAAATAGTGTTTAAAGGGGAGTAACTCTTTGGTTTTGATGAGAACAGCATTTTGACAGCAGAGTTATATGCCCTTACATACACCAGTCAAGAACAGGGAAATATTCAATGGACGTTTGAAGTGGAAGCCATTTTGAATCCTCAGATGGTTCGCTGTTACACACAAGTCCTGGTAGGTGACTTGTTTGTAGTAGACAGTTCCACAGAACAAAATATTCTTACCGTGTCGAAACCCGGGAAAGAACATGTGAAATTGCTCCAGAAAAGGTTTAATATTTATGAAGCAATTCTGGTTTCTGATTGGTTTGTAGCAGAATGTGAATTAATTCAATTCGTCAGTCCTTAGCAGCATCGTTTATAAATAGAATCGTCCAACTGTGTGGGATCATACCCTATTACACACTAAAATATTGCAGCTTATGCGCCCAGCGTGCGTCTTTATTTTGATGCATCCGAATCAAAGTTCGAATTGTGGCAAGTTAAATTTCTGGGATATCTACGAATCCAAAAGCTACACAAAGTACTAGAAACACAACCTGAAAACAGAAACGACCCCGACTTCATTGAAAAGAACGCAACTGTCTTTGCGGAATTAATACAGTGTTTAGATGACTGAAGTCTATCACTGGTAATGAGAGAAGCCCTGGACGACGGCTGCAAAGAATTAAACATATTGAGAGAGCATTATTTATCGAAAGGAAAACCCAAAATTATTTCTTTATACACTGAACTGACCTCTCTAAAACGAATGGAAGCCGAAACTGTTACCGATTATATTATAAGAGCCGAGACAACTGCAAATTCTTTAAAAATGTCTGAAGTTATAAGTGACAGTCTGTTAATTTCCATGGTCCTTAAGGGATTACCGAGTTATTTCAAGCCATTTACCACTGTGATAACCCAGAAAGAAATACCCATGCCAGGAATAAAAAATGTAACTTTGCCAAAAGCAGGTTTTTTCCTAAGAAAAGTACAAAAATTATGTTATAATTGTGGACGACCTAATCACAAGAGTTTCCAATGTAGATACAGGACTCAAAATGGCGACTACATTAAAAATGTAGACGCTCTGTTAGCGAACATACATTTTTATTTTCGTGTACATTTGATGCGTCAACAAACAATAATAATTTTCTTGTCGATTGTGGGGCCACGGCACATGTGATTACAAAGGAATCTGATTTTATCAATTTTGATCCTAACTTTAAGCAACAAAATCATTTTGTAGAACTGGCTGACGGGAGTCGAGTCAATGATATCGTTTATAAAAGAGGCAATGCGAAAATCTCGCTAAAGAACAATAAGGGTGAACTGTGTTTCGGTATTCAGAAGAACGCTCTTCTGGTCCCAAAATTTAAACAAAATTTAAACAAAATATATTTTCTATGCAGGCTGCCATGGGACAATGTGCAGATATAAACTTTGGCCCCAATAAATCGGGGCTGGTGTGCCCGGATGGAAGACTGTATTATTTAAATAGCGTAGTCCCATCAAAAACCGCCTGCCATGATCTACAGACATGGCATAAAATTCTTGGACACTGCAATATTCCTGATATCAAAAAAGTTGCCGACTGTAGTTGATGGAATGCGAATACAAACATCAAAAACCTTCAACTGCGACGTCTGTACGCAAGGGAAAATGACAAACTATCAAAATAAGATACCAGACAAAAAGGCCAAAAAAAATCCTATCAATGGTGCATTGGGACTTGAACGGTCCCGTAGAACCGATGACCAGAGAACATTATTGATATGTGTTGAATTTCGTAGATGACCATTCAGGTTTGATAATGGTTTACTTTTTAAAGAACAAATCTGATACCCTGCTAGCAACTAAGAAATATCTAGCCGACATGGCCCCCTACGGTGAAATCAAGTGTATTCGCTCTGACAACGGTACGGAATTCACCTATAAAGACTTTGAACTTTTATTAATTAACCATCGTATCAGGCATGAAACATCAGCTCCTAGATTGGCACACCAAAACGGGACTGTTGAACGTGCGTGGCGGACACTTTTTGAAATGGCAAGATGCCTACTCATTGAATCAAAACTCCCTAAAAACCTCTGGACGTATGCACTTATGGCGGCAGCCTATATACGCAACAGGTGTTTTAACAAAACACTATCTAAAACTCCATATGAATCTTTCTGCTGTAAAAAAAAAAAAAAAAAAAAAAAAAAAAAAAAATTTAAGCAGAATGCATATATTTAGTTCAACTTGCTTCGCATATATAGAGAAAAAGAGTAAATTGAATATTAAAGCTGACAGAGGTGTATATTTCTTGGATACGATAAAAACAGTCCAGCCAATTTAATATTTTTTCCCGAAAAAAATAAAATAAAAAGAATCCGGTGTGTAAAATTCACAGACACGTTTAATTGTAAAGACGAAAACGCATCATATGAAGAGGATGGAATTATATTACCTCAAATAATTAGAACAAATGAAAAGAATAAAAATGACGGAGACAAGAGTGTCCATGATGATGATGATGATGATGATAAAGTCGAGATATCCCGAAAGAAATAGACGACCCGATTTTTTTTGTGGTCGACAATATAAAAGATTATCAAATCGACTATTGCTATTCAGTGGAAAATGTGCCAAAAAGCTTCAACGTAGCAATTAATTCAGAACATTGTGAAGAATGGAAAATTGCCATGAAAAAAGAAATAGATGCCTTAACCAAAAATGATACCTATACGGTAGTGCCTCTCTCAAGAGATAAACATGTTATTTCATCCAGATGGGTCTTTACAAAAAAGAGTACAGCATCAGGCGTAGAACAGTACAAAGCAAGATTTGTTGCTAAGGGGTGCTCTCAGATTTACGGTAAAGAATACTTTTTTCTACGTTTTCACCGACCACAAACCTAACGACAATCAGAGTTTTACTGCAAGTCGCATCACAATATGACCTAAACATCCATCAAATGGACGTAAAAAATGCTTATTTGAATGCCCCAATAGACTGAGAAATTTATGTTACCTCTCCAGATGGATTTATAATGAGAAATAAAAATAGTGTGTGGCGACTTAACAAGTCATTATATGGTCTAAAGCAGAGTGCTCAGTGTTGGAACACAGTATTCCATGATTATATTATTAAACAACAATTTAGACAATGCGCTGTAGACCCCTGTTTATATACCCAACACAAAGACGATAAACTACTGATTTTGGTTTTGTGGGTCGAGGATATTTTAATCGCATCAAATTGTGACATAATGTTAACTGATGTTAAGAACAAATTAAGTAAAAGATTCAAAATGACCGATCTTGGCAAAATATCCTGGTTTCTGGGGATAGAATTTACTCAAAGCAAAGGACTTGTTACGATGACTCAATCGAGATACATCGACAAAATACTATTAAAATTTGGAATGGGAGAGTGCAAGAAACGCTCTACACCGGTCGAAAATGATATTAATAAAAAGTATACACACAGTCTGAAATAATGAATGACACACAATATCGCGAAATTATGGGTAGTCTTATATATTTGATGACTGCAACCAGGCCCGACATATGCTATACAGTAACGAAACTGTCACAGAGATTATTACGACCGACAATGAAGGATTTAAACAGAGCTAAACAAGTTCTACGTTATTTAAAAGGAACTTAGGAGCAGAAGTTAGTATTTTGAAAATCAAGAAATCCCCTAAAATTAGAAGGTTTTTCGGATTCAGACTGGGCAAGCGACGAGGATCGCAAGAGTGTACCTGGATATTGTTTCAGACTCTCAGAAAATGGGCCTATTATTTCATGGAAATCTAAAAAGCAACAGATTGTATCTCTCTCTACGTGTGAAGCAGAATTTATCGCGATCACACACACGACCCAGGAAGCACTCTACCTTAAAAATATCCGGAAGACTATTTTAGAGCCAGAATTGATTACAAGCCCCGTGGTAATTAATTGTGATAATCAAGCCAGTATAGTCTTAGCACAGAGCACGGATGATCAATCAAAGATCTAGGCATATGGATATAAAATGCCATTTCGTAGAAAACGAGAGATCTAGGCATATGGATATAAAATGCCATTTCGTAGAAAACAAGATAAAGCTACAACGTTTTTCTCAAAACTTGTTGGTGAATTCGACTGAATATTATTTTTTTCACTGCCCTGTATGTATATAGATTTCTATATATTAAAAATACAGACCAGTGAAGTTCCACTTATGAGAAGGCTATTACTTTTTTGCATGGATATCAGCGGAAAACCCTAGGGATAATGCTCAGTATATAGATTTCTATATATAAAAAAAAAAAATTAAAAAAAAAAAAAAAAAAAAAGAAAAATAGACGTTAAACTGTATCCATTTTATTTTGTATTAACACTTTAACCTACTAATACTTTTGCTTAGAAAAAAAAAAAAAATCTTTGTAATTTTCCTTTTCGACGTTTGAACACAATTAAAAATGGCGTCTTTTTAAGATCCAAATGATTTCTAATTTTTGGTATGTCTAAATAATATATAAAAATATATATTTTGAGCAGAACAAACACAAGGGACTTCCCCATTATAAAAAATAGGGAGGATGTTGCAATATTTTAGTGTGTAATGGGGTATGATCCCACACAGTCGGACGATTCTATTTATAAACGATGCTGCTAAGAACTGACGAATCGAATTAATTCACGTTCTGCTACCAACCAATCAGAAACCAGAATTGCTTCATAAATATTAAACCTTTTCTGGAGCAATTTCACATGTTCTTTCCCGGGTTTTGACACGGTAAGAATATTTTGTTCTGTGGAACTGTCTACTACAAACAAGTCACCTACCAGGACTTGTGTGTAACAGCGAACCATCTGAAGCTCAAAATGGCTTACACTTCTACAGTCAGCAACAGATAAATAATTTGTCCTCATTTTCAAAGTAATTCTTTATTATCTATGTAATAAATCAATTTTATTGTTAATCGACATAGAATCGTTTTCATCTGATTTATTTCTTCATATTTGTGTGACTTACCACTTAGAAAAGACTAGCCAGGGTGTCCAGCATTGCCCGGGTGTTTGAAGTTGTGTGTTAAACAAAAAAAAAAAAAGTGGTAGTAGGCAGGCAGGCAAGCAGGCTCGACCCTGTACTGCGAAGGAGGAAAAGAACGTGAAAAAAAAAAGTGACATCTTTGCCGTTGCGTCCATCGTCAAACCAGAAGTGGCAAAGGTTTAAATTAAGGCTAGTCAATTGAAAAGAGGGGGATGACTTCCGAAAATATCAGCGAAAAAAGCGATCTCTCCCTGCACAAAAGTGCCAAGTTGAGGGTGAAGGAATTAATGTTTTTAGCCAATTTTTCAATATTTGTCGTCCAAAAGGTTGAGCTTAAAAACAATACCAATCTCGTGAGAATCCGTCCCCTCTGTCGAAAGTTTTAGGCAAACATACAAACATACATACATACATTTAAACAGACAGGTGAGATTTATATCATAGATGAATACTTTTTATAGATTTATTCACATCTCATATTCTCTTGAAATGCTGGTGAAGCGACCTCGTAATTAGATTAAGCAAAATAATGGCAATCTCTAACAATTGTGCTCTTAAAACCAAGATGGTGGAAATGGATTTAGTTCATGCAAATATGGACTGGAAGTCACCTACTATGAAATGAAACATGAAACCGTACAGAAATATCCCGTCTCAAAAAATGATCTAAGTTTCAACACTTCTTGTGTTAATATATGTAATATATTATTTTAAAAAGACTTCATTTATAGAAATGTAAACAACAAAAAAATTTCTTTATTTTTTCTTTTTTGTTTTGAGTGTAAAGTGTGAACCATGCAGAGGTGTTTTGTTTCAAGAACTTTTTTTGTTTTGATAATTCTTGTGTTATTTTGATAATTCTTGTGTTATTTTGATAATTCTTGTGTTATTTTGATAATTCTTGTGTTTTTTTGATAATTCTTGTGTTTTTTGATAATTCTTGTGTTATTTTGATAATTCTTGTGTTTTTTTGATAATTCTTGTGTTTTTTTGATAATTCTTGTGTTTTTTTGATAATTCTTGTGTTATTTTGATAATTCTTGTGTTATCATTAAACAATGAAAAAAAAATAAGCTTTTATTTTTTTACATTTCTTTAAGTTTTTTTTTTTTTTTCTAACACTTGTGTTATGAAATAATAAAAAACAGAAAATAAATGAAGCCATTTTGAAATAACATTAAATATATGAACACAAGAAATGTTGAAACGAGTGCTTCTGTATGTTTTTGTCTTCCATTTCATGGTTGGTGACTTTTATCCCAGTTTTGCATCAACTGTATCCATTTCCGCTATCTTGGTTTTTGGGAGCACAATTGTTACAGATTGCCAAAATAATAATGTGCATACAAATAATCGAACACAAACGAGATGTTTATTTTTATTTTGAAAAGAGTAAATAACTTTATACAAAGTATAATTCCATCATTTTACAGATTGTAAGGAGCAAATAGAAACGGAATGTGAAATAAAAAAACATTGGTGGATTTATTTGATACGCCCCCCCCCCTCACACAGATTGAATATGAAAAGAACAAAGCTTTCAGATTATTAGTTTTTTTAAAACAGTTTTGTTCAATTTTTTAGCAAGGGTTCGGTTTTCTGTGATCTCTTTTGATTTTTTTTCCTAGATCCCTTTTTTCTTGTTTTTAAGTGTTTATTCAATTAAAATAAATCAGTAAATTATTAGATTATCATTATTTGTCTATAAATTTAAATAAAAATTCGATTTTTAGAGAGGAGTTCACTTTTCTATATAAAATGATAAAGTAATCCTGTTTAGTGTTTACAAACGGTTTGGGGGGGATTTTTTATCAAAGAAGGGAAAAGGTCATTTTATGTTAAATTTCTAGAGAAAAGCAAACCTTTTTTTTTGCTAAAAATTAAACAGATAATTTTCCAATTTTCTTTCTAATCTAGAAATGTTGTTGCTTTATCGATAAAAACAAATTGAATAATTTTAATTGAAGTCCACCAAAACATAAATAAAAACGTAAAAAAGCATTTTAAAATACATATCAAAATATATATAAAAATCTATTAAAAAAATAAAACATTTAAAAAATCGATATTAAAGACATAAAAAATGAAGACAAATCTAATATATATATAAATCTATATTAGAACCATGAAATAAAAAACAAAAAAGAATTTTTAATCTATAAAAAACATAAAAGTCGATTTCAAAAAATAGTTGGTTGACAAGTTAAATTAGATGAACAAAAATTAAACATTACAATAATAAAAATACAAATATGTAAATCTTATAAACTACAGAAAAAAAATTACTCGAACATAACTATTTTTATTGGTTTATATGACGAATATGAAAACTGTAAAAAAAATGGCGGCTTGAATGGAGCCATATTTATTGGCTAAAATAAGGTTTTGTTTAAAAAGACTATAAATCTCTGTGAATACCTCTGCCAGTAAGATTGGGTTCTTATCCAGAATTCAACCTAATTAAACAAAAATAAAGAAAAAATCTTATGATGTACGTACCCATGATGGAATAACAATGTCATACTCCAAAAATCATATAAAATTGATCAAGTAGTTTTTTTCTATATAGGAAATCATTCTTTTAACAATTTTTAGTGATTAATAGTATATCTTAGCCATTACTGGGCTGATTTTAAAATCTCGGTAGTTCGAATTGAGTTGTCTCGCTTTACTTATTAAATATGGTGGAGACACACTGTTCTCACTTCCTCATAAATTTTGATTTCCTTAGTTGAAAAGAAAACCTACTTGATCAGTTTACATGATTGTTGGAATATGACATTTTCATTCTGTGATGGGTATGCACATCATGACGATTTTTCTGTATTGTTTGTTTTTTTTAATTGGGTTGAATTCTGGACTTGCACCTATGATTACTATTAAGACTAAACACCTATATCCAATAAAAGGAAGAGAAGGAAATTTGGATTTTTGTCACTTGATATTTTTAAAAACTATTATCTTGTATAAACATGAAAACTACATTTCATAAATAAATATCAAAACACAATTTTTACCTTGAATCAGTTGTCACTAAATAGTGAATTAAAAATTAGTCTAAAGATATCAGCATTTCTTAACCGGGGCATCTCAAAACCCTAATGATTCCACAAGAACAAGAGAAATAAATGCACTTATGACTTTTTTATTTAATTTCATTTACATATTAATAAACATGCACAATATATCATCTATATATTAATACGATAGCGTCGTTTGTGTTCTTTTGTGTGTCATGCTTACGTTTAATTGTTATGTTCTTCTATTTATTGTCATAAATAATTTTACCAAGAATTCTTCATAAGTTTTGGTTTTGGTTTCGACTATAGTTGATGGCACTTAAATCATCCATTTTTTTTATAAATAATTTTATCAAGAATTCTTCATATGATTTGGTTTTGGTTTCAATTATCGCTAAAGAAGGAACTCAAGTTATGTTTTTTTTTATTTCGGTTTTGATTCAAGTTAATGCACCCAAGTCATATGCATATATTTTTTTATTTTTAAAATTGCAACCTTATAACATATAAAAATCGATAGAACATTAATAATATATACGAAATCTGCAAGAATTAAAATATCATATTTAAGCGTAATTTACGAGTGGGCTTTACCGGGCATTCATGCTAGCTTAGATAAATACTTTTGTAGTTTTAACAAAAAAGCTACAATAATATCAGAGCGTCTCTACACTGAACATCTACAGAATGCCAACATCAATATATTACATATTAAATATAAAAAAAAAAAAACTAATGCCTAACCGACAATTATTTGTGAAACCTCGTATCTGGAGGAACATTACTTTTTCAGAGGCTTTATCTCTCAACATGAACTCCCATTTAAAGATTTAAAATATGTAGGCATAAAGTGAGATAATTTTATATTTTTATTTAATTTCATTTAGATAATAATAAACACAAACAATATTTTTGATTATTGGTTATTGCAATATTTTAATATAACTACCATCAATGTTATTTTAGAAAATACATATTTTTATATTTTAGGATTTAGCAGAGGGATCAGTTTTCTATATTGTTTAGGATCATAAATAAACCACACTTTAATTTATGCCAGAATATATTTTTTCATTCTATTTCAGTGCTTCTCAAATAGGCCTCCTCAAACGGTCCCCAAGGGTTTATGCACTTTTTATTTAACGTTGTATACATAATATTACCAAAACACACAATATATTTTGGTTTATTGTTATATACACATCTAACCTCTTGAAATAATTCTTATAGAATGTGGCAATTGAAGAATGATAAATATATCACATTGTGTTTTATTTCAAATTCAGTATGGATCAGTTTCTCTGTAAATATGTTTTTGCAAGGAAGGTATGTTTAATTTTGTTATTAAATATAAATATAAAACTTACATTAAAAAAATCTAATTCAAATAAACATTTTTATGACATCTATGTGTGGTAGTTATATAGTTCCCTCAATGTCTCCTGGCAAGACCCATTTAATGGCCCTACTTATTTATATATATCAAATTGAATGTCTATTTAATAAGTTTACTTTTTCAATTTAAATAAAATTACGCAAGGCCACAACAATGCTGCACATTTCTGGTAAACTTCCTCATGTTTTACCAACTGATGCCTTTATTTGTACTGCATACAAATATGATTACATTTAATCCGACCTATCTGCTTCTCCCAAATACATCTCCCACATAAAAAATCCGAAAATAAATGAGAAAAGCTAATACACTTTTAACTGTATCTTTCATTCCATACACACAATATTATGAAACACATACACAATATTACAAAACACACACATACACAATATTACAAAACACACACATACACAATATTACAAAGCACAAACATACACAATATTACAAAGCACACACATACACAATATTACAAAGCACACACATACACAATATTACGAAGCACACACATACACAATATTACAAAACACACACATACACAATATTCTTGTAATTGCAATGTTTTATTGTTATTAGTTTTTTTTTACTCATCTTTGTATGTCCCTCTCCCAATTTCAATATTACATTCTTTGCAAATAGCTAAGAGCATTTAGACACCTTCAAAAGCAACTCTTCAGAAAAAGAGATCCAGGGTTTGTATTACCATCTACAGAGGAAAACAAGTATATAACAAATAAATGTTATCAAAGGCAAGATAAGTTACTTTTCTACATAAATGGACAAATTTTTAGTGTTTTTATTGAAATGTCATGGTAACATTGATGTGGTGGGTTTCTACCACCATTTTGTTTTATTTCTTATTTTGAAGTGATTATCGAGTCTTCAAAGACACTGCTGTCATTTTTTCTTGTTCTTCGGTAGCCCTTAATATTACTCGTTTTTTGAAACATTATACATTAAATAAAAACACTAAAAATCTTATTCAGCTAGGTAGAAGATTAACTTACCTTGCCTTTGATAACATTTGTTATATATTTGTTTTCTGACAACTTTTTTGTACCTCTGTGGATTGTAATAAAAAGTCAAGATCCAGTTCATCTAAAGTATGTTATGTTGAATTATGATCAGATTCTGTTTGTATCATGTGAGTATGCAACTGTAATCTCATCTTCATACCACCATTGCATTTTTTTTATGATTTTCAGATTATTCAACTGTGAACATAGAGGAAAAACCGATAAACACCAAGTAATGGATATAAAGAGAATTAATATACTGAAACAACCTCCCTATTGACCTGATCTTACACCATGTAACATTTTCACCTACAAGCTCAAGAGATCATTTAAAAAAAAAAAACGTAACAAAATTTTGGATCAGATGATGAAAAAAAGGTTTAGACAATGGAGATATTTTTTTGTTTTTATGGAACGAACATTTGTCTAATTACAACCACCATTAACATTGTCCCTTATTGAGCTACCCTTTAAATAATTTAATTCTAACCATTTTCCACGACTGCTGATCATTACTTATTTAATTAACATTGTCCCTGTACGAAACTTTATTCATAGAATTTTCATTTGATTTTAGGTAAAACTAAATGAAAATTCTATGAATAAAGTTTCGTTCTTAAAACTGCCCACCTGTGGAAGTCTATACTACAGAGCTGCTTTCTGGTTGACAACAAAATAGTCGTTTTCAAGTCCGATGTAAACAAGTTCTTATTGAGCTACCCTTTAAATAATTTAATTTTAACCATTTTCCACGACTGCTGATCATTACTTGTTTAAGGATCCTTGAGCGGCCTTGGGGCTTTCATAAGTGGTGGCTCCAATGTAAAAAAAAGGCAAGTCTAAATTTTAATATCTGCTGTGATGAGTGATCAAGCAAGAGCCGTGAATGAGATGAGTGTAGAGGGAAGATAGGAGAATGTCACCATTGGTAAGAAGATGGTGGGAGAACCAACTGTAATAAGAAAAGTGTTGAGTAGATGTCTCTCTTTTACTAAGAAATTATGTGCTTACCATTAGCTGCATCATAAGGACAAACTCCTCCTTTACACGTTATATCAATTTTATACATGCATAGTTTCACCCACATATAGGCAGAGACTTGAAAACTTACAGAGACAGAAATACAAAAGCAGATTGAGTCAGCAGGTGTGTGTACATCCGTAACATTAGTTGAGTTTGAGTCCACCCATCTCACGCTCATCAAGTCTTGGTTTTTGGACAAAACAAGAGTATTGTAATTATTAGATAGCACCTAAGGTGCAGGAGTCTGTAACAGTGGAATTGAGGCACATCTCAGAATAATCTTTAAGTTCATAGAAGCATGGCATAGAAAGATGGGATAGTTAGATAGAGGCAAAGGAGGCGGGGAGAGGGGCACGTTTTGAAAATTGACACCAATTGCATTGCTTTGTAGACACAACGTGAAAGTTTTTAATATTTTAACGTCTCTTTTTTCTTGTTCAGAGCTCAAACGTTTTCTCATCCTATGCAGGTTCAATCTTCAGTTTTCACAGTTCAGTGGATCAATTGTCTCCAGATTTTACTCTGTACGATCTTTTCTAATAATTTACATCCAAATTTTTCTTCACCAACCTTCCTGCAATTTAAGACATCCATGCTTCTGCAACAACTTATCTAGAAGGATAAACACTCAACATGACCATATCGGCATATTTTACATCTTAAAACTTCTTTTACATCTTAAAAAAATCATTTACCCAAAAGTTAAACAAATGTTTTTTTCTTGTTCAAAAAGGGATTTACAACTATTATTATTGAATTAGCATTTTTAAAATATTTTGATATTTCAAATTCATAAATCAAAAATCAAAAAAAAACTTGTATAATTTCTTCTGACCTTCTTAGTATGGGGGGGGGACAAAAATAAATCTCAGGATGCCTCCAGAGCACTGTTGAAACCATTCTTTCAGGTTTGGTTGCCTCAGCATATTTTGAATCTAGATACACGTCATCTCTGAATTGAGAAGAATAATTTATTTGAGATTTTTCCTACACAACCATGCTCATGTTTAAAGCAATTATAGCAAACAATATATAACAACAATATATAACAACAATATACAACAATATATAACAACAATAATACAGATGAATATTTTGGTTCTATACAAGAAATAAGTATCTACATGAGGTGTGGGGAACCCGCTGCTTCCGGAGCCGTTACATGTTACCCTTTTGAAGAAATCTAAATTTTCTAGATCTTTTTTTTTAAACTTAAAATGATGAATTTAAAATGCCGGAGAGTAGTGAGAAAATTCAAGAAAACAATCCTTCCTATTCAACTACATTTTTTTTTTAATTAGGCTGCTTTTTTAGGAATATAAATCCATAAATCAGCCGTCACGACATAAGCAGTTCCAACTACAAACAGTGAAGTGTACACTAACACAAAAATTCACGACCTGGGTGCAACAAGTTCAAATCCTGTCAATTCCATAACATGATTTTCATAAAGGATGTTGGCAACCTTGATGTGATTTGTTTTCTAAGTATTGGTACCAGAAAGAACTGCAGAAAGCAATGCCAACAACAGAATCGAGCTATCAATACGTTATTGATTCATGCAAAAAGAAGCTTTGCTGTTTGATTTCAACTTAATGCAGGCATCTAACATGAAAACCATTCTCTAACTGTGAACCATCATCACATTATTAAAAAAATAACGACAATCTAAAGTTATCAAATTACAGCATGTTTTCATTAGGTGTGGAAATCAAAAGAGATAAATTTTAATGCGTTTCTTAATGTCATTATTTAAAACTGAACATTTTTTTGTTTATTGCTAATCTTTTTCCATTAAATAAACGTCAGCTATAAATCATTTAAAAAACTAATGAAGAATGCGGCAATATCGACAATGATCTGCATCATAAGGAATGCATCATTCAAGTGTTATACTGCAGAGGGTCCGCACAGAGAGAGAGTTAGATTATCATATAAATATTTGCCAAGTATTGAGTGAGGTGTACACTAAGTGTCTCTGATACTAAACCCGAAGGCAACCACAAACTCTCCAAGATCATAAAACTCTAGCTATTAATGTGCATGAATCTCAATATATAAAGTCAATTAAATTTTCAAAGTCAATGAGTCAAACCAATATTTAACTTTGACTAACCAGTCATTTTGCATTTATCGCTCTGTGTCATTTTCCAGAATAAAAAAAAACTGAAACTCCAATCATTTTCATTACTTATGCAATCTAGTCGACCAGATAATTCTTTAAGTATTAAAAACTTCTCGAAATTCACCAAAAAGGACGAATTCCAAATAATGTCTAGATTTAATGATGAGGTATGCATTCAAAAAATTTTCATTTGCAAAGCACAGACTTGCATTTCAGAAGGGATGCCATTCAATTAAAGAAAACTCATTGCCATTTCTAAAACTGTCGATAAACTAACTCTAAATATATTGACCTTTATTGTCTGATCCTTTGTCTCCAGTCACCACCACACCTTGATTAACAATCCTATTTCAGCTGCCTTTGTGTACCTTGGTGAACAACTTCCTCTCTGTTGTCTTTCTATTAAGATCATTCCCTATAACCTTTATTCTGATGATCAGCTTATTTACTCTTTTTTTCTTTCTAACAGTAGGGGGCGGATGTCAATATTATCACATATATCTCTTTCCTTCTTTGACCATGTAGATTAACAAAGACTAACTACTAACAAAGCTTCACAATTCTTATATCAATTACTGAATAGCTCTGTCCGAAATGACAGGATTTATAACAGTATGGTGGCAATGCATTTTCTCTAATTTCCACATTATTGAAGGGGACTTAACTCTTGACAGAAATAGGTAGTTCAAACGTAAGGATTTTATCTCTCCACTTCAGCATCTATAAACATTTTTTCGTTCTCAGCATTATTTCACTACATATAATAGCACATAGCCTTTATATATATATATATATATATATATATATATATATATATATATTGCAATTATGAGATAAAGGGGAAAAAAATTCTAATTTAAAAAAATTATATTTTTAAATCATGAATATCAAAACTTGTCTTTCCCTCATAATTGCAATATATGCAATATATTGTACTCCACAAAAATTTTTATTTATATATAAGAATTATTATAAGTTTAGTACGAGAGTAAACTTAAAACAGGATATAAATAAACAATCCAAACCAGATGAAAAAGCTCAATTATCCAAAAATGGAAAAGAGCTTAAATATAAGAAAAATGATTTTTTTAAAAATCTACATATAAGCAAAAACAGAAAATTTATTATCCGACAAGGAATACTAAATTAAAAATTTAGAAATCCTTACACCGGGGAGTTCCAAAGTATGCCTACTTCTCATCAGGATTTGCATCTTGATATTACCAAATATGAATTTTAACCTACGGACTTCCATTGACTTCCCTTACCTATTTGATATTCCAGAACTCTTTGTTGTTATAACTACTCCCATTTTCTATGCCATTTCAAAAAATTTTTCTTTTATGCAAATATTCATATTTTGCAATTTCAAAAATGTTTTCTTTTATGCAAATATGTTAGTATTCATATTTTGCAATTTCAAAAATGTTTTCTTTTATGCAAATATGTTAGTATTCATATTTTGCAATTTCAAAAATGTTTTCTTTTATGCAAATATGTTAGTATTCATATTTTGCAATTTCAAAAATGTTTTCTTTTATGCAAATATGTTAGTATTCATATTTTGCAATTTCAAAAATGTTTTCTTTTATGCAAATATGTTAGTATTCATATTTTGCAATTTCAAAAATGTTTTCTTTTATGCAAATATGTTAGTATTCATATTTTGCAATTTCAAAAATGTTTTCTTTTATGCAAATATGTTAGTATTCATATTTTGCAATTTCAAAAATGTTTTCTTTTATGCAAATATGTTAGTATTCATATTTTGCAATTTCAAAAATGTTTTCTTTTATGCAAATATGTTAGTATTCATATTTTGCAATTTCAAAAAATTTTTCTTTTATGCAAATATTCATATTTTGCAATTTCATGCTTGAAATAACATTTCAGCATTCATGTGCTATTATCTTTCCTCTGATAAGAAGTAGGCAGACTTTGAAACTCCGTAAGGATTTCTTAATTTTTAATTTAGTTTTGCTTGTTGGATAATAAATTTCTGTATTTTCCAAATATGCAGATTTTTTTTAATTTTGTTTCTCTCTCTCTCTCTCTGATTGTAGCCAGTTCAAAATGTACTTTGAGGAAACAATCAGTGCTAAACACTGCAGCCACATTTCAAGCTAATCATGTGTGTGTGTGTATTTTGTGGCAGAGTTAGTCGGACAAAGGCTAATCGACTAAACAAGTGTCAAAGAGAAGTTTAATGTAGCTATAAATAAGCAAAAACTAGTAGTCTTGTATATCATATCTGCAGAAAAAATTGTAAAAATAAGTCTTGTCTGCTGAGCCATCTGGGACATAATTTGTAGAGGTACTATGTGGAGAGCTGAGCAGCAAAATATCTGTTTACACTACACTTGAACTTCTGCATGCCAGTACAGTCGGGGAAACAGGAACCCTAAATGGAATTCCAAAGTCTAGCAGTCCTAGGGAAGAAACTATTAGAATAGAAGGTTTTCTTACATCTAAGGATTTCTACTGTGTAGGGGTGGGACTTTGCTGTTTGTCGGGGGTATTTACGTCAAGGTGGTACGAGGGCTTGTAGTTCATCAGAGCATCTACTACTAAAGTACTTGTAAAACAGGCAGAAGGATGTAACATTTCGTTGATGGGACAGCAATTGAAGCCTAGCTGATAGTGTGGGAGCTATTAGATTGGCGACTCTCTTTTGAACCTTGTCTAAGAGTGAGAGACTAGTAGCAGATGTACCAGCTGAAATGTGACAACAATACTCCATACATGGATGCATGGTGTCGTTGTCAAGGTAGAGGATACTCTCATGCATAAGTAGCTTTCTAGCATGGTAGAGAGAGCTCAGCTTCTTTGCAGCAGCCTTGGCAATGCACTCAATGTATCTGTTCCAACTCATGTTCCCCATGAACGTTAAGCTGGGGAGCTTGAACAAGCTACTTTCAGGTAATGTATCATTAGTCATGGCTATTAGTGGTTGAGAAGGTTTTTTATAGTTATTAAAGGAAGGAGCTTAGTCTTGTCAGCATTGAATGTGACCATCCATTTTTGACCTCATATTGCAAATGTTATTTTTAACTTTTCTTTCAAGGCAAAAATTGTAAACATGACAATTTTTTAAATTATTTCTGATCACCAATAAATCTCCATATGCATAAAACCGGATGAATATCACTAATATATAACTATGAAGAAAAAAAATCAATAAAAAATAACTGTGGAAATCGCTATATTTGCATGAAATATGATATAATTGAGCTGCACGTTTAATACAAAAATAAACAACTTTTTCTAATTGACAAGAAATTGCTATGAAAAACAGACTAATAAAAACAGACGAATAAAAACAGACTAATAAAAACAGACGAATAAAAACAGACGAATAAAAACAGACGAATAAAAACAGACTAATAAAAACAGACGAATAAAAACAGACTAATAAAAACAGACTAATAAAAACAGACGAATAAAAACAGACTAATAAAAACAGACTAATAAAAACAGACGAATAAAAACAGACTAATAAAAACAGACGAATAAAAACAGACGAATAAAAACAGACGAATAAAAACAGAAATACTGGTCATAGAAAATCTAAAGTAGAACATTTAAAAAATTTGAATCAAAATGAATAAAAAAAATACACATTTATGTTTGAAAGGCTAATATTTTCACAATGGGATGCCTGTTAATAAACGTGGGTCACTAAGAGAAAGGTAACAAACGCAAACCAAGACGAAAACAATAATCATACGTAATGGAAAATGAAATAAAAAAAAAAACAAAAAAAAATGTTTATATATTCATCAATGTTCCGTCTTTACTGCAAGACTTTCTCAAGGATAAAACCACATAATTTTCAAATATTGACTTTTATGTTTTTCTTCAAATCAATTATCTTGAGAAAGTCTTGGAATAAAGATGAAAGGTTAATGAATATAGAAACAATTTTTGGTTGTTCCCAATTTTTTTCACACACACACACATATATTATTTAAATTCCTTTAAATTCACACTAAAATTGGGTTAATAGCTCAACATTGTATATTTTACTAGAATTAAAGCATAATCATAATGTTTCAAATTCGGGTTAAGAAAACATCTTTATTCATACAATTGTTTCTGCTCATTTAAAAAAACATATTTTTCTTTGATAATAAATTTGAAATATTTACAAACGGCTTCTTCAGTGAATTTTAATCTCCCATCATATTGAGCCTCTCCCTAAAAAAAAAACGTTAACATCAAAATTGTTTTCTTCATTTTTAATTATTCATTAAACCAATGAAAAATAAAATCTTAATTACATCTTTATGTAGATAAATAACTAATATTAAAAATCATTCAAAAGACAAAATGTTTCTTTTTTAGTCTTTTAATATTAGTCTTGGTTTTCTTTACTTTTTCTATTGGTTTGTTTAAAAAAATATGTTTCTGTTTTTTATAATAATCTGATGAGAAATGAAAATTCAACGTGGAAACTTGTTGAAGACATCTTGAATTTATTTTAAAGGAAAAAATTGTTTGGAAAATGGGCCGAAACAATCGTATAAATAAAAATTCAGAAATTAAATGATCATATATGGTTTTCAGGGCTACAACATTTTTAATGCCTTCCAATACAGATATGTCATAAGCTAAATGAAATTATTATAAACCTATTTTTAAGCAGTTAGATCCACAATTCCAAAGCTGCTGGACAAATACTGATGAATTAAATGTTAGCAAGGAAACCATTGGTATGATAGTTGTATCTAGTATATAATTGTGTGTGTGTGTGTGTGTGTACGTAATTCATGCACAGGTCGCTTAGATAAGTAATATGGAGATCATAAAAAATATTATAACAATAATGCATTTCTTAAAAAAAAAAAAAGATGAAACCAGGCTAATCACATTGAGATTGCATAAGAGTTAGAAAATTAAAATTGAATTTGATTTTAAAAAATGCTTTATCTTTTTGGTTCTTAAAAAAATAAGAAAACAAAAGTCTATGAAAGTACATATGGAACTAAAATTCACGATACACCAGGGGTTGTACATTTTGCATGCACGCAACATGACTTTTCATACACACTGATCTTTTCTACAACATGAATAACAGACAAAAAGGTTCATTATAATACTAGCTGTAAAAACTCGGCAATAAACTACCATCACTGCCTCCCGAAGGGGGAGGTAATGCCTGGAGACAAACCATAATTCGTCACAACAAAAGTTTGTTGTAATGATAGCCGGGGTGAACATGTGTTTCTCAAACTGAGAATTAAGAATATAGACATTATATACAAAAACTACCTATCTGGCGCTGGTCAGGATGCACTGAAATCATTATTTGCACATAAGGGAAACAACTGATTTTTATGGTATTCATTTTCTTAAAAAGAAGAAGAAGTATTCCCCTAACCATTTTTTTTTTTAATTATAATTAAAAAAATGTTTCCATTTTCTAAGTTGCCCGAGCAGGACTACATAATCTTTTTAAATAAACTGCAACAAAATATGTTATTATAGTGTCAATAGCAGGGTACAACAATAAATTATTTCATATAACCGGAAGTACACAAAACAACTACAAGAACATGTTTGGATCATATGACAATCGCTCAAGACATGAAACCAAAAGTTATGACCAATTAAAAAACATGTTATCTATTTAGTTGTATGTCAGGCCTGGGAAAACATTGGGCACTACAGTGTAAATGTAAATCCAAAATTTTGGAACCAATTTTAAAAATTTCCTATGTTTGATTGAATTTGAATAAAATCTGTAATTTTAAAAAGCCAGTGCAATACAGAATTTTCTTGAATAAACATTCATTTGTTCATGATCAAATTTTCGGTGATATCACACATTCTTCAAAGATAGAGTCCATTTGCGTTTTTTCTTTTTCTTCGCCATTTCTTGTACCATGTAAACACAGAAAGGTAAAATATATATGTTGTTATACTTTATATCTATATATATATATATATATATATATATAGATAGATAGATAGATAGATATGTTATTTTGGTGAAATATGTTTTTTTTTTTACTTTTTATGTTTGTTGTTTTATCCTGTTTGTTTACAAGCTCAATGTATGTTAAATATAACAAGAGAGCACATATAAAAGAATAACAGTATAGATATTTATTTTTCATGCAAAACAGCTCCTCCAGCATGTTAAAATTTTGGTACATTTTTTTACAGATCTCTTTTGTTATGTAGAAACAAACGGTTATTATTATGTCAATACCATCTCTTTTCATGCATAGACTCTTCAGAAAAATTAGAAATTATTTGCTTAGATAGAAAAAAAATGCATGACAATATAATGTTGCAAGAAGAAGAAAATATAAAAAATTCATAGAAGACTCTTTCTTAAAACTGACCAGATCATATAAAGGTATTTAAACATTCAATCAGGAGGAACTCATGCAGTTGGACACAGCATGTGAACCTTACCTTTCTATGTTGTACTGACTTTTTAAAATTACAGATTTTATTCAAATAACACTTTCACTTGGGAAAAATACAAACACTCACATGTTATATATATATATATATATATATATATATATATAAGAAACTTCAAAAAAAGACTCATGGATCCTAAGACACAAAGGTATAACTGAACTGTTTCAGTATTTGAAAAAAATACAGAAAACGTCGTCACAATATCACATCATTTTTTATATAACTTTTATACAATAAAAAGGGATATAATATTGAAAAAAAGGCAAATATTGAAATATACAACAAAATGAAAGATGGAAAACTAATATAAAAAATAGTATAAAGGTTAGTTTTAAAAAATCCCCTCTCCCAAACCCCAATATTCAAATATACAAAAAAAATGCAAACAAAATGACGAAACAAAATAACGAAACACGTGTAATACAACAATGGCAGTGCGTGGTTGTATTTGGAAGGAAGAGAAAAATGTTTGGGATCTGTATTTTCTAAGACAACTAATTTCTTTTTCTACAATTTTAATAAACTATATCAAATATTCTATATCTCTGCATGTCCCAGAGACACTCAATTTCTTTCTCATAGGTTGGTGGTGTTCAACTTTGTCAAAAAAAAACAATTTTTTTTTTTTTTTTTACAAAACAAGTAAATTTCTAATTTTTAGTACTGGATGATCGCGTCGGTAATACCAATGTACTTCTCTCACTCTCCTATATTTTCTTTGAACTTAGTTGCAGTCAATTTAGATAAAAGGAAACAGACGGGGGAGATATATATATATATATATATATATATATATATATATATATATATATATATATATTGTACAATTCTCTTCATGTAAACATTATTGGCTACATGTCTGCATACATGTTTCAGCTGTGATTGCTTTCAAAATCCAGCATCATCAGGCCACTGGTTTCAAATGTGAATGTACGGAATTCATGGTTTAAAACTCCTTATTATTTTTTTTTTTTTTATGAGGGAAAGTGGGGAGAAAAAAGGAGGATGAGAAATTGTATACTATTCTTGCAAAGTATTCATAACGTGTTCCACCATCAAAGGAAAACATTCACACAAATTTATTACCTAGTAATAAATTTAAGTATGACTTTAGGTCTGTTAAAATCCAATACTCCAACCATCTGTCTAAGAAAAATTCACATTTACAATATATATATAACAGGTTTCTAGCCCTCCAAATACATTAAAAAATTAAAAGAAAATTCACTAATAAAAGTAAATTATTGTATTTGTCCTTCCATTAATAAGTTAACATGGCCATTAAGCGTGCCATTATGGTAAATCTGAAACGAGATAACCAACAGATGATGAAAACAAGCAGGATAGTAAAGTGAATGAGATGTATATCAGGGTGTGAGTAGAAGATGCATTTGGAATGCAACTGTTATTGTTTTGATAATTTTAAGGTTGAGATGAAAATGAAAATTACATTTTTTTGTTTGCATTTTGATTAATGTGAATTGAAGGAAAATAATTTGCAGAATTACAAAGAGAGAGAATGAACAAAAACAAGAGAGTGAGATTGGCAATCAGAGTGAGCGGATGTTCCCTCTTTGGCTCTCCCTTCAGCAAGGTGTATAAAGAATGAATTATATAGATCAACAAATAACATTAATTAAAGAAGAATTACTTCATGATAAGGAAATGTCAGTTGAAAGTCACTGTGTGCATAGCAAATCCAAAATGTCTGCTCGTCTGAAATGCAAGGGACATAACTCTGCTCAAAATCTCAATGAAGAAATCAGAACTTTTTGGTTACAGAGTTGTATTTATCTCCTTTTTATAGCGAAAGATATGACACAAGGCCAGAAAATGGGATTTGAAATCAGAGCCCTAGAGAAAGGACACTTTGGACAAAAAAATTGTCTGGGCAGCCCTGTTGGCATTCCTCAGGTCAGGTCATTAGCAGTAAAGTAGCCTCTTTTTCAAAGGGCGAGAAGGCAAAATCTGAGAAGGTGAACTTCATAGAACTGACCAGAACCAAATCTCTGGCTAATGACGGACAATCCATCCACAAAAATGACAGAAACTCTGCCAGTTTGATTTTGGGATGCATCTAACTTTGTTTTAATTATTATTTTTAAATAAAATGTCTATTATTTAACAGACATGACATAATTATACAAGATACACCTGAAGATAGTGGAAGGTTACATCAGCCGAAATGTTGTGGAAATAGAATTCAAGATGAGCAGAGTAGTCTTAATAATTCAAGATAATTTTCATCTCAAACGTTTTCAAACAAATATGTGTTCGACTAACAACTGCACAAATAATTCATGAACGAATAATTGTTCTACATTGCTTTTTTCTGTCGATTCATCTTTTATTCAACAAATTTTTATCAATAACTTTCGTGGTAAAAATTTTATTTAATAATTTATTTTATTATTTGAAAACAATCAGTTGTCATCTGCTTCTTGTTAAATAATAAAGCTGTGCTAATACTATTGCTACTAATTTGGATTTATTACTTCTCTTTTATTTAGTGCATATGTATGTCATCAATATGGCCGTGCTAAGAAACTAAGGGAGAGACAAACACAATTATAACATAGATTTGTTTAAGTGCATTAATCTAAATTAATTTTTTAATTTGTTTCTGTACAAAAAATAATTTTTAATAGTTTTGTTTAAAAATTTATTGAGATTTAAAAAAAAAAAAAAACATTCAACTGAACTACAAAAAATATGAAAATTACACACACACACATGTGCATGTGATTAAACAAGTTAAAATGGATTTATAAAATAAACTTAAAGCCATTTTTTTCAAAAGTGTTCAATACTAGGTAGAGCTTTATAAATATTTATAACATAAGCATTTAATTTGACTTACAGGATTGTAGTCATGTTTCAGTGATTATGAAACTCCAAAAATAATTATGAAAAAAATAAATGTAAATCAGAAACAAAGTAAAACAAACATAAAAAACAATAACATGTTTGTTTTCATATATAATTTCTGGTTTCTCTTATTTACTCATTGTCAAAATTTATTTTTTCATGCAGTTATGTAAGCCAAGCTATATATATATATATATATATATATATATATATATATATATATAAATTTTAAAAAAGGGCAAACAACCATGAATTTAACCAAATCTTATTATAAAGTTATTTCAACTCAATAGTTCTTTTCAAATGAACAAATTCATTGAGAAATGTCGCAATAGCCATCAATTATTTTACTCATTTGAAAAGGCCCTATTGGGTTGAAATAAATTTATGAGATTTAGTTAAATTCTTAGTTGATTGTTTTCTTTTAACTTTTATCATAACTCTATTATGCATTAAGCTCTCCTACTTAACATTAAGATTCCTTACAGAACACAACATTCCATATATATATATTTATATATATATATAAATATATATATATGTGTGTGTGTGTGTGTGTGTGTGTGTGTGTGTGACTAAAACTAAGTATACAAAAAAAAGCTGAAGCTGCTAAGAAGAAGAATATTGCTACCACGTTTGTCCAAAGAAAATGCATTCATTGAAGATTCTGTGTGGATCAGAACGGTTGCTAAATCATTAGAAAATGGTAACAATTTTCACAAGTCAGGCTGTAAAACAAAATTTTTCCAAAGATTTGAACATTCTTTATTTCTCTGGTTTTTGATTCATTTTTCAGAGGAATGGTAAACATTGTCTATCTGCCACGTTGACAGTTTCACAAATATTTATTCCAAGATGACAAATGGCCTCCTTTTTAGTCGCGTGCAAGTGACTCTATAAGTCACTCCTTCAGTCGGTCTGTCAGTAACACTTTTGTGCTTGGCCTTTTTGGTTAAGATCAAAGGTCTGTTGTTAATAGATGCTGTTCTTAGTTTTTTAAGCTTTTCTGTTCTGGCAGATACTGCAAGCAAAGACCATATGTGGGAGCAATCCCACATATAAGACCTTGGTCAATGTAGAAGCAACCCTTCATACCAATTGTCACTATCCAGCTCCCCTACTCCCCGGCGAGTTGGCCCCCATTTTCCCTTCACTCCTCACATTAAAAATCAGCCTTGTGCCTAATTTGCTCGGTGGAGGAGCAAATAAATACCTTTTTCTTGACCTTTTGGCCAAGATCAAAGTGTAGTATCTATCCTTACTACATGCTGTACTTATTGTGATATAAAGTGGGGGATAACTTTTGTGTATTAATTTAATATAAAATGATCACCGCCTTTACAACCAGTCAGTCTCAAAGCCATTCAAGTCATTCTCCAGATCATTCAAGTTGTTTTTGAAGGATTCCAGTTATTTTTTAAGCATTCAAGTCATTCTTAAAGTCATTCAATTCATCCTTAAGTTCATTAAAGTCATTCTAAGTCATTTACTTTTTATTTAAGACATTTCAGCCCATTTTTCGGTCATTTTAGTTTATCTTTAAAAATTTCATGTCAATCCTACATTCACGCATTCATTCGTTCATTACACAAGAGCACGCGACTAATGGCTATCGGCCTTGTTTAACTGAAGGGAACAGATAATAAGAGGGAGAGTGAGAAAGATAGAAATAGAAAGTTGACCAAAGTTGGCTAATTGACCAGGAGACCAGGGTTCAATCCTCAAATGAAACATACAAAAGCTTAAAAAAAAATTGATGCCTCTTGCAAAACACTCAGCATTATAAGGTGAGGATTAAGCATTAGTCCAGCAATCTTGGAAAAGGAGTGCCAACCTTCATTAGATCCCGGTGTAGTAGCTAATAAAAAGGAGGCTTTTGGATTACCTTCAACTATGGTCGATCCATTTAATGTTTATTATTTTATACACATTAATGTTTATTATTTTATACACATTTAATGTTTATTATTTTATACACATTAATGTGAAAGAAAAAAAAGATTTCTTTGGGTGTTTTCCTCTTTACTTGATCAGATGATTTACATTTTTTTTCTTCAGAAGAGAACTTTAAAAGTTAGTAAAAAAAATTTTTGTAGAATAAGGACCATACTATCGTCAGAATTTTCCAGGCAGTCTACATAAAATGGAAGATGCCAAACAAATTTTTTTTTTTTTTTTTTTTATTAATCACAAACGCTGGCCAATTTTTTCAATGCAATTTCTATTATTATGCAGATAATTTGGTGAAAAATTAATTGAAAAAATGAAAACAATTTTCTTTTTGTTGTTAGGAAGAAAATATAATGGACATTTTTTATGGAAATTAAAAAAAAAAAAACTGAATATTTTTTGATAACAAAACTTTTTATTTGATCATTTTTGTTCAAATCAACATAAAATGTTTTCTTAATGATTTTTTTTTTCTTTTCGTTGCAGTGATTTTACTGGCTCAACGCTTGGACACCTTCTGGTGTTTTACATAATAAACTGCATGGAAAATTCTAACAATGGCATGGTACTTATTCTGTATAAGTACCGTGCTATCGTCAAATGACATTTTTGAAAACTTATTTAGATTACAGTCTGACTTTGAAAAGTTTGCCATAATTTTTAAAAATTAAACGATCAGCAAATCAAACACAGAATTTTGATCTTATTAACTAAATTGGCAGCTTTTCTTCGATCAGGCAATTACAGGGTCAGTAAAACAAACAAACAAAAAAAACGGACAAAGTTTTATTTTTCAAGAACTGTGGAAAATTCCAAGAAAACAAAAGTTCAGTTAATAAACATTTGTTTTCCTATAAAATTTTCCCTATGTATTTTTATCACACAAACTAATCTTTTTGCAACTGCCATATTTAAAAAAAAAAAGCCTATATTCATAATGTCAGGAAGTTTCATCAGATTTTCTGCTGGCTTGGCAGAGAGAGAGATGGCTCAAAATGTTACTTTGAATAATGATCTAGAGGCGTGTGTAAAGCCAATTCATGGTGGTTGCTAGTGTCATGTATAATTACAAGATTCTGGCAACTGATAGAATTTCATGTGACAGGGCTAATTGCTCTATGGTGATCAGTTTAAATAGAGATCTGTCAGGAAAAGCACATATTTTGATTGAAATTTTATGGAACATTTTAGATGTACAGGGAAAATGGAAATTGCTCTTATGAGGAAAAGAACTCTTTCAATTCTCAGAAGAGGGTTAAAAAAAATTATTACATCAACATATTGTCCAATCTTGCCAAGCAATTATTAAAGGCTTCAAATCTGAATACTTATTTCAAACACAAATGATGCAACAGATAAAGTGTTACTCATATGTAATATTAATAATATGCTGATGAGGAAAATCATAAAAGTTTTTCAGGTATAGTCAGCTAACGTACTTCCTAGTTTCCAGCATAGCGCTACTGGAAGCGGTGACAAAACAAATCAGTTCCTTCACTTTTTTTCTCTCATGCCTATGTGCACATACTCTTTATTTATTTATTTATTTTTTTACACAGGCATCCCCACATTATCAAGGCCAACAGGTCACTCGAGGAGTAATCAATTCGGTAAATTTGTTAACTTATATGTAACGGCTCATCAAGAACTTGTTTACGTTAGACTTAAAGACAACCATATTGTAGTCAGCCGGAAAGCAGGAAAACAGAAGACAATTCCACAATCATTTAAAAGTTTTTTGAGTTTTATTTTAATTATTATTGAAATTAGTTGTTTTTTTTAAGAATTATTGAAAACACTATCTTTTTTTGAAAAAATTAAAAACATTTTAAAAAAAATATTGAAAACACTTTTCATAAAATTTCAAATAACATACTTATTTTTTTAATTTTGTTATTAAAAATATTTAAAAACATTTAAAAAAAACATTTAAAAAAAAAATATTGAAAACACTTTTCATAAAATTTCAAATAACTTATTTTTTTAATTTTGTTATTAAAAACGCAAATAAAAATTGTGCTATTTTTATCTTTTTTATAATTTTGTTAATTTTTATTGTATTTTTCAATAATGTTTTTTTCTTATATTTTATTTCAATAAATTGCTTCACAATAGAAATACTGAGGAACAATGAATGATCTCACTTGTCATCACCTGTGGTAGTGCTAAGCCGGAAGTTAGGAAGTATGTTAGCTGACTATAACCAGTTTTTCAAATTTTACTTTGACATAAGAATGTCAATAATATGTTTTTTTCAAGCATAATTCAAATAATCAATTCTCATCTAAAACATTTTGAAACAAGCAAATACGTGTCCGAATTACAAATGCGCAAATAATTCATGAACGAATAATTGTTTTACGTTGCTCTTTTTTCTGTTGATTCATTTTTTATTCAACAAATTTTTGTCAATAACTTTCGTGGCAAAAATTTTATTTAATAATTTATTTTATTATTTGAAAACAATCAGTTGTCATCTGCTTCTTGTTAAATAATAAATCTGTGCTAATACTACTGCTACTAATTTGGATTTATTCTCTGTCATCAATATAGTCATGCTAAGAAACTAAGGGAGAGATATAATATGTGTATATATGGATAATTGACAGTTTTCTGGATGTTTTAACGTTTGGTTCTTATTACAGATGAAACTAAGAATATAATTAAGAACTACTTAACATTTCTATTCAGTCATGGCTGACAGAACAAAAACAATATACCCATATGGATTAGATAAAAAGTTCCATTTGAAATTCCGTATAGATTCTAGAGTTCGACAAAACTCACCTGCAGTTACATTAGCCGAAATATCACAAGAAAAGAACAGTAATTTGAATAATTTGAATAAATTCCCAAACATTTCATAATTTAGATTTTAAAAATAAAAAAGGTTGGTCCGTTTTTTTTTTGTCTTGTTTTACTGATCCTGATATATGGAGACAACATATACAAATAATAATACAAAACACAAACACTCTTAATATTTGTCAACATATGGAATGTACTTCCCAAAATTTGAGATGAAAAATATCACAATTCAATTCATATAAAAAAAAGGTTATTTTTGTTTTGTAATTAGAAATATTTTTTTAAATTACATTTCATTCATATAAAATAGAACTAAGGCAGGGTAATTTTAACATGAAAAATAAATTCACAATTTTAAATATCAAAACAACTCATTATTATATGTTCTATTACAATTAGGATTATATAATTTGAATTCTTTAAGTTCAAAGAGATAGTGCGCTGAAAGCTCAAGTACTAGAGCTCTACATAAAATAATGAGGGTATGGAGTTCCAAGTTTATTGTTGAAAATATTTTATTCCAATTCTTTGTATAAATGTTTCAATAATTTTAAAACATAAAAAAGAGTTTTGACTTTTTGTTTTCATTGTGTTTTTGTTTGTTTGTGTTTTTTAGAATTTCTGCAAATGATTTTTTTTTTTTAATGGTCTTGTGCAGTATAATGGAATTTCAACTTCTGCTCATTTTTTTGTAATTTTTGTAATTTTATTAATTTCAACATGACACGTAAGTCTGCAATAATTATTTACCTAAAATGCATCATTTAAAATTCCATATTACACAAGTACAAAAAAAAATGCCATTGATCAATTATTTATGAGCATATCTTAACTTTACTAAAGTCTATAAAAATTTATCGCTTGAAACGGTAAGAAGAATTGTATGAATTGGAATAAAATGTCTTAAATAAGAAACTCTGAACTCTATTACCTCATTCTAGATGTATATATACATTATTCAAAAATTATAAAATGTTACAATTTAGAAAGTCCTAATACGAAAGTGGATGCTCAATATTGAAAATAGTGCTTGAATAAATTTAGTGAATAAAAAATATATATAAAAGACAAAAAATATTAAAAAAATAAACATACTAATTTGTTTATTTTGTTAAGTTCAAATTTAAATCCAGACTTTTCAAAAACATTTTTACATCCAAAAAGGTAAAACATCTTGTAATACAATAAGATGCTTTTACTCTCCGATGAAAAAATTTTGTTTTTGAAAAATCTGGATTTAAAGATGAATTCACATTAAAGAGTAAATATTAATATGTTAATTTTTAATATTTTCTTTTGTCTCTTAGACATATTCTTTATATACTCCTAAACTTGAAATGATATATCATATAAATAAAGTAGAGTTGTGCTAAAATTGAACGTCTGTTTTGTGGCAGCCAAAAACCAAAAAGTTAATATACCTACACAGTGGTGGCTCTAACATAAATGCTGCAGAAAACCCCAAAACAAAAAATGTTTCTCACAACCATCATTTTCAATTGTGTTCAATCTGACTTCTATCAAAGTGATACAAAAAAAATGATTTTAAATGAAATATTTGTAATGTGACAAAAATAAAATTTCCAGTAAATAAGAAAAAAATTTATCCATGCAAATTTTAAAAGTGTAAACCCCACACATTATAGTCTAGAGCCTCCACTGTATCTTTGTATTATATATCATGAAACCATATTCAATTGGGATATCTTTTTTTGTAAATCTTTTGTCTAATTTTTCGTTTTAAGAGAAAAATAAAAACAAAATGGCTGACAATTCATCTTCCACTCATTAGAATGAAATTTGTAAAACAGATTTTTATTTGTAAAAAAAAAAGAGTTCTTATTTAGAATTCGACTTAATCAAAAAAACAAAAATACAGTAATTATCATGTATGTACTCATTAGAGAACAGAGATGTCATATTCCAAAAATCATAGTTATTTTGTTGTTTTTTTAACAAAGAAAATCAAAATTTTTTATTTTTATCCATTAAAAAGTTAATTATTTTGAAGTAGTCGAATTTAGTTATCACTCTTGAATTTGAAACATATTCAAAAACATGGCGGTTCCCAGGTCCCATCCAGCTTCCTCATAAAATTGAATTTTCTTAGCTAAAAAAAAAACTACTTGATCAATTTACATGATGTTTGGAATATGATACCTTTGTTCTGTGACGAATAAATACATCATAAATATGTCTGTATTTTTGTTTTTTTAATTAGGTTGAATCTTAAATAAGAACCAAAAATTGCATAAGGAAGATAACACCTAAATATTTTAGACTTAATTAAAAAATATATAATACATGTATGCATAATTTAATAATTACAATATTTATGATTGTTTATTAATAAGAGAAAGAAAAAAATTACATTTCTTTTGCATGAAATTCATAAAATAAAGACAAAAATTGTAGTTTTTGTCAGAAAATGATAACATCAACCTATTTTAGATTATTTAAAAAATAGAATATGTATATATACTTTAATCACAATATATAATTATATATTCTCAAATAATCGCAATATTTAATTTTTATTAAACAATTTTTTTTCTCAATACAATTTTTTTTCATCTGTTTAGTTGTCTGCTCAGAAAAAAATACAAAGACAAAATATCCTGTTGGTCTAAATGAAAAATTAACAGAAATTACTTTTCTACAATAAAAATTGTCTTGATACAAAAATTACTTTTCTACAATAAAAATTGTCTTGATACAAAAATTACTTTTCTACAATAAAAATTGTCTTGATACAAAAATTACTTTTCTACAATAGAAATTGTCTTCATACAAAAATTACTTTTCTACAATAAAAATTGTCTTGATACAAAAATTACTTTTCTACAATAGAAATTGTCTTCATACAAAAACAAGTTATGATTCTTTTTTGTTTTGTTCATCATTTCTTAACTCAATATATCTTGATTTAATATTTGTACATTATTGTTCACGTTTTTCGAGGCTCTATTATTTTCTTGAAGTATGTGATACTATCAATTTATAAGACACACACACATAAATTAAAATTTAATAGATGAAACGACCAGACAAGTGCAAAATTGATTTTAATAAACATATGTATTAATTTGAAATTTTTTAATTAAAAAAAAAATGAATAAATAGATATGTTTATTAAAATCATTTTTGGACTTGTCTGGTCTTTTCATCCATTAAATTTTAATTCTGAATATTGAGTGCTTCTCAAACAGTTGATATTTTATATATATATATATATATATATATATATATATATATATATATATATATATATATATATATAGTTTCATAAGTACTTAATTCTCTTACATTTGAATATTGTCAGTGGCCAAGAAGAAAGGTGTTAATCCACAAAGCCAAGGTTGACTTTGTTGACTGGGTTCCAGTCCTGCGACCAGCAGTAATTACGACTTCCTACACTAATGATTGTATAAGCATGAAACTGTAGCATCTGAAGGTATAAAAAATTAGTAAAGTTTATTTTAAAATATTATAGTTTTATATAGAGATAGGTGTCTTGTTTTGTTCTCAAAGTGATTGTGAATAATTCCACTGGATTGTAATTAGTTTATAAGCTGATGCAAAAAATCATAAAAGTTTTTCAACATTTATTTTGATATAATAGTGATAATAAAATACTTTTCTTAATGCGCATGTATACAGATGAACAGATTAATGCGCATGTATACAGATGAATATTGTTTTGTGTTAATTTTCGGAGCTTGATTATAATTAAACTATTCAGAAGACTGTCACTTAGAACTGATTATTATTTAGCACATTTTGAGGTTGAAGGTTTAATTCTCTGTGCAAGTAATAGCAAGAATACAATCACAGATTACTTAAAACTTTTCACCTAGTTATGGCTGACGGTGTTCTTTCAAGTTCAGAGATTCAAGATTTAGGCAAGACACACCTGCAACATGTTACATCAACTGACAAATCGAAAGAATAAGAGCAGCCTAATTTAAATTATTAATCCTTGTTTCAAGAATTTAGAAACTTAAATATAGTTTACCAAGATTTTAGTGATGCTAAATGCCATGTCAGATCCTGATAAATAATGACAATAACACCTCTTGTTCTCCTGGTGGGATAGTTGAGCCAAACTACAGTTATACTTAAGGAGGTGAAGCTCCATTATTCAAGCTCCTACATGAGGAATGAGAGTTCGCTTTGTCTACTTCTCCATATATCTGTTGGAAATAAACGTATTCAGATTGTATTGTCAACATAGCTCTATTACAGTAATATTTTTTGGTATGATAATATCTCATTTCAATTTATACTGCACTAGAAATATTATTAAATGACATTTTTCTTGTGAGAAAAAAAAATCAAGTTGAAAAGGAGCAAGGGTCATAATTCATATTTTTAAGTGGAGAATTTTAACCCTTAGGTTTTATTTCTTTTTTACCTGTCTAAAGAAAAAAAAATTAATTTCTATAGTTAAAACTTAAAAACTAAAATGATTAATGCATCCAAGCTAGTTATTAGTAATTTAAATATTATTAAATTGCATTTTTTTTTCTTGTGAAACATATCACGTTGAAAAGGCGCAAGGGGCATAATTCAGATTTTTAAGTGAAGAATTGTCTCCCTTACAACTAACGTTTAATTTCTTTTAAAGCAATTTCAGTTTAAAGAAGAAAAAAATTGGCAAATAAAAACTAAACTATAATATATGCCAAGTTGTGCAAACTAGATACATCTGGTTATTAATAATTAATTGAACACCAACAAACAAACAAAAAGAAGACAACTTTGATGCAGATGAAATAGACATATTTTTTATAATAATTATTGAGAAAAAAAACGAGAAAAAAGTCCTCTAAAAATAAAGATAGTAATTATTTTTATATTCAGATTTCAAGTATTAACAAGTGATTATCAAGGTGGGAGTAATGGCCCCCGAGACTTCATTCAACAATTATTTCCAGATTTAATTGTCAAAATTTAGATATAAAAAATAGACAAAGATGAACACATGAACCAAAGTTTCTTCCGCCATTTTGTAAATACTAAAATTACCTATGTGTATATTTACAACAGGGGAGACATTTTTTTTTTCAAACATTCATTATTACACACAAAATTACAGGTTTGTAAGTTTTTGTACTTAGGTATATATATTTATCAAAAAAAAAAAAAAAAAAAAAAAAAAAAATGTGACGTGAAAAAAGTTTGTAGAAGAAAAATGCTTAGGTAAGAAAAAGAGAAATTGTCTATTCAAGGATGTGAGTAGCAAATGAGCAAATGGAAGAAAAATTAAAATATTAAAATTGAGATGAATTGCCTCTCCCTCTTATAAATCTTTTTTTTTAAATATCCTCAGTCAGTTTCAACTAAGAAAGTACAAATGAAGAGAAACACAGTGTATGCATTAAAGGAGTCATCTATCTAACTTACCCACTTCGTGAATCATTTTTTCACAGGAAAATTAATATTTTCAGTTTTCAGAGAGAACTGTCATCAGAAGAAAAAGAAAAGCAAGGCAAGATGGAGAGAAGAAAAGGAACAAAGAAAAACAGGAAAAAGAGAAAGAAAAATAAGACAAGAGAGAGGAAGACAAAGAAAGAGAACATCTGGTCAAACAGCGACAAGAAAATAAGGAGGTAAGGCTCTAGCAATTTGGGAGAAATCAGATTTTTCTTATTTAAAAAAACAGATTTAAACCAAAAATCAGGGAAGTCACATCTAATGATTTAAATAGAAATCCACTGTTTCTGAATTAAAAAGAAAAGAAAAAACTGCAAGCTCACATCCATGCTATGTAAAAAAAATAATAAATAAATAAAAACAGGGAGGGAGGGGTCTAATCCAACTATTTAAAAATCTATGACAATGTTTTTCAATCTTTACAGTTGTATCACCTCATCTAATGAGCAACGCAGTCCATTGATCTGCCACTCTTTAATTTAAAATAGCTTTTTTATCAGTAAACATGCTGATTAAATGAACACATTTTAAGAAATGTGCCTTCACTCTTGTTATACTTAGCACCATTTTTTTAAAAGATAACACAGAGATCCGAGATTAAAAAAAATAATTTTAACATAAATTTTCAGTTAAAAAAAAAATGATGTACGTCTATAACCATGATTGAAAAAACGAAAATGCCAAAAATAAAGAAAAATATAGTTAACTAATGTACTTCTTAACTTTTGGCGTGACTGCTACCGGAAGCAGTGACAAGGCAAATCAGTTCCTTAGCTTTTATCTATCATGGCTATATCTCTCCTGTGCATGTACTCCTCCTTTTTATGTTTTCTGGTCATTTTCTTTTTATTTAATAATAATCGAAATGTTTTTCAGTCTTATTTTAATTAAGAATTATTGGAATTAGTTTTATTTATTTTTTAAAAGAATTATTGAAAACACTTTTTAAAATCTTTTTAAATTTTAGGAATATTATGTATTGAATATTTTTGTATGATGTTTGAAATTTTATTTTAATTTCAATAATTTTATTTTTCTACTTTCATAAACATATACTTAATAAACTTATAAAATTTATAATAATCTTATAAAATTTCAAATAAACTAAAAACTTATTTTCTTAATTTTGTTATTAAAAGTGAAAATAATTGTGTTATTTTTTCCGTCCAATTTTGTCAGTTTTTATTGTACATTTTTCAATAATGTCATTTGTTTATATTTCAATAATTTCATCACAATAGAAATACTGAAGAACAATAAAAGTGAAGGAATTGATTTGCCTTGTTACCGTTGCCGGTAGCAGTATGTCGGAAGTTAGAAAGTATGTTACTTGTCTGTAACCAAAAATCTTTATGGTGTATGTACCAAGGAGGGAAAGAAAACATCTTTCACACAAAAATTCACGTAAATTTATCAAGTAATCTTATTTTACAAAAAGAAAATCAAATTTTATGGTTAAATGATGGATTGACGATCGCTCAACTTCATTGTGTAGGAGAAAGCTAGATAACTTCAAATAATTCAACCTTGTGCAAGATTTTAGAAAGCCATTCTTAACATAGGGAGGGAGTGCATTAGAAAAACTCAAATTTGCTTAAAAATGACTTCCTTTATAAAAATGAAATTAGTTGATCAATTTACATTATTTTTGGTGTATAATATTTTCTTTCCATCGTAAAGATTTTCATTTATTTTTGTTTTCTTCTTGGCGGATTTGCATAAAAGATTTTCAATGGCACCAAAGTCTAAAGAGATACCATTAAAATCAAATTTTTATTAAAATATCTAAGATTACAGTTAGGATAGATAAAATCATATTCGTTCTAAAATTTGAAACTTTTGATCTTCCATATTTCATGAAGGGAACTTTCATTATTTTAGTGGACACTAAAAAATTAAAAAATCAGAAAAAAAAGAATTGGAGGTGACTGTTATGGATAAACTGTAAAGATGGATAAAGAACCTCCATCAATCTTTGATGGCAGAGATAAGCATAAGATGCCATACATGTCAATTAGATGTATATTTTTCATATTGCCATTCTTCAGACTATTGTTCTCAGTTTTTGTGTTATTTTCACAATATTTTGGTCGATGTAACCTCCAATTTTTGTCAAGCGTATCTTGTTGAATTTGGTAATTTTTCTGTTCAACTCAGGAATCTACACAGAATTTTTAATGGTCCACATGTTTTAATGGAATTTAATTTAGTCCACATGTTCTCATTTTGTCAGCCATGACTAGGTGGAAGTCCTAATTCGCAATTGTATTTTGTTACTCATACTGAGGATTGAACCATAAACTTCCAGAAGAAACTCAAACTACAATTGTGAATTACTTAGGACTTTTATCCAGTCATGGCTAACTGAACAAGAACATGCTATCTCCGTGAATTAAATTTAGAGTTCCATTCAAAATTCTATACAGATTCTCGAGTACACCTGAAAAAGATCAGATTACACTGACCGGACCGTTGTGCAAAGAACGTTGTGCAAATCAAAACTCAAGATAAGAACAGTAGTCCGAAAAATCTAAATAATACGAATAATCAATCCTCATTCCAAAAATTCCAAAACATGATATATTTTTTAATTTGATTATATTCTACTTGTGATAACGCAGTTACATAAATAATTTTATTAATGAACAACAACTAGAAAGCACTTTGAGAATGTGTACTTCCACCAATGCCATTATTACAAAAAACAACAAAAAAAAAAAACAGGTAATTGATACGATGCAGGGGAAGTAATTAACTACTGAAACATTTGGCTGAATCACATGACTGTTAGTAAAAAAATGTTTTGAAGTTTGCATATTTGATTTAAAGATGCTGCAATAAGTTCACCCTCACCCCCTTACAATAATTTTTTTTAATAAAATAAAAAAAGAAAGAGTACCCCTTCAGAGTGGGTACTGTTCTGGTTGAAGAGCACCAATCTATAATCTAGTCAAGAATATACACAAAAAATAAGTATACAATTTTTAGAACTACGATCTTTTCTTTAGAAAAAAAAAAAAAATCGCAACACACCATTTTTGATATGAAGATTACAAAGGCAAGGATGAAGAGGAGACCGGGAGGAGAGGATAAAGAAAAGTCTGGGCAGATGAAGAGGAGATCAAGGAAAAGAGGATGAAGAGGAGACAAAGGATAGGCTGAGAGAAGGGATAGGAAAGAAGAGGGGAGTTGAAGAGAAGGGAGCAAGAACAGACCAGAGGGAAGAAAGAGAAAGAAGAAACCAGAGGGTGGAAGGGTGGAGGTGGGGTAAGGAGAGACCCAAGGACAAGTTTTTCTTTATATATTCATTTGTTTAAAGAAGTCTTTCCGGATTTTTTTTGTTTTTTTTTCCTAATTTTCTTTTTTTTTTTAATCCAGAAAGAATACGCTTACAATTTATCATATCTCAATTCAATTGTAGAATAAAGACACAGTTTAAAACTTTGAATGATTTCACAGATTTGGGATAAAATTTATGATTGAGTTTACATTTTTTTGTCTTGAAATAAAATTGAAATTTATTCTTAAAGTCTTGAGAATGTATTTTTAATTTAAAGTTTATATTTGCTGGTAAACATTATCTTTTTATTATTTTTCTTTTTTTAAAGATTTTTCTAAATTATCAATGAATAAATCTTTTGAAAAAAATTTTTTTTATTAAACGTGTAAAAATCATTATTTATTTGCACCAAGTTTTTTTGTTTTCACTTTAACTAGTTATCTCTTAACCTGTCTCATCATTTAAATTAGAAGAAAGAAACTTGCATAGAAGGCCATGCTTATAGCTCCAATGTTCATAGTACAATGATCTGTGCAAGGGAAATCTGGTCTTTGGTCAAATCAGAGTTGCAATAATTGCAAGGGTAATGGTTAGTCATATTTGCAAGGTGAAGCAAAATATTGTGACAACTGTATCATTGCAAGATCTACTGGGACAACTTGTTTGGTCCCATTGACATCATTACTAAAGAAAATAGAGGGTGGGGCCCAGAATATGTGAAAGAAAAAAGATTTTAAGAAAAGATTGTAAAATCGAAACAAGCAAGCAATGAAAATCCCTTTTGTGTTTTTAGAGTCTTCAATTACAAACTAGTGGCTGAAGGAAAGATGTTTCTAGAAATACAAGAATTCTCTTAGAGAAGGACATTCTGTTTAGTTTTATATGCTGTAACCCTCAGCAACAAAAAGGGGCCAACTACATAACAGAACTTAAAACTTAATTAAATTTTCATTTTCAAGATTTTATAAGAATAAGAAAATTTATTTCAGGACTAAAAATACAATTTAAAACAAACAATTTTATCCAAAATTTGGTCGAAAACCAACCAAAATAGATGTTTAAGATGCCCCAGTTCTATAACTGAAATCGGCTACATTAACGTTACCATAAGACTGTGCATTTAATTGGACAATTTAGCATACAAACAAACACATCCAATTTAGAAGATGCCACTGTAATCGTGTGATTTTTCTGTTTTATACAATGTTTTGTTTTTTTATGGATACTTGGCACGTCATGATCACAACCTTTCATCTTTTCATGATGTTATAAATAGTATGTGGACGTTTCGTCACCATATTTGCACAAACTGAAAAAGAAGAAAGAATAGAAAACTAAACAATTTGCATCAAAATTAAAGTGAAAGTTTTTTCCATTTATTCTAACTATAATGATATGTGTGTATATTGTTGTATTAGATGATGTTGTTAGATTAAAAAGAGAAAAGGAAATTAAATATGTCGAGAAACGTAAACATATTTAAATAACACGTGTGACCTGTGATCCAGACGGGATTGTTTACAGCTTTAACTTTATCAATAACAAAATTGCGCTTCTTTAATTCTGTGATATGTTTTGTAATACCAGATATATTATAGTAAACTGAAAATATCGACAAAAACTTTTTTTCTTAATTTGCATAAACGACTTCTAATAAATTAATATTGTATAATGTAGTTATAATTTTGAATTGTCAGATTTTCTTATGCATACGCAATATTTCTTTCAATAGTAAAACATAGTTAAGATGTTGCTAGAATGCTCACAACAGAAGTTTTCTGCACTTTAATAGCCCCCGCTCAAAAAACTCAAATCTAACAGCGTCCAATCTCCAACCTCTGTCCAATTACTACCTTATGCCTGTTTTAATGGAATGTGCTCTGATGAATTAGCACATGTGCTCCCTCGGCATACATACCACCAACTAACCCAAAAGGAAGCAAAATCCCATCCCTTCACTGTTGTCGTCTCTGGATGCTGGAAAGCCTTCAACTCTAATAGTTTCTTCCCTCGGACTGCTAGATTTTGGTATTCCTTCCCTGTTTCTTGCTTCCATGCTGTATTAACCAGCAGAAGTTAATGTAATGTCAATATAATGGTAACATTTTTCTGTTCAACTCTCCACAGTCCCCTGCTAGATATAATCCTAAATAGTAGCTCCTTATGTTCCAAGTGGCAAAAAAATAAGTAAAAATAAAAAAAAAACAATTTCACCGATTATCAAGACTCAATATTAGCTTTATTTTAAAGTAAAAATACTTTAAAATAAGTTAAAACACAAAAAACTTATCCAGGTAGGTAGAAGAGTAACTTAGCTGCATTTAGTTACATTTATTTGTTGTGTATTCACCCCCTCACTATTTTTTTTTTTTTTTACTGTGTTCAAGGCTATTGTTGCCGTATGTCGGCTGGTGCATTTACCATTATCTCAAATAGTAGTCCTTACATTTCAAGTTAAAAAATGTTTTGAGTTAAAAAAAAAGGAAAAGAAACCAGAAAAATTTATGAATTCTTAATCGAAAAAAATATGGTGATAAAAAGTGTCGTACTTTTATTATCCTGGGTCGTCAGAGGAGTGTGAGTGATTTTGCTTAGTTCAATAATCCACTCTTCCATTTCTTGCTTGGTGTCTGCACTCAGGTAAAAGTTTCGCTCGGGGGTTTTCAGTGTGAAACCAAAGCCTGGTGCCGTACGGCCATCAAGATTTCCTTCTGATACAGAATAATTATTGTCTTTATAACCAATAAAAATTTCTCCTTTTGCATAGGCATTCTGAAAAATAAAAATTAATAAGTATAACATATAAGCCCTTCTATCTCAACTGTTCTACATTTACTAACCCAAGAACTCTCACCCATTCTTTCAACAATGCCATAACATTCTTAACAACAAATAAAATAAAAGTCTTTATACATTCACCGAGTTTTCTTAAAGGTTTCATTTGGAGGGAATAGATTTAGGAGAGACTGATGTTGTTGTAGCTAGTTATTTAATTCTAAAACTTGGTAACTGAGAGAAATGAGAATTGACATCGGTTATCAGTTTCCTACATCATTGGCCATGACTTGTCTGCACGGCTTTCAGCAAGACACTGATTTGAAAACCCAAGATTTTTCTTACTCAAATAGTGTGACATCAATCGTCCTCATTCAACTCCTATTTTGTCTATGGCATTTCACCCCTAATATGAGCTAAGCTTTTCTTTAAGACTCATATTACACATTAATTGTATCAGTCTCATAACAATTCTCTTCATGCAACACATATCTTCAACCCTCATTGGCCAGATGAGATATTTTAAACTGACTGATTTTGTTTTTATAGCATAAAGAATGGATTGTATAGAAATTTTTTTATTGAGTGTTTGCAGATAAGACATTTAAAAGAATCTGAACTGACTGGAAGTTAAACTGTTTTGTTGTTGTTTTTTTTATGGCATATCAACCCTTTTTGGGTTATTTAATCCAGTAACTTTGAAAAGGTTTTATGCTTCTGAGTTCTTCATATTTTTTTAATATTTATTCATGGAGTTTGGTTTGGTTGTTTTGTTTTACAGCATATCCACCCTTTTCGGGTTATTTAATAGCAAATACAGTAATTTGCGAAAATCTTTATATACATTTGTATTTCCAAATATTTGTTTTATTGAGGAAAATTGATGTTTTTCTTTCTGATTTTGCAGAACATCATTTGGTTTTGCAAAGGAAACGAATACAAACAATAACATTAATGTTTAGTGTATTTTAGGTCAGGAAGCAAGACTTTTCAGACAGTTTGATTTGGTAGCGTCAGGATATGTAGATGAGAGTAAAGAAACAATAAAAAACATTTTACTGCACAAATCCCCTGTAGATATGGTACCTAACTCACCCTAGCAATGGGTTTTGAGATAAATTAAAGCAGAAAAAAATGTTTGTGTTTTTTCATTATGCAAATGAGATTGTGCATTGTTGTGTTTATACTGAGAATCCCATGAAGTATAATTAAAAATTCTTGGTAAAATAGAAACAGTCTACTTGGTGATGGTTACTGGTTTGGAAATCGGAAAAGGCCGTTTATGGGAAAAGTTTCTCATTATTTCTGTCTGATTAAAGTTTGGTAAAACTTCTTAATTTCACTGGTTTGAACACTATTAAAATATTAAAAAACTATTAAAAAAGATAAAATAAAGAATATAAGAAATATTTTCAAAGATATCAGCTATTTTAATCAAACTCTTCAAAGCATTCCAATTATAAAAAATAGTAAATAAACTATGTAAAAAATATTTTGAAAGCAAAAAAATCAAACATTCCAATTATAAAAAATAGTAAATAAGTTATTTTAATCAAACTCTTCAAAGCATTCCAATTATAAAAAATAGTAAATAAGTTATTTTAATCAAACTCTTCAAAGCATTCCAATTATAAAAAATAGTAAATAAGTTATTTTAATCAAACTCTTCAAAGCATTCCAATTATAAAAAATAGTAAATAAGTTATTTTAATCAAACTCTTCAAAGCATTCCAATTATAAAAAATAGTAAATAAGTTATTTTAATCAAACTCTTCAAAGCATTCCAATTATAAAAAATAGTAAATAAGTTATTTTAATCAAACTCTTCAAAGCATTCCAATTATAAAAAATAGTAAATAAGTTATTTTAATCAAACTCTTCAAAGCATTCCAATTATAAAAAATAGTAAATAAGTTATTTTAATCAAACTCTTCAAAGCATTCCAATTATAAAAAATAGTAAATAAGTTATTTTAATCAAACTCTTCAAAGCATTCCAATTATAAAAAATAGTAAATAAGTTATTTTAATCAAACTCTTCAAAGCATTCCAATTATAAAAAATAGTAAATAAGTTATTTTAATCAAACTCTTCAAAGCATTCCAATTATAAAAAATAGTAAATAAGTTATTTTAATCAAACTCTTCAAAGCATTCCAATTATAAAAAATAGTAAATAAGTTATTTTAATCAAACTCTTCAAAGCATTCCAATTATAAAAAATAGTAAATAAGTTATTTTAATCAAACTCTTCAAAGCATTCCAATTATAAAAAATAGTAAATAAGTTATTTTAATCAAACTCTTCAAAGCATTCCAATTATAAAAAATAGTAAATAAGTTATTTTAATCAAACTCTTCAAAGCATTCCAATTATAAAAAATAGTAAATAAGTTATTTTAATCAAACTCTTCAAAGCATTCCAATTATAAAAAATAGTAAATAAGTTATTTTAATCAAACTCTTCAAAGCATTCCAATTATAAAAAATAGTAAATAAGTTATTTTAATCAAACTCTTCAAAGCATTCCAATTATAAAAAATAGTAAATAAGTTATTTTAATCAAACTCTTCAAAGCATTCCAATTATAAAAAATAGTAAATAAGTTATTTTAATCAAACTCTTCAAAGCATTCCAATTATAAAAAATAGTAAATAAACTATGTAAAAAATATTTTGAAAGCAAAAAAATCAAACATTCCAATTATAAAAAATAGTAAATAAGTTATTTTAATCAAACTCTTCAAAGCATTCCAATTATAAAAAATAGTAAATAAGTTATTTTAATCAAACTCTTCAAAGCATTCCAATTATAAAAAATAGTAAATAAGTTATTTTAATCAAACTCTTCAAAGCATTCCAATTATAAAAAATAGTAAATAAGTTATTTTAATCAAACTCTTCAAAGCATTCCAATTATAAAAAATAGTAAATAAGTTATTTTAATCAAACTCTTCAAAGCATTCCAATTATAAAAAATAGTAAATAAGTTATTTTAATCAAACTCTTCAAAGCATTCCAATTATAAAAAATAGTAAATAAGTTATTTTAATCAAACTCTTCAAAGCATTCCAATTATAAAAAATAGTAAATAAGTTATTTTAATCAAACTCTTCAAAGCATTCCAATTATAAAAAATAGTAAATAAGTTATTTTAATCAAACTCTTCAAAGCATTCCAATTATAAAAAATAGTAAATAAGTTATTTTAATCAAACTCTTCAAAGCATTCCAATTATAAAAAATAGTAAATAAGTTATTTTAATCAAACTCTTCAAAGCATTCCAATTATAAAAAATAGTAAATAAGTTATTTTAATCAAACTCTTCAAAGCATTCCAATTATAAAAAATAGTAAATAAGTTATTTTAATCAAACTCTTCAAAGCATTCCAATTATAAAAAATAGTAAATAAGTTATTTTAATCAAACTCTTCAAAGCATTCCAATTATAAAAAATAGTAAATAAGTTATTTTAATCAAACTCTTCAAAGCATTCCAATTATAAAAAATAGTAAATAAGTTATTTTAATCAAACTCTTCAAAGCATTCCAATTATAAAAAATAGTAAATAAGTTATTTTAATCAAACTCTTCAAAGCATTCCAATTATAAAAAATAGTAAATAAGTTATTTTAATCAAACTCTTCAAAGCATTCCAATTATAAAAAATAGTAAATAAGTTATTTTAATCAAACTCTTCAAAGCATTCCAATTATAAAAAATAGTAAATAAGTTATTTTAATCAAACTCTTCAAAGCATTCCAATTATAAAAAATAGTAAATAAGTTATTTTAATCAAACTCTTCAAAGCATTCCAATTATAAAAAATAGTAAATAAGTTATTTTAATCAAACTCTTCAAAGCATTCCAATTATAAAAAATAGTAAATAAGTTATTTTAATCAAACTCTTCAAAGCATTCCAATTATAAAAAATAGTAAATAAGTTATTTTAATCAAACTCTTCAAAGCATTCCAATTATAAAAAATAGTAAATAAACTATGTAAAAAATATTTTGAAAGCAAAAAAATCAAACATTCCAATTATAAAAAATGTTTTATTTTCGATAAAGATATAAACATTGCCGGTACTTGTGCATTTAACGAACCAGACGTAACTCAGCATTTGCTCGGCTTTGTCCGACGCATGACGTCAACAGCCGGATAAAACCGAGCATTGGCGATAAAATAAAAACAACGCTACAACAAAATAATTGTAAAATGTAGAAACATCCAAAAATAAATAAGTAAAAAGCAAAAACCTACCGTTCATTTATGTTTTTTTTATTAGTATTATTGTTTGAAATTTTTTTCTGTTTGCAAAATACATACAAAACATTTTTTTTAAACAAATAATAGTAATTATTTTTTTTAATGAAACGTTTTTTTTTTCGTTTTTTTTTCAACTATTTACGTAAAATGACCAACAAAAATAATATTTGTAGGATCAATTTTTTTTAACAAATAATAGTGAGTAATTGTTTTTATGAAATGTTTTTTTTCTTCCAACTATTTACGTACAAAAAAAGAAAAAAATCGTAAGAAAAAGGAAAGGAACAAAACTTCTTTTTTTTTTTACGGGATCTACAAAATTAAGGCTGTAATGGTTCACCGTTAAATAGTGATACCCCTCTCCTCCCACTTTGCTCCAACAGTCTGATATGACCGTGCATGGTCCCCGGCAGAATGTATTTTCTTATTAGTGGAAGGAGGGTTTCGGCATTTCTATTTGCTACGCTACCCCCTCCCCCCAAACAAAAACTACTTTTCGGTGGGGTCGGCGTATCGCCCGAGGACCCAAACCGGTGTTAAACGTCTGTCGCCGCCGGTTGAAGAAAACAGACTCGTCGATTTTGACCGTATGGCCTGCTGGGCCTCCTATCTGCCGGGGATTCCTGAGAAAGTAATCCCGGCATATTATATCTCGCAGGAAATTCTTCCAGTCCACAATTGTGCGGCGTGACCGCAACCCACATTCACGCTGGAGATTCCTAGTTGCCGCCATCTCGAACGCCCATATCGGAATTCTCGTCTGCTGCTAGACGCGTGCACATGCATCGAGTTGAAACTAAGCGCACAGCGTTTTGTTTGGCTGATGACCATGTTTCGTCAGATAGCAGCAAAACCCGAGCTGTTGACGGCACACGTCGGACAAAGCCGAGCAAATGCGGAGTTACGTCGGGTCCATAAATGCACAAGCACCACATTTCTAATTACATAAAAAAAAAAGTTTTCTTTTCTTTTTATTAATAAAAATGTGAAAACAAATTATTTCCTTCCTCCCCCCCTCCCCAAAAAATAAAACATCCAAGCTAAAATATGATGGCCAATTGTTTTCTGATAAATACAGCTCGTCAATTTACGAATTCAAAACCAAAAATTGTCAGAGTAAATTATTTCATTTTTACCAAACTATTTATCAATTTTATTTCAGTAATAGATGTTTTTTAATCATAAGAGTGAGTCAAACTTCATCTTTATCTTCATATTTCATTTAGTATCTATTTTACATGCTGATATGTGTTTGATTGCTTTTAAAAAAATGACTTCAAAACTAGCTTATTTCTGGCCAGGTTTTTGTTTTTGACTTAGCAGAACATGATTAAGTTTTGCAAAGGGACAGGAAAAAAAACAATAACATCAATGTTTGGTGCATTTTAGGGTAAGGGGTCAATATCTTCAGACAGCCTGATCGTGTAGCACAAAAGAGAAAGAGAAAAAAGAGATCTAATAAGATTTAAATTTGACATAGAAGATCCCATCATCATCAACTTCATCCATTAGCATAACGATATACACTGCATTGAAAGAAAGTAAACAAAACGTATACTTACAAGTGGACCTTCAAAATACATAAGCTTTCTACGATCAAGCGTAAACCACCGTTTCCTAAAAGGTTCATCTCGGGGTCCCTTTTTACTTAGCCAACCTTCTTTAAGGAATGGTTTTGTCAAGTCTTCACAAAGCTAAAACAGAAAGGGAAAACAAGATTTAGAGAGTCAATTTGAAGGTATTTTTATTCAGACTACTGTTCACGAAGTACTACCAACCTGGGAAGCAGCTTTTTCTTCACCCTTTGTCAGAAACATCACTCATTAGAAATGAGGACTGAGAGACAAAAAAGGAGAAGCGAGAGTTACTGGAGTTGTCGATAACACATCCACTGCATTATCTACTCTCCATTAAAAAAAAAAAAAAAAAGCGGTAACAGGGACTTATTTATATCTACTTAGTATAAGTCCTTTGCCCATTCCCAGTTTAGAATAGAATTTATATTATATAACATTATTTATATTAATCCGTGGAAGTTTTTTTTTTTTTGCGCTTTTGGTTCCTTGCGATAGAACCTTCGAGATTAAACTTATAATTATGTTTCAATAATGCAACTTCTGAGATCAGCATATGTTTTTAGATTGGGGGCACCTTATTTAAAGGCTAGTTTAGGATAATACCAGACTATTTAACAAAAAAAGTTTAAAACACGAGTAATAAGACATGATAGGTAATGTTAAGGACTTTCAATTTTTAGCAAGACTGCAATAAGAGAACAAAGATAAATAAATAAATTATATATAATACACAAAAATTGGCAAAATTAAGACAGGATACATTTCAACAGTTATGGATAAAGTTTTTAACTTAGCTATGAAGGCACCGACTCTTTCTTCTGAGGTCATCTCGAAAACTGACTAGTAGCTAGCACGCTTGGGGTGTTCTGGTACTTAAGAGATGTGGTGGGTGTGGGGGTTAAATGCTTTTAACTTTTTTTTTCCCCATTATTTTATTTTATTTTTTTTTTTTATAAGGTGAAGGAGAGGAAGATTTTTAATAGTATACTAAACCCTTTCGCGTCTTGACAACTTTACTAGATAAAGCATCATAAAGCATCTCTTTTCCTTCTCCATTTTAATGGATGACATGATAGATGCACCAAGATCCACGGAATTTTCACAATAATGCATATAATGCCAGCAGCAGACTATATTAATCTATCACAAGATCTAAAATTCTTTACAAGTTCAAAATCAACAAGCATGAAAAGCAAAACGACCAATATTTATAGAAACGGATATAATGGAATGTAGGTGTCAGGGAATAGTGGGGAAAAATATTACAAAATGACAAGAAATTACTCACATCAGTAACATGTCTGTCAGGAAAAGCAATTTTACGCCACTCCAACTTCAAAGCTCGAATTGATAAATACCAGTCAACAATTTCCTAAAAAAGAATAAATCAATACATTTTAAAAGATCCATTTTTAACCAAAAAATTCTAAAATGAGAAAAGAGTCACTACCTCTTGTTATCATCCATTTTAAAAAATAAATAACCATCAATCACATCTTTTGATGGATTTGGGGAGAAAAAACTTGGTACTTGTGTAGATTGGTGATTTTCTATACCAATGCATTTCAGAGGAAAACATTATTACATACTCTTAATACATATGACATGCTATGTTGAAATTAGTATAAATTCCAAACATTATGGAAAATAATCCAGTAGATGTGCTAGATGTATTTTTAACAAAAAAATCATCCACAATTAAATTCGAAGATTGTGTGTTTAAAACTTAATTGAAGTCAAGGATTATCTTCCTTGTTCATCATACTGAATTTGTCTCAACTTTCCCACATCAAAGCATATAAAACTCAATTCATTTTCCGTAATTTTGGTAATTTGTAATCATTTTAACATGACACATAAGTATGTAATAATGTAAAATAAGTAAGTAATAATGTTTTCAGACCAATCTAGACAAGCACCAAAAATATTTCTAGATACTTGTGAAAATTGCAATTTTTGCCAATTTAAAAAAGGGGCATTTTTTCATAGGGAACAAACTGTAACTATGCCAGTTCGTCATTGCAATGTCTTTCCCAAATTGCAATGTTTTTCTTTATCTCTATCGTCTTATTTTGGTCATGTCGATTGTAATAAAAGGTGGTTGATGAGTGCAAAACATTATTTCAGAATTAGCATTCAATATAAAAACAAACACATATTTATACTGTATAAATATGACTTATTAATCAATATAATATATAAAAACAAACACATATTTATACTGTATAAATATGACTTATTAAACAATATAATATATAAAAACAAACACATATTTATACTGTATAAATATGACTTATTAAACAATATAATATATAAAAACAAACACATATTTATACTGTGTATAAATATGACTTATTAAACAATATAATATATAAAAACAAACACATATTTATACTGTATAAATATGACTTATTAAACAATATAATATATAAAAACAAACACATATTTATACTGTATAAATATGACTTATTAAACAATATAATATATAAAAACAAACACATATTTATACTGTGTATAAATATGACTTATTAAACATGTGATGTGTGTGTATTGGTACCTCATCTTTAGTGTCACTACTTCTGAGATAAGCCTCCTATTTATCAATCCAGAATATTAGCTATGATCACTGAGGTTTCTCATCAATCTGTACATTGTGATAATTTACTGTTGCTCATTCGGACTCACCCTCATCAATCTGTTTTGGGCCCCTCTCTTGAAACTATCTATCAATACCTTTTACCACTGACCTCTCTCTTTACAGCAGTTGGTATCCCTCAATTAATCATGTCTTGCTGACTCTAAAAACGTTATCTGCAATGTGTTTTTTTCTTATTCTGGCCATATAGATTCTAGTATCGAGGAGATGTTGAGATTAGTTTACAATTTACATTCAAAGCATCACCGCACACAAATAGTGACACTGCATAACCATGACTTATTGAACATGTGCTTATGTGTCGTTACGATTCTGTTATTAGTATCACTACTTCTGAGCTCTATTCCTATTTTTCAAGTCCAGAATATCAGAATAACTTACTCTGAGGTCTCTCGTTGCTCACTGAGATAATTCATTGTCATCTACTTGGGACATCTTCTGTGGTGAACATTCACCAACATCATTCTCCCGAATCAGTTTACCCAAAACAGTCAACTGTTTCCCAAATATTATTATTTTCTCTCTATCTCTCTCTCTTTATATATATATTTGAAAGAATATTGATTGATTTTGTGGCCTCTTTGGTTATCATAAAGAATGAATTGCATAGAAAATTTTTGGGAGGGATGTTTTCAAATAAGATATTTAAAAGAATCTGAACTAGAAGTTATACTGACATATTAAAGAAAATGTAGAGTAAAGAAGTTGCTGCACAACTCCCTATTTAGAATACTCCTGGAAGTATGGTTTCTAATTCACAATAGCAATATGCTTTGTTTGCAAGTAATTAAAAAAAAAGTTTACATTTCTTTTGTTTATTGTACAAATGAAATTGTTAGTATTATTTGGATTCTTCAGTGTCATTTTCACAATGTTTCGGTCGATGTAACCTCCAACCTTCTTCAGGTGTATCTTGCCAACCTTGGAAATGTTTCTGTCGAACTCAGGAATCTGCATGGAATTTCAAACGGAACCTTTTATTTACTTCACGAGTGTAGCATGTTCTCATTCCATCAGCCATGATTGGATAGATGTTCTAAGTAATTCGCAAGTGTATTTTTTGATAACCCACACTGAGGATTGAACTTTCAATCTTCAAGAGAAGATCACTTACTATACAATTAAATTTTTCCATGTACTCTAACTGCTGTGCCAAGGACTCATGCGGTAAATAAATAGTTTCGTTCAAAATTCCATAAAGATTTCCCAAGTCTGACAAGATACACCTGAAGAAGGTTGGCGGTTATATTGACTGAAACATTGTAAAAATGAAATTCAAGATGAGAACAATAGTCTAAAGAATCCAAATAATACGAATAACCAATCCTCATCTCAAAAATTCAGAAACATAAATGAAATTGTGTTTTGATTTTTTGTGTTTTTACTGAAAATCCCATGAGGTATAATTGAGGTATCATTTTCTGGAATCCATTTATCGAAAACAGTCAGAGATCACTAAATACTTCATTCCAAATTCTTTACAATGACCCTAACCCTGCCCATTAACGGTTAGGTTTGTTTTATTTATATTCTTAGATTTCATTGCTCTTAGAAAACATTACTCTTAAATATACCCGCATCCAAACTGAACAAAAACTGACAATTCCCCAAACCATAGACCCATCATTGTGGTCTAGTTTGGTTTGTTTTATGGTATAGCAATCATCTATGGATTATTTAATGCCAAATAACATTGTCAAATTCCATAGGTAGAGTAATTATATACTAGCATGACCTGTGGAAATTTCACAGCAAACTCTTTCACATGTAATATATTGATGTTGGTATTCTGTGGATGTTCAGCATAAATGGAGACACCCTGATATTATTGTAGCTCTTTTGTTAAAATTGCAAAAAGTATTTATCTAAGCTAGCCGGGACGCTTGGCGAAGCCCGGTCGTAAAATATGCTTGAATATGATATTTTGATTTATGTAGATTTTGTATATATTATTATAGAGTCAAGTTTCTATCAATTCTTATATGTTATAAATTTGTGATTTCAAAAATAAAAAAATATATCCACATGACTTGAGTGCATCAGCTTGAATCGAAACCGAAACCAAAACTTATGAAGAAAAAAAACTGTATGTGCATATATATATATATATATATATATATATATATATATATAAGAGAAAGAATTGCATATTGAGCTGAAGTCAGAGTCAGGTTTTTTAAACAAACTTTAAGTCATGTTTTTTGGTCACCTTTTCACCACTACTGATTACACATATATAACCTGTGTGTGTGTGTGTGTGTGTGTGTATATATATATATATATATATACACACTATTGTTGAGCTGATTAATTGAAATCAGGAAAATCAACACTTTGGAGGGTATCGGAATCAGAAAAATTTGTGCTTATTTTCTGATGCAAAAAATGATTCTTTTGTTTTTTTTTTATTTGACTTTATTTACATCACAACCTTCCACTGTTGGTAGATATGTTAAGATAATAAATATTTACTGATTTTAAACAACCAGTAAAATTAAAATCTATAAGTGTATTGTTATGTTTGAGAAAATATCTGCACATTTAACATGTGTTTTTATGGTAATTGAGAAAAAAATAATTCTATTGTTAATTGTTTAGAGATTTATAAAGAATTGGAATCAGGAATTGTATCGGAATCAGGAAAAATATTGGAATCGCACATAGCATGAAAATTTAATACTAAAGTTAATAAAATAGTATATAAAGTATACGATTACCTTTGAATCATTGTGATAGACATACAAACACCGAGTAGATCCATCATCACTATAAGTTATTTGAAGACCGTTCTGCAGCTCAGTTTTTGTCGGCACAAACACAGCATTCAGACTGTCAAGACTGATTTCAGCCTTTGGTTTGGAAGCCTACACAAAAGAAATATACTTCAAAAAGGTGGCATTTAACTGTTATACAATTATACAATCATAAAACATTTATTATAAAAGATTTGGACTAAATGTATCTTGAGCACTCCAATAGCAGTTGAAATGAACAGGTTTAGCATGGCATATCTAATAACACATCTACCATAGATGCCTTATTTGAATAACACAATTAACATAGATTCCATATTTGAATAAAACGGCTAGCATGGATTTCACAATTAAAAAACAACACAGTTAACATATTCTATATTTGAAGAACACAGTAAACATATATTACATATTTGAATAACGCGGCTAGCATAGATTTTATATTTGAATGCTGCCATAGATTCTCTCGTTAAATAATAATATTTGAACAACAACACAGTTAACATATATTCGACGTTTGATTTCTATAGTTTTTTCTTATCTTCACAGTCAGTTTTCTATTGGATTCACTAAATTCCCCAAATGTCAAAATACTGACAGTCAGACAATAACGAAATGTTGAAAAACACAAACATTTATAGCAGACCATGCAAATGAAATGCACACATAAAAGTGTTTTATTAATGAACAAGTGAAGAAAATACAAAATAACGTCAAACAGAAGTCGGAGTCAATGAAAATTGGCCAACACCAAAAAAAAAAAAAAAAATGCCCGCCAAAATATGTCAAGATCTTTTTCTCATTATCAGGTGGTGGTGTTCAAGACAAAACAGCTGCTTCTTCTGTTACTCATAAAACTTGATCAATTATGTGATTTTTGGAATATGATATTTTATATACATCATACAGATTTTCCATTATTTTTGTTTTTTAATGTTGGAGGAATTCTGGACCAGAACTAGAAACTTTTATTGGGACCCTATTGGATTTCTCGAAGACGCATTACATAAAAAACCTGTCAGCATCAGTGATTCACCAATGACCATTCCAAAGATGAGTCTAATGTGCTCCACAATGAATGTGGATATGTATCAACAAATTCTTTAATGTAAAAACAGTAAAAAGGAAGGAAAGATCTTTGACATGCAAGATTCCACATAATTCTTTCATTTCAGAATGCAATTAAGTGACACACATTTAGAAGGGTTTTCTAGCTATTAAAAGTCAGAAAAAGAAAAGAAGTTTTAACATAATGCAGCAGATCCTAACCTGCCTTCAACCCCTTATAAAACCTCCTAGTATCTCCTACAGTTGTAACATCTAGTTGAAAGATGATGAATGTGTGTGCATGTGTTATGGAAGATCAGAAAAAACATTGGTACTATCGGTTTTAAATCTAAACAAAGAGGAACAAATCTGACCACTTATGTCAGACTCTCTTTAGCCTCTGTTCTCAGATAAACTCGGATCATCCATTGATACTAGAATAAGTCATTTCAGAAGGAAACTGGAGCAAATTACACATTTTAGCTTAAAGAACATACTGCAAGGATAAAAAGGGAATTGTTAGTCAAAATCAAATATCGATTTGTCTGACCTATTGCTATTTAGGTCTCACATGAAATATATAACAGTATAATTTTATAAACTTGATGAAAATCAAATTTATTCAAACTAATTTTAGAATATTTTTTTCAAAATGCAGCACTTTTAACTGGTGATGGTTTATTCTTTTCCTACTAACAATGCGATTAACATCTTTTAACTTCAATACGGAATGGACACTCGTGAATATAAGAGGCCAAAGGAAAGAACAAGAATGAAATGGAGGGATGACCTGATACAGCACATGGGTCCCACATGGCAGCAAATAGCTCAGAACAGAGTTAAATGGCTAAAGTCCAGGGAGGGGTTCCTCATTGAGTGATAAAACCCTTGTTGATGTTGATGAACTTCAATACAAATTAAATTGCTAATAGGTTGAAATTGCGTTTTAGCAAAGGAGAACAGAATTCTAAAGAAACAAACATTTGAACACACTTACTCATAAGTAATCATATGCTTTATTGAACCCCACGTGACACCTACTTGCATTAGGTATCTCGCAAATGTCTTTCACCAAGTTGTCAGAGAAAGCGCATGTTGGCTTCAAAATGGTGAAGTCTGCCTGGAAGAACATGGCATTAACCATTGTTAACAATGTTGATTTTGTTATACCTCAGCATGAGCATGCAAATTTTGAACTGTTTTTGACCTGATTGATACAAATAGCACATGTCTGGTGAACTCAAGACTAATCCATCTAATTTCCTTAAAACCAATTCTCTTCCAAAAATTTATTTTCCAAAAGATCATCTTCATATTCGGTTTAATGTCTGTTTTATGTGCTGGCATGTGTTGGACAACTCCTAAACTAAGCTATTTCTGGTCAGGTCTTTATTTCTTTTTGCCATAGATCCATTCTTATCATTTCCTTCCATGTTTTCCTTGGTCTGAACTTGATACTTCAACTGTTCTACATCTATGGCTCAAGACTTTTCATCCATCTTTTTCAATGTGACCATACCAACAAAGTCTACTCTGTTTTTGTTCAGAGTTCCCCTATATTAAAAAACAAAAATAAGGGAAAATCTGTATGATGTATGTACCCATGATGAAACAAAAATATCATATTTCAAAAATTATGTAAAGTAATCAAGTAGTTTCATTTTTACAAAGAAAATCATTTTTAATCGATTAATTGAATTTGTAGGCATTACAACATAAATCTTTTTTTTTTTTAATTTTTTCTTCTGTTACTAATTAAATTTGACTTTCATCATTTATTGTAAGTCAAGCCTGCTAGTAACATGTAGCTTCTCCAACTCTCCTAAAAACTTGCACAGTCTAATAATATTAGCTTGACATGCATGTGTATGCATGTATATATAGCCTGATGAATCTCCACAAGAATGAAACAGGGAAATTTTTGTTTAGCTAAATTGCCATATATATTGTTTATAGGCAAAATTTACAACTGCCTTTAAATATTATTTTATTAAAAACATTTTCTCTGATGAGATGAGCCATTCATTGAAAATCCATGGATTAAGGAAAAAACTTTAAATTTTTGTATTTCTTGTTGAATAATAAATTTATCATAAATTTTTTTAATTTACTGAATTTAATTCCAAATTTTCATCCACATATATATTAGTGTTGGGATAATTAATCGGAATCGGTCAAATCAGTCCTTTTGGAAGTATCAGAATCAGAATTGGAAAATTTTTTGCTTATTTTCCAATGCCAAAAACGATTCTTTTTATTATTTTTTTTATTTAATTTTGCTTAAAACAAAATCTTCCACTGTTGATAGTAATGATAAAATTATAATTATTTATTGATTTTAAACTTTTAGTAAAACTAAAATCGATAGATTATTCCCCCACACGTGTATTTTTATGTTTGAAATATATAGCTTAGAGATCAAATGTTATTTTTCAACCATCATGGTAGAGGGAGAAATTTTTGAAAAAAAATGGTAGAGGGAGAAATTTTAATCAGCCTTGAATTCATCAGTTATTAGTCATTTGCACTTACTGACCAGGTCAAACGGGCACTCAAAAACATTTCAAAGGCTATTTTTTGTTATTTTGCCAGACATGATGGCACTAGTCCATAACATCCTCCTCCATCAAAAAAAAATTTATAAAAAGATTTTCTTTTCGAAAAATATGAAGTAAAGGAGACAATTCCCCCCCCCCTTTTTGTTGTCGTTACCATAGCCTTCAATAGTTAAAAAGGTGGTTAAAAAGGTGAAGTAATTATCATATGCCTAAATGTTACTATCCTACTGTCATAGAAAGAGAAATTTTGGGATAAAAATAATAAAAGGAGAAAACTAGATTTGTCTTGAGTTCATCAACCATTATTTGCATTTACCAACCAGTTCAAACAGGCATTCCAAAACATTTCAAAAGTTGGCTTTTTTGTTTTTTGTTTTGCCAAACATGGTGGTGTTGGTGTTAAGCTTTAACTCCCTTTTCTAATCAAGAAAGAATTTATAAAAAATGTTTTTTCCATTTGGAAAACTTGAAGGATCATTTCAAAACCATGGACCAAAACTCATTTAAACCATTCCAGAACCATGGAACAAAACCCATTTAAACCATTTCAAAACCATGGACCAAAATTCATTCAAAGGGGGGAGGTATTAGCATGTAAACAAATGTTACTATCCTACCTTGTACTCATAGAGGGAGAGCGAGAAATTCTTGGAAGAAAAAAAAGGTAAAAATCTGGACTAACCTCGAATTCACCAGCCATTGGCTGTTTGCACTTACCACCAACACTTCAAAACATTTCATACACTACTTTTTCGATTTGCTAGACATACTGGTGCTTATCCCTATATATATAAAATGAACTCATTTTCCCCCTCTGATTTTGACCTTAATAGGATTGAAAATCAAGACATTTCATACAGATGTAATATGCACAAACTGCAGCACATTATCTGAGGTGTGTTATAGGCCTATTACCTCAACACTTCCTCGATAATCGTAGATTCCTATATTTTTTCTGCTGAGAGTTCACTACCAAAATCGATTAGAATCAATGGAAGTTGTAAAATCTTTTCTCTCTAATAAATTTCTCATACCCCCGCTACCACTTATACCGTTGCAGAATCGTTCACAAGGGACAGTACGAAGAAAAACTGGTTTGGGTTTTCTTTACTTCATAGTTGCTTAAAAAAACTGGAATTTTTTCTTTCGCTTTATTTCGTTTTGTAGTTGACTAAAAAACTAGAATGGAATTTTAACGTTCATTTTCTACTGGGTGAAACGCACCATTAGACTTAAGCAAATCGCGGGGTTATTTATGCCATTCCCCCCCCCCCCCGCCTTTCGCTGTGTTTTTTTGTTTTTGTTTTTCAAAACACGTTCATTTTTTCCCCTGATTTTTGCTTTGGTTTTTCTGATTTCTTTTTTAAAGAAGTTATACATTTGTTTGTTGTTTTTCTTTTTTTTGTTTTGGTTTTTCGTTTTAAAATAGTTAACCAGGGTTATTACTCCGCTTATTCTTTACTTAACCCCCCCCCTTACGCACACACACACACCTCCAAACAATCAGGCAACGCCGGGTAACCCCACTAGTTAATAATAAATATGATAATGTTAACAGGTTAACATCACTTCTTTTGGGTAATCTTCCATCATTTTGAAGTCAACACGTGTTTTCTCTTGAAACAGCTGAGGATGGTCATAAAAGACGATGGTGGTGGAAGGCAGTTGCAAGATTAGTAATAGACAAGTAAATCACAACGTAAAAAAGTAAACTTGTCCAAGAAGTTTTGTTTATCTAGTCAGAGCTGTAATAAATCATGCCTAAGCAGATAAACAAGACGTTTTGAATGGTGACACACTACATATAGACATATGAGGACAGTAATATCTAAAATTATTTCATCTTTGATTTAATAATTGCTGGCTATTTAAAAAAAAGTCTAATGATGGTTTTGCTGATATATCAGCATTGTTTGACTTTGTAAAATATGTAAGAAAAAATGTTTTCACAATTAAAATAAACAAATTCCAGTCTTTAAAATCCATGATGTTTTTTTTTTACTTTTAATGCAGAAATAATACAAATTTTCTTAATTCTTATTTTTATTTTATTAATAAATACTGGATAAATTTCAGTTTCAGTATAAATCGTGTTCCTTATTTTTCTCTTTAAATGCAATTTTAAAAAGTTTTCTAATGCTCGACAGATCTTGATTGCTTACTGTGTGAATGACGTCATTTTTCAGTAAGTAGGGTTGTTTTACGGAAGTCGTGAGTAGGTACCACATAGGTACTCAAAAAATTTCAAAAGCTGATTCTTTGCTGTTTGCTAGATATTGTGGTGCCAATGCATAACAATGCTGTGCTAACAACTATGAATAGTATTTGATTTCCCTTTGTGAAATTGCTACCATTCGAGACTGCGGTTCTAGAGTCTGAAAAGAAAATAGGAGAGTGCATGCATACTCACACTGTCCTTGTTGTAGTAAGTCAATGTGTTTTCGTGTCGTGACAAAACAAATTTCCTCGGTTTGTACTTTTGATTCTCTTTGCCTCTCTTCATTAAAATACCTTCTTTTAGATCTTTCATATAGTCGTTCTGTTTATTCGGATCTTGGAAATCTAAGCGCTTGTATTTCGCATAAATCCATTCCATCTTTAATACCCTGAAAATAAGTGCATGAAACGTAATCACATGGAAAGAAAACATGGAAACTAAGCATTCTCAGAATTTGGGCCAATTTTTTTGTTTTCGATGCATATTTATTTGTGTGTGTGTGTGTGTGTGTGTGTGTGTGTGTGTGCCATTTGTTATTTTATTTATCTCCTCTCAAGAAAGTTAGACACAAGGTCAGGTTTGGGTTTGATGGAACAAATTGGATTCAAACTTGGCACACATAGGTTTTAGTCCATGTTGTTAACCATTTAGCCACTATTACTATGTGCGTTATTTGTTATATTTTCCAGATTTATGCAAAAACTTCTTTAAATGAGGTGTACCATTTAATGTTTAGAGGTAATAATTGCACATGTCTCCAGTTCGATGTGTACGCATAGGCAACACCCGGGGTTTTACAAACTCATGAATTAGCCATCAGTGACTATTGGAACATGAATTGTGCAATAGAGAATAGTCTGCTGAGGTGCTGATTCTCAAAGTGATTGCCATTTACTTGTGTCAACCGTTCCCATATAAACATGACGACGTCCATAATTTACAACTTATGCATGTTGAGATCATTTTTTTTTACCTTCATTTTCTAATTTGCATTACGTTTTTTGACGACACTTTCACTCCCATTATATTGCCGATAAATACCTCGATAAAGGTTTGACTTAACATCATATATCGATTTCAAACTTGAGTAAATGGTTTAAATATTAATTCTTAAAAAGTATATTTCAAAGTTTGTTTGTACTGGACTGAATTTGTTGGATGTAATGAACAACACGTATTAAAATATAAACAACTAATGGAAGTAGCCATCTAAATCAGGTTTCTCAAGTTTTCTTGAATTTTAAACTCAAGATTAGAAGTTAATATTTTTCATCCATATTTTATTGAAATGATTTATATTAATGAGGATGATGATCGATACCGGGCAGGAAATAACTGGAACATTATAGCAAAAAAAAATGTATACTGTGAGATTTAAACTAATAAAATATTAGAATTGAATTTACCGATCTAATGAAAATATTTTTTTAATTTTCTTAAATGAGTATTACATAATGTTTTTTCCCCTCTCTGCATAGATCTAGAATAAATGAAGAAAAATAAAAAGGTTCTGATTAAAATATATTACTGAGCATGTATAAAATGTTCTATCCATTTTTACTAAGTAAAAAGGATGAATGTTTTTCCTCAAAGTAAATAATGGTTCAAATAAATACAGTGGAACATGGAATACATTTTTGTCTAATTATTTTTTTTTTCCTGACTATTTACATAGTTAATGCCTACGACTTCTTCTACTTAACTTGCTTGGATAGTATTAATCCATGAAAGAATCATTAACTGCCTTTTATTTGGTACTAATTAACATGAGAAACTGCCAAACACAATAAAATCCTTTTTTTAAAACGACCAGCATGCTGGCAGGAACATAAAATCAAAACAAAAAGAGATTAGCATGTAAATTCTCTTTAAATCAAATTCAACTTTAAAAAATTATTAGTTCGTTTAGAAAAAATGGTTCTTGTCCAAACTTCTCCCTCTATTAAAAATCAAAAATAAACAATAATCTGTATGATATACATACTCGTGATGAAACGAAAATATCACATTCCAAAAATCATGTAAACCGATCAGGTAGTTTTATTTTATAAAGATAATCATTTTAAAGTGATTAATGAGAATTCGTAGGCATTACAACATAAATCTAGTAATATGAATTATTGTTGAGCTATCTTCCTTTCTTTTTAGATTTTTTTTCAAAATGGCAGAAAAGAAAATCGCTCTTTAGTTATTTATAAAATTTGATTTTCTTATTTAAAAATAAAATTACTAAATCAACTTACATAATTTTTGGAATATGATATGTCCATATTATCATGGATACAAATATCATATAGACTTTTCTTTGTTTTTGCTTTTAATAATATGAGGTAATTCAGGACAGACCCAAAATGTTTATAGAAGTCTATGTTTATCTACAGTTTTTATGTTGAATAAATATCTTGTATTTATATATTTTTTTGCATTAGAATAAATACTTTTTTAATCAGACTTGTGTTCCTCAGATTTTGGATTCACTACTACTGTTACAGGAAATGGTGTTTGTTTTCTTTTCCCGGATGTTAATTAGAAAGAAACATGTTTGTATTACTGTTCACTATTTTTACTCTTCTGATTTGCTCAAAATGTTGCATGAAGTTATTTGACCACACAAACAAAAAAAAAATGGCTCAAATAAAAGTAATCGTTTGTGAGTGATAAGATACAAATATGTAGAACTAAATTGGATGAAAACGATTGTGTTATTATTTACTGAAAAGAAATTACTTTGAAATGAGGACTTGTTTTGATAAACAGTCTGTCAGTGAATGAACCCCTTTGAATAAATTGCCTGTTGTTGTGGGCTACTAAATACGACAATAACTTAGAGTAAAGTTTAAATTTGAGAACCATGAGAGCACTAGTCTCTGCCAATGACCAGTTTGACCCTTTCCTTACTAGTTAATAGTCTATTTGTGAAACCCACATCCCATACAATGAATTTAAAAACAATTTTTTTTAATTAGCTTCTATTCATAAAAACTTTTATCAATTTCAATATATTTTTTTTTTTTGTTTCAACCAATCTAATCATATGTATGTATATTTCAGCACTGGAAATAAGTACTAATGAGTTTGTGAATATGTAAATTGTGCAGAGGGGGAGGAGGGTGCATGGTGTATAAAAATATATATATATTGTGTATAAAATGGGCTTACAAATAAACGCATGTGCATAAGCGGACTGTTGCCGTGAAATACATTTATGAAGTCATGAAGCATAACAAATAAAAAAAGCAATTGTTTCACAAAAACTTTTCGAGAAACACACGTAACATCATCAGAACAACAAAAACAAGAGATTACCCGTTGCTCATCGTCACACACTGAAAACATTTCAGAAACGTCAAAATTTCTCAATGATTATATTTGGTGCTTATTTACATTGGTGTAATTTGAATTCAATTTTATCAGCTGTGACTATATATGTCGATATTTTTGTTGACTTTTTTAACAATAATACGATTATTAGTGTCTCCAACTTTGCAGATCTAGGAAAATACTTTTCCTTAGAAAATCACCCATATTTTTTGGACATAAAAAAATAATTATTTTATTTTCATTTATACAACAGTAATCTACAAACACGTGTTTCATGGTTCTACCGCTTGTCAGCATAGCTTGACTGCTCTAGGATTTGAAAAAGCAATAAAAATAACATAAAGTCAGCTAGTATCTCATGGCGTGACGGTTAATGCACTCGACCATAGTACATATGGTCTGAGGTTCAATAAAACAGTCAAGCTAAGCTGACGAGTGGTAGAACCATGAAATACATGTTAATTGATTACTGTTTTATACATATATATATATATATATATATATATATATATATATATATATATTGAGAACATTGGAAGTAGTATTCCGACAAAATAGAGAAATAAAAAAGAAACAAACCAAGTTACATGTAAGAGAGTAAGATTTTTTTGTTTATAATAACGTCATATATTTTTAAATATATTAACAGCATGTAATGTTATATAAAAAAAATCTTACTCTCTTTCACAACATTATGCCACCCCACCCCATTTTTTGGAATTTCCAATAATTTTTTTATTTTGAAATAGAACAAGGTCATACATTTCATTACATCAAAAATATATTTTCAAATATTTGCACTGATGTTTTGTTTTCTTAATTACATTGATCCAGAGGAAGTCTTGCAATAAAGATGAAACATTGATGAACACACAACTTGGTTTGTTCCTTATGGACAGATTATCATATAATGATTAGATCACTCTGACAGACATTAAAAAGCATTTATAAAATGTTTAAATTCAATCGCATTTCTCATAGTTAACAGTAGTCGAATGAATTAGGTCCTTGCTAATGAAGCCAGAGATGGCTTCTGTTGCCGGGTTCGAATCTATCAACTGGTGTTAACTGGTGACACCCTGCACTGATGATTCCCGAAAGGATGAAACACTAGTGTCTGTAGGTATTTAATAATTATTATAGTAAATATATATATATACAGGGTGTCCGTAAAGTTACTATACAGTCTTACAAGCTACTATGCTTGATTAAATAAACCTGTAAAAAAAATAAATATTAACTATTAATACAAATATAATACAATAAAACAATAAGACTGTATAGTAACTTTACGGACACCCTGTATATATGCAATGCCTTAAAATAGCAAAATAAATTATTTATTACTAAAATTCTACTTAATAATTTTGTCATTTTTGCTGTACACTAATTTTTTCAATAGATAAATATATCCTCTGTAAATTCTTCTGTCATTTTATTTTGATCAGCCATATTTCATGCGTAGCTTAATATAAGCACCTTAAATTTTCACAAACATTTAAAAAAATGTTTTTCAATAGGAAGTTTCAAAGACAAAATGTTACAAAGGGAGATAAAAAAAATTTTAAACCATACAAAAGTTTTCTAAATTCAAATTCATAAAACATATATTTAGAATATTTCAAAAACAAAATGTTACAAAGTTTCAGAAAAAATACAAAATTTTTATACACTTTGTCAAATTCATAAAATTTTTATACACTTTGTCAAATTCATAAAATTTTTATACACTTTGTCAAATTCATAAAATTTTTATACACTTTGTCAAATTCATAAAATTTTTATACACTTTGTCAAATTCATAAAATTTTTATACACTTTGTCAAATTCATAAAATTTTTATACACTTTGTCAAATTCATAAAATTTTTATACACTTTGTCAAATTCATAAAATTTTTATACACTTTGTCAAATTCATAAAAGATCAAAAAAAATTACTTTATCCAAAAAAATTGTTACTTCATCCAAAAAGACCAGTTGTCAAAATTTTATTCTTTCTTTTTTTGGGTTTCAAATGACCTTTGCTCCCTAGTGATACAGACTTTAGCGGTCAGTAACGGATGATTCACCCTTTTGATCTTTCCACAATATGGGGAGAGACGCGCTTCAGACAAAATCCTAACACCCAGGGCCTTTGCCAGAGTGATTACTGAGTACCAAGAGATTGACCAGGACTGCAAATGTCCAAATTTGGTGATGAGATGAAGAGGTACAATTCACAATTGTATCTTTGAGTGTCACCCACACTGAGGATTGAACCTTCAATCTCCAAAAGAGTGTAACTTTACAACTGAATTTTACCAAATGCTTTATCCCCTACTAGTAATTTGGCCAGATTTCAGTTTTAACCAAAAAAAAGTTTGACAAGATATGCTTGAAGAAGATCAGAAACGTTCCTCTCCGTGTTCTTAAATCATTTATTGGTCCACTGTGGTTCCATCCAGATAGGATGAGGCAGAGGCTAACCCTTAGAATTAGGGCTGCTAGATTTGCTTCCAACAGTTCTTGTGGGAGCATTACTAGTGTTTAATATCAACAAAGAATTTTTAACAATCTATTATCCAGTCAAACCTCCTTTATGGTTGCAAGACATGGCCAATGAGGGTGGTTGATCAACAGAAGTTGGAAGTTTTTGATAAGGACTCCCTCTATTACATCCAACATTGTCGGCAGGTTGACCACGTCCAAACTGGTGTTCTCTAATTTTTACACATTTTTATTGAGAAATCAAAAATTCAATAGCATAAAATAAAGATAAAATTTGAAAACCTTATTTTAAAAAATAATTAAGAAATTAAATACACTAAGAATACATTTTGATTATTTTGTAAACAAGTCAACCATTTTAATCTTTTGTTAAGAAAATAAAATGAAGAGAAAAAAGAATTATTTGGAAAACTGAAAGCAATTTAGAAACCTTTAAACTGTCAGATAGAAAGTAATTTAACTGATGAATTTTTACATATTAAAAGATAGAAAGTAATTTAACTGATGAATTTTTACATATTAAAAGATAGAAAGTAATTTAACTGATGAATTTTTACATATTAAAAGATTGAAAGTAATTTAACTGATGAATTTTTACATATTAAAAGATAGAAAGTAATTTAACTGATGAATTTTTACATATTAAAAGATTGAAAGTAATTTAACTGATGAATTTTTACATATTAAAAGATTGAAAGTAATTTAACTGATGAATTTTTACATATTAAAAGATAGAAAGTAATTTAACTGATGAATTTTTACATATTAAAAGATAGAAAGTAATTTAACTGATGAATTTTTACATATTAAAAGATAGAAAGTAATTTAACTGATGAATTTTTACATATTAAAAGATTGAAAGTAATTTAACTGATGAATTTTTACATATTAAAAGATAGAAAGTAATTTAACTGATGAATTTTTACATATTAAAAGATTGAAAGTAATTTAACTGATGAATTTTTACATATTAAAAGATTGAAAGTAATTTAACTGATGAATTTTTACATATTAAAAGATAGAAAGTAATTTAACTGATGAATTTTTACATATTAAAAGATAGAAAGTAATTTAACTGATGAATTTTTACATATTAAAAGATAGAAAGTAATTTAACTGATGAATTTTTACATATTAAAAGATAGAAAGTAATTTAACTGATGAATTTTTACATATTAAAAGATAGAAAGTAATTTAACTGATGAATTTTTACATATTAAAAGATTGAAAGTAATTTAACTGATGAATTTTTACATATTAAAAGATAGAAAGTAATTTAACTGATGAATTTTTACATATTAAAAGATTGAAAGTTTTCAAAGCATTTTAAATACAATAATTTTATAAATAATAAATAATTAAAACAACAGAACATTAAGAAAAATTATTTAAAGTTAAATAAAAATTTGGTTGAATTAATTTAATAACCGAACAATATTGTAATAATTAATTTTACATCTCAAAATCCTATTAAAAAGAAAAAGAACAAGCTGCGCGTGCGTGGTCCCTCTCTGATGCTGCATGTGAGATGACGCCACAGAAAAATAGGGAAGAAATGATAAATGCGAAAAGTGTGAAGGGCCAACGTCACCTTCACATTTTCGCCAAGTGGCAGAAAAATCTAATGGATGGGGCAAAAGTTATGGGGTAAAAAGTGTTGTTTTTTGCAATTTGGGAGCATTTGTGATCCCTTTTGAGCTCCTGGAAATGCTGAATCCCAGTGAAAATGGACAAACGGTGCAGTTTCATGCCTTAAGATATGTATATTTGAATTCAGCACTATGGAAAACCACTATATAGACATAAATATGAAGTTTTTGAGTAATATGAAAAAAGAGCTCCAAAAAGGCATGTTTTTTTTTTTAGCCTTAAAAGTCGTAGAGGGATGCGAACCAGAATTTTGCCAGGCTCACCCATACTGAATTAATATTAAGAACAATGGCCTCCACATTTTGGCCAAGTTTCAGCAAAATCTAATGGATGGATCAAACGCTATGGGGTAAAAAGTGTCATTTTGGAGCATTTTTTACCTCTTTTGAACCCCTGGATATGCCGAATGCAAGTGTAAATGGAAAATGGTGCAGTTTCAGGCCTTAACACATGTATATTTGAGTTGACCACCATGAAAAACCACTATATAGTCAGACATATCAAGTTTTTGTTGAGAAATATGAAAAAAGAGCCACAAAAAGGGGCGTTTTTAGCACTAAAAGTCCCCAAGGACGCGAATCAGAATTTTGCCAGAGTCACCAATACAGGATTTATATTAAGAACATTGGGCTCCATATTTTGGCCAAGTTTCAAATAAATCTAATAGATGGATCAAAAGTTATGGGGCAAAACGTGTCATTTTTAGCCATTTTGGGACATTTTTGACCTCTTTTGAGCCCCTGGGGATGCAACGGGAATTTTTGCAAAAAAATGTTTTTACTCTGCACATCTATTTAATGAAATACAATTTGTGGCAAAATTTCAGGAAAAAACTAATGGACGGTTATCTGGCAATAGTCCGCTCTAACGGATGCATGGATGCCACCAAAAACATAGGTCCCTATGCGATAGTAATGCCAGCAGTATGCCAGTCACTCTAAGTAGGTCCAAAAGAGGAAATGTCAAGGAAATATTTAATTCACAAGAAGCCCCCTGTCACATGCAATAGTAAAGAAAATAGTGAAACAAAAAAGAAACAAGATTCCCAAGCAACATCGGGTAGATACAAAAAGTATTTAATATTTTATTCATAATTATTATGCATATAAAATTAAAGAAAAAAATTTCAATCATCCATCAATACAGTTTATGATGATAAAAGATCAATGATTTAAGTCGTTTGTATATTGAAAGCAGATTTTCATTGGATAATATCTAAATTTCGATTCCTACCATCCACACAATGACAAGATGGGAAAAGTCCATTGTTTACAATATCAAATTGGCCTTTTGGTCAAGATCAAAGTGTAGTATCTGTACTTCAGATGCTGCACTTCCATTTCTTGTTCTCTTTCAGTGGAGGAGCAGTCCTTCATGACTGAGACAATTTTTTTATTTTTGTACCTTTTCACCATGTTAAAAAACGACCCTGGTGTCTAACTCTGTCCCGTGCGGAGGCATTATAAATAGGTACAATATCCAGCAATGTTAATACGGAGTAAAAGCAACACATATCAAGAGAAGGATTCCCAAATTTGATATGATACACCGGAAGAAGATCGAAGATTACATTGGTGAAAACATTATATGAAGAACATTCAAAATGAGAACTGTAGTTCAATATTCCAAATAATAAATATTATGAATCATCATCTCAAAAATGCAGAAACATAATTGAAGTATTAATTGGAAATGGGGGGGGGGGTAATATTTATGAGAAGACATGAAAAGCTATTAAAAAAATATATAAATATTAAAGAGTTTTGTATATCGAAACAAGTGTGATAAAACTACATGGTCTCCCATTCAATAAACACCAACCCCAACATTGTTTCCATGGTATTCTTATCTTTCATCTTTTCTGGCCATGTTGTCATCATCTCTCACGCATTGGCAACTGTTGAAGGGGTGTACTAGCTCACAATTATAAAAAAAAAAACATGAAAAATACAAACTCCAACATATTCTGCAAATATCAGTTGTACTTTGAGTGTGTGTGTGACACCATCAACCCTTTACATGCTAACTCCACATCTACGTTCTTTACTGAGGCTGTGTTTGTCAATTGCCATCAGCTCATCTTGATCTACTTCGAGCCATGATCTGCCTTCAATGAGTCCAACTCGCAACTGTCATCAACTGTAACTGTTGTAACTGTCGCAAACTCAAGACTGTCCATAAACCATCGTAAACTGTTGCAAAACTCATTGATCCTAAAACTGCCCATAGAACTAACTCTAAACATACTGACCCATTGTCCACTTTTTTTATCCCAAATTATCATAGCATCATACACTAACAATCCCATTTTTGCTTTTTTGTGTGTACCTTTTGTGTAACTTCCTCTTGATTATTCTGCTGATTAACTCTTCTTTTTTGTATTTTTATTTTTTATTTTTTTACTTCCTAACACTTGAGGGGGGGGGCAGTAGTATCACACATGTCTTCAATTTATAACAAACAATTTTTTAGTTGTTTAAAAAAAAAATAAAAAAAATAAAAAAAAGCTTAATTTCATAAAGGTTGATTTGACTTACCTCGGATCTACTTCCTTCGGTCTTTGGTAAAAATGTGGAACATATTTTTCGTACGTCTCTTTTGCTACAGTGTTACCGATTTCTTTCATCACCTAAAATTAAATTAATGAAAATGACAGAAAAAATGATTTATGAAAATGTACATTTATAATATATATATATATATATATATATATATATATATAGGCAGCATTCTTTACTTTAGACATATTTCATTAAATAACAGAAAATACCTTTTTACATATTCTGTTGGGATCCTTTGCAATTTCTTATTAATTTTCTTATTAATTTCCTTATTAATTTTCTTGCCTCAAGTTCGAACTGGCTGATGCAGCTGCTTTAGTCATTATTGACCCGAGTACTTTTGGATTCGTTGAGATCCCTTATCAGAATTAATACCACATTGATTTTAGGATATTTATAGAAGTGTTTATGTATATATATATATAAGCAAAGAAAATAAAAATTTCAGATTATTCTGGTTACAAAGATAATCTGAGAATTGGATAGTTAAACAGGAAATTTTTGGTAGTCTGTCTACCAATTTACAACAGCACCTCATCAAGCTGGAGATATCTAATTTTGCAAATGGATGCAGGCAGTTGGATTGAACCCGCTCATGATGAGGCAACTTTCAGACCACATTATGAGTAAGCCGTTGGCTCAGGTAGGGGTTTAGATGAATTGGTTCAATATTGGACCCTCTGGAAGTGTTTGTTAGCAACCTACATCTGAAAGGTGATGTTATATTATTAACCTTTATATCACAGTGGTTTATTGTTGTTGGTTGACTGTTTGAATAAATCTTTGGTTTGGTTGCTTTATTTTATGGTATATCAACCATTTTCGGATTATTTAATGCCAAATCCAGTAATTTTGGAAAAGGTTTTTATGTTTCAAGTTCTTTATATCTTCAAATACCAGCAGTATGCCAGTCACTCTAAGTAGGTTGAATCAGGTTGAATATATTCATGGGGTTTGGCTTGGTCGTTTTGTAGAGGAAAATTGCATTTTTTTTTTTTTTTTTTTAACTTCACGAAACATGATTGAGATTTGTAAAGGAAAAAAAAAACAATACTTGATGCATTTTAGGTCAGGAAGCCAGTATCTTCAGATAGCCTGATCTGGTAGCACTAGAGTAGATATGCATAATGCAGAAATGTTACATTCACTCAACTTGATATAAATTAGAAACAATTTCATTTCAAACAAAATGAATTATGGCTTAAATCTTTGATAATAATCCAAAATATTAAATTGATTATATTGCAACAAGCCTTTCAAGGCTCACATTTAATTTTCCATGCTAAAGTGCAATTCAAAACTGAAACAATAAACATCTTCCAGTATAATAAAGATCAATGTGTATCCCGCATTTTGCTAATTCCTACCCTCTGATGAGAAGGAGAGTATTTCTTCGAAACTCCGCGGATTAAGGACTATCCATTTATCTAGTGTTTCCTTTTCAGATTAAATATGTTTTTAACTCATTTCAAAGTGTTTTTTAACATATTTTATTAATTGTTTGCTCATATATATATATATATATATATATATATATATATATATAAAGACATATACACTCAATCAGAGGTGTATAATATCTTTAATAATGTATTTTTCACTCTATAATAAATATCAGTGCATTTTTAAATGAAGACATGTACTTTCACTTGATCACACAAAAGTTTGTGAGTAAAACACACGTCCTTTTCTAGCACTCAAACAAAACCATTTCAAGTAATGAGAGAAAGCAAAAAACAAATAGTAATTTAGACAACCACCTCAGACTTACCCCACCACTGGAAATGAATCCAGAAAAAAATAATCCACTCTCTAACAAAAAAGTTAACAGTATGTGTATTTTTCTTTAAGTCATCAGAAATGATAATTTATATATGAGAAGATTAAATTACTGACATAGCAAGTATGTAAAGCATTACTTTTTCCTCACCATTTTTTTCTTTGATGAAAGGTGTACTTCACTTTTATTATAAATTAGCCAATTCAAGTTAAAAAATAAAAATAAAAAATTCAAGTTAAAAAAAAATAAAAAAATAACCTCGAAAATATATCAATATATTTTGACATTATCAAGTGGTGTTTTTATTTAAGTTTCCTAAATTCTTATAAAAGCAGAACATCTATTTATCTAAACTAGCTGTACTGAACCAATGAAGATTTTTAACTTTAAAAAGTAATATTTACATCACAAAGTGGTAGAAAAAAGTTGAAAATGCAAGGGAGATAACTCATTCTCAAGTTAAAATGTTTTGTTTTTTTTTTGTTTTTTTGGGGGGATGTTACAATCCTCCCATATACAGCACCTGGTATACCCAAATTGTCATCCACCATGTACTGACCAGACTCAACATCATTTAAATTTGTTGATTTAACAAGAATTAATGTGCTTATGCCACATATTAACTAATGTTGTAATTTATCCCTGATTAGAATATGCATGAACCTGGAGATTACTTATAAATTTAATATTCCCTAGAAACTTCCTTCTTCAAAGTTGGCTTCACATGACCAAGATGAATGCTTTACCAGGAATCAAGTTAAATTTAAATAGAATTCTTAGATTATGAATTTTTTCTCGGGTCAATACATTTTTATAATAGAAAAGAAAAATATGTAACCAATAACGTTATTTTGTTAATCAAAAATAGAAAAACTAGGTTGACCTTTAAATTGTACAGGCCTGTTTGCAAGAGATATCCTATATTCTGCTGATGACTTACCTTCTTCTGTAATATAAATCTCACCTGTCTGTTTAAATGCATGTATGTATGTATGTATGTCTGCCTGCCTAAAACGACAGAGGCGACGGATTTTCACAAGATTGGTATAGTTTTAAAGCTCGACCCTTCGGATGATAAATATTGAAAAATTGGCTAAAACATTAATTTCTTCACCCTCAACTGGGTACTTTTCTACAAAGAGGGGGTCGTTTTTTCGCAGATATTTTCGAAAATCATCCCCTCTTTTCGATTGACTAGCCTTAATTTAAACCTTTGCCACTTACAGTTTGGTAATGAACACAATGGCAAAAACATCACTTTTTTTTTTTTTGTTACATTCTTTTCCTCCTTCGCAGTACGGGTTCGAACCTGCCTGCCTACTACCATTTTCTTTGTCGGGCACCCAGGCTAGTATTGCTATATAGGTGGCTTTGAAGAAAATGGAGATCGAAAGTTATCAAGTGTTTGGAGATTCAAAAGTGACAGGTATGGGAACGCGTAAGTAGAAACAAGGGAATGTGTAATCAATTAGTATGCTGGCAGAGAGAGGGGTTTTTTTTTTGTTTTTTTTAAAACAAAGTGCAATGCATGTACTGAAATAGGAGCTCTAAAAAAAATAGCCAGTAGTAAAAACTCTCCTCTCTCTGAATAACTGACCAGAGGTAATCATCATCAGTTTAATGCCTATTTTCCATGTTGGTATATCTTGGACAGCTTTTAGAAATTGAGTCTGAACTTATTTCTGGCCAGGTTTTTATTTATCCTTACTTTCTTTCAAGTACATTCTAATCATTTCCTCCCATATTTTCCTTGACGCCCCCCCCCCACAACTGAACCTACTACCTCAACTATCCTACATTTACCAACCCATACATTCTCATACATGTAACCAAACAAAGTCTCCTGTCTTGTACACATCTCTCTATACTGTGCAAATTTAACCTTCCTCTGAGATCATCAGATCTAAGCTAGTCTTTAAGATTCACATTGCATCATTCTCATAATTTCTCTCCATGCAACACATATCCTCACACCTCAATCTCCAGGTTTCACTTCCAGGCATCATCACACAGCATACACATGCTTAATAGACTTGGTTAACAGTGGTAATGTTCTGCTGGTTGGTAATGACAGAATTTTCCTGAATTTGCACAATCCACTCTTACAATCACATTAGCACCTGCTTCATCCTGTGCTCCAAGGTAACAAAAAACATCTTGACAACTTCAGTAGTTTCACCATCCACATGTTTGCTCCACATACAAATTCAATCTGAGCTCAATAAGTGACCCAACGGATAACATTTTCATAGGTGTGTGTGTGTATGTGTGTGTGTGTGTTGTAATATTTAGATGCAGGTGTGCAAAAGGAAGGTTAAAATCAGAAATTTCCATATGAGATTAAAATTAATTAAGAACATGGAAAATTCCATTAAAAGTTAAAAGTTTTAGAATTAACTACATGACATCAGGAACCGGAAGTCTAACATGAGCTCAATAGGTGACCCAATGGATCACATTTTATTTATTTGTGTATGTGTGTGTGAATGTGCAAAAATATGTATGATTAAAATTGGAAATTTCCATGTAAGGTTAAAATTAAGTAACAAAGTAGAAATCGTCATTGGGGAAGTATGCGGTGGAAAAGAGAGATGATTGTTGCTGCTGTGAATTGGATGAATTTGAGTCATCTCTACCCTTGGGAAAGGGAAGATACAGTTTTTTATGTGCATGCTACAAATAAGTATAAAAAGTATAAATAAAATCCCAGAGAAATTAATGGAGTTAATTGCTCTTCTAATTGTTTCCACATCATTCAAAATTCGGACTATGTGGCAAAATATGACGCCATGAACAAGAAGTCTGAAATGAGACATAGTGAAGAAGAGAGAAAGATCTGATTCTTTCACTGACGAGCAGACTGTACTTGGGTGCTTTTCTTTTTTCTTTTTTTCAATCCTCTATTTGCATCCATTTATATCAGATTAACTGGTGTTCAGGTCTAACTTTTAAAATTTCACAAGATAACTTTCTAGATTAAAAAATTAACTTCCAGAAATTCATCATTATAATGCCAATAACATGGTACAACAATAACAAATGAAAATTGGCTCATCAGAATCAAAGTTTGATATGTTAGCTTAAATGCTATTTATGTCCAACTTTTAAAATCCCACAAGATAACTTTATATGTTGCATAACAATTTAATGTCATTTGTCTACGCAAAACAAGGGTTAGGGTTCAAATGCAGTGTTTACTCTAATTTTTATTTCTTTTTATTTACGTCTCAGAAACTAAGGTGTTAACATCTGGATGTGTGTTCAATTAAAGTTCCTTCTCAATCGTTCAATTAAGAAAAAGTGAAGAACATTAATTTTCCTTTCACTCGATCGACCAGTTATGTTTAGTAAATCTTTCTTGTAGTCTTGTTGGTCTTGTCAGATTCTAGGACAAAAATTCATCCGGTCTGGTGGAGTATCCAGTTTAGTGCTGGAGTTACAACATCACTTGAAGAAAGTGCACTAGTGTGGGTTAGCCATAACAAAGGATCTTATTTGGGCTTTGAATACTATGCTATTTTGAATATTTGGTCAAGGTTTATTTGAAAGGTGAAGTATCCTCATGCCAGGTTGTTCTGAAAAAACCCCTAGACACTCAAGGATAGAGCAAGCACCTAAATTTTCTCTTAACAAATATTCTAACGAGTATTCAAATACTTTAACAATTTTTTTTATTTATTTTACTTCAGTAAGTTTTAAGAGATCAACGGACTAACACTTGATTCCGTTCTGATTTCAATTTATATCCGAGGGCTCTTTTAAGAATAGATGCTGTTCCCTTTATGGCTGCTATTTTTATTTTGTTACAGCTTGGTCTTCCAGGGATTGTTTTTAAGTATTTCTGAAGATTCTTTTTTATTAAACCAGTTGCTCCCATCACAACCGGTATAATGTTGATTTCTTTTAGAGACCATGTCCTTTTAGATCATTTTTTAGGTCCTGATATTTTGTTATCTTTTTCCGTTCAGCTCTGTTAAGGCCGAAATCATTTGGGACTGTGACATCAACAATGTGTGTGTATAATCAAACCACGTTGTTTGATAAAATCGCTAACCCCAACACTGTTTCCATGGTCTTTTTTCATCTTATCTGCTGGCCGTATCATCATCTCTTACATTGGTGTCTGTCGAAGGGGTATGCATGAATTCAAAAGCATAAAAAACTATAAGACAAACTCCGACACATTCTTCAAATACATGTGACACCATTGATCCTCTACATGCTAAAGACCACATCAACATAATCTGTTGAGGCCGTGTTCATCAGTGGATTAATTCATTTCCCTATTTCCTCCAAACCATAACCTGCGTTCGACTGTGTCCAACTCGAAACTCTCCTCCATTGGACCGTCATCAATTGTTGCAAACCTAAAAGGGTCTGCAAACCAATGTGAACTGTCACAAAATTCATTGACATTCCTAAAACCATTTTGTTTTATTGGATTTTCAGTAGGGAACAATCTGGGACATAATTGCAAGGGTACTATGTAGGGAGTTGAGCAGCAAGTTGTCTGTTTACATTACACTTTAACTTCTGCATGTCAGTACAGTCAGGGAAGCAGAGACCTGCAAGGGAATTCCAAAGTCTAGCAGTTCTGGGGGAGAAACTATTAGAGTAGAAGGTTTTCTGGCATCTGTGTAGGGGTGAGATTTTGCTGCTTGTCAGATTTGTCGAGGGTATTTACGTCGAGGGGTATAAGGGCTTGTAATTCGTCAGAGCATATACCATTAAAATATGTGTAAAACAGGCAGAGGAACGCAACATTTCGTCGATGAGAGAGGCTGAAGCCTAGCTGACAGTTTGGAACCTATTAGGTTGCCGACTCTGTTCTGAACCCTGTCCAGGAGTGAGAGACTAGTAGCAGATGCACTGGCCCAAATGTGAGTACAATACTCCATACATGGGCAAATAATGGCCTTGTAGAGGTACAGGATACTTTCAGGCATAAGTAACTTTCTAGCATGGTAGAGAGAGCCCACCTTTCTTACAGCAGCTTTGGCAATGCTCTCGTTCCAACTCATGTTCCCTGTGAACGTTAAGACAAAGAATTTGAATGAAGTACTTTCAGGTAATGTATCTTTAGCCATATCTATTAGTGGTTAAGAAAGTTTCTTGTAATTATTAAAGGAAACAAGCTTAGTCTTGGCAGCATTGAATGTTACCATCCATTTTTGTCCAGATTACAACTCTTCTTTAAAACACACCTTGACCAACAATTCCACCTCAGCTTTCTTTTGTGTGTATTTGTGAACAACTTCCTATCAATCGTCTTTCCACTAACCCCATTTCCTATGCCTTTGTTTTCTCCTGATAAACTTATTTCTTTTAGTTTTTTTATCATACTTCTGTTCCTCTTTCTTCCCCATTTCCCAACACTTGAAGTGGGGAGGGGGATAATATCACATGCACGCACACATTTAATTTGAAAGAAAATCCATTTAACAATCAAGTGCCAACTTATCCCCCTCCTTCACCTGCCAAGTTTTCTTAGACTAAAAACGCAGATAACGATAATCTTTTGGATGTTGTACAAAAATGTTAATCGAAAAAGCTTAATTTAGATGAACAGGCAACAACAATTTGTATGTCATCCTGACGAGGAGATAACAAAAATTAGTTCTAACCCTAACCCGGCATTGCCCAGGAATCTTGATATTTTCATTTGTTGAAAGCCTCACCCTTTGGCATTTCTCTTAATTTCTTGTAAGAAATTTTGTTTTATGGAAATTGCTCCAGACAAGGTCAAAAACCATCAAAGCCAGTGTTTAGCTCCAGTCCACAGGTCTACAGTGTTTGCCACGGAACTGGCTGCCTATCACTATCTTGGTCACCACGGATCATTGTGCATGGTTAGCGTTTGTTTGGGTGTGTTTCAAGGGAGAAGCTGGCTCAACCTATCCTGGGTGAATGTCGCTTCAAGTCAAAATGCTGTGAGAATGATAGATTCCAACCAAAAAGAGCAATTATTCTCCTTTTGTCTAAAACATTGTTCATGTGAAGATTAAAGGACCAATAAGTAGTAATACACACGGACGAAAAAACGCTTTGGATAATCACAGATTTCAAGGTAGTTCTACTAAAATAGCCATATTTTTTAAACCAAAGCACTTCAAGTCTTCAAATTACTACTGTTTTGTTCGGAAATGAATATACTTTCAAATGAATTAATAAATATGAATGTACATTATATATTTTAAGAGTTTTAAGCAAATAAAGTGATAAAAATGTGAATGCCATAAAATGGCGTTTTCGGTAAGGTTTTGTAATGACCCCCTCTGATTTCTAAAGGTCCGTACCGTGATTGTATGAAGAATTTCGTCATGAAATTTGGGAACCAATTAGAAGAGGTGTTAATCTTAATACTGTCAAGTGTCCGAAATATTTTTGACCATTTCTTTTTTTGTCGTGTTAAAAATAAGACTTTAATATGACGAGTATTGAACATTTTGAAAAAAAAATTCTTCGGACACCCAGTAGTAAGTAAATCAATCTTTTTACTATCTTTATCAATTAAAAGTATTATTTTATGTTGAGTAGGACCGCGGTAATTGATAATTTAAAAGGACCTACCCGAAAAAAAAATTTAAAAACATGGTTAAAAAAAACAAAAACTTTTGTAGATATATAGCTTGCATGCACTTTTATTCTTTAAATTAGTTTTGAACAACGAATTAAAACAATGTTTTACTGCGAACAGCCACAAATGTTTTTTTTTCAAAATCAAAATAAGTATCAAAATCTCGTTTATACATAGATTTGAAAAAGTTGTCAAAAAACAAATATATAACAAATAAATGTTATCAAAGGCAAGATAAGTTACTTTTCTGCCAAACTGGATATATTTTTTTGTGTTTTTATTCAATGTAACATGTTTATTCAGCTCGAAAAACATAGTGTTTACCGATGTATTGGAAAATTAAAAATGGCGCCCGGCCCGACTCTCTTTGACACGGTAAGTTTGAGAAAAGGAGTTAAAAATAAAAAAAAAACTATACAAAATACTGTTAAAAACTCACCGAATATATGTCAGCCTACGTCACGGTACCATATATTGAGCGAGTTTCTAGCAGTATTTTGTCTACTTTTTTATTTTTAACTCTTTTCCCCAAACTTACCGTTTCAAGAGAGTCGGGCGCCATTATAAATTTTCCAAAACATCGGTAAACACTGTTTTCAAGCTGAATAAACATGTTACATTAAATAAAAACACTAAAAAATTATCCAGTTAGGTAGAAAAGTAACTTGCTTTTGATAACATTTATTTGTTATATATTTGTTTTTTTGACAACTTTTTCAAAT